>NC_048270.2:31290365-31915365 GCF_005286985.2 Setaria viridis
TTGTCACATGAACAAAGAGGCTTCATTCCATCATAGGTGTATATAAGAATCCCACATGAAAAAATTAGAGAGAGATTGTTTATTAACTGTTACATACCGCGCCCAAGCGGAAGGAGACAGAGACTAACACTACTACATAAATTGTCTTCACCAACACTCTATCACTGCCGATTTCATTTGAACTGTTGGTGATGCCTTTTCACCGCCAGTTCCGGAGCAAACGGGGCAACAACTATTAAAACCGGCTGTGATACATCTTTTCACTACTGGTTGGTGGTTAAAACCAGCGATGAAAACTTTCACCACCGGAGTGATGGGGTGTTTCAGACCTGAAATTTTTATTGAACTCACCTTCGTGTCACTACAACATATGTGGCCTTTTGTAATGTTTCATTTATGTCATAAAAAACTGGTTTTATTATCATGTTTCATAATTTGTGACGCTAGCGTGACGAAATTCCCTCCGTCGCCTATACCCTATAATAAAAAGGTAATTTTGAAACTTGTTATTTCTTTTGCACTAAAGCCTAACTCTATAGTGGGCCTCAACTATTGGAAGCTCAATTTCTTATTTAATTTGGACCGTATCCATTTAGAGGTTTAATTCTCGAGTGGGCCTGAATTATGCCCACATCAAATCCCACCCATCACAGGCTAGCCCATATATGCATCAAAGCCCAATACAACCCAGCAAATTCATCATAACCAAACAGCACATTAACTGACAGAAAAACAACAGATTCATCACTACTTCAAAAAATAGCCAAGTCACTGGACTTATTACAGGTTCATCATTTCTCCAAGTCGCATACATTGATACATCCATGCCATACATCCAAGTCACATACATCCAACCATCACATTCAAGTATCCAACCGAAGTAATAAGTCATACATCCAACCGAAGTAATAAATCATACATCCAACCAACCAACCAAGTCACACACAATCCATCTGAACTTGCATAATGAACTAGCTATGTATCAGGTCCAGCAAGGTAGCAACATAAATTGCAGTCTCGGTCCAGCCAACATCAAGGTAGCAAAATAAAAAATGCAAGTCTTAGGTCCAGGCAGCAAAATGATTCAAACTCATGAATATGTAAGGATAGCAATGATCCAACCACATGAACCTGTATGGAGTTAAGAAACTACCTACTCCTTGTTGAGGCACAGCAAACGACGAAGAAGAGCATTGGTCTCCTCTCCTTGCTTCTTCAGACTCTATATCTCTTCAATCTGCTTCTGTTTTGATGCTTCTGATTCCTGTATCTTGAGATTCATAGCCTCCAATTTGTTCCTCTGGATCTCAATTTGATCTCTAAGTGCTGCAGCACCCTGCTTCTCAGCTTGAACTTCATCCTCAAGTTCTTGCACCCGTGCACCAAAAGCGGACGTGACGCTCCTCTTCGGGGCTGCTGTCTCAAAGCCGGCATTTTGCAGAAATTTTGTTGACGGCAAGACTTGTGCGCAGCATCAGCAGTAGACTTTTGTGCTTGCCCTTCTTCTGCAGGCTCAGCCATGATAGCTTCCATTTGTTCCTGACATGATCCACCAAAATTACACTTACATTAGTATCCAGACCACAAGTTTGTCTAACAGTTTATTATTCATCGATTCAGCAAACAAAAGGCAGTCAAACGAGGGCCTCCAATCATTATTCTGTTATCAGCTTGCTACAGAGCTAAAAAAAAGTTGGGCATCACAACCACTGATAATTAAGATGTGACCAAATCTTAATGTTTTCAGCATAATGCAGCTAAAACAAGAGGCTCAAAAACTAACCACAAGCTTCCAGATCTGAAATAAAATTAAACAGTAGATAATCCCAATTCTGAATTCAAACGACATGTCTCGTGATTCATTTCCAATTCTGACCCAAGTCAAAGTCAATTGCCCACGCATATAAACAGTTACATGTTCACTGTTTATCTCTATTTTGTCAATCATCAACAAGCAAGTATTATGCTCTTTCTTTCTACCTCAAACAATCCATTAAGCTACCCCTCACACACAAACAACAACAACAATGAATTGAAACTCGAGCAAGATAGTCCTTTGAACTGATACTTGTAGAACAAGATAGAATATTATAGTACTAATGCATGGTATTTAAAAAAGGTGTCATACTTTTATCATTCACTAATCCAATAATGCAACTTATAACTATTCAAGACAAAACATGATTCCATGCATTAGGTTAATACCAATCCATTTAGTTTTTCAAAGCTTATCAAACATAGCAAATGCAAGAACTGAACTTACAATAGCTTCCTTAATAGGCTCACTAATACCGGTCTTCCTGCTGCAGTGAAACTCCTTGAAAAGATCAATCGCAGTGGGTGGCGCATCTTTATGTGTGTCTTGCTTCTGAAATAACATGCAAATAATTTGGAGTCAGCTGCTGGATAGTGATAGATATTAGCAAGACAAATAGCAGTGAAACTCCTTGAAAAGATCAATCGCAGTGGGTGGCGCATCTTTATGTGTGTCTTGCTTCTGAAATAACATGTAAATAATTTGGAGTCAGCTGTTGGATAGTGATGGATATTAGCAAGACAAATAATATTGCTTATTTATATGCTGTTTAGTGGTTTTACAATTGGACATAGACATTTGTTTCACAGGATCATAACAGTCATCGCAGGAGAGAGGATATCAAGACCATAACAGCATAACTCAAGTACTTAACATATCCACCGGTTCACATGACACTTGCTGATGGTAAATGATTGAACAATCGATGAAAAATGTCTTAAATTACAAGGTTCCATGCAAAAGTGGAGAAAGTAGAAGCGGTGGCGGCGAACAGGGTGAGCCGTGAGCGGCACAGTGAGCTGCGGTGACTATCAACATTCGTAGGCAAATACTGGCTTGGAGTGGCGGCGGAGCATGGGCTGGCCCAGATCCTATGATGGGAAGTCCAGATCCGGTGACCCACATGGTGGTAGCGACGACCGACGACGGCGGTAATGCTAACAGCGGTGGCAATGGTATGTTCTTTTTTCTTTTTTCCTTTTTTGACAGCGGCGATGCTAGCGGCGGCGGCTCACTGGAACGGTAGTGAGCGGGGGAGGCACGGCCAGCGGGTCGCTGGCCAGGGTGGGGTTTCCTTTTTTTGTTTTTTTAAATGGGCATCACCTCCAGGTGGTCATCTGTTGATGAAAGAGATACTCATCACCGCCGACCCTTCACCAACAACGCCCAAAACCGGCGGTCGTGCTGTTTTTGGGTCCGATGGTGATAGGATCTAGTGTAGTAGTGTGAGAGAGCCACATGGGAAACTGAAGTCCGCTTCCCCACATGTGCGCGTGCAACACTTGGAGCTAGCTATTCGTGTTCCTTCAAAATAAAGGAAGAAAAACGTAATTAAGATACATGTATTTGGCATAATACAGTGTATTTAAAAAATAGTATAATAGGATGGACACGTGTGCATACATGTGAATGTCTATATCTTTAAAGTTATTTCAAAAAAGTTGAAGAGGCAAGAAGAGGCCAATGACCATGCCAAAAGAGGCTCCGATCCGGTGATATTGTGACCCATTTGGAACATGAATTTTTCACATGTTATTGTGACCCTATGATATATAGCCATCCATTTTTAAATCAAGGGCCCAACCAAGAGGTGGATTGGATCATGGTTAGGTAAGAGAATCATGGGTAGACGAGAAATTAATGGTTGGATAGCACATCCTGTAAGTAAGATGGACAATGTAGATAGAACATGTAGCCACGTATACACGTGGAGAGGCCTTTTGCCCAACCCATTTGGGCCGTCACCACTCCTTTTCCACATACCTAGCTAGAAAATCGTGTGCGTGCAATATAGTCATGAAATAATCGACCTATCTTTTTTTTAAAGTAAAAATATGATGTTCCTGAGATGATGCAATTTTTGAGTGGCAGCTTTGGCTACTAGCTTAGGGCATCAGCAGTAATGAATCGACCGGAGAAGAAGTTCATTTTTCTCTCTATCCGTACAAGTCACTACCAATGAACCCACTGATCCAATATAAAAAAGTACTTCTCTACTAACTTTTGCACTTCGTTTCTCCTCACAAGCGCAACAACAGACTTCTTTCTTCCTTTCTTTATTCAGTATGAATCGGATTGAAAATATGAGTCGATTCTTTCTCTCCTACGAATTGCCCTCATCCAATACGATGATCCGATTCAGGCCAGTACATTAGGTGGCGCAAATGGCGCGACCACATCAGGCCACCAATTTTGAGGGGCCACCCTAAGCAACAATTAGCCCACTAAAATATAAATGTTATAATTCAACGTCTTCCACGTCAAGCCAGTCAAGCCAATAGCTTCAAACCCAGATGATCAAATCAGCCATATACAAAAAAAAAAAGAGTCTATAGTCATAACGCCTCACCTTCCATCGGCAACTACAGCACGAGGCTGACCCGGACGCAGATGCAATCAACATTTAGCGGAATTGCAACTTAGCACGAGCCTGCGAGGTATTAATGATTATGGTAATTACATTGTTGAAGAGGCAAGAAGAGGCAGGCAATGACCATGCCAAAAGAGGCTCCGATCCGGTGACAATGTGACCCATTTGGAACATGAATTTTTCACATGTTATTGTGACCGTATGATATATAGCCATCCATTTTCAAATCAACGGCGCAGCTAAGAGGTGGATTGGATCATGGTTGGGTAAGAGAATCATCGATGGATGAGAAATCAATAGTTAGATAGCACATCATATAAGTAAGATGGACGGTGTAGATACAACATGTGGCCACGTATACACGTGGAGAGGCCTTTGCCCAGCCCATTTGGGCCGCCACCACTCCTTTTCCGCATACTGTGGCTAGAAAATCGTGTGCGTGCTATATAGTCACGAAATAACCGACCTATCTTTTCTTTAAAAGTAAAAATACGATGTTCCTGAGATGATGCAATTTTTGAGTGGCAGCTTTGGCTACTAGCTTAGGGCGTCAGCAGTAGTGAATCGACCGGAGAAGAAGTTCATTTTTTCTCTATCCGTACAAGTCACTACCAATGAACCCACCCCAACATAAAAAAAGTACTTCTCTACTAACTTTTGCACCTCGTTTCTCCTCACAAGCAGAGCAACAGACTTCTTTCTTCCTTTCTTTATTCAGTATGAATCGGATTGAAAATATGAGTCGGTTCTTTCTCTCCTATGAATCGCCCTCCCTCCTCCAATACGATGATCCGATATTCCGATTCATCGGTTCCACGCTGGCTCATGCACCTGTCACTAAAGTCTGAAGAAGTCTTATATTATTACAACATACGTGGAAAAAAAATAAGCATGTAATACAATGAACAACTTTTGTGAAGGATATATTTTTTTGTCACGGCGCGTGGTGAAAAAGTTATAACAAGGCGTTAAGCGTGTCTGTTTCTTGCACGACGCAAACTCCTCGGTGCTTCCGAATCCAAAAATCCGTCCCTCCCTTATTCCTCCAAGACTCTGCTATCTTGACTATAAATATAATATATGCATGGCACGGCATTTACCATGCAAATTACGTAGCCTCCAACCTAGGACACACCAGGGATCCCATGGCGTCGTCTAGCAAGCTCCCCCTGCTCTTCCTCCTGCTCGTGGCGGCGGCGGTGCTGGCTCCTCCGGCGCAGGCGGCACCGCAAGTGTACTGCGGGGACTCGCTGTCCGGCCTGATGGAGTGCCGGAGCTTCATGTTCGGCGGCGCGGCGGCGCCCTCCCCCGCGTGCTGCGCGGCGTACGAGGCCGCCTTCGACGCCAACCCCTTCTGCCTCTGCTACGTCGCCGACGGCACGTTCGGGCGCGCCACGGGCTACGACGTCAACGTCTCCGACGCGCTCCGCATCCCCGCCGCCTGCAACCAGTTCCAGCCGCCCATCGAGCTCTGCGCAAGTGAGTAGCCGCCGTCCGCCGCCGCGCCCGGGCCTCCCGTGATCTTCTTCACCACCTCCGGCGATGACGACCTCTGCAAATCTGCAATAATTCCTCGACTGTTAATTTTTCTGATGTTGTTTGTGCTGCAGTGCAAGGGCTGGTGCTTCCTCCCTACGCGCCGGAGGGCACGCCAGCGCAGCCTCCGGCCACCGCCGCTGCCGCTCCGACGGCGCTGCCACCTTCAGGGTCCTCGGAAGCGCCACCGTCGTTCACCTCTCCGCCGCCGCCGGCACCGACCTCCAAAGCTGATCCGTCAGAAGATGCGTTCTTGCTGTTGGTCGCCACCGCGATCCTGTGGGCGCTACTTTAATTTGACTCGTCGGACCTGCCGACGGGGCGCTACTTCATTAATTAGACTGTTATTAGGGCAGGCACATATGTTATTACAGGTTGATAGCAAGTACTAGTGATAATCATGTTTAAAACATGTTCGCGACATGTAATTATATAAATTTCTGTGCCTTTTTGTGTCATGTGATTTGCTTACGAGTTCACATAGCAGATCATTAACGTGACGAAAGTACAGTATTTTCAGAGATACGTGAGGTAAAAAGGTAGATCAGGATCTCAATCAAAGCACACTACTAATTTTTGTTCCTAATAACGAGACGTATAACTTGAAGGCATGACTATCTTATTCAGCACTGCTCTTAGGCCGTTTGGGCCAGAAGGCTTTTTAGCTCTTTAAATAAAATTTTGATATACAATACACGCTTTGTCAGCAGCTCCAGGCTCGACAAAACAGAATAAGCTTTATCGAAATTGATTCATGACTTCAGAGACAGATCCATCTCAATATATTGGTTCCTTCTCTGAACTTCCTTGCGGAATTCTGCCCTGCAGACTTCAGCTCTATCCCCAATTTCTTCCGGTGGCAATCCTGAACCAAGCCCAACTTCAACTCAACTGATGTGCCATGTTTCATTCAAATTACATCCCGTATCATCTAGTTAGTCGATCACAACGCATCAGCTTGCCTAGTATCGCTACATCAGACACCCGCTGTGTTCGAATTGCAAGTCTTGATGACAGCACTAGCCACAACACTAACCACTGCACAGAACATAGCACAAAAGTTGAGCTTATATGGCAACGCTGAACTTTGGATTCCTCAACTTCTTCCAGTAACCACCCATGAACTTCTTTCAGTTTTTCCATGGAACCAGATGTGCCACTCCGTTAAGTTTGATGTCATCCCATGGCATATTATGGTGGACCAGAACCATAGTACCAAAGGGTATCGCACAAACAAGAAACAATCATCTTGCATGACTATTGTTCCATCAAGGATCTGCAATGTTGAGTCCTGAAGAAAGCACTTGCCATGAGAGCATTCACTACACAACACAGCTCTGGTATCACAGTCAACACTTGTTCCATGCAGCACCACCCCAAATAACTCACTTTTCGAGGTACAGGGAGGTTCTAATTTTCCTCCCGTGCGAAGTGAGATGACATCCTCAATAGCAACTTCTTTCAAGATTGTCTAGATCTCCTGTCAACCAAAAAGGGATGCATGGTAGCTTTTTTATGCGCAGAGAGCTTGCCCATAGTCTTGATCGAAAACCAAGCCCATTGCTTCAAAAAGACCATCATATAGATGATCCAACCACAATGATGTTTGTAGGATATTATTTTTTGCTATCTCTCATGTGTGATAGATCCTGTGAATGAACCTTAAACTGTAAGAAAAAACCATGGTCAGCATTCTATTGCAACAGAGATCATACAAATACGCAAGAACAGATAGACAGATATACACAATCCATTGGTAAATTGAATCCTGCATGATGACTTTAAGGTCGACATGATGCTTATTGAGTGAGCCAAATACAAATTTAACATAAGGTGCGGTGAGCAACTAGCTAGAGGAGTGTTTTATGAGATTATCAAAGAAACATAAACAAATGGAACGAAAATGCTAAGCTGGCAGAACAACCTACCATCAGTCAAGATGAACTTTTGGCTCAAAATTGAATTGCACCTCAACGTAAAACTGCTTCTTTTGTAAGTCCACATATAGACAACATGTTGAAAGTCAACAAAATGGAACATGGGATGTGGAACAGAACAGAGAAGACCAAAACACTAATTTCATATGCCTACATCAAAAGATTCGTGGAAAGTTGATAAGAGAGCGACCGAGAGAATTAGAATTGCACGATCTCTTTATTGAACAGTAAACATCTTAAATTTCTACAAAATTACAACACTACCATGTATGGAGAGCTGGCTTCTACATTCAACATATGTCGTGATAAAATTATTAGTCCACAAATAACATGGGGCATAACTTAATTATCTTCAATCATGGCAAAAATTCCAGATATACTAGCATTCACCAAATCCTCTAGAACAGTCATTCCCATTTTCTAAATGACAAAATAGAGTCTGATTGCACAACATAATCTCCATCCTGTAGGATTGTTAGACTAACTGCAAGAATAAGTAGCTGCCCTCACAAAATTATGCTACTCGTTGCCAAGATGCAATATCCCGTACCTGAAATTACAAGGCTGAAAGAAATCACAAGGTTCTCGCTATGCAGCAGAACAGCTTCTCTAATATCTTCATCTCACAAATCAACTTACTTTTCCATCGAGCTTCAGAAGGATTTTATCACATTCTGGATGTTTGTTACCTCCAGCTGCAAACTTGTGATTAGGATCATTCAGCTCCATCCAACTGGATCCTGTTTCTTTCGAGAACCCATGGAGTTTCATTACTCCCCTCACCTCTTCAGCATCATTCCAACTGCCAGATTTTGCGTATATCTTCGATAGAAGCACAGATGCTCCATCATGATTAGGATCCAACTCCAAAACTTTCTTTGCAGCAAATGCACCAAGCTTGAGATCACCATGCATCCAGCATGCTGCTAACAGAGAGCCCCAGATAGCCACATTGGGCCCTAAGTGCATTGACTCTATGAGATCAACTGCTTCTCGCAAAAGTTTAGCTCTTCCCAGAAGATCCACCATACAACCATAGTGCTCATGCATGGGCTCAATCCTGTATTCTTGAACCATACATCTAAACAACGAACGACCTTCATGAACTAGACCAGCATGACAGCAAGCACAAAGTAAATTAAGAAACGTCACTTTGTTGGGTTCAACACCTTCCTTTTTCATCTGCTCAAACATAACCAAGGCAGATTTTCCATCGCCATGCATAGCAAAAGCAGCAATCATACTTGTCCAGGTGATAACATTCTTGTGAGGCATTTCATTGAAGATATTCAAGGCAAGAGTTATACCCCCACATTTGGCAAACATATCGATAAGAGCATTGCAAATGCGCAATATCTTGGTCATTCTGTTATTCTCAGTGAAGGAGTGGATCCATATGGCTTTATCAAGGGAACCTAAATTGGCACAAGCAGATATGGCACTTAACACAGTAACTTCATCAGGCCTGATACCATGCTCTTGCATATCACTGAATAAACTCAATGCTTCATTAGGTTGGTTACTTTCAGCATATCCTGAAATCATAGCACTCCAAGACACCACGTCCTTCTCCGGCATTCCATCGAATATAGAGCGAGCAATCTCAACTTTTCTGTTCTTGGCATATCCAAAAACCATGGCAGTTGATGATACCAAATCCTTCCTTGGCATCCCATTGTATAGCTTTTCTGCTATATCCATTTTGGCACAGCTAGCATACAAGTTTATGAGAGCACTACTGAGGTGAGCATTGATAAGAATATCCGACACCAACATGTATGAGTGGATGGTTTTCCCAATTCTCAAATGTCTTAAATGCCGACAGGCTGATAGAACAGTAGCAAGGATCAATTGGTCAGGAACAACTCCAGATCTCTTCATCTCAGCAAACAGAAGCAAAGCTGCTTTGTAGTTCCGAGTCTGACAATAACTGTCAGATGATATTACATGGTAACAGTAAATCAACAAACCAAAATGGATAACTGCTTATTTGTTTTTCTGAATTGCGGAAAAAGATGGCTGCATTTAAGGAATTATGCTATCTGAAACTTAAATTACCTAGAGAGTTCATGCATGATAAATGGAGATCTTTTAATAAACTAAATATTGTGCCATTCCTGAAGCATATGACTCACATGAATAATGCACAATGTATATTCTACTTTCTTAGAATGTCCTTCATTTGCATCACCTTGAAATTTATTAAGTGATGTTTAGAAAAACATAGAAAAATCCCACAAGTAATGCATCTTTCATAATGATTTGAGGCATTATGCTACTGCAAAGCCAGGTCCTGGCTACAATTTTCCAACTAATGTGTAGCTGATCTGATCGAATGTGTTCTGAACCTTAGAACAAGGTAGTTGCTCCTTGCTCCAATAAAGAAGTGTGGCAAGCAGCGAAAAGAAATATAAAGTTCTTGGCATGCAACCACTACTTAATTCTTTTTTTCACCCATGTAACATTATTTTCATGCAAAATACAGACGATGCTAACTTGCTAAGCTGTACAGCAAGTGCATTGGGCGGAACCATTGAAAGAAGTAAGAATCCATCTTTGGTCTCGACTCTCAAACGACCGCACAAAACAAAAATGTTGGATCCAAGCGCGTGGCACGTTACCTATCAAGCATCACGCCCCAGGCGACGACGTCCCGCACGGGCATTCCGTCGAACACCCTCCGCGCGTCCCCCACGCGCCCGCACGCTGCGTACGCCCCGACCAGCGCGGTCCCGACGAACCCGTCGCCCAGCGCCCCGACCCTGACCGCCACCGCGTGCGCGCCCCCCACGTACGCGCCGGCGCCATCGCAGCGAGCGGCGGAGCGAAGCAGGGCGGGGAGCGCGAGGGGCCCCGGCGCGGGCAGGCCCGCGCGGCGGAGGCACGCGCAGGCAGCGAGCGCGAGGCGCGGTGCGGAGGCGGCGGCGGCGGCGCGGATGGCGGCAAGGTGGGCGCGGTCGGGGTGCGGGTTGGCCTCCGGCGGCGGCGGGATGGGGAAGCCGCGGCGGAGGAGGGCGGCGCGCAGCTGGCGCGGGTGCTGCTGCTGGTGGTGCGCGTGCGCCTCCATTGGGACGGCGTGTTGAGCTGCTAGCGTTCATTTGAGCCGTCCGATGGGAGCTTGGATGTCCGAGATTCATTAGACGTTGGTGGTTGATTGGTAGAAAAAGAAAGACAAGTCTAACTAAACCAACAAAAATAATTCAACATCCAACATAAACACAATGCGAAATGAATAATGTTCAATCCAACTCTTTTAAACCCAAGTCCATCTAAGATATCCAATAATAGAAAGATTAGTATAGTTACATCACTAATAGAGAATTGGCCTTTAGTCCCGGTTGGTAGGGTGCAAATCTCCCAAAAATCCATCCGGGATAAACCAACCGGGATAAAAGAGGGGGGTCTTTTATCCCGGGTCACTCAACCGGGACTGCGTGGGATTTTTCACGCGAAATATGCGCGTGCGCGCTGCGTGGGATTCGAACCCACAACCTCCAGATTCGCGTGTAGCTTCCTTGCCATCTCACCTACACACCACATCTAACCATATAGGGAATACTACCTTTTGTATTAACTCGTGGGGGACCCTTTTATCCCGGTTGGGAACACCAACCGGGATAAAAGACCCCCTTTTATCCCGGTTGGTAATACAAACCGGGATAAAAGGGTTCGAGAGATTTAGTTCTATTTAAGTGGTCTCGTTGGGGACCCTTTTATCCCGGTTTGTGTTACCAACTGGGATAAAAGGGGGGGTCTTTTATCCCGGTTGGTGTTTCAAACCGGGATAAAAGGCCTCTCAGGGTCTTTTTTTCCCACTAGCCTTTACAACCGGGATAAAAGGTCCCAGTTGGTGAGCCCCCCACCTGTGACCGAGCTTTAGTCCCGGTTGGTGAACCTTTTATCCCGGGTCAACTTTAAACCGGGACAAAAGGGGGCGCATCGAAAGCCAATTTTCTACTAGTGCATGTGGGACTTCAACTCAAAAACCGGACCATACAATTAAGATCCCATGTGTCACATATTAAAATGTTAGCAAAATTGAGAAAATTTGTTACGGAAGAACCAATATATGACTGTTAGCTACTTGGTATAGATTAACGTTTCTAGATACACATGTAGCCCCAGATGAGGAATGCCGAATGTTAAAACTAACACCTCACATCCATTAACTAATATTTTTGCAACTCGTGTATAGATAATAACATATAAACTAATTCAACATAGCAAATGTCTGTATATATAAGGATTGTACTTCCTCCATCCTAAAAAGAATACAACTCTCGCTTTCCGAGAAGTCAAACAATTTTAATTTTGACTAAATTTATACAAAATAATACTAACATTTATGGTACAAAATAAGTATCATTAGATTAATCATAGATATGTTTTCATACTAAATCTATTTAAAGATATAAATGTTCGTAACTTTTGATACAAATTTGATCAAATTAGAAATCGTTTGACTCCTCCGGAACTAGGCCCAGAAGAACGCACGTACCAAATGGTAAGCAGCTTATTATTTGCCGTTTTCAGGCTGAATCCTAGAGAAGATCGTGTAGCCTACTTGCATTGTTTGTTTTTCTATACTTTTCATTCTTTGCAATTAGCTCAGACCTACGGCTACGGTACATAACATTGGTGAGAAACTGATATAAATCGTCTGAAAAAGGGGAGAAAATTAGAGGTACATTAAGAATTTATTAGCAAGGGTCATGTGAGAATCGGTGAACCGTGCTCGTGATAGGGTGCAGCTAGGGATGAAAACGGATCGGATACGAATGGATATATCAGATACAAATACAGATAGTTTTTTTTCTCGGATTGAATTCGGATACGAATAGCTCCAAGATGTGTCAAATATTGATACTCATCCTATTCCGATCTTAGAAATCCAACTTTAAATACAGATATGATACGAATAACTACGGATATTGAATGTACAGATTTATTTAAGTGTCTCAACCCCTTCGGTCAGACAAACGAATGGATCATCCCTATGTGCAGCCGTGCAGGGAGGGAGCCAATCACCTCTGGTTCAAACTTGAATGGCTGGGCCGATACAGCAGGGTATAATTTGCTTATGGGCCTTGTTTTGCCTACAAGTGGCCCAGTTTGGCACTAATTTGTTTGCACCGGGTACAATGTCTCATTCACGTGACACAAATCATAATCATAAGCAAATACTCTTTTAATTCGAATGTAACAACGACAATCTTCTGTCGAAAAGATTACTCATACATTTAACAGCATAGTCGTTGGTCAAAGGCTTATCCGATCCTAATTAACAAAATTAAATTGCATGATGCTTATTAAGTTTTTTAGGCCAATGATGCTTATTATACTAAGTTGGAGTGCAAGATTTTCCCGAATAGTGTGACATAAAGGTTGGTGCATCATGCATGTGATGTTGTATATGCGTGAGTCCATTAAGTTTTCCTATGTGAAAAGTGGAACTAGTTAATTTAAATTTTGTCATGAAGACCTAGATAGTTAAAGCAACTCCAACAATACCCTTCAAACCAAAGCCCCTAAAAATTAAATGAGGTTCTTTCTATTTTTAAGGGTCATCAAAATTTCTCTAACTCCAGCAATAACCTCATGGATAGAGGACTCCCTAGAGACCCTAGGAATGGAGGGTGGAGGGGGGATTTATTTTTTTTTTGAAAGGAAAAGGGCACGAGAATGTGCCTATTTCATTGATAAAGTAGTGGTTACAGCCGGCGAGCCGGGCAAGGAAGAGGGAAAAGGAAAAAAAGGGGGGGAGGCAGAGAGGCACCCAGCGTGTTGTGTTTACAAAAGAAGGGCCGCTAAGGCTCTCGCTCCTGCTGCTACCCACATGTTGGTTGAAGATTTGATTTTTGCTATTAGCGATGTCGTCGGGGAACCCTGGTGGCGGAAGATGCGTGAATTTCGCTCGTTCCATATTTCCCACATAATAAGGAGGGCGAGGCTTCGGGACGGGGGAATTTAGAGACCTCCCTAAAATAGGAAGCCAAGTAGAGGACATGCTGGAGTGCGTTTTTTCACTTGACCCTCTAAACTTCGAGTAGGTGGCTATTGTTGCTCTGACAACTTTCTCATTTGTAAGACCATATTAAGCCCCGTTTGGATACCTCCTGCTAAAGTTTAGCACCTGTCACGTTGGATGTTTGGATGCTAATTAGGAGTATTAAATATAGACTAATTGCAAAACTAATTGCACAAATGGAGTCTAATTCACGAGACGAATCTATTAAGCCTAATTAGTCCATGATTTGACAATGTGGGGCTACAGTAACCATTTGCTAATGATGGATTAATTAGGCTTAATAGATTCATCTCGCGAATTAGCACAGGGTTCTGCAATTAGTTTTATAATTAGCTCATGTTTAGTCCTCCTAATTAGTATCCGAACATCTAATGTGACACTGCTAAAGTTTAGCACCTAGTATCCAAACACCAGTTCAAGGACGACACAACTAACAAAGACGAAACGGTCAATGCATGGTAGAAACGCATCGTAGTTCATTGCTAGAGAAGTAACTTTTAGTATCAGATCCAAATCCTCTCTTTTAGTACCAATTTCAAAATTGGTATCACTATGTCGGTACTAAAGGGATCTGGGTCATCCACGCGGCACTAAAAGGCACCAACCAATACTAAATTGTTTTGCTCCAAAAACTAAAGAAAAAATATTTGTTGAACAGCCGGGAGGCTCGTACACACGCGCATCGTCATAAGTTACAAGTGACCTTTTGGTACGTGGGATTCGAACTCACAACCTCAAACCTCCCGCGACCCTTCTTTATCATCTCATCTACACAAACACCCGGTACTAAAAGATCTTCGGAGACCCCTAAATTTAGACCCAGTACTAATATTAGCATTAGTACCGGGTCAAAAATGTGGCTGGTACTGGTGCATGGGACGAAATGTGGTTAGAGCGAGTAGATACCGAACGATGAACCACACCATTCAAATAGGTCGAGAATGAACCACATTGCAGGTGCACGCATGAACCATTTTAGTGTGTTTACTGGTCCCTCCGTTTCAAATTTTAAATCATTCCAACTTTCTTGGAGAGTCAAACCATTTTTATGTTTGACCAAAATTATAAAGAAGATCATAAAGTTTTATGGCACCGAATAGATATACTATGAAAATATATTTAATGAATAAACTAATGATACTTATTTAATATTATGAATGTTAGTATTTTATTGTATAAATTTGATTAAATTGTTTTTAACTCTCGATAAAGTTGAAATGATTCGTAACTTGGACGGAATGGAGGGAGTACGCGGCAACGTTTGTTCGCGCATACATTGGCTCTACTGCGGCGTGCTACGTCGGATAAAGGAACGGCGGAGTCCCCATGCAGAGGCAAGGCGATGCTCATCCGCTCCATTCCTCCACGGAAACACGACACCGTCTCACCTACTCCCCTTCCCGGCAACCTGCGAAAACTCCAAGTCCCGATCACTCCTCTCCGGTCACGTGGAGGTGGAGCCCGCACCGCCGAGCCCGCGCCGCTCGTCACGCCACCTCGGTCGTCGACGACGCAAGCCAACTCTGCCACTGAGCTCGGTCACGCTCACTGTCACCCACCCTGCTAGCCGTCAAGTCACACCGAGCGTCCGATCGTGGACGTGGCTGCGGTCGACGTGGTGTCGCCGCGCCACGGCCACACCCCCGCTCGCCGCGCCACGTCGCCATGCGCCTCGCCACGTCCCGCCGCCGCCGCCGCCGTCGTCGTCGTCCCGAGATGCATGCACGCGCTGCGTCGATCGATCTCCCCCTTCCCCGCGCGTGTATAAATACACCCGCTCGTCCATGGCCATCGGCACCACACCACCCATCTCATCTCCACAGTCCTCGACCACTCCTCGACCGCTAGTAGTAGCAGTGATCGATCGGCGGCCGGCCATGGGGAAGTGTAGTGGGGGCGGCGGGTGGTGGGCGTTCCTCCTCCTCGCCGGGGTCCTGCTAGCCGCGGCGGCGACGGCCGGCGCCGCGGAGGAGGTAGCGTCCGCGGCGGGAGAGGTGGCGGCGGCCGAGGCCGACCGGGACCCCAAGGGGGACCTGCAGTGGTGCAGGATGGGGTGCCAGTGGCAGTACGGCAAGGACCAGGGCCGGCGGAGCGAGTGTGAGCGCGAGTGCCGCCAGCGGCACCGCGGCCAGGACGGCGAGATGCAGGAGGAGGCGGCAGCGGACGTCGACGTGCTCCGCTCCGGGAGGGGCGAGTGCCGGTGGAGGTGCGTGCGCCGCTACCAGGACCAGCCGTCGCTGTTGCAGGAGTGCATGACCCAGTGCCGCAGCCGCGAGCAGCAGGGCGACGGCGTCGAGGAGGAGGAGGGCGAGAGCGTCGGCGCGTACAACTGCAAGAAGTGTCGGGAGCGGTGCGAGCGCCGCCCCGCCGGGGACTGGCAGGAGAAGCAGCGCTGCCTCATGGAGTGCCGCCGCCGTGACGGCCCCATCGCCGACGAGGAGGAGGACAACGACCGCTGCAGGCAGCGGTGCCAGCACCACCACGACTACGACAGGAAGCAGCAGTGCGTGCGCGAGTGCCGTCGCCACCACCAGGGCGGCCGCGGCGACGCCGACGAGGACAACAACTACTGCTCCGACCGCTGCCAGCAGAGCTGCCAGCGCCACGGCGACCGTGAGACGCAGCGCCAGTGCGTGAGCTGGTGCGAGCGCCAGGAGGGCTGCCGCCGCCGCGACGGCCCCATCGCCGACGACGAGGAGGACAACGACCGCTGCAGGCAGCGGTGCCAGCACCACCGCGACTACGACAGGAAGCAGCAGTGCGTGCGCGAGTGCCGTCGCCACCACCATGGCGGCCGCGGCGACGCCGACGAGGACAACAACTACTGCTCCGACCGCTGCCAGCAGAGCTGCCAGCGCCACGGCGACCGCAAGGCGCAGCGCCGGTGCGTGAGCTGGTGCGAGCGCCAGGAGGGCTGCCGCCGCCGCGACGGCCCCATCGCCGACGACGAGGAGGACAACGACCGCTGCAGGCAGCGGTGCCAGCACCACCGCGACTACTCCAGGAGGCAGCAGTGCGTGAGCGAGTGCCGCCGCCAACACGGCGGCGGCTGGGAGGCGGCGGTGGCCGGCGCCGTCCTCCAGGTGGTGTGACGCGCATGGCGTGGCGCACAGCGAGTAAAATAAAAACGGCCGTACGACGTGTCACCGGCCGCCGCCGGCGTGCCTACGTGGCTAGCTGGCCTGCGGAGACAACCCCACATCGACCGAGCACTGCTTCCCGTCCGTATATACACCTGTATATACGCGCGCGTATACGCCTCGCTGTACGTAGAGGAGGCGTAGGAATAAAGAGCGGTGGATGCGTGCGTGGCGATGGCTCTCCGCACGAGAGAGCTGTCTTGTACCGCATGCGATGATGTAAATATGGGGATGTGAGGGACCTGCTATGTGGTGGCACTGTTCTGCCTAAATCATGCTCGAAACGTGTGTAGCATGTTGAGAGGCTATGTGTGGTGTTAAATAAAGTGAACGTTTTCTGAAATTTTATGGTTCTTTTTTTTAAAAAAAAGACTGTCGTGGTGATTTTTCTGCATTCCTACGAAAATTGAATTGTTTTAAGTTTTAACTACATGTCTACATCATAAAACATGCATGGAACCAATCGCGCATGCTAAAAGTTCGACTGCGGTGGATACGATATGTGTACATACAGTACCTGTTCCTCAAGTTATAAATTTAGCATCAATAATAAACGATGTTCACACTATTCCATCAATTATTCTGGGATAGGTGACACTTTAGACATCTCTTCATTTCGGATTGTTCAATGAATCTTTCATTTCGGATTGTTCAGTGAATCTACAAAATCCCTCGAGTTGGATATAAATCTAGGCTTGCGACCAACTGGAGTGAAGTCGTAACAAGGAAGCCTTGCAACGGTCTTAACTAAATATCCAGACAAAAAAGAACAAAAAATTGAGTTAAACTTCTCTAGTTATGTTTATAGAAAAATACATAAACATCTACAATATCAAACACTTTCATAGTTTCATTAGATACACCATACAATATATATTGGTTGAGCATTTATTTAAGATTATAGATGTCAATTTAATTTTTTATAAACTTAGTCTTAGATAAGTTACTAGTTGCTATGTTTTACAAACTCCCTCCGTTCCTATTTATAAGAACACGCATACTTCAATAATTTAGCCAACAATTTTTTATTTTTACAATGATTTAAACTTTATAATCTTTGATCAATAATTTAGCCAACAATTTTTTATTTTTACAATGTAAACTTGGTATGGTTGTATTTGTATTTAAATGTACTCTCCAATAGTTATAAGTTTATAATCATGCATAATATAATATAAGATAAATGAATGGTCAAAATCTAATTTAGGAGACCTTGTCATGTCATATCACCCCTTATAAATAGGAACGGAGGGAGTATTTTGTAATAGAATGTACTCTCTCTCCCATTATAAATATTTCCATATTTTGTCCTAAGTCAAATATCTACTGCCATTTCACTTACTAAACTCAACAAGTGAAAGGTATTTTGCAACCCACGAAACTTGTCACTTGTTTGTTGTTTCGAGAGGCAAATCAACAACTCGCCAGCACTAGATTTGTGACCAACTACTAGGGATGGGAACTAGGGTGCCCGATCTTTTATCAGATGAAGATAACTCTCGATATGGTGGAGAAACAACACACTCGATCCGACTTCTGATAAGCAAGATTCGAACCCCGCAATCGAAGCACCACTTCTCCTTTGGTTATCAACCGTACACAGCCCGGTTGACCTCGCCACGAAGGCTATCCCCTGCATGCAAATCGAGAACACAAGCAAGGGTAAGGAAGAACGTAACTCAATTGCAAAAAATCTTGAATTTAAACACACGAAGTTGGGGTCTCACAAACCGATGAACGGTGACTGTCAATGACAAAAATAATCTAAGTAAAACTCAAACCCTAACTTAGCTGACTCTACTAAATATAAAGTGTTTAGGGGCGTGCAAGACCCCTGGACGCACCCCTAGTGGGCTCCAACATGATGCACGGGCCAACGGCCCGAAAGATGGTGGCGCAGCATCCTAACAGATTCTAACATCCACTTATTTCGACGATTCCCATTGCTCTGATGGAATTTTAGCATGGGACCAGCTCCATTGAAAGCTCTATCAAATTATCTTTCCATCCATATATAGAACGTCACAATCCGACTCCGTATGCGGCCTGGGCGGCCAATCTAAGGCAGACTGCTTCTGGATTTCGAGGTGGACTCGAAGTTGATGTGCATTGGGCCTCCGTGTGACTTGGACGCTCCTTGCTGGACCTCTCCACCTTCATGCTTCTTCTCAAGTACTCCCTGGTCATCTCCATTATTCCTAAGCGCAATAACATTATTGGGTAGCAATCCATTCTCAAAATTAATAAAAGAAGTACACAAGAACGAGCTCACTTGTTGATACAATTGTCTATTTCAAGTTCTAGTGATTGGTCCCTGCAGAATAATTGGAGCTGCTCACCTGTTGATTCAATCTAGCTCGAGCTCTAGTGATCGGTCCCTCCAGAATAATTGGAGTATCATGTGTAACTAAAGGAGCGATGTCCTCATCAACTAGCCTTCCTAATCAACCTCCATGTGGTCGTGAAGAGATTTAGTCCAACAAATAATATCACATAGCAATTCTATAATATACGTGTACATTTATATATAGGTATAATAATTAGGCATTGGCACATACAACAAATAACTTACTCTCTGTTTATTCTAGTGTCATCTCTAATCTCTCATGTCCAGTACTAGCTGCATACACGCATATTTCGGTTGGACTTCTCTATAATCTATACATGCATATTTTGTAGAGAGACGAGCCGACTTCACTATCTAGGCCATACCTTTCCTTTTTGCAATGCTACAATGCATTTTGTAACCTGTCAGGTGCAGCAAGAGCTGCAGTCTTTTCAGTGGCACCCCCTTTGTGCTTTGTTTATGAGTTATTTTAAACGAATGAATCTACTAGTGTAGTCTACTACCATCAACTCTGCAGAAGGTCACTATCTTTGTTTTTCTGGCTGGCACAAGTTATGATTCATTCCATAGTACATTTAATTAACACATCAAGGGATTCACAGCCAAAGCACAACACAAAATTTCCTCTGTCAATTAGAAACTCTCGAAGACTACTTAAGTACTGGTCTGGTTTTTCCACAGGTTCCATACTTCAGGATTCATCACCGCTGTTCGAGTCCACGGAGGAAGACGGGGGTGGCGAGTCAGGAGACTGGTACTTCACTTGAGACCGTCGCCATGTCTGGTTCATGAGGCTCTGAGCATGGAGCAGCGGGGGGTGGCGAGACTGGTTTGCGGAATGCTTCTGGCTGTGGCTCATGTTGACGATCGCGGTCACGATGTCCATGATTGTGGGGAGCAGTCTTGATAAAATCGTAAGAAGAGCAGATAGCTGCACATGGCAAAATCGTAAGAATAACAATCATTTTGAGATCAGTGTGAAAACTACAGTAGTACAATTGCACAGAAATGCATCAGGCAGAAACACAAGAACATTATTATGTTGCTTGGTGAAAACAGATGAAGTGGGGTTCTAGGAGCAGAAACGCTGCTTTATGCAGCAACTTTGGATCTAATGTCTGTGTAAAGAGATGTTCTTACCGTGCCATGGCGAAAATAAGCAGTGATGTCATATTGCAGCCATATGGCATATGATAGCACGAAGGCAACAAAGAGCCCTAGAAGGTACAACGGGTTCCTGTTCATCAGCAAAAGAAAATGATTACACTAGTTACACGTGCTGACGTGCCAGCAATGAAATCTGCATTCTGGAAGTGTGTGCAATCGCTTATTAGGCTTAACCAAAGATGGAAAGTGAATAAATAAATTATTTTGGCGAGATGATTACCTAACAAGAAACATAAATTCATTGTAACCTAGAATTGCCAGAAGTAGAACAGTCCATGCAGGCGGCAACCAGTTCTTGCTACGCCTATGCGATTCCTGGCAGGAGAGAATTCAGATTGGAAGAGTTTGATAAGCAAAATGTATTCAGATTGAACTATCATAAACATAATTCATCAAAATTCACGTTATACCAATGATCCAGCAAAAGTATACTAAATTTAGAAACAGAATTCTGTGAAACCAAGGAAATCAGTTTCAAAGTTGATTATATGCAACAAAACTACGGATGCAAGTGGGCTGACCCGCGAACCCAGGCCTAGACGTGGGTTTGCCCGTCAGCCCCACCTGCATCCCTAAACAAAACTGTGAACATGGATCATAGTTATGCAATCACTGACCCCTCAACATGATGAGCAATTGAGAAGCAACTGAAAAAAAAAAATACCTGCATAGACATCGCTTGTGCAACAGCATACTCTGTCTCTGCTTTGAATTGCCTCCAGATGGATTTACACTGCACTGGTGTAATCAGTGTATCCCTTGGTGACACCTGCACAATTCGAAAAGTATTGCAAACTATTTCTCACTGTATATCATCCTAATAAACCGTAAATATGCAGGTGCAGTGTAGGCAGCAAAACCTCTTCCCACGTGCTTGAAGCAAGTGGGTCATAAGTAAATTCAACACTCCTCTTCTGGGAAAGGGGTCCACCATCTAAAAGAGCAGTAATCAGAGCCCGTTCTATTTTGTCTGGTTTATCATCCAACCGTATAGCTGCCATTACAGACATAAGTCTTAAAGCCTGCAGTGCAACACGAGATCCAGACTATGTTATGGACAAACACTATGAATCAGGTCAGTGCAATATTGATTAGCTGAAAAAATGTCAAGGATAAATACTGCTAAGCGTGCTTCTCTAGTGATTGCCCAAAGATCTTCATCTCCTGTCCATGTCCTTGGCATTGAATCCCTATCACGGCTCAACACAGTGAAAAACCTACAATGATGTTAGGAGAAAAGGTATGCACGCTTATGGTAGTAGGACATGAAAACTGGGACTGCATTATCCCTTTCTAATTTTTCAAATAAAAAAAAGAAGAAAAGTATACCTTTCTTTCATACGCAGCAGAACATTTCCAGCTTCCTCTCTAGATTTCATTTCCACTACACTTCTTGCATGTTTCCTTAAGTCTGAGACCATCTCACTGGAAATTGTCTGGTCCAGGTCAAACTCAGAAAGGGAAGCTGAGAATGCAAGAGCAGCATTTTCAGTCTCACGCCTATATAGTCTCCTAATACAAGCCCAGGAGTCTCTCTCGCCAGTTTCCAGTAAGGATTGTACAGGCCCAGCAAGTGCATCTGATAACAGCTTCTGCAACATGCAATGGGAAAAGGTCAAAAGATAAGAAATGTTCTGAAAATGACCATGGCTTGTAGAACTTGCAAGATCAAGGGAGTTAACCTCATAATTAGCTTTTAGTTCAGCCAATTTTGCATTCCTAATAGATTCTACATGAGCTTGTATATGCTCTAGCAGTTTGTTCCTAAATTTTGAAGTATCCCACTCTACATGTTTTACTGCTGCATCTGCATAAAAAGGAACAAGGACTTGACATCACTGAATTGTAGATTGGCAAATATAAAAGATACATAATAATGAGTATTTTTTAAAGAAAACGCATGAGCAAGTGTTTTATTAAGAGGAGAGAATACATATAGCACAACTATCTATATAAGCATCATCTGTTCCAGAAAGACACACAAAATGGTAAAGGGCTTCATGAGCTTAGGATTGCACTGATGCTACTGTCCACCAGAAGCTCAGAAAGCAAAATCTTACTGAAACCTGAAGTGTGCAATGAGTTGAGGATAACTTTGTAGCAATATATGAGATTTCACTAAATGTTACGTAGTTGACAAAGGAATATCTTGTTTAACTTGATGGCTAAACATTTTCTTCCCAAGACATCTAGTGGCAGTTGTTCGCATACCTCTCAGTCCAGCATCAAACTCTGCTATTGCAGCCTGAGCACACTGACGAACTGATGCTGCAAATCCCTCTCTGCTCCTTAATGATTGTTCCAGATCACTTTCGAATTTTTTCAGAGTCACAACATGCAGGTGCTCTATCACTGTCTCGAGAGCAGGATATGTGTGCTGCAAAACAGAGTTACTCTCATGATACTATGAAATAAAAGGCCAGCTATAGGGAAGGTGAAATAGTCCATTAAGTTTCAAAGAAGTTGTCCTTTATTAAAATGTCCCATTTATAACATTACAGCAGCCATAATTATGCATGCATCATCCCATAGGACTTAGAAGCACACGGGAAAGATCTAGCTGTCCAAAAACAGGGCTGAGATGTTTGCATTATGATCACAGTGACTGGAATATACACTCAAATACTAGAAAATAACAACTTACAAAATAATTCATCATTAACCACTGATTCTTAAGCAAACATAGATATTAGTCCTTGAGCTTAACTATGGCCCTCCTCATCAGCAGATATCATCAGGTAGGATAAACTAGCTTCTCAAATCAGAGGTGAAATTGGCCATTTGGAAATGAGTTACTTACATGTAGCATTGAAGATTCTAATTGTTGCCGCTTAGCAGTTCTTACACCTTCATCAAAATACATGGTTTCCATGTCATACCTACAACAAAATTAGTATGATAATTTGTCACATGGGCTTACAAGAACCAATCAAAATAGCTAGCTCAGGAGACCTCTGCATCTGTGGGGTATCCAGGACTAAAATACGGCCAGTCAGATGTAAAAATATACTGTTCCCGGTGTTTGAGAATTTGCATGCTCCTGTTTGTAGGTTAAATTGTTTCAAGAGAATAGACTGCTTTTATCCTAGTACAAGCATTAATGGATGGGTATTTTTAGAAGTAGAAGGAGAAAAACCAAGGGCATTATAAGGAAACCAGTAATTAAATTGATTGATTGTCAGATACCAACTTAGTTTCCATATAAATGTCTAAGCATGCAGCATGAAAGGAAATGCATTAGCATTGTGTCTCATGACTCAAGAGAATGAAGAACGACAAGTAGTCAAAGCTAGCGAATTCAGGCTGTTGAATTCATGACAGCCACTGTGTTTATCTTAACTTTCTTAAAAGAAACGCCGCAATGATTAGTCAGATCACCCACCCTGATAGATAAGAATTGAGAATAGCTCCGAGCCTCGTTCCAAAGCTCAGTACTGGACCAGATTTTACAGCTGCATCTAGCTCCAACCAACCCTGCAGATCACAAATTCACAATAATTAATCCCCATTCAGTCAATTAAATAAATAATGCAGAGCTAGACACAAGAGCACTGTTACCTTATCGGACAAAAATTGCCCGAGCTTTTCATGCACAATCTCTTCACATCGAACAGTAGCAACCATGACCTAGGAAACAGAAGAAAGTGTTACATTTTCAATATATAGTATTGAAAAACAAATTGATGGCATGCTCACGTGCACAATTATAACTGTTTAGTTTTGTAGCATTGATGGCAAAGAATTGCACAGCAACCTTGTGAGCAGGAAGGTTGAGGTCCTTATTTTCACGTATTACTTTCCAAATCTGCAGTGCACTGAGACAGAAACCTGAAGCAGGTATCACACCTCTTCTATCAGCTGCAAGACCGCCTGGTGCAATTGAATGATAAAACCTCTGCCTGAGTTGTCCAACCTGTAAGAAAGGAAAAATAAATATGACATGGTACACCATAAGGCATTAAAATGGAATAAGGTATGCATTAATGCAGAGCTCGTATGTTCCATTGAAGACAAAAGTTCCACAACAAATGCAATTGTAACCAACAGAGAAGCGAAGGGAATTCTGGTACATTAAAGAGAGAGAAATGGAGTACTTGAACGTCCAATGTACCTGCTCCATGAATAGTTCTTCTTTCTCTTCATAACTTGACAGAGCAGTAACCTCCACCTTTATATTGCAGAAAACATAGGTCAGTTGATGCATGAAAGTGTCACTTTCAGAAAACTGATGCACTGACATTGAAGAATTCACTAAGCGCTGCTTCCTTGTAGGCTTCCGGTTTCCGAACAGAGTCCCATATCTGGTAGAAAACGATCAACAGTTAGAGACGAAGAGAAAAGCAGGTAAGCAGATAATAAAAAATTGGCACCTTCTGAATATCCTCCTTGAGAGCTTGAGTTAGAAACTCTAGTGGGGTCTAAAAATAGGAAAAACAGAGCACAGAAAAGTCAAACCAACTAAGAATATCAGACTGCAGATATACAGAGAAAGTGGAGCTCAGCCTCCGGAACTGTACAAACCTTTGTTTTATCACGGATAACAAGTAGCAGTGTCGTCTTGCGGGGGCTGAATAAGCGCATCAAAACCTTAAAGAGATAATAATAATAAGACGACTGAAAATGGGAGAATTCAGACACTGCCTTATTGGAAGATATCTATCACCTGAAATACCGTTCTCAAAAGAGGCCTGTTTGCAGCATGTTCTCGTCCTATGTCATGACACCACCTGCAGAACAGATAATAATTAAACATCTCTCTACTCATCCAAATTTTAACTTTCAATAAAGCATCAGTATGTGAACAGTAACTCACAAATTTATCATAACAATGTCTGAAACTGCAAGAGCAAACAGAGCACTCTGCTTCTCGAAAGCAGTATCATCCTGCAACAATAACACAAAGAATAGTATTTGAGTGATAAATAACATTATCATACAATAGTAACTAGGGGCTCACGAGTGGTAAACTGAAAACACTAGAGCATCACAACAGGAAACGAATGTCAGATTTATGAAACAAAATGACTGAATATGTACATTTTAAGTTGATGCGATGCAAGGAAATCTTCACTCGGCACTCATAGCAGGTATGATTAATTAAAAATGAAGTTAGTCTAATTCCACTGAAAATAATAGATGCTCAAATGAGTGGCTTGTATTCAGGCAGCACAGGATGGTACTAGTAAATAACATGGAAAGGGTCATGTATAGCTCCAGGCAACCAAATGCATTAATCACCAACGTGGCCCCTTTTTCGGAGCCATTACTCACAGCATGGTAGTCCTGGAGATCATCACAGCAAAGTTAACAAGGGCACTAATGCTGCATGTGAATCAAGCCAGGTACCACTAATTACTAAATGCAGCCATTTTCTTCTTGACAGGTTAGATGCAATAGTACATAGGAATGCAGCTACTTCAAATTTGAAGATCTGTCAGCACATAAGGTACAAGGAACACGAGAACATGCTATAGCGCAACGTACAGTTACTCCATCAATTCCACATGGAACCAAAAATGGATATGATGGGAACAAAAGGAAAAAAAAAACTCTGTTCAGGAACATTTCTGCAAGTAAACTTTCACCTGCCCCCTTTCCCTCCCGTCCGTCCCCTCCAGATCCAGTACAACGGTGAAGGGCTCGACCCCAACGGCCTTGGCGATCCAAATCCCCTTGGTGGTCTGGTGCCTGCCATCAATCAAACAAACAACAACAAAAAGCGTCCAGAATTCCGCACACCGCAACGCACCAAAAAAGCAGCTGATGAAGTCGACGGTTCCGGCACGGCCGTGCAGTTGGGTGCCCGCGGTGAGGCGGCTTACCTTCCTCTCAAGGCATCCATTTCCCTGAAGCTTGTCCCGAAGAGATGGTTGAGCAAGGTGCTTTTCCCTGAGCGCGGAGCAGAGCAGCCGTGAGCTCAGAGGTTTTGGATTTTAGTAATAACTTCCTAAACAAAACTTGCGACATGACGATAATTGGCGAAACAAAACGAAATCACCGCGATTGCTCCCGACATCCTCTATTCCTCACCCCCGGTGATCACCGGAAGTACGTAACCGAGACGAACATAGCGTAGAGGGGAAAATCACGCAGCATCCACGGAGGGAGGGGAGGCGCCGAGGCGGCGGCTGGCGAAACGTACCGCTGCCCTGGGGCCCGAGGATGGAGACGACGGCGTAGGAGAGGCCCTGCCCCGGGAGCCCCGCGGCGGCGGCGAACCGCTCCATCGCGGCGCCGTCCATCTCGCCGTCCGCGCCCACCACCTGCGCCGCGTGGCACTCCCCGCCATCCCCGCCGCCAGCTGCGGCATCGCCCATCGCCCCTCGCTCGTCGTAGCTCCGAAGCAAACCCGCCGGCGGGGGGGATCGGAATTCGGAAGCGACCCGCAACGGCTAGAGAGGAAGCAGAGGAGAGGGAGAGGGAGAGACAGGTGTCGGCGTGTGGCGTCGCCGCCGCCGCTGCGGGTTTATACGTGGTTTTACGGAAGGAATTGAAACGGCGGGTGGATTGCGACGGAAGGGTTGGAAAAGGGCCCAAAAAAGGACACGATCACACACGGTCAAGGAACCCCTCCAGTGGCTTCCGAAGCATACGTGTGGCAAACCATACAATTTCCTTGCCTTCTAATGCGTAGTACGTGGCTCCGAGAAGAGTTAGGTTGCATCGTTGGAATGCGTGGAAAAATAATTAAATTAATATTTAGTATCATAAGTAAATAATAAGTTGGATGGAATTAGGGATTCTCGTTTGAAGGACTTGATTCTGATGCGGTGACCATTTTTCAACGGAGATTGTTCCATAGGGCACTGCACCTATAGCAGAATCTTTATTACATACTCATCCATCCCAAATTATAGGTCATTCCAAGAATCTTGGGAAGTCAAAAGGGGTGTTTGGATCCCCGGACTAAATTTTAGCCCTTGTCACATCGAATGTTTGGACACTAATTAGGAATATTAAACATAGGCTAATTACAAAACCAATTTCACAACCCCTAGGCTAAATCACGAGACGAATCTATTAAGCCTAATTAGTCCATGATTTGACAATATGGTGCTACAGTAAACCTTCGCTAATGATGGATTAATTAGGTTTAATAGATTCATCTCGCGATTTAGCCTAGGGGTTCTGCAATTAGTTTTGTAATTAGCTCATGTTTAGTTCTCCTAATTAGCATCCGAATATCCGATGTGACACGGACTAAATTTTAGCTCCAGGATCCAAACACCCCCAAAGTATCTCAAGTTTGACCAAATTTATATGATAATATAATAACATTTATGATGTCATCTAAGTATCATTAGATTCTTCATCAATTATATTTTCATAGTATACCTATTTGATGTCATAAATCTTTATAATTTTCTCTATAATTTTGATCAAACTTGAGATGCTTTGACTCTCCAAGATTCTTGGAATGACTTATAATTTGGGATGGAGGGAGTACCATGGAGCTTCTTTGATCTATTATCAGCTTATGATAACCTAAGGGGAAAAATGTGATTTGGTATAATCTAACTTAACATGAGCGCTCGGCATTAAAGAAAAAAAGTTGCATGTACATCTTTATAACATGGGTTTTCTTTAAGCACTATAACAATCCAACGTACTACCTCCATATCATTTTATTTGACGCTCGCCAAATAATATGAGTGGGAGGGAGTAATAAATTAGGTGTTCAAGCACTTTGCAAATTTAAATAACCTGTTATTAGCCGAATTTTAACCTCTTTAGGCTAGTGTGATAAGGTTTATACTATATTCCCAATCCAGTATTTGAAAGCCAATTACATGTATAAGGAAACCAATTGACGAATTAGACAAGGTTCAAATTTAAAAATTAGGTGTAGGCATGTAGCATGAACATCATTAATTTTCAAAGAGAAATGATAGAAACTTCGGTTCTGGGTTCGGGGATTGCATAACTTGCAACCTCTGTAAATATGCTAAATGGAAGCATGTTAGGGGAAAACTGGACATGGCATAGTAATTTGTTTTTGTATAGGGTCATTTCGTATGGAATAAATATATTTGGACTGAACGTCAGATGAATTTGTAGGGAACGTGTCCTTTCTTCTGCTAAAACCTTTGGAACCTCAATTTTAAAGAACATAGAAATTACAAGTTTAAGATAAAAATAAATTCCCACGCGATGGATAATTTGCGAGGCTGCTTTCCTTTTTTACGGAACCTTTTCTACAAAATCCTGGCTGTTACGGCCCATGTGAAATGATGGGCACTTACCTTTCGTGGGCCTTCTGCTGGAGGCCTTCTCCAATGTAGATACTGGGCTGTTCGTTCCATGCTTGTTGCACATGTTGTGCAAACTGCAAAGTGCAGAGCACGCATTCTTTTTTTTTTTGTTTATTAGGTGATCGCGCAGTAAGTAACATTTGTACTATCCAAGTTCGCTATGAGCTTGAGAGATTGTTGTAGGGTTCTTTTTTTTTGCGAGGAAAGTGGATATTGGACATTATTGTTAAAGATGAACAAATGTGACTACATAAGAGCTGTCTGCTATATTGATGAAGGAAAAGTTAGATGCTTAGATCTACATTTAACACTTACATGGCTAAAACTAAAACTGCTGTATATCCTTGAACAACCAATGCTTATAACATGTTAATTAGATTAAAAATAAATTAATAGCTTATCAAGATCGAGAGAGAGAGAATAATGTTTTGCAAGGGAGTTGATTAATGTTGCTCACAGCTTGGCTTTCACATTTATTTGACGAAAAAAACTATTACCAAGTACAGTGCTTATTTACCACGATACTGTTTTATGTGTAAGTAGGAAAACAAAATCATAACACGGAAGTCAGCAGTTGCAGATATCACCCTAGAAATATAAAAGAGGGACATCTCGTGACGGAGACCCTGTTAGATAGACGGAAATTAAAGGAGGCGGCCATCACCGTACCGTATCAAGTCAATCAGCCTGAATCCAAGGGCTCTTCAAATTATGATTTTAAAAAGACGAACCACCGTGAATGGGAATTACAAGCGCCTTATTTAAAGCTATAGGCAGTAAAAGAATTCCAGCAGCCGTGCTATACGTGTGTTCATGTTGCAAAGATCGGCTTAGACTTGGATCGTGCAGCCAGATGCTTTGGTTGCAGTAGCTATCAGAGGATATCATCAACGTCGTCGTCGGTCGGGGCTTCAGGACATCACCGGCGGCGGCCGGTTCGCGTCGTCACGGTTCTGCTTCGCCGCTTGCTGGCGGTGGCGTTGTGGTTTGGGCTCGGCCACACGACGAAACCGCGCGCAGCTTCGTGCGGGGCCCGGGGGAGCTTCGCGCTTTTTTTTGCTGGCGCTTAAGGGCCAGCTCCAGTGCTTGTTCGACCTCAAAAAATACAACTCTGGTGCGCGCTGGTTGACCGAAACGCCGGGACGGTAGCGCTGGGGCGCTCGCTCGAGTTTTTGTATTCCGCAAGAGTCGAACGGCATATTACAGTTTATGGCTACACGTTTTGACCTGGTGTGCGCTGGTTGACCGAAAAAGATCATATTACAGTTTGACCTTTTTTTACTCCCTCTCTTTTGAATTTATGTAACATTTGGATAAAATAGTTATTTTAAAATGACTAGCTAATTTATTTTAAACATCATATTTGATAACAAAGGTAATATCTTTTATGGCTACACGTACGAGATGTATCCTTTTCTGAGCGGCGAGCGGCTTACCATCACAAGCATGCCATGCATGCATATAGTAGAATCTGTAAACCATTTTAAATTATAAGTTATTCTAACTTTTTTGGAAAGTAAAAGTATCTCAAGTTTGACCAAATTTATACAATAAAACACTAACAATTTTATTACAATAAAGTACCAACAATTTTATGATACCAAATAAATACTATTAGATTCTTCATTAAATATATTTTCATAGTATATCTATTCGGTGCCATAAATCTTTGTAATCTTTCTCTATAATTTTGATCAAATATAAAATAGTTTGATTCTCAAAAAAGTTGGAATAGCCTATAATTTGGAACGGAGGGAGTAGTACTTATGCTATGTCATGTTATAATGGACACCGCTATAGAAACAATTCCAATACACCATATTCAGTCTGTCCAATTAATTAATCACTCAATTTCTCCCACTCCTATCCACTAATTAATCATCTTACCCATTTATCATCTAGACACGAACTCTGCACCAACACAAAATTTGGTAGTACCTAGTGTATTGGTTTTCTCATTCAAATTATATCTTACATGAATCAAATTGGTTTAAAAAACACTAGATGGCAATGTATTTAGTGTCATGGATACCATTCTTATTGGAGCATTATGGACTGCCCCGCGAGATGTTGCACCAAATATTTAGCTCTTTCAATTAGTTTGGACATTTAAATTGACATCAAAATTAAGGCCTATATATATGTATTCGTATAATAAACAAAGTGTACATTTACAGGACGGGGCCGCGTGGCAACGTTTTTCTCCTTTCCGCCGTCACCGCCAGGCAGGCAGGTCAGGCGGGCCCGCTAGAGGGTGGTCTGGTAGGGCCTGTTCGCTGATGAGTTTTGGCCCGGCTGTATAGCCCAGCCGTTCAGCTACAGCCCAAACAGCATCAGCCAGTAGCCCAGCTGTTCGGCTGTAGGCTTATCTCCCGTTATCCGGTTCCCATCTGAACTCCCGTCTCCGGTTCCCCCAGTTGCCTTCCATCGAACTCGAGAGAAGGTAGGGTTTCGAGGCCGGCTACCGCCCGTCGCCTCCTACCCCGTGAAGGTCGCCGATGCTAGGAGGGCTCCAAATCGAGTTCTCGGCACCTCCTTGATCCGTTCCCTCACCAGCGACAGGACCTCACCGGAGCCGGCGTCGACACACTGCCGCATCTCTGCCCATCAGTGACTGCAAATTGAGCCGGCCTGCCAACGTTAGTATCCCTCCAATCTCCAATCCTCTCCATTCTCGATATGCATGTTTGTATGCTGCTAGATTTCATGCATCTAAACACATAAGCTGGGGTAAGATCTCGTGTGCCTTTGATTAGGCCGTAAGCTTTTATATCGTGCGAAATTGATTAGGGATTTATCTTACGTTTTTTCTTTTTACTTTGGACATGGTTCAGTTTCCGATGTCAGAAATTCTAACGTTTCAATTTTGTTAGCTACACTAGTGTTCGTACTTCGTAAGTCAGAATCACTCTAGAAGAGTCCTGATAGCTTCTTCGATCTATTCTTTTTTCCTAGCAAATGCAAAATTGTAATGGTAACTCATGATAATGGTTGTTGCATATTGTGCACATTCTTTTTTTACTCATTCCCAAGATGGATGGCCGTAGGCATAAAGAGAAAATGAAGTAGTAAAGGATAATCAGTATGGTAAAAGTTCATAATCTCACAATATATCAATGTTTATTCTTCATTGTGTTATCCAAGGAATCATAGTATTATAGTATGAGTTAGTATTTTGCATTGACATCCGTGACAAAATTTCCTGACTTCGCCCCTGTTGTTTACTCATATAACTGTCATACATTGTGCGGCCTTATCTGAACTGCATATGTTAGTATTCCAAGTTCAGTACATTACTATGTAATATGACTACATCTTTTCAGTAACATTAGAGCAGCTTACATATATTAGTTAATTTCTACACTTCCTTAATTTTTCTTATTGATATTTGTAATGTTCCATGCTTCATTGCCACACTGGTGTTATTTGGGCACATGGTGTTCCATGGGTGCAACTATTGGTGTGTTAGCTGCGTATGCATCATCTACCTCAAGTGGAAGTGGAGTGCAAGATGGTTCCTTGCACTTGCAGGAGTTGATTGGTCGTCAATAGGTTGCTATTAACCTTGCTGATAGTAAGAAGTGCTACAAAAATTTCCGTCTCCATCCATCTGCATTCCAGTTGTTGCATTCAATCTTAGTGTCCAACCATGGGGTAAAATCCACACGACAATGTGATTCAGTTGAGGCCTTAGGGATGTTCCTATGGGCATGTGGCACAAGACAATGCCAGAGACAAATGTCAGATAGATTCCGTAGGTCACTGGACACCGTGAGTCGGAAGTTCAGTGAAGTGTTAGATGCCGTGGTCTCTTTTGCACGTACTATTATTAGGCCAACAGATCCATTGTTCAGATGTGTGCATCCTAGGCTGCATCAATTCTCACCATATTTTGATGGGTGCATAGGAGCTATAGATGGAACGCACATTCCGGTGTCAGTTCCTGAGCATGCACATGATGATTTTATCAATAGAAAGGGGTTCACTAGCCAGAATGTCTTGGCTGTTTGTGACATGGGCATGAGGTTCACATTTGTCGCTACGGGTAAGAAGGGTGCTGTCCTTGACACTGCTATTTTGAGGGAGGCTTTAAACCAGGCTGAGCATTTCCCTCACCTACCCCAAGGTGAGCTTATTTTGTTTGTAAGGTTTATGGTAACTAACATATATAGGACTGCCATTCTAAATTGCTTTATGTATACCAATGTTGATATGTAGGAAAGTACTATTTGGTGGATTCTGGTTACCTACTGCGTGAGGGTTATATGGCGCCATATCGCAAGGGCATCTGAGTTTAATGCCAAAGATCCTGAGAATTTGAATGAAATTTTTAACTACCATCATTCGTACCTTCGGAACGTTGTTGAACGGTCTTTTGGAGTGCTAAAGAATAAGTGGCAGATTCTACGAGGGATATCGTTATATACTAGCAATCAAAGATTATTGTTGCATGCTTTGTGCTACATAATTTTGCATTGGACAACAACGAACTCGGAATGGATGCGGCTGACATGTTTGGTCATGGCACCTACTTTTTTAGAACTGGTGATGAAAATGACCCTGTATCAGATTGGTTAGCTGCTACTGCCAACGACGATATTAGTAAAGTACGTGATTGGATTACGGCTAGAACTATATGGTTTGCATTGATTAGATTACATTCTTGACCACATGATTTTGCTGATTTTATGGTTATAGTAGCATGAAATCTGTTAGGGGGTAACATGCAACATATGTATGGTTAATTTTATGTGTGTAACATCTGGTGAATTCTGTCATCCGTGTGTCTTGGATTGAACATACTTTAAATTATCTTCTGTAAATTACCTAATTGCAATCTGGATGCATGGAGTGATTATGTAGAGGTATAAAGAATTCATGCTCTGTTCAAAATTGTTTTAGGGTGCTTCCCGCCAAGTTTTGATTTGTTGAGCTTCAAATGAAATCAGCGTTGGTTGGCTGCACTGTTGGGGCTGCAGCTTGCTGTAACGGGCTGCTGCAGCTGCAGCCAGCACTACCGAACAGATCCGTAATTTCCTCGCGATCGCACATATCTCCTCCTCGGTTTTCTTTGGAAAAAAAATCGGATCGCGTTTTCCTCGCAGTTTCCTCCCGCGCTGCGGTCCGCTACGCCATGCCACGTCATCGTCTCGTCTTCCTCCCCTTTGCTCCAGGCTCCAGCACCACGACATCCTCCCAGCTGCGTTTCAGGGGGTGTTTGGTTCCAGGGGCTGAAGTTTAGTCCCTGTCCTATCGAATGTTTAGATACTAATTAGAAATATTAAATATAGATTAATTATAAAACTAATTGCATAAATGAAGATTAATTCGTAAGATGAATCTATTAAGCCGCTAATTCGTGAGACGAATCTATTAAATCTAATTCACGAAGTTTCGATGCAGCCTGGGAACCCAGCACCCCCTCGCTTCACCGCCACCATATATAAGCGAAATCAAACCAAGATCACGAGGAAGTTTCGCGGTTAGCGGTTACTCCACCACCACCACCACGCCACCACGGCCGAGGCGCACACCAGGCACCACCCAACCCAGCGCCCGCCGATCGAGAGGAGAAGCAGCAGCCAGCAGGGCAGCAGCAGCAGCAGCCACACCCGCCGCCGCCGACCGCCGGGGAGAAGAGGAGGAGGAGCTAGGAAGGGAGGATGCTCCGGGGCGTGGAGCTCGCGCGGCGGCGGCGCGTGCACTACCACGGCGACGCCGCCTCGTCGGCGGCGCCGGGCGCCGGGGACCACCACCACCACCACTACGCGCACGCCCGCCGCCACGCGGGGGACGCGGCCGCGGCGGGGCCCGCTATGGCGGCGCGCATCCGGCTCGAGGAGAAGCTGCGCGGCGCCGCGCTGCCGCCGTCGGCGACGTCGCCATCCAGGTCGGTTGCCTCTTTGCTTCCACCCCCTGCCCCCCTCCTGCCCTGTTTTCCAAGCTTTTCGTTGGGAAGATACGTGCTGACCCAAAACCAAGCGATTGGACAAGAGCAGGAAAGATTGCTTAATCCTTTCCTGCACTCCAAGATGTAGGATCACCCTGCGAATTCTCTGTTTCGCTGAAGAAGAAAAAAACATTCAGTTCGAGCAAGATTCTCGAATGCAACCATGCTACCTGCTGAAAGTGACATGGCACGCGGTTTCTGAATTGTTTTTGTTAGACAATAATGGAGCGGTTGAGATTTAGATGTAGAGCTCGTTTGATTACAACAGCATAAAGCCAAGCAGCCAGCCTGATGGCGGCTTCGATTCGGAGGCTCCAACTTTCCGAAACTTCCCATGTTAGATCGATCAGAGAGAGCGCAATGCTCCGTTGTTTTGCTGTCGACCTATGACTTTGACTTGCATCTTTCTTTGTTGATGTCTGAATCGCGTGATCAGATCGCTAGAAGGTAAGTAGGCCTAACATGGGAAAGGGGTGTTCCTTTTCTCCTGTTTTTTTTTTTGGCTGCCACATCACAGGATTTGTAGTGTAACTGTGTACCTACCGCGACATTCTTTCGCCGTCGATCTTGTCATGGGTTCTAGCGAATTCTAGAGCCTGAATTATTGTGCGCCTACTTGGAATATGGAATCTTGCATGTGTTGTAGCGTGTGTTTGGATACACCCCGCTAAAGTTTAGCACCTGTCACATCGGATGTTTGGATGGTAATTAGAAGTATTAAATATAGGCTAATTATAAAACTAATTGCACAGATGGAGTCTAATTCACGAGACGAATCTATTAAGCCTAATTAGTTCATAATTTGACAATGTGGTGCTACAGTAACCATTTGCTAATGATGGATTAATTAGGCTTAATAGATTCATCTCACGAATTAGCACAGGGTTCTGCAATTAGTTTATAATTAGCTCATATTTAATCCCTAATTAGCATCCGAACATCCGACGTGACACTACTAAAGTTTCGCAGCTGGTATCCAAACACCCCTGTGTCTTAAAAGTTCAGTAACCCCAAAAGGTTCAGTCGAAAGAACACGGTTCAGAGGAGCTAGTACATGCCATGTGATGAGAGAACACTTGAGTCTGCTGTTCCAAGTAAACGGCCGGGCGATCAATCAGCCTCGTTTATCTGAAAGGATTTTAATTCTGTTTCGATCAAGTAAACAGTCACGACCACAGAGGTGATATATAAAAGTAAAACCATGACTAGATTAACCTACCTCCATGTAATGTCAAGAATTAGCGCCAGTGAACAAACCCCAGTAATCTAACACTCTGTCGTCGATCTGTGAACGATGCAGGTGGAGCCGGCTGGTGGGAGAGCGGCAGGGACGGCCGGCCTCCGGGCGCCGTGGCCGACGAGAGCCGCAGCGGCCGCAGCAGGAGCAGGCCGAGCGAGGGATCCCGTCGGTGACACCGGCCCTCACCACCGCCTCGGCGGCGTCGACGGTCGGCGGCCGCCGGCGCGCGGAGCTGACAAGGACGCTGTCGAAGGTGGAGGTGTGCGCGGTGTGCCTGGACGAGGTCCGGGAGCGGCGGCAGCGGGTGACGCGGCTGCCGTGCTCGCACAAGTACCACTCCGAGTGCGTCCTCCCATGGCTCGCCATCCAGCCCGACTGCCCCTGCTGCCGCGCGCTCGTCCCCTCCGCCGACACCCTCGACTAGTGTGTAGTAGTAGCTAGCTGCTGGCGGTGACGTGGCAGTCCGGCCCTGCAGGCTGCAGCAGCTGCTGCAACAAGTCTCTGCATCTGCAACTGACGATAGCTCTTTCAATTTTTTTTTCTTTTCTTTTGGTTGGTTTGTGTAGTAGGAGGCTGTAACTGAAAGTTTGCCACATAGAGAAATTAAGTTGTAGATGCAGGGTAGTTGAGCTTTAGCACTGGGAGATGAGCTTCTGATGCTGTGCTTTTGTTCAAATCCATGTCAATTATGCACGAGCTGTGATGTGTGTTTGTATTTTTGCCTGTAGTGCTTCATGATCTGTTGCTCCGGTATTGTGCAGGGTTTCTTTTTTTGCATTGTTTTCATTTTGTTTTCCCACTTGTTGACTAAGAAATGGTCCTTGAATGTAGATTTTGACAAGTCATCTAGGAAAAAACATGAGGAATAATGAAAGAAATTAGTGGCTACATTTAAATTTGAGGTTTTGTTAGTGGTATTAAATTTTTTTTATTTGCCGAAATATGAACTTGGAGATGAAATTTTCGGAAATTGTTTGTTAAGGTGCTTCGGTTCAAGGAGGATCCCAATTTGTGCTTTGGGCTGGACTAGAATTTGAACTTTCTGGCCCACAAACGGCAAGCCCAAAACGCCGTTCGACAATTTGTTTATTAGCAAGAGCAAAGCAGAACAAACAGGAGTCATGGACTCATGATGACGTGTCGAATAAACATGAAATGAGTTTTCGTTGGCTAGGAAACTTGGATCCAAGACAAATGCTGACGGTTGAACAGGAAAATAAAAAGAAGAAAGAGATATGGCCTAACTTGTGACGGTGTTCCCCATGATAGGTGATGGATGTACTGAATGAGCTGCAGCGGTTTGACTGAATTAGCAGAAATTTTCATACATACCACCTTGCTTTGCCCAATGTTTTCTTTTTTTAAAAAAAATATATCAGGAGTCAGGACACCGATCTAGGGAGCTGCTTAGTATATGCTCTTGGTAACTCCCATTGATCCTTAGGCCAATAAACACGTATTTTGAACGTAGCTCTAGTGACATATATCTCTTTAAATGCCCTGATTGTTAACATTACATTTTTTTTTGCGAAATGATTGTTAATTTTACTAATTAGGCAAGCTGAAAATATCATAAGTGGGGTTTTCTCAATAATATGCTCTTGGTAACTAGTAACATTAACTTGCCATTTTAGTTTTGTTTTTCGCTCTTAAAATTAATTACACGGAATGATATTTTGTATTTATTTTACCAATTTTTGGGCCGACCAAATGACCCAAAAGAATTGAAACTTGCATCCCTAGCCTTATGCCATTTCAAGAATACTATTACAATATTCGAAAGTAATGCTATTTGGTTTAACTAATATATTGTATATTTTTTATATGGGTACTGAGAAATAAAGAGGTCATGCCTAATTAAGCATCTCTGCTTAATGTGCTCATCTTAGCAGACCTCTGTCCCATTTGATATGAACAATGCATCGATCAACTCTAATAAACCAAGAGTTATCCAATTTCAGATTTTTTTTTCCACTTGGCTTCCGTGTCTTTACATGACGAATGGATATGCTTCGGCGCAGCTCGTAAGCATGTTTCGTCCACTGCATTAGTCCCGGTTGTAATTGGACCCGGTACTAATCTGAGCATTAGTACCGGGCCTAACGGCTAGTCCCCTAGGGCCGCCCCGTGACTCCCTTTAGGCAATAACCGGTACTAAATTCCTTCTTATAAATCCTCCTTCCTCCTCCTCCTACCCAAGCCATTCACCACAGCTCCAGTTTTATCCTATCCATGACGCCATAGGGGAAGTGCTGCTGGATTGAAGACAATTTCGTTGGGATTTCACTCATTCAAGTGTTATAAAGGTTAGAAACTTTATCCTCTCTTGATACATGGTTAGTATACTAAGTTTTATACTTTAGAGCTAGAGTAATTTGTGATTTTTAGAATAAGGTACAATGGAGAAATTTTTCATTTATCTACATATGTTATTTAGAGCTCATATTTGTGATTTTTAGAATAAGCTACAATTTTTTGGATGCTATGTTTCGTATTAGTCAAAAAAATTGATACGAGGTTAGAGAAATAATTTCATAGTTTAGTACTTTTCAAATATGAGCTAAATAAATTATGACAAATATGAGCGAGATAAATTGTGGTATGTAGAGATAATAAGATAAAATAAAGGTACATAATTAATCATTTTTAGAATAAATTACAATGGAGAAAATTTTCATCTATATGTTATGTTTGAGCTAAGTAAATTGTGGGGAAATTATATAATTCGTTCATAGTTTAGTCATTTGCAAATATAAGCTAAATAAATTGTAGTACATAGAGATGGCTTTTGCTGCTGGAAGTAGTGGTGATGATGAGGGCGATTGTCGTTCCTCTCGTGGCAAGGGGAAAACCATAGTTGACCCTCATGATAAGCCGAAGAAAATGAACACGTGGGAGAAAGCAATGCTTCGTTATGCAAAGATGTCATGAAGATGCTGTTGCGATGGGTCATGAACCTCCTTTTGGTGGTCGTTATGCTCCACCGCCACTCACAAGTGTTTCAGGTCTACTTAGTACTACCGTTGCAGGAAGCACAAATAAACCACAGGATGAGGCTGGGTCAGTGAAACCTTCGTCTTCATTGCCCAAGGATGCTTAAAGTCCTCCTAGATAGTACTCAGTGGATGGTTTGTCATAGTGTATCATGTTGTTTGGGTCTGAAATTTAAATTTGTGTATTTCTATTTAAACTTTCAGCAACATTTGAGTTTAATGGTATTTGTATCATGTTTGTTATGTTTCATTTATAATTGTATGGATGATCAGAATATCTTTGGTTCGGTAATACTTTGTAGATGAATCGAAAATGGATGTATAACACAGACAAATGCTCCATGAAGTATATTAATGGCTTGCGTGGTTTTCTCGATCTGGTAGAATCTAACAAACTGCCGTTCGGTTTCATTTGTTGTCTATGCAGAAATTGCAAAAATAAGAAGGATTACACATCTAGAAATACTATTCACGCTCACGTATATAGTTCTTGATTCATGCCTAATTATTTTGTTTGGACCAAGCATAGGGAAAGAGGAGTTATGATAGAAGATGATGATGTAGAAGAAGATGACAATATTCCTGACTGGATTCAAGGAGGTGCCTTTGCAGATGCTCCAATGGACGGGGTTGAAGAAGAGATAGGTGAGGCAGAAGATCCTATCGATGATCTAGGTCAGGTGTTGCGAGATACAAAGGAAGACTACAAGAATGTGAAGGAGTTAAAAAAGTTCAAGTGCATGTTAGATGATCATAAGAAATTATTGTACCAAAATTGCAAATAGGGGCACAAAAAGTTAGGTACCACACTGGAAATGTGACAATGGAAGGCAAAAAATGGATGATAAGGGTTTTGATGAGTTAATGAAAATCATAAAGAATATGCTTCCCGAGGGGAATGAGTTGAGATGAGTTAATGAAAATCATAAAAAATATGCTTCCCGAGGGGAATGAATTGTCATACTCAACGTATGAAGCAAAAAAGATTGTTTGCCCTCTGGGTTTGGAGGTACAAAAGATACATGCATGTCCCAATGACTGTATCCTCTATCGCGGTAAGGAATACGAGAAATTGGAGGCTTGTCCAGTGTGCGAAGCGCTGCATTATAAGATCAAGCGAGATGACCCCGGTGATGTTGAGGGGCAGGCTAGCAAGAAAAAAGTTTCTGCAAAGGTAATGCGATATTTCCCTATAGTACCACGGTTGAAGCATTTGTTCAAAAACATGGCACATGCAAATTTGATGCGTTGGCACAAAAAAGAACGTAAGAAAGATGAAATGACCAGACACTCTACTGATGGGTCCCAGTGGAGAACAATTGATAGAGAATTTCCCGAGTTTGAAAAGGATGCAAGGAATATACGATTTGGTTTAAGTACAGATGGATTCAATCCATTCGGTGAGTTCAATAGTGGTCATAGCACTTGGCCTGTAACTTTATGTATGTTCAACCTTCCATCCTGGATGTGCATGAAGTGGAAGTTCATTATAATTTCAATAATTATCCAAGGCTCAAAACAACCTGACAATGACATTGATGTTTACCTAAGACCGTTGGTTGATGAACTTTTATTGTTATGGAAGGAAAAATGTGTATGTGTGTGGGATAAGGACAAAAAGGATACTTTTAATCTACGAGCATTGTTCTTCGTAACCATCAATGATTGGTCGGTGCTCGGTAATCTATCTGGACAATCAAACAAGGGATATCGAGCCTGCACGCACTGTTTAGATGATACTTGCAGCATGTATTTGAAACTGGTCGTGTATACGGGCTATTGTTGATTTCTTCCTGCTAAGCACCCATTAAGAAATAAAGGGAAGCATTTGGAAGGGGAGGAATAAAAACGTACTAAGCCCATTCACCATAATGGTAAACATGTATTTTCTATGATAAATGATGTGAGGGTAGTCTTTGGCAAGGGCTCTGCTAGCTAACCTGTTCCGAACGATGAGGACGGACATGCACTCATGTGGAAGAAGAAGTCTATATTTTGGGAGCTACTTTATTGGAAAGTCCTTAAGGTCCGTAGTGTGTGATGCACCTGATGAAAAATCTTTACGTGATCATGCTTGGCTTCTTGGGTACATATGGAAAGGTAAAGGATACAATTGAAGCACACCGGGACCTGAAACGTATGAAACAATGAGATGGCCTACATTTGGAAAAGAGAGATGATGAATATTATTTGCATCTTGCTAGTTACACTCTTAGTAAGGAAGAGAAGGAAAGCATGTTTGTGTTTGAATAGTATCAAGGTCCCATCGGGCAACTTCTCGAATATACAGGCAATAATAATTTTTAAAGAGAAGAAATTCATAAATCTAAAGGTCCATGACCGCCACATCCTGATGACACAACTGCTGCCTGTTGCACTTAGGGGTATTCTACTAGAGAATGTGACAATTGCAATCTTGAAGCTATGTGCATTCCTCAACATGATTTCTCGGAAGGCAATCCATCCAAACAATTTACTAAAACTACAGAATGACGTGGTGCAATGCCTTGTCAGCTTTGAGATGGTCTTTCCACCTTCCTTCTTTAATATCATGACCCACCTTCTAGTCCATCTTATTGAAGAGATGTTTATTTTTGGTCCTGTATTTCTACACAATATGTTACCTTTCATGAGGCTTATGACAGTTCTAAAGAAGTATGTTCGTAACCGTGCCCATCCGGAAGAAAGCATCGCAAAGGGATATGGAACAGAGGAGGTCATTGAGTTTTGTGTTGACTTTATTGGTGACCTAAGTTCGATTGAAGTCCCTGTATCACGCTCTGAGGGGAGACTCAAGGTAAAGGGCACACCAGGGAGGAAAGCTCGGATGGACATCAATGAGAGTACATTACATAAAGCACACTTCACGATCCCGCAACAATCATCCCTAGTAGCTCCACATATGGAGGAGCACAAGACCATTGTACGGTCCTCAAACTAGGGGAAGATTGAGGCCTGGATTACACATCATCACATTGACACTTTCGCATCTTGGTTGCGGCGACGACTGATGGGTGATGACACGATTGAAGAGCAACTAGCATGGTTGGCTAGGGGTCCATCTATCTCAGTATCGACATTCAAAGGATATGAGATAAATGGGTACACATTTTACACGAGAGCCCAAGACCAAAAGAGAACAAATCAAAATAGTAGTGTCCATATATATGCAATAGACAACAATGGAAAAAAAGACAGATACTATGGTGTCATTGAGGAGATATGGGAACTGGACTATAGACCTTTGAAAATTCCTCTGTTTTGATGCCAATGGGTGAAACTTACTGGAGGAGGCGTAACGGCAGACAACTATGGGATGACAATAGTGGACCTCAACAAGATTGGATATAGAGACGAACCATTCGTCCTAGCCAATGATGTGACTCAAGTTTTCTACATGAAGGACATGTCAAGTAAACCAATAAGGAAGGTTGCTAATAAGTTAGATGACCAACCAAAGCGCCACATAGTTCTTCCGAACTTCGAGCACAAATAAACCATTAGCTGAAGCCTCCATGTACCATTGGTTCAATTTTTACATCTTCGTTGGAAGACGGTCCACCAACTTATTTTCACATCTAAAAGTATCAAAGTAATTTTCACTTATTTTTATACATTTCTAAGAATTAATATGATTTTCTATAATTTCTAGCTACTTCAAGAATTTTTTTTCTAAGAATTAACAAGATTTTCTATAGTTTTTCTTACAATTTCTAGCTAATTTCTATTGCTGTAAAAATAAAAAAAGGATGATGACGTCAGCGGCTGGCTGTGGGCGTATGTAAGTAGCCATGACGCGAGCCCACGCCCGGCCGTGTGGAGGGGCCGGGGGGCACGGTGGTGGTGGGGTTGGGGGTGGCGATGGCGGTCGATGGGGGTGGCGACGAGGGGGCAGCAGCGGGGGTGTACGGGCAGGGACGGCGGCGGCGGCGGCATCAATCGACGGGGGCGGCGACGAGGGCGGCATGGAGGGCGGTGACAAGGGTGGCGATGGGAGCGGCGACGGGGGCGTACGGGTTGGGGGCGGCGTCGGTCGATGGGGTGGTGGTGACGACGACCGATAGGGGTGATGACAAGCTACGGCATACGAGTCGGGGCGGCGACGAGGCGGGGCATCGTCGGAAGAGGCGGGGCAGTGGCGGATTTGGCGGGGCGGCGGTGACGGGCGAGGCGAGGAGGCGGGACAGACGACGACGACGATGGGGGCGCGGCGGCGTGGATTCGGATTGAATGATGAAATGGCTAAGTGTTGGGGAACACGAAGGAGCGCCTCCTACTTTAACCTCCCCAGTATCGGGCAAGAAGCCCACCTGGTACTAAAGGCCCTTTAGTACCTGGTGGGGGCAACACCTAGTACTAAAGGCCTCCCTTTAGTACCGGGTGTACTAGGGGTGGGTGCGCGCGCGTGAAACGAAATCCACCCCTTTAGTACCGAGTGTACTAAGAGGGGGGAGGGTGGGTGCGCACCCGTGAAATGAAATCCACCCCTTTAGTACCGGGTGTACCTAACACCCGGCACTAAAGGGGTTGCTTTCTACTATTTCAGTTTCCGCCTAAACATCTTTTTATTTTTCTTTGTTTTACAATTGCTATTATATTAATTTATTGCATAGTAAATGAAATAACATTCATAAAATTTGGAAGAACAATTTGGTAACTTGATGTTGATTAGATATACCATATAAAAATATTAGATGCAGTCAAATATCAAAATTGGTAAAGTTATTAATTTTAACTTACTAATAGGTTATAATGGTCATAATACTTATGTTAACTTTAAAATTCAAAAAATAGATATTTTGACCATGCAAAAATTTAGAAGAATAGCGCCTGTAGTGTTATTAACATGTTTACCATGACTTAATCATGTACTTGTTTAATTTTACGTAAATTTATTATTTAGTATTTAATGGTGCTACAAAAAATTGAAATATTTAATATTTTAACCATGAAAAATTCAGTTCTTGTTTAATAGGGTGAGATTTTTGCAAATAGTATTGTTAATAAACACGACGGATACATGACATATCATTACAATGCGTTATTACATTAATTTGTTCCTTTGTTGATAACCACATGAACAATATGTCTATATATATAATAGTATCTCAAATGTAATATTATAGATAAATACAACTTCATATATATATATATATATTAACATATTAGAACTAGTATACGTAAAGGAAACAAATACGAAATACTAATATAGAATAAAGAAACAAAAAAGAAAATGAGAAAAGAAATAGGGAAAAAAATAAATTAGTATCGGTTGGGAAGACCAACCGTACTAATTTGGTCACCGGTTGGTCTCCCCAACCGGTACTAAAGGCCCTCTTTTAGTACCGGTTGTTTTTCAACCGGTACTAGAGGTTCCCTTTAGTACTGAACTAGCAATACCGGTTGCGAAACCGGTACTAAAGGACGGGGCTTTCCCTAGCAGAGATGCTTAATACCACTAACGGATATACCATTGTTAACTGTGACGACAAGCGTAGCTTTGCTTCACCGACCCTTCTATCTTGGACGAAAAAGTTCTCGTTCCCGGATTACTTATACTATATAGGAGTATGTTGTACAAGAACAGTAGAAATTTAGACAGGTTCATGTTTTATATATAGGAGAAAGACTGCTCAGTGGTTGCATTCAACAGAAATTTATTTACAGAAAGTTTATGAATTGTCTGATACACATGCACTGCACGATTTGTGGAGGTATGAACCTTCCCCATTTGTTGCTGGTCCACTGATGTGTGTGTTTTCCGCACCTCCTTTCAGCTTTGTCCCTAGCTGATAAAGCATTTCCCTTCAAGCTTAAAGACACGTGCCGGTGAAGAAGTGAAAGATCCCATGGCAGGGCATGTGCGACCCGGCTGGCCGATCGACGAGGCGGAAATCCTGTACGTCCAACATCAGCGGCGGCGCGTCTCCCGACCGGCCGGCAATTTGCAACTAACGGAGCTAATAAGCTAATTAAGCTGGCTGGTCCCGTGCGAATTCTCCAAGTAACAAGACCTCAACAAATGTCAACGGGAAAGCCTGGTGATGACTGGTCGATGACAAAGCCACTTGATCAGAGGGGGGGAGGGGGGGGGAACCAATATTCCAAAGCCACTTTCGGGGCTTGTTGAAAGACCAAAGCTAGCCAAGATAGCTGCTAAGATCATTGGCTGGGCGCGTGCATGCCGTCGCTGTCTTATCTGGACGGATTGGATGCAGGTGGGCTGGGCTTGTCTTATTCGGCGCCCTTGCTCGCTCTCTTTCATTCCATGCTCGGCATTGACTCTTGCCTTGGAGCCACATCAGCTTCCTTCCACCACCGGCCTGCACGAATTTACACGCACGCATTCACTTCCAACGTCCTGTGTGTACTTGTGATGTATCGGTCCTGCGTTTCTGCTAGTCTCAATCATGCATACTGCTTTAAAGTTAAAGTAACCAACAAAAACAACAGGTTAGTAGCAATAAGCAATGACCTGTACGATCGTTAAGTTTGGTGTGTGGCTGGATCGATGGAGGGCGGGAGCAGAGCCACATTTACGAGGACGGCGTAGACGGGGACCGGTTGCTAAAGCCATCATATTTTGGCGCACACGGGTGTGTATAAAACCGAAGGATCCAATCCCTCTTGCTCTATGTGATGTGATGAGGTTCACTCCCTGCTCAAGCAAGAGTTTAACGCCCACAAATCGTTGAGAGAGACGGAGGCATGTATAGCATCAAATCAAATCCTCCCTTCCCTACTCCCCCCACGCCAAATCGATGCCGATGCTCGCTGCCGTCACCTGCCTCGCGCGCCGCCGCCGCATGCACTGCCGCGGCTGCGACACCGCGGCGGCGGCGGCGGCGCTGGAGCTTGAGCTGGGGCAGCATGCCCCGGGCGACCACCGCCACCGCTGGCGGGACGAGCCGGCGCCCGTCGGCATGCCCGGCGGCCGCGAGCAGACAAGCAGGCAGGGACGCCGGTGGCTCCCGCGGGACGGAGGGCCGGCACTGGGCTCCCGGCGGCGGCAGCGTCAGGCGGTGGCGGCGGGCGCCGAGCAGGTGCCGGCTCCGGAGGAGGTCCGCAGCCAGCCTGGACCAGGCTCGTGTGCTACCGTGGTGTTGAAGAAGGCGCCGGTCGCTGGCGACGCGCGCGCGCCGGCTTCGGAGGCGGCGGCGTCGTCGTCCGTGCTCTGCGCGGTCTGCCTCGAGGAGGTGCCGACGGAGGCGGAGGCGACGACGCTGCCGTGCTCCCACTCGTACCACGCCGGCTGCGTGCTGCCGTGGCTCGCCGCGCACGGCGCCTGCCCGTGCTGCAGGGCCACTGTGCCGTCGCCGGAGAATTATATATTAACTTGTGAGATCGATATGGACTATGGAGTAGAAAGTAGCTTTTAAATTTCTTCTTGCACGTATGTAAATTAGCAGTACAGGTACCTATGTTTACCCGCAAAGAAATCACGCCTTGAACTGATTTTCCTTTCGAATTTTTTTCTCTTCTTTTATTTTTCACAGGAATATTAGTCCTTACCTCCATGGGAAAAGCTAGAATGATGTTTAACTTCATGATCAGACTGCTCTACACATAGGTATTTTGTGAATGGAAAAAAATAAAAACATGTAGCGCTCATTTAACCATTTCAACCTAAGCAATTAAGATAGACCTGAGCATTTTGAGCCCGGCTGCCCCGATCCATGGGGTCGGGGCAGAGTATGTTGGGTTTTGCCCCACCTACGCTAGCTATAGGAGCTAGCTATAGGATTAGGTGTGGTCAGCGAAAATTAAAATTGAGCCTGCCCACACAATTAATTTTAATTATTTTCCTATTTAAAAAAGGATGGGAAGCTCGAGCCCTAACCCAGCCCGACACTATCCATGGGACAGTCGTGGGCACAAATTTTCAACCTCAATTGAATCGAATTTTTTTTACCGGATCCACAAAATGTTCAGGTCTAGACCACTTTGAAGCTGCTGAAGTCAATCACAAAGTCCTAGCTAGACACCTAGAACAACCCAGCAGAATGGACTTCCTTTGGTTGCGCTTGTCTGAGGTTATGAACTAATTTCAGTTAAGGTCTTGCTTGTTTGGAATTGCGAAATGCGGAAATGAACTATTTTGTATTCTAAGAAAGAACTATTTTCCGAAAAAAGAAAAGGTGAAAGAAGCCAGAAATTTCTACAGAAATGTTGGCGGGCTAAAAGCCCAGCTGCCAAAGCCCAACAGTGCAATTCTAAGGCTGTTCTGCCTGCCGTGGCGCGCCAATCCTATCTGGCTTCCGTTATCCCATTAGCTGTATGGCTTTCGTTGTTTGAGATTCGTGCAAAGTAGATGCATCCATCTTTCTCAACCCTAGCTTCCTCCTGGCCATGCCGCCGCCATCTCCACCAGGCCGGTGCCGTGCCTGCCGGCCCCGGCGCCGCGGCTGCCGCACCCGCCCCCTCCGTGGTTGTCACGCCCGCGGTTGCCGCCGTGGCTGCCTCCGTCGCGCCTGCCGACCCCACCGCCACGCCCGTCGAACCTCCCTAGCTGCTACCCCTGCCGGCACCGGAGAAGAAGAAAAAATGGAGATTTTCTAAAAAAAATATTGATGTAGATTTAGAAAAATGTTGAATATGTTTTTTTAAGATGTTGGAATATGTGTTCCGAAATGTTGAATGTATCTTTTATAAAATGTTGAATCAAGTATTTTGCAAATGTTGATCTGATTCTAAACAAATGTTGATTCTAATATGCTAAAATATTGAATCTGATATAAAATGTTGTTGAATTTTCTAATTGAGCTTTAAAGCTATATTGGTTATCCAGCACATGGAACCTATATAGAAGCCTCGCCGCGGCGCCGTCGTCGACGTCACCGCCGCCGCGATTCCTATCTCGCAAACCCTAGCCCCCAGATCCGACAGCCCCTCGAGAGCCCGTGAAGCCAATACCTTTCCTCATCCACTCATGGATGCCGGCAACGGCGAGGACCGCATCAGCAGCCTACCCAACGAGGTGCTGCATGCCATCCTCATCTCTCTCAGCTCCCCCCGCGCCGCGGTGCGCACCGGCGTGCTCTCCCATCGCTGGCGCCACGTATGGACCCCGCTGCGGGAACTACGCCTTGCGGAAGGCGTCAACGCGCCACTGCCACAGCCGCTGGCCTCGTTCCTGGACACCGTCGATGCCGCCTGGGACACCCCGACCCTTAAAGGACTCAGCATCGAACCGTCCGCCGCCTACGGCCGCGACTTCCCAGCACGACGCGTCGCGCCGTGGCTGAGCTTCGCTTCGGAGCGTGTGGTGGGCCCACTCTTCCTTCGCTTGCCTATGCCAGAAGATGATGGGGAAGAGGCGGTGCTCGAGCTTCTGGCGTGCGAAGGGGTGACAAAGATCTGCCTTAGACTCCACGAAGCTTGGCGGCGGCTTGCTCCGAGCACTGACCGACCTGACAATGATCTGTGACTGCATGGATGGTAGTGAGCTCACAACCCTCGTGTGCACGCAGTGCCTGTGCCTGATGGACCTGAGGCTATGCATCAGGTTGGATAATGCTTTCTGACATCTCCGTATGCTCCGATTCAATTCGTTGCGTTTGCTGTTCTTCTCCTCTTGAAAACATGGTGGCTGGAGATTGTGGCACCAAGGCTGGAAAAGCTATCTGCATCCATCTCCATTGATGAGGCGCCAATTTCTGCCCCAAAGCTTGCAGAGGTAGTCCGGTCCAACAGCACCTACTATCCTCGCCACCACCAGTTTGATGATCTTTGGGGTTGCCTCCGGCTGCTAGAGCTCGATCAGAATCACTAGTAGAGAAATGATTTTCCATCCTCAACAAAAGTATCTATTAATTTTGGACCTCGGACTAAAAAGGTTTTTGTCCCGTGTTTAAATTTTGTGGTCCGTGGAGACCCTTTAATCCTAGTTGGTGTTACCAACTGGGCCTAAAGGTGACCCTTTAGTCCTGGTTGGTAAAGCCTTGACCCTTTAGTCCCGGTTGGTAACACCAACCAAGACTAAAGCCCCACCAAGCTTTAGTCCCGGTTGGTGTTAGCTTTAGTCTCGGTTGGTGTTAGCAACCGGGACTAAAAGTCTTTTGTCCCGGTTGTTGTTACCAATCGGGACTAAAGGGTCCTCCACGGGTAAATACAAAAGGATAGCATCTTCTACTTAGTCAGATGTGATGTGTAGGTGAGATGATAAGAAAGCTACGCACGAGGCAAGAGGTTGCGGGTTTGAATCCAACGCACTGCACATGCGCATATTTTCGCATGTAAAATCGTGTTTCCCGGGAATTTAGAATATTTTTTTAGTGCAAAACCCTTTAGTCCTGGTTGGTATTTTAAAGGTTTATTTTTAGTTCCGAGTGAAAGATTTGAGACTAAAGAGGGGGACCTTTAGTCCCGAATAATTAGTCCCAGTTGGATTTTCGACCTATGCGTCTCTCCAACCGAGACTAATGCTCAGTTTTCTACCAATGAATGTGTCCTGATGCAACAATTTGACAAAGTTGATGAATTCAAACTGGGTGAAACGAACTGGATTTCCGTAAGGAGAATCTGACTTCCTGTATCCTCGTGATAGTCCTGGATCAGTAGATATCACATACAGCTCATTTCAGCATAATATATCATCCATACCACGATAACAGTACATTAATATTTATTACCTCTCAGAATTTGAGAGTACAATCTGGTACAAACCCCTTGGGCTAAATGACATGAATAAAGCCAACGCGGCAATAACTAGCTTCTAGAAGCATCTCCATCATCTCAATCATCTCCACAAGCGAACTTGAGCGTAGTGCCTCGGCCCTCAGTCGTACCATCTGTCGTGGTTGTTGTCGAAGTCGGACTTGTAACTTGCAAACTCACGAATTGTCCCCAAGGAAGGATTGGTAAATGAATTTGCGAGATTAGGTGTATGGGCGATAATGAGGTTCATTTGTGGATAAACTTGGTAGTATGGATGTTGTGGCCAAAAAGAGATGTGGTGGTTGGTTTTTGGTGCTGCGGCTGCTCTTTTTTCTTCAGCTATCCTTTCGAAAGTTCCTTTTGTTTTCTAGTTGCTTGCCATGAAATGTGCAATAAACATTCGAGGTTGGTTATTTTGTGTATGGCCTTGTAGGCCCTCTACCTCGTCCCTTCCCCCTGCAAGAGTGACTCCTCTTTTCCCATTGCCATAACTTGTTTGTTGCTGCTGCTAGGGTTGTCTATTGCAATTTTGACTTTGTTGCTATGAGGGTTGAGCACCCTCAATCGGTAGCACATGTTGAGCTGGATATGGCTGTTGATGTTGTGCGAAATTGTATTTTGGTGTTTGCCAATTCTGATCTTTTTGAGCTTGCCTTTGGTAGTTTCTCTCAATTACTCTTTTTTTGTGGTCCTCATCTAACCTGCAATATTTTTCCAACTCGGCGAACAAGGCTTCCATGGTTTTGGGTTTTTCTCTTGTTAGGTGCGAAGCTGTCGGGCCTGGTGTTAGCCCTTTGATGCAAGCTGCTATGGCTACACTTTCATCCATATCTGGAGTTTGTGACTTCAATTGTGCAAATCTTTGACATAATTGGCTAGGGGTTCTTTGTCTCTTTGGATGCAGTGAAACAAGTCACCCGAGTCTGTTGTTGCACGATGGAAGCCTTGGAAGTTTTGTATTAGCTTTGTTTTGAGATCTATCCAACTGTATATTGACTGCGGTGGGAGTAGTGAGTACCAGTTCAGTGCTGCATCCTCGCAGGCTATGATTAGGGACTTGGCTAAGATAACATTGTCTCCTCCAGCTGATGCTACTGCAGCTTCGTAGCTCAAGAGGAACTGGCAAGGGTCATTTTGCCCATTGAACTTTGGCAATGAAACTATCTTGTAGGTTGGAGGCCATAGAGCTGTTTGTTTGCAAGCCTATGGACAATGGAGAGCTTTGGTCAGTTGCTACATAGGCGCCTGTCATCACTGGTACATTGTGCCCAGTGAGGTTACAATTTGCTTGCAGGATGTTTGCATTGTTCACGACATATTGCTATCTCAAGGGTGGTGGTTGTGTTTACGGTTGTGGTGGCGTGTTTTGTAATTATTGCAGTTCATCCAATTCCTCTTGAAATTCTGCCGATTGTTGTTTTGCTTGATTTAGTTTTGCTACTTTTTAGGCCGCTAGATGTTAGGCTTCCAGTTCTTTAGCAAATCTTTCTTTTTCTTGTTTTAGAGTCTCGAGTTGCCTTAGCGCCAAGGTCAATTCCTTTTCTGCTGCTCCGAGTAAATCGTTTCTTGTACTTGTCTCCGGCTGTGCTTGGTTTGTTGCTTTCACCTCGGCTCTTTTTTCTCGCTTCTTGTTTGTAAGTTAGCCTCGACTCTCTTTAACTTTTCTATGGTATCTATGTCATCTTGATCAACAGGGACTAGTCTTTTCTCTTGAGCCACAGGGTTCTCTCTTTCGCCCTTGGCGGCTTCCTGTGGTGCGGTCTTCTTCTTCTTCATTTGTAGCATCGTGGGTTGTTTTGTGGCTGAGAACACGATGAGCGCCTTGTTGGTCTCAAAGGAACTTGACACCGAACAGATCTAAAGTTACAATGGGAACAATACTCGTAATTGGAAAGACTAATCTCTCTTTACAATGGGGTAGGCTCCCCTTTTATATTTCCTGTGTTCCAGTTGACCCTGTTCCTCCTCCAAAATTCTTTTGAAGTTCCTTCAGTGTTTTATAATGCTACTTACTAGAAAAAAAAAGGACAAGTCAGATTCATCTGCAAAATTTTCCAGAATTTTGTAGCCTTGGAAGCAATTTTATTTGTTATAACTATTTTTAAGCACCACCTGCATATATCGAGAGGACTGTAAAGAACAACAGATAACTTTAATATTCATGTGAAAATGAACGTGGAAGGTAATAAAAGGACATTTCAGGAATTGGTCTGCAGGGATGAATGCTGGGCGACCACAAATAATCAAAGTGAATAAAAGGTCCCCTCCCCTCTTGCTCCCCGGGCTCCATGGTAAAAGGTGGACGCATGTCAATTTTTTAATAATCACAACTCAGTCCAGATCATACCGTTTGTATATTTTTCAAATAAGCTCTTGTATTAAAATTTATTTCGACGTGAAGAAGGAAAAATTAGATAATGCTATCTTTTTTATAAAAAATTCCCTTGCCAGGCAAATTTTTCAAAACCCCCGCAGCTCGAACCCTAACTCTCGCACTCTCCTCCCCACTGGCCTCTCTCTCCCTCTCTCCTCCCTTCCACCGCCCTCTCTCTCTACCCTCCGCCGCAACCTCCCCTCCCCTTCTCCCTCTTTGCCTACCTCCGCCACCCCTCCCCGCCCGCCGCCGCCGCCACCCGCTGCTCTTGCAGGATACAGATCCGACGTGAGGGTGCGGCTTGGAGTGGGAACGATGGCACAACCACGTGTGCTTTAGGAGCCTCTGCACCACTACAGCTAGGCATGGAATGGGGTAGTGAGCTTCCAAAACAACACCTCCAAGAAGGGATGTGACGCCACAAGCGCTACCGTCGCCAACCAGAAGGTCTGAGTTTTACACCCAGGAAGCACGCAAGGCCGCGAGGGGAAAGAAGGCAATTCGACTGACGCTGCCTAGGAAAGAAATGGCTCCAAAATTCATCGTCGTCAACGGCCCTAGAGCAGCCAAGGGTTTCGCCAAGACCTCCATTCCCCATGCATATATATAGCAGCCAACATATATTTAGCAGCCACCGCATCGGCCCACCACAACCACTGTGCAAGGCGGTCACCACAGAACTGCTACCCCGGGGGTGGCACCAGCAGTCCATCAACGTCAAAAACACTGCCGAAGGTAGCTTGGATCTGCCCGGCCGGCACCACGCCGAGCCCACCATTGCCATCCGTGCAAGGTAGCCATGTCGGGGCAAGACAGGGCCGCACACTGACGGCACCGGTCACCCAAGGCCGCATGCCATCGTCCTGTCGCTGCGTACCATCAGGGCAGGCTAGGGCCACACACCGAAGGCAATGGCTACCCTAGGCCGCACGCTGCTGCGCTCCCATGCTCTCGTGCTGATGAAGCCGCAGATCGAGATCTAGAAGGAAAAATAGGAAGAGAAGAAGAAGGATGAGAAGGAGAGGAAGGTGGAGAGAAAGGGGAGGGATGAAGGGAGGGGAGAGGACCAGGGGAACGCCGCTGCCGCTGGCCGGCGGCGCTGCTTTGAGCCGGCGTGGGGGGCTGTGCGATGAATGATCTGCTACTTGTTCACGCTTGAACCTATTTGGAGGAGGATTGTTACAGGCTTTTTCAGCGGTCCAAATTTACACTTTGATTTATTAGCCCAACTTGCATTGCTTGGGACTAAAAGAAAAATGTAATGTGCAAAGAATGAAATGGTCTACCTTTTTCAGACTTTAAAGACTTGGTTCTCCATGCAATTAGCTCAGGGACACCCATTATCAGAGGGATCAATACTCAATAGTAGCATGCTTGGTCCTATACCTATCAATGTGTGGGTGTCTTGGTTACAACAATTCGATCCCATTTTACAGACACGATGCAGCGACTTTTTTTTTTTTTGAGATAAAGACACGATGCAGTGTGAGACTCGGGCTGAAAGCCCATCTACTAAAGCCCAACCCTAATCCAAAGGCCTTCCAATCGAACCGACTCCGCGCCTATGAGCCGATACCCTACCTCTGCCGCTTATGGGTGAAGACCGCCGCCGCTGCTCCGGCAGCGAGGACCGCATCAGCGGCCTCCCCGACGAGCTGCTGCACGCCATCCTCGTCCGCCTCTACTCCACCCGCGCCGCCGCGCGCAGCAGCGTGCTCTCCCGCCGCTGGCGCCACGTATGGGCCCACCTCCCCGAGCTCTTCCTCGGCGGCAGCCGCGACGCGCCGCCGCCGCTGGCGTCGCTCCCGGACGCCGTCGACGCCGCGCTAGCCGCCTACTCCGCCACGGCGGCGCTGTTAGAGCGCCTCCACATCACGCTGCGACGCGGCGACGGCGGGCACCCCGTCCAGGCCAGCCGCGCCGCATCGTGGCTGCGCTTCGCCTCGCGGCACGTGGTGGGCGAACTCCGTCTCTTTGTGCCGGCGCCGGGAGTCGATGGGGAAGAGGAGGAGGTTCTCGAGCTCCCCGCGTGCCCCCGAGCGAAAAGTGTCAGGCTTACCATCCATGATTCATGGCGGCTCCGGCCACAGCCGGCCGGTTTGTTCGCCGCGCTGACCTCCCTGAGGATAGATTATGGCCGCATGGAAGCCAGCGAGCTCACAGACCTAGTGTGCAAGCGTTGCCCGCAGCTCAGGGATCTGAACCTTTCCGTCGATCTGGTTGATGTCTCCGACGTTTCTGTGCTCTCTGACTCACTGCAGTCGCTGCTGTTCTTCGTCCTAAACATACGGCGGCTAGAGGTCGTCGCGCCAAGGTTAGAAGAGCTTTTGGTGTATCACGCCAGTGAGGCTCATATCACTTCCCCTAAGCTTGCAGAACTGGTTTGGAATGGCGAGGACTATGACCCTCGCCTCCACAAATTTGACGATGTCGGGCGTCACCTCCGGCTGCTAGAAATTGGTCAAATTTCAGGAGCGGCATCGTTGATGCGGCAGTTTGATGAAGTTGACAAGTTGAAACTGCAAATCTCCATTCCATGGGTGTGTTGGCATCAGTGATTCTTTTTGAAAGGAATTGTTTTCCTGATAATCCGTTGATATTTGATATTTTGTGCCTTCTTGTGACAGGAAACAGCAGGGTACGGAAGCTTATTGAATGAAACGAACCAGCTGCCCAAGTGCAGGACATTGGTCATATCCTTATCGTGGAGAAACCATGGCATCGCACCAGCCATGATGCATCTCCTGAGGAGTTGCAATAGTACAAGGAAGGTATCCGTGCATTTGATTGATCATTGTGACCGATTACTGGTAATGTCTAAGCATTTTACTCTTATTAGAAAAATCGTAGTCCTCTTAAGATATTGGAGAATAATGTTGGGTTTCCTAATCGGTTTTTCATTGAGGGGTGGTTGCGGTTATGAATGTGTTTTATAGGTCTATTCGAAATGTCAGCAAGCTTAAAGCATTGGTTTAGATTTATTTTATTCTTTTATCTTTGACCTAGTTATTATGCATGATGTAGTGCCAACAGAACATCAATAGTTTAATTTTTTGTATATATTCTCCAATAATGCAATGATATTGTATTTTCTTATTTCCAGGCGCATTCTTGCCCATTGTCTTGTCCTTGTCGCTTGGCAGAGAGTGGTAGGATTGATGGCATTGCTCTCAGTTTCCTTGAGGAAGTAAAACTTCATAACTTTGCAAGTTCCAGTGATGAATTGGAATTTGTGGAGGCACTATCCAGATGCAACGCAGCAGTCCTAAAGAAATTGGTCATAAATTATGCTTATGGCCCTGCTACTCCACTAACCATGGCGATATGTGAGAAGGTCCGTAGCATGTGGCGTCCAAATGTTAGTGTAGAATTCTATGTGTTTCTAGATGGAAGGCTAGTTCGTTTCGACTGAGTACGACCCAATTCCTGTGAAAAATTTGAATGAAACTATCTGCTATTTCTTCATCCTTGCACCTGTTTAGAGGAGGATTATTGCAGGCTTTTTCATCCGCTGTTCAAATTTAGACTTTAATTTATTAGCTTACCTCGACTTGTTTGGGACTATTGTTGATGTTTCTGGGACTATAAGAATTTATTCTTCATCGATGATATCTTAAATTGCAAGTATAATTAACATATATAGCATGGATGGTAAAGGCTTTATTTTTTATGCTTTTCTTTTGATCTTGTGTATCTAATTAATATCTTAAACTGCAAGTACAATTAACATAGCATGGATGGTAAGATCAAATAAAATCAAATAAAGTGGCGTATCACTATTTCCTCCTCATCATTCCTACTGAACGAGGACAAATAAAGCATCTGCCAATTTTTCGGGACCACCACAGGCTAAGAAGCGCTGTATGGCCGAAAGACCATCTGCCAAAGCCCAACAGTGAATTTTTCAGCCCAACTCGGGAACCTTCTGCTGCAGACTGCAGTGTCGCTGGAGCGATCCGTGAGAAACCCCTTCCCAAATCCAAACGATCGCAGGACTGCTGGCTGCATCGATCAAGACCGTCCCCGCCGCCACCGCCAACGGCACCGTCACCGCTCCGGCGAGGACCACACCAGCGGCCTCCCTGATGAGCTCTCCACAGCATCCTCCTGCACCTCGGCTCCGCCCGCGCCGCGGCGCGCACTAGCGTGCTCTCCCGCCGCAGGCGCCCCTCTGGCACCACCTGCCCAAGCTCATCTTCGGCAACGGCAGCCACGATGATGCGCTCCCATCACCCCCCCCCTGCCCGAGCTCGTCGTCGGCAACTGCAGCCACGACAGCGCCCTCTCCACCTATGCCGCCCCGACCCCTCGAGGGCCTCGTCATCGTCCTCTCCACCACCAACAATAACGGCGTCAACATCCCAGCCGGACGCGTCGTGCCATTGCCGCGCTTCACATCGGAGCGCGTGGCCGGCGAGCTTGTCCTATTCATGCCACCTGCTCCTCCGATGAGGTTGTTGCTCCACGAACTGGAAGTCGATGGGGAAGAGGAGTTCTCCAGCTTCCGGCATGTGAACTAGCTAAAACAATCACGCTGCGCCTCAAACAGCGGGGGCTCCAGCTCCAGTGGAGGCGGACGGGGCTCGCCGGCGAGCGCCTTGCACAGGGGACGAAGGCGGCCGTTAGGGGGTGGAATGGGTGCGGGCCGTGAAGAATCGGCTGGAGACCTACGCACGCCATTGAATCGGACCGGCGAACGGCGGCAGCAACAATGAGGAATGGAGGGCTAGTTTGGGGCCGGCATGCGTCAGGGTTAAATAGGAAGAGGAGGGCAAAGTTAGAGGGGATTTTCGCGTGGCCATGGCCTTGCCAGCCGCGGTGTACGGCGGCGACGCAAGGAGGAGCGGGAGAAGGGGAGGACGGGAATGATAGGTGGGCCCGGTGATGGTTTTTCAAAATTGAACTTCCCCCTTCAAACGAGCAGGCTACATGTGTCAAAAAAATCCTAAAAATACTCATTAAGATAAACTCACAAAGAAGACAATGGAACTTGAATCACCTCCAGAACTTCTAAGGTCTGCACACAAATGAAAAAGAAAAACAGCTAAACCTGGAACTTAACTGAATTTTTAACACCAGAAAACATCACCCAAAAATTAAGAAAAAATATTGCAAATTCATCAGGTTGCATCTAGTATTTGAGTAAAATAACAGGATTCACAGTTGAATTGCAAAAAATTGAGTTGCTTCACAAAGATGAATTTAACCAATAAATAACAATTCTTGAAGATAAATAAATTCTTATGCATTGATTCTCAAGTTATGCACAAATGAGGTTCATGATGACATGATAAACTTATTTTGCAACTTTGGGTTGTGACAATTGGGGTCTTAATTTCCTCCGCAAAGCATGTTATCCATCTTCTACTCTGATCTTGTAGGGTCCAGGACCTGTCCCATGAAGACGACTGCTCCAGACGCCTCCTCCACCACGAGGAACACAAAAGGATGGTCAGCGATGAAATCCATGGTGACAGGCGACCAATGTAATGCAACTTTTCGAATGGTGCAAGCGGTGGAGGCTTCCGCCTCGGTTCCTTCCTCGTCCACCTTGACGACCGCCTTGTGAAAAACATGATCCATATACAACTCATCGTCATCCTCCACCATGTTGGACAGATCAGCCTCGTGTGGTGAGAAAACAGCTTCAAGACCCATAGCCTTGAGCACTTCATTCATTTGGCTGGAGTAGGAAAGCTTGAACTTGGGTAGCCAGAACTTGCCAACCTTGACACGCCTCGTGGGCAAGTGGCGCCCTCGCAGCTGGAAGCTACAGGAGCTGGACGCCATCTTGTCGACGAGACCGGGCAGGCCGTCGCGGGCGTCCGGAAGGAAGATGCACATCGAGAACCTCGGGCGCTCATCGGACTGTTGTTCATAACCCCAATCATCATCAACGTCGTACCAAGCTGAAGCTGATGAGTTGCGGTATGGTAGCTTGAGCACCTTGAACCCATCGTGCTCCTTGATGAACTGATCCTCCGTGCTGTGCATGAACGGAGCGCGCACGCAGCTGCCGTCAAGCCTGTGGAATTCCTTGTCTACCGTACGCTCCTTCACAAAGGGTGTGGACCAGGTACCCTTGAAGTAGATGGCGTTTGCAAGCACGAGCGCGGTTTCAGAGTGCACAGAACCTTTAGGAAGGATTGAGGTGATGAGCTCATTCGTGGCCTTCGATACCCACTTGTTTATTTCCTTTCTTACTTTCTCTGCCTGCAGGCAATAACAAAAGCAGATCGTGTTGGAAATATTTGGAGGTGGTCAAAAGGAAAAGAAACATGTAGAGAGAAAAACAGGAGGGATAAGTAGCGCTCAACTCGGACTCCTCTCGCGGGCCCACCTCACGCCTCGACCGGAGGTGCAACCGATAGTTGGTTGCGGACCCGAGCGTCCAGCGCTATAAGAAGGGGGGGCGGGTTTGGACTAACGCCAACGCGCTAAACCCTACGCACACCCCCCCTACACGGCTCCCGATCACGACAGTGCTGGAGTCGCCCGAAGGCCGCCACCACACCACCATCGCCGTCACTGGACAGACAAGGTGGAGACCTGAAGGAAGGCGGGATCTACTCTGACCCAGAACACCTAAGGCACCCATCATCCCGGCATCGTCCACGACTCTAATGGCCAGATCGTCACAAGCTGTCGCTGCTGGTTGTGATTCTAATCCTTTTTATGAGTGGTGTTAATGTTTTAGATGCTAAAGATTCTATTTTAGATTAAGCTGAGTAATGTAGTTTCCTACATTTGGTATCAGTTAAGCCAATTGCATCTAAACATGGACCCTAAGGCTGTGTAGATTGAATCTTAGTGTGCAATTGAGTTGCATTGTACTGGTTTTCTATGTTTTTTGATCTACATAGTAGCATTCTAGTACGAACTGCTATGCTATTAGGCCTAATCTTCTTCGGTTACATGTTAATGTACAAGTTTTAGTTCGTTAACTTGATCTGTTAAGTTAAGATTAGACCGAATTAGATCAAACAGGGGAGGGGAGTATTACGGGAAACACTCCACATGTGGACAAGTTCTGGGACCCTTTGCCAGATTTCTCCAAGATAATGGTATAGCAGCTCAGTATTCCACTCCTGGTGAGCCTTAACGAAATAGTGTTGCTGAAAGAAGAAATCGCACCCTTATGAACATGGTGTGTAGTATGCTCAGTAAATCTATGCTACCAGTGAGTTTGTGGATAGAAGCTTTAAAGACTGCTGCACACATTAATAATCGTGTTCCTAGTAAGTCAGTCCCTAAGACTCCTTATGAGCTTTGGACTGGTAGGAAGCCCAGCATGAATTATTTACATGTCTGGGGCTATGCAGCTAAAGCTAAGATATTCAATCCACAATTTGGAAAATTAGACTCTAAGACCCAAAGTTGCTATTTTATTGGATATCCGGAAAAGTCAAAGGGGTATCGCTTTTATTGTCCTAAGCATACCACTATGTTTGTGGAGACAAGGCATACTATCTTCTTAGAGGAAACTGGATGCATTGAGGCTAGGAAAATTGACCTTGAGGAGATTCGGACTTATGAGTCGTTGTTCATAAGACAAGATTATTATGCTCCTATGCCACATACCATAGTTACATCTCAGGCTATGGAACCTCCAATAAGAGAAGGGGAGGTAACACCTACCTTAAGCGAAAATGTAGATGCACCTGTGATAAGTGAGCATCAAAGTGAAGATGTGGTAGAACCTGCTGGTGGATTGCAAGGGGAGGCAACTGATGAGCCTGAGGTGGTTCAGCAGGAACCTGCTCAAGTAGAAGCACCATAGGCAGTAGCACCACAACCTCTGAGAAGGTCAACACGTGAGAGGAAGTCCAACCCTTTCGATGAGTATGTGTACATAAGTGAAGAAGTACATGACATGGGAAAGGTGGATGACCCAAACTCATTTAAGGAAGCCATAGAAAGTGAGCACTCGCATAAGTGGTGTGAGGCCATGGAAGAAGAGTTAAAATCCATGGAAACAAACAAAGTATGGGACTTAGTAGAAATTCCTGAAGGAGCCAAAATAGTAGGCTGCAAATGGATCTACAAAATAAAATATTACTCTAAAGGAAAGATTGAAAGGTTCAAGGCTAGACTCGTGGCTAAGGGCTTCACTCAAGTAAAAGGAGTCGATTATAATGGAAACTTCTCGCCTGTCTCAAAGAAAGATTCATTTAGAATCGTCATGGCCTTACTAGCTCATTATGATCTTGAGCTACATCAGATGGACATTAAGACTGCATTTCTTAACGATGACTTGCATGAGAATGTATAAATGAAGCAACCTGAGTGTTTCGTCGTGGAAGGTAAGGAACATTTGGGATGCAAACTAAGAAAATATATTTATGGATTGAAATAAGCGTCCAGGCAATGGTACCTTAAGTTTGATGAAGTAATTAAGAAAATTGGCTTCCTTGAAAATAAGAAGGACAACTGCATATATGTTAAGACTAAGGGGAGCTTTATAATCATCCTAGTGCTTTATGTGGATGACATCCTATTAGCAAGCAACGATAAAACTTGCTGCATGAGACAAAGGGTTTTCTCTCATCGAAATTTGACATGAAGGACCTCGGTGATGCCACCTATGTCTTAGGCATTGAGATTCACCGAGACAGGTCCAAAGGTGTATTAGGACTCTCTCAAAGAGCTTACATTGAGAAGGTACTTGAAAGATACAATATGAGCCAATGTTCAGGCACAGTTGTTCCGGTTGTCAAGGGCGATAAGTTTGGACTATTTCAAAGTCCCAGGAATCAATTAGAAATTGATCAAATGAGAACGATTCCTTATGCTTCAGTTGTCGGAAGCATAATGTATGCACAAGTGTGTACACGTCCTAACTTGGCCTTTATAAGCGGGATGCTTGGAAGATATCAGTCTAGTCCAGGAATAGGCCATTGGAAAGGAGTTAAGAAAGCCTTGCGTTACTTGCAAGGCACTAAGAATTACATGCTAACATATAAGAGAACTGATAAGTTAGAGATAATCAGCTATTCAGATGCTGATTTTGCGGGTTGTGTTGATACAAGAAGATCCACATCAAGTTATGTCTTCACACTAGCAAATGGGGCTATATTGTGGAAAAGCTCTAAACAAACACTAACAGCTGCATTGACAATGCAAGTTGAGTTTTTGGCATGTTATGAAGCTGTGGGCCAAGTTGTATGGCTTAAGAATTTCATCCCAGGATTAAGAGTGGTAGACAGCATAAGTAGGCCACTAAAATTACACCAGTTTTCTATTCAAATAACAACAAGTCAAGTGATGTTGCAAAGCACATTGAGCTTTATGAAAGATAGAATCCAAGATCACACCATTGAGTTAGAGCATATAAGTACTATAAAAATGCTTGCGGATCCATTAACAAAAGGCTTACCTCCCATTATATTCGGTGAACATGTTGCCGTATGGGATTATTGGATAGCCTGCGATCTTCGAGGGTCATAAGACAACCATCTCCCATCATGATAAGTAGTTTTATACATTGTGGACAACTGTGTCACAATGGGATTTTAATCACCATTGTCACATTGTCTCCCTGTATAATTCTGTTTTAAGAATGACATAAGTTATAGGTCTTTAGACCAAAGGGGAGAATGTTGGAAATATTTGGAGGTGGTCAAAAGGAAAAGAAACGTGTAGAGAGAAAAACATGAGGGATAAGTAGTGCCCAACTTGGACTCCCCTCGCACGCCCACCTCGCGCCTCGATCGGAGGCGCAACATATAGTTGGTTGCGACCCTAAGCGACCCAGCGCTATAAGAAAGGGAGGCCGGCGGGTTTGGACTAACGTCAACGTGCTAAACCCTACGCACACCCCTCTACACGCCTCCTGATCACGACAGTGCTGGAGTCAGCCGAAGGCCGCCGCCGCACCACCATCACCGTCACGGGACAGACTAGGTGGAGGCCTGAAGGAAGGCGGGATCTACTCCGACCTAGAACAACTACGGCACCCATCACCCCGGCGTCGTCCACGACTCTAATGGCCGGATCATTACAAGCGGTGGCTGCTGGTTGTGATTCTAATCCTTTTTGTGAGTGGTGTTCTGGTGTTCATGTTTTAGATGCTAAAGATTCTGTTTTAGATTAAGCTGAGCAATATAGTTTCCTACAGATCGCAGTTTAAATCTTGCAAAAACTGAGAAATTGATCTGAGATAATTAACTGACCTTTTCAAGGAAATTGGCGGCGCGCATCTTGGCCTTATAGGACTCCACGGCGGCAGCGCGGTAGGCCGGCTTCAACGCCACCGTGTTCTGGTACCAGACTCCGCAGGTGAAGGCGACGATCGGCCCGCCCGACGAACCGGATCTGTCGTCGTCCGCAAGGGCGCTTGCTGCTGGCATGCCGCGGGCGAACTCGGCGAGCTCGTCGCGCGACGCCGCGCCGAGCAGGGCGAGGAACTCATCTAGGGTCTCGCCCCCTGCCCCAGCCGCCACGAGGGCGAGAGCCCTGTAGATGGACAGTGGCGAGAAGACGAGGTTGTTGCCGCTGCCGACGCCATCGGAGAGCTGCTTCGCCAGGCGGAGCGCGAACGGCGTCAGGCCGGACCTTGCGGTCCGGCGCACCTTCTTGCGTGGCCTCGCCTCGTCTTCCATCGCGAAACTAATGGCGTGCCGTCTCTTGGTTCGTTGACGTTAACGAGAAGCAAGCAAGGGTGCCGTACGCTGCACAGTTAACCTATATATATAGAGCTCAACTGGAGAGAGTCCTCCCAAAATAGGTGCATATTAAATATGTATGAGGTGTACATAGAATAGAATATGGAACCATTTTTATATTTGTCAGCCTAAAAGAAAAAGATTTGGTTTGTACAAATGCTCGTGCTGTTGCTACGATCCAACTTATTATTAAGCCAATCCACTAGACACTACACACATGAAAAAAAAATCATACATAACGGAATGTCCTTCGTAAAATCAAGTGTGCACCTCCTTAGAAGCTTCGGAGTTGATGGCTTGCACTTACTCTCTAACACGTAGCCCCCACACATTATTCATGTCAAGTACGATGTTGAGGAGCTGAGCACCTAAGCCTAAGTCTAAGCAGCTCGCAACACAACAAGTGTAATCAAATCCAAAGGACTCGGACGCGCCCACGTCTGCTGCTGCAGCTCGCTGACTCCTCCGCTGCGCTATTCTCTCCTACAGTAAAATGATTCAACTCAAATCTCATCCCAGCCAGCCCATGCAACGCTTGCCAGGACACCATAGCTTGCAATGTCCTCCGCTTCCACGCTGAGCTGCCTCATCTTAATCTTGCCGCTCTCACGAGGCCCAAACACCTCGGTCACTCGCTATTGCTTCCGGCATCCAACCAAATCAACACCCCAACACGCGCTGCACTCTCTGGCCGCCTTGCTCACAAGCCATGGCATCGTCCTAACGGCAGGACTGGCATCGATAACGTCCATGCATGGGCGCGCCGGTGCGACCCTACCGCCCACCTCCCCAATAGCACAACCACTACTATATCTTCTTCATTAGGCAGCCCAATATGCTTGGCGCAGCCGCCGTGTTAGCCTTCTCTAGCACAGTCCCGCTATTGGAGATCACCTTCATGGTACTCCTCCCATACCTCCTCGCCCCGCGTAATACCAACCTGATTGCGTCCGTCTCCCCAGCCTCGACGGGCGGCTCCACCTCACGGTAGGTTTTGTCGTACCAGCACTCTACATTCTTGACGGGCTTCAAGTTAGGGACATTGTTGGCATCGCCGCGGTGCAGACACTGTTGGCATCGCCACGACGGCACCACATGCGTTCCTCCTCTCCATGCACAGGCGTTCACCAACTGAGAGCTGGTCAATTGAGGCCACTGGCCACTGCCATGCACAAGGCCATCAAGCTGGACCTTGACGGGTCGCCACCGTTTGAGAGGTTTGCGGCCTATGGTGGGAGGACGACTGAGCTGGCGGTGCAGCCAGCGAGCGTTGTTGTGTTGGCGCAGCTGATGTTGTGCGTGTACGCAGTCGTCGACGCAGGCACAGTCGCTTGCTAACGCGCGGTGCGCGTGCTTCACCACAATGGGGAGGACACTGAGGGCTGAGACGAGTGCGGCTAGAGCTATGAGTTCTTGCGTGGGGACAGCCGTAGACGAGTAACAGGGAGGCAGGCGCAGGTGGTGGTGTACAAGGAGACAGAAGCTGGCAGACATTGATGGTGGCACAGTGAAGGAGGAATGGTAGCAGCGCTGATGAGGAAGAAAGAGTGACGGACCGCTAGATCGTGGGTTCATTAAAGGGGTGTTTGGATACTAGGTGCTAAACTTTAGCAGTGTCACATCGGATGTTCGGATGCTAATTAGGAGGACTAAACATGAGCTAATTATAAAACTAATTGCAGAACCCTGTGCTAATTCGTGAGACGAATCTATTAAGCCTAATTAATCCATCATTAGCAAATGGTTACTGTAGCACCACATTATCAAATCATGGACTAATTAGGCTTAATAGATTCGTCTCATGAATTAGACTCCATCTGTGCAATTAGTTTTGTAATTAGCCTATATTTAATACTCCTAATTAGTATCCAAACATCCGATGTGACAGGTGCTAAACTTTAGCGGGGTGTATCCAAACACCAAGCCCGTACATCACCCATGGCAAGTGGGCCGACTGCACCAGGCCTCCAATTTTGGGGACCCCATGTGTCGACCTCCCTCCAGTAGTCTGATGCTTGGTGGCCTCTGTAACTCTATTCCTGCCTGCATCTGCAATTCTGCATGCGACCAGCGTATCAGGCCTGCATGCAACTTTTTGATTTTTTGGCCTGGAGAATCTGTTGCGTCATTGGCTCATTGCGTGTTGCTGGACCAGGAGTCCATAACCGTCCGATAGACCGATACTCCGATTAGCAGGCCTGGCCTGGAGAATCTGTTGCGTCATTGGCTCATTGCGTGTTGCCGGACCAGGAGTCCATAACCGTCCAATAGACCGATACTCCGATTAGCAGGCCTGGCCTGCAGGCTGTCGTCTGCCGATTAGTATTCTAAATCTAATCGCCAGATCGCGTGAGCGCCGCTAGCCGCCGCAATCTTGCCGAGTCGCCGTCTCGCCGAGCTGCGTGTGAACTGCGATTCTGCGAAGCTACCGCCGCAATCAACCCTGCATGCAGGCAGCGACTCCACCTCTAGGGCTCTAACGGCAGGTCTGACTTCTTCACAACAGAAGCTACCGCGTGAAGGCGTGATCACGTGATTCACTGAGAAGGTGCAGGTAATATAATACTGCACTTATTTCGAAGAATACTAGAAGAATGATGCTTTCTAATGGAAGCTAAGAACTTATCAGTAAGTAAGATTCGTCATTTAATCGTTTTGTATGAATACTTATGGTATTACATGAGGAAGTTACGTGCATTTTAGCTATTTGCATTTTATAAATATAGGCCCCACTTTATATTTTATATTTTGCACCAAGACCAAAAACGTAGGTACGGGCCTGCCAAACACCCCCTAAGAAAAAGATCAGGACTTTTGTGCACCGACAACCGTACGCTGGAAACAGCAGAAGGCAGGAGCGAGTTGTTCAACGGTAGGATTTCTAGATATATGAATTGGTAGAATTGTTCGTTGCTAAATAAAAGTGGGGTATCGAAATTCTCTTCTCATTCCTCGGATTCCTCCTCACGCCCAACAAAAGCATATGCCAATTTTGGTGCGTGCAGTTTTTCACGAAGCGCACAGGCCGATTCCTAAGGAGAAGGGCTGAAAGACCATCTGTCAAAGCCCAACAGTGAAGTTTTCAGCCCAACTCGAGAACCCTTCCTTCTGTTGTGGTGTCTCTGTACCGATCCGCGCGAAACCCTTCCCAAATCCAACGCTCCCAGGAGGCCAGGACTGCCGGCTGCCCTTCATGGATCAAGACCGTCCTCGCCGCCGCCGCCGCCGCCGACGGCACCGTAACCGCTCCGGCGAGGACTACATCAGCGGCCTCCCTGACGAGCTGCTGCACAGCATCCTCCTCCGCCTCGGCTCCACCCGCGCCGCGGCACGCACCAGCGTGCTCTCCCGCCGCTGGCGCCCCGTCTGGCGCCACCTGCCCGAGCTCGTCTTCGGCAACGGCAGCCACGACGCGCCGCCGCCGACACCGGCCTCGTTCCTGGACGCCGTCGATTCCGCCCTCGCCGCCTACGCCGCCCCGACCATCCAGGGACTCGTCATCGTCCTGTCCACCGCCGCCGCCGGCCTCGGCGTCCCGGCCGGACGCGTCGCGCCGTGGCTGCGCTTCGCCGCGGAGCGCGTGGCCGTCGAGCTCGTCATCTTCGTGCCTCCTCCTCCGATGCATCGGCATCAAACCTGGCCGGTAGTCGATTGGGAAGACGATCTGCTCGAGCTTCCTGCTTGTGAAGAGGCTGTGCTCGAGCTTCCTGCTTGTGAACGAGCGAAAACAATGGCGCTCCGCCTCAAACAACATTGGCGGCTCCGGCTTCCGCCGGCCGGCATGTTCACGGCGCTCACCAGCCTGACGATACTCTTTGCCAGCATGGAAGGCAGCGAGGTCACAGCCCTCGTGTGCACGCGTTGCCCGTGCCTGAGGAACCTGAGACTCAGCCTCACGTTGGTCGATGCCTCCAACGTCTCCATACGCTCCGACTTGCTGCAGTCGCTGAGCTTCTGCGTCAGGAAAACACGGCGGCTAGAGGTCGTCACCCCAAGACTGGAGAACCTCTTTGTAGGTGACTACATTGACGAGGCTCGTATCTCTGCACCAAAGCTTGAAGGGATATTCTGGCGTGCCACCCCCTACGACCCTCACCACCACCGGTTTGATGATGTCGGCCGTCGCCTCCAGCTGCTAGACATTGGTGATTGTTTTATAACAATGGCGTCGCTGATGCAGAGATTCGATGAAGTCCATGAACTGAAACTGTCTATTCCACAGGTGTGTTGATATCATCTGAATTTCTAAAAAGCAAGTTGTTTTTTCCTCTAACAAAGTGAAAATACAGTGATTACTTTGTCTCTGCACGTGACAGGGAATGATGGCGTATAAAAGCTTCTTGAATGAAACAAACAAGCTGCCCAAGTGTAAAATCTTAAGGATATCATTACCGTGGAATCGGCATGTTTTGGCACCAGTCATGATGCATATCCTAAGGAGTTGCAGTAGTACAAAGAAGCTTTCCGTACAATTGATTGATTGTTCAGGCTACTCATCGGTAATTTCTATGCTTTTTAGGTTTTATAGTAATATTCCTAGTTGTAGTCACTCAATGCAGTGGTTTGACCTTTTACTTATTGTCTGAGAACGGAGAGTTTCCGAACCTGCTTTTTCTTGAGGTTCGGCTGAGGTTATGAATATATTTGTTCAGTTAGAAACCATTTTTGGTGTATTTTAACTAGTGTCTCTTTATCTTCAGTATCTGCTTTACATTCATTTCGTGGATCTAGAGAGACCCAACTGAACACCGCATCAGAACAAAGCAAACTTAGGCTATTTTTTATAATTCTCCACTAGTATAGTCATATTATGTTAATTTCTTGTTTCCAGGAAAATCGTTGCTGGTCACAATGCCCTTGTCTGCAGGAAAGTCGCAGCGCCGATGGCATTGCCCTCAGTTCACTTGAAGAGGTAGAAATCACTTCACATAAAAGTTCTCAAGAACAATTATTGGAATTTGTGGAGCAGCTTTTATCCAGATGCAATGCAGCAGTCCTGAAAAAGTTGGTCATCAATTATACAACGTTCTTTGCTCCTTCACGAACCAAGGTGGCATGTGAGAAGATCCGTAGGCTGTGTCATCCAAACACCGAATTTGAATTCTATGAATTTTCATATGGGGAGTGCGTTCGTTTCTATTGATTACTCAACGTTCAAGAAAATATGGTATAATGGTTGATTTTCCACTCTTGCACCAGTTTGGAGGAGAGGATCATTGTCCATGATTTTTCAGCTTGTTTGGGTCTAAAAGACTTTGTTGGCATTGTTTTTTTACTTTTTAGACTAGTGTCTATTGTTTCAATGTTTTAGATTTTACACTCTTGCACCAGTTTGGAGGAGAGGATCATTGTCCATGATTTTTCAGCTTGTTTGGGACTAAAAGACTTTGTTGCCATTATTTTACTTTTTAGATTATTGTCTATTGTTTTAATGTTTTAGATTTTTAACATACTACTTACTATGGGAAAAAAGAGAGGAAAAGCAGCAAGATGCTTACACAATTTTTTTTTCCCATTAAGCCTGTGGAAGCAAGGTTGAGAGTCAATTAACAGCAATGGGTAACTTCAATTTGCTCTGGAAATCAACGTGCTCGACTACAAATGTTTTTCCTATTATACATCAGGTGTTATTGCGGCCTTGTCAAAAGCAATATTTTTATTTGAACACATGGTTCTATGGGAAAATACAAATAATCATTTTTTCCATGCATTAGTATTTTTGGGTTGGAAGAAAAAAATCTCATACATTGGTAATTTGACTTGGATGAGGATACATATATGCAAACATACAGATGTTGAGTGCAACTGCTAAGACCCCCGGCTTAATCCGTAGGTTTACCTAGGAACTGTTAGATGTATATGTACAGTTGGTGATTTACCTTTTCTATTAGGGGTTTTCTGTATATTTTTCCCTTCTTGTACCTGTATATATACAGTTGATGCATGAAGATGCAGCTCAGAATTGACAATGGGCAACTGCAACCCTTGCCACCGCTTTGAACCATCATTATAAGTTTGCTCTAAAACAAATATCAGTACAAATAAAACAGGCCATACATAAAAATTGTATCTTAAGTGGCATTCTTGCAAAATATAGAGGCCCAGTAGGCATTTTGCAGATGCTCCAAAAAACAACCCCTTAGAAGTTGGAACACAGGAAAACTCTAACATGTTATTACTAGATCGGCATGTTCAGCTTGTTTATTAGCACACTGAAAACTTGGCCGAAACCATGACAAGTCACTCACTATCTCTGTTATAAAGTGCAAGACGTTTCAATTTTGTTCGGGTGAAGTTTAAGCATATTAATTAACATCTATAATACCACATAAATACATTGGTACCAAGATATATGCCATGATGGATATTATGGAATTTATTGGATGTGGTAGGTATTTACATCTTTTTTATATAGAATAAAGTGCATAAAGTGCATTATTATCAATCGTCCTTCCAGCTTATAACCGTGCTCTGTGCATCAGCTTCTAAATCATTGCACCCAGATCGATCAGTCGTCGCAGCAGCACAAACAACCAGCCGGCGGCGGAGGATGCTGGCCAGCGCCTTCGTGTCGCGGCGCCGCCGCATGCACTGCCGCGGCAGCGGCAGCGGCACGGCGCGCGGCGCTGGTGGTGGAGCGCGAGCGGAGGCGGCGTGGCTGCCAGCAACAGCACCGGCGCCGGAGAGCCGAGGCCGTCGTCGAGGCCTCCGGCGCGCGCGCAGAGGAGAAGCTGCAGGGTCATCATCAGCGGGACGGAGGAGGACCGAGGGCGGCGGCGGGCTCCGGGTGGCGGCGAGCCGCGGCGGCAGCAGCGAGCGCCACCGAGCAGGTTGCTGCAGGTCCAGGCGCGTCGTCGACGACGACACGGGTGGCCGGCCGCGTGCGAGGGACGGGCGGCTTGGCGGCCGTGGACCAGGAGGAGAAGGAGGAGGAGGCGCCGCCCGCCGCCGCGAGCATCGCGCGCGCCGAGGACGCGCCGGAGAGCGTGAGGTCGTCGGCCGAGCTCTGCGCGGTCTGCCTCGAGGACGTGCGTGGCGCGGCTGCGGAGGCGACGGCGCTGCCGTGCTACCACGCGTACCACCCCGGCTGCTTGCTGCCATGGCTCGCCGTGCACCGCGCCTGCCCCTGCTGCAGGGCCGCCGTGCCAATCGTCGCCGCCCGAGGAAAGTGATGGTACAGCAAATTCAGCTTAACATCTAATCACTGAAATAAAAATAAAAGTTCACTTAAGATGAAAAAATCATAATCAAAGTCTATTCTTCTCCATCCGTTCTTGATGAAGATATCCAAAGTAACGACTTCCAACACTTTACTCGCCACCCGAAGTGATTCCCTTATATCTTCACGTTGCAACAGGGACCAAAACCATAGCTAATAAGCTCCCCTGAATACCGCTCGCATAAAAAGTGATGGTATGACTTTCTTGTGTGTACTTGGTTCTTCTAATACAGAACTGTTGTTCAACTTTTCAGAAACAAAAAGTGCCATTCTGCTCCTTTATTTCCTTACAATTTTCATCAGCAGCTTAGTTCAAGCAAAAAGAAAAGGATGCAACTAGCTGATTACCTCATAACTCATGTTGAAATCTTGCTTCAAAATAAATCCTTCCGTTATAAGTTGTTAACCAGCCTGCATGTTGAATGCTACTTTTTTTGAAAAAATTTAACGGCACTTGTTGTAGAATTTGTCAGTCAAAGTCAGCAAATAATCTATGAACCTTTCGAGAAAAAGAAAATCTATGACCCGGCCGAGCCCAAATCCAGTTTAATACAAGTTGTGGGCTTGGGTACACAACCTACCAATTAGCTGAGCCCGATATGAATTTGGCCCAGTAGATATTTTATCCTCAAGTCTTAAACTAGTGGTTTGAGCCCGATAAAGTCTTAAACTAGTGGACTACCCAAACGGTTTGGCCTGGCCCAACACAGTTGGAACTGAGGATTATAATAACTTTGACGCCACTAATTCTCAACTGTCTTGAGGTTTTAAAATTTTTACCGTTTTCTATCTAATAAGTGTTTGATACTAAAACTGTGATTTTTTACATTTCTAAACTAGATTTTGAAAGCTGTTGACCGTCAAAGTAAAAAAATTTACCGGATCATTTAATTAAAGTGTCAGGTATGTATTACAGGGTCTAGGTCCATAAGCTCATCATGGAAGTTTTTGCAAGATCTTTTTTTCCAAAAAAACATAGAAGTTTTTTGCAACGAAAAAATATTCAAAAGCACAAAGGATTCACTTTACAACGCAGCAATATCATCTTTTGTTCCCAAAATACTAGTATATTATCCTGCTCAAGCGTGGCTTAATTATCTCCACGATGCCTATGAACATCCATTCCCTTCGTTCATTTGTGAGACCATGCCATGGCATCGCCAAAAGCGAACAATCAAAGGGCCAAACCCAAACCTTCTCGTAGCACCGCACCAACCATGGAGAGCGACAGATAAGCCGCCGTCCATTCACTCATTCATGCAAAGGCTTCATGAAGCCGACAAATTAACCTTTCAACAGCGAAGAAAAAACTAAACACTAGACAATAATAACAAGAAAAATAATCCGCAAAACTGACCACATTTTTTAATTAAGGAAATTGTCCGATCTTGAACAAAACAAATCCGGCCACGTAGCCAGAAGATACATGAGTACTTAGACTCCAATCCTCAAAAACGAGGAACAAAGAAAATAAGAAAGAAAGAGACTAAGAAAGAAAAGCTTCAAACTTCTTCTATGCTCTTACTTCAACCTTGCATTGGGCCTTGTGCAGCAACTAATCCCTCACATCTGCTATTTTCTTAGAAACTTTAGACGTTAGGATCATCTTGCTTGACGGCCACCTTCTTTCTAGTTCCTGGTGCCCTCTAGTCGTGTAGAAACTACACTTAGTCAATCTGTACCATACACTCTAGCAACCCAATCAATTGCACTGAAACAATCTGTGCACGGCCATCCCTCCAAGCACATCTGGTACCGCTATCCCAAGGACTATAAAATTACACCTCAAGAGGAAAGCAACGTCGAGCCGCTGCCGCCACTGGACGTCTGGACTTGCAAGTCGGTTCTACGGTTTTCACATGGAAAATATCCCTGAAGGTCGAGGTCCTCACCGCAACCCTTTCAACAAGGAGAACGATGCAATAAGGCACCGCCGTTGCTGGCAGGCACCAGTCAAGACCGGTCATGGCTTTCGCCTGAGGATCTAGACACCCTGACAACCACCAAATGCTATCGCAACACCATAAGCCGCCGAGCGCCTGTGCCCGCACAAGAACCAACGCCGACCAGGGCGCCGATGTGGACTGGAGGGGTCTTCTCCACTCTGCAGCCGCAATGTCGCAGCCTTGCCCCCACAACAAGAGCCCAATGGCCCGTGGCTGGCGCCGCCGCCGCTGTGGCACGCAGCCACGGGAACCCGTTCCCTAGATCCGGCCAGGGTTCGGCCGAGGAAGAGCCTAATCCAGCCGGGGAAAGATCCTGCCGGCCCTGAGCGGTAACGGCGAGCTACGAGGTGACGACGATGCAGCGGAGGTTGGTGTTGATGCTGCGATGCGCCGGATCCTGGTGGGCGTGAACCTTCGCAGTCGCGGCACATGTTGCCTCAGGCTCTCTGGTCGGTGCAGTGAGTGCCACCGCTAGGGACATGGCCGAATCGACGCGCCACCATCATGCTTGAGCTGGACACGGCCGGATCGATGCGCCGCTACCATCCTTGAGCCAAACCGAGCCTAATCCATCAGCCGAGACTGCCTCGCCACCGCCATCCTCACCACCGCATGGGCTTCCAGCGGCTGGTTCTAGCAGCGGCGTGGCTAGGGAGAGGGTAGTAGGAGCTTAGTGGCGGTGGCGGCGGCTAGGGTTCTGCCCGTGTCGCCCGAGAGGGGAAACGCAGGGGCGTTCTCGCACGGACACAAATGAAGGTGATCTCTCGAAACTGACCACATTGTATGCAAAAAATAATCAGAGTAGTTCATCAAGTCAGCCTGCATGCCCTTCTAGATGAAACTAAGCTACCAACATGTTTGGACCTGACGCGAGAATCTTCGTCGTCTTTGCTTTGGTCAAGAACACCAAACGACACGGCAGCAGCCACAACCGGAGAACCCGTCAGGTTCATTCAGTTCTGATCCTTCGTCAAATTTGACGGTCGCCCTTGCACACGACGCGGCGGCGCCGGCCTGTTTTATTTCCTTTTCTTTTTCTCCAGGTTTCACCTCCACGTACGAGAGCGTGCTGAATTAGTCGGCCCGGCCGATCAGTCACAAGTTCACAACACTACGGGCATGGCTATAGTACTATAAGTTTCCGCCCGGGCTCCGTCGTCATCCTTGCAACAACGACAGCCTCCAAACACCAGCTGTCCAGCTCCATCGACGACCCTCTCGTCTCGGCAGGCCGCCGGGCAGGGAGCAGAGCTCGATCGAGAGCGCCGCCTGGCCACGGCGAGGAATAATGGGGCGGCGTGCCGAGTTCGTCGTGCTGGCGTCTCTCTGGGTCGCCGCCCTGGTGCTGCTCAACGGGGTGGCGGCGGAGGGCGAGTGTGGCAAGGTGAGGTGCGGCATGGGGGCGTGCGCCGAGTCCGGCGACTACGCCTTCGGCTTCGCGTGCCAGTGCAAGCCCGGGTGGAGCCGCTACCACCTCGGCAGCGTGCAGTTCCCCTTCCTCCCCTGCGTCATTCCAAACTGTAAGATACTGAGACACTATCTGAGCTTTCTGGTAGCTCTCAATGTGAAAAAGGCAGAAACTCAAATAAACAACGAAACTCAAATAAACAACGATTTTTTGTGTAACTTTTAAAAAGCTGGAAGTTCGAAAAAGTTAAATTTATATAGAAAGCTTAGTTTTATAAAGTTTTTGTAGCTTTTTGAATTTAGAAAACTAACCACATCTTCTAAGAGATAGTGTTAGTTTTTCAGAAGTAAAAAGATAGCAGCAACTTTTCAAAAAAATTTAAAAACTGCAGCTCAAACAATCAACCTCTCGTCCTGCAAACTCCATCATCTGCCCATGTCCAAACCGCGTGATTATCGGTCGATCGATTAGCCCGGGAACGTTGTTGGCGTTCCAGGTCGGTCCTGGCATGCTGCGAAAGTCCTCGCGGTGTAACACGCGTGCCAGGAGCCCATCGCGGAACGAGACTTTTTTTTTTATTTTCTTTCCCTTCAGAAACTTCTGCTGACTCCGCAGCAGCGGCTCGTCACGTTCCACGTTTCCCGTAGTCCAACTGTCCTGGCCCGGGATTTCATCACCCGTGCAAGGCACATGTCAAACTTGGAAAATTGGAAAATACGTAGCCTTTGGCACGTGTCACGCAGTCACAAACGAAGTCAACCACTGCACCACGAAGACGACAGCTTTGACTCTCCTTCCCTCCATCTTGCAGGCACCATCAACTACAAGTGCCAGGACGACGGGCCATCCCCGCCGCCGGCTCCCTCACCGCCGGCTGGGCTGCCGCCGCTGACCAACTTCTCCATTTTCGACCGTAATAATACCCCACCGTCTCGACTGGCCATTACCGAGCCAGCTGAATGAACCTAAGCGTGATCCATCCATCTGCTTGCAGCGTGCCTGATGCAGTACTGCGGCGACGGCGGCGCCTGCGAGAAGGCGTCGGACTTCGCCCACCGCTGCCGATGCCGCGACGGCTACACCAACCTCCTCAACGACACCTCCTACCCCTGCTACCGCCAGTGTAAGCAACCAGCACACCTCTATTATTCCGCTGATGCGACCTAACTGAAGCTCTGCAGCCTGTGGTCTGATGAAACCTCATGGCCGCATGTGAATGCAAGTTTGACTGACGCCGGCTCGCCGGCGGTCTTGTGTTCTTCTGATCTCCGACGCAGGTTCGCTGGGGTCGGACTGCAAGGGTCTTGGGATCGACGTGATCAACGGGTCTACGCCGAGCATGTCGCCGCCGGCGCCCTTCTCCTTCACCGTCAAGAGGTCCGGCGCCGGAGCTGCCGCCGTGCCCGCTGGCGGGCTGCTCGATCTCCTCTTGCTGATCTCCTTTCTCTGGCTCCAGGCCATCTGAAGCTCAGCTTACAGCTCTTTTAGTTAATTAGGAATATATCGTACGAAGTTGTGTTCGGATTAGGGATCCATATCATACACTACAGCCCAGTTTTCCCATTAGATTAGCACCAGCGTTACGTAAAAATACTCTTTGAGAAATAAATGAGCAGCGGACGCTCCATTACTCTGAATTCCTACAGTCTAGGAGATGAGATCGATCAGAAACACTATAAACCACAGGGAAGTCAGGAACAGCGATGACCAGACACAGCAATCACACACAGCAAACACACAAGCGAGGAGTGTAATTTCGATCTCCATTAAGGTTTCAGAACCAACAGCAGCCTAACAATCAGAACTACCCGGTGCCGAAGAAGAACGATCGAGCATGATATCTCAATGTCTATGGTTATCTATCGGATATTAGCACGGCTGTCATATATACCACGTCGCAGCCAGAGAGTGGCTAATTACATAGCAGTCTCCAGCTCCATAGGCTGTAGTGCTTACTAGGTAAGAGGTAACTTGAGGCAGCTAGACTTGTGAAGCTATGTCACGTGATTCACCATGTACCGGGCGAGCGAGGCGAAGTCAGGGGTGGTTGAGGTGAGACCGGTGATGGCTCACTGGAAGGAGAGCGACATCTGGGCCATGAAGAGGTTGATGACGTCCAGGTAGAGGGAGATGGCGGCGACCACGTACTCGTTGTAGGTGTGGCGCTTGAGCAGCATGTGGGTGTCGAAGATGATGAAGCCCGAGAACACGATGGTACCCAGGAACCCGTAGATGGTGATGCCGACCCTTCCAAGCGGGAAGAAGACCTGCGAGGTCCAGTGGTTTGCAATATTATTACACTGTGAGATAGTGGGGGGGGGGGGGGGGGGCGCTTGATTTGTTGACAAAGAGGGAGATGGCGTGTTGTTGTCCGGCATGCAGGCGAACCTGGATGATGAGGTACACCAGCAGCACGTTGAGGCAGGTGAACAGGAAGGGGAACATGAAGGTGAAGTCGTAGCCCTTCTTCACAGCCCAGAAGGTGAAGAGGGTGAGCCCCAGAACAGCAGCTGCAGTGAGGATGGCAGACTGCAGAACCACTCTGCCTGTAGACATGACACAATATTTGCACTCCGTCAGCCATAACAATGACAAAAAAAAAATACACAGTTTCTTAAAGCATCAATTGGAGTACGGCAGAAGGAAGTAATTTTTTAAAGTAATTAAAAACGTTTTAAATGCCTGAAAGTTGGACAGATAAAAGATTTATTAGCATCTAGAAACTGAGAGAAGGGAGCTGGATTTATTTCAGATCTATAGTTGTCCAATATAAAAACATAGTGCCATGGATTTCACCACAATAGAAGGACTGCATCAAAATTGCATGAGTAAGGTCCAATCTGTATCTAGAACCAATCAGAATAAAGCTGTATTAAATTCAGAACGACAATCCTTTAACATAAGAAATGTGGGATACTTGGATTTTGTCGCAACAAAAACATAAGCATTCAGCACTTCAACTCAATGAAACAAATATAATATAGCCCAAGACTCGAAGACGAAAGATAAAGTGAGGGTTCCGCAGGATGATCTGGACCCAGTTATTCGATCACAAAGTAGTTAAGAAAAACCTATAGAGATCATGTAACAAAGACCAACTCATGCAAAGGAGTGATTGCGCAGACAGATCTTTAACAGTAGATAGCACACGCCAATACGTAAAAACTGAGTTTTGATTACGCTAAAGATAACTGTTGCGCAAGTCACCCAAATGATGCCACAAGAATGAAACAGGACATGTTAATGGACTCGGACACTCAGCACAGGACACTGATCATTGCAAACAATTACTCTGCATAGGGACAACAATAAGAAATGTAAGAAATTAACCATGCAAATTGCAAACGTTGCAGGAGCTGTCCATACAGAAAACCGTTTACGTAGGCAAACAAGACCTTGCCATGCACAAATAGTACATACATCTATATGGCACAGTCACAGGATTTGGTTAAAAAACATTGACCCCAAGCCGATACCCATCTTACCACTGCCAACAACTAAATAAGTAAATATAAGGTGAAATTCTACTGAAAGCTACAACATCAAAATTCTACCCTGATTTTTTTTTGCAGGGAACAGAGTAACTTAAACATTTATTGGATGAAACCAAAGGAATATCATAATTTGACAGGTGATACAGACACGATCCAGAGGATACAGTCATATATCGGTCACTCCGTGCAAAAGGAAAAAAGAGGCGCCCCTCTTGTTCTCTACCTCAGGTCCTCAATCACCCAAGAGCCCCAAATGTGCTCTGTTCAACACAACAATCTAAATGACAGCTGCTGCATTTCCCCAAAAAAAGTGCAGGATCAGACATCCCCGACAATCCATCCCACCGAAAAAAAACGTGGTGTAAACCAACAGACACCAGATCGGAAGCAGATGATCACTAATTGGGCCTAGAAACCACCAGAATTTCACAACCCCTTCACTTGATCTAACAACATCACAGCAGAAAACGAGGAAGGGGAGACGGGGGGATCAGGGTTCCCGTACCGACGCTGCTGGAGGTGGTGACGGCGATGCTGAGGCTGCAGCAGAGCGTGAAGACGCCGAGCAGCACCAGGTTCCTGGGATGCTTCTCCCGGTACTTCATCATGGGGAACATCACTGCACAGCACAGAATAATCACAGATCAACCGCACCCAGTGTCAGTAGAATTTCCCATCGCAAGTAAACCAAAACAGGGGCGATCGATACCCTAGGAAGGGGAAGGGGAAAGCGGGTAGTGCACCGTACCGACGAGCGGCGAGACGAGGATCACGATGAAGACGGGCCAGACGGCGGCGGGGGGCCCGGAGGTGAAGAAGCGCGGGACGGCGCGGACGAGGCAGGCCGCGACGGAGACCGCCGCCGTGACCGCGAACTGCAGGGAGAGGATGGCGTAGACCTTGCGCACGAACGCCCACCGCAGCCGCGGGTCCTCCTCCTCCGCCACCTTCTTCGCCTCCACCGCCGCCGCCGGGGCCGGGGCCTTGGCCTTCTCCGCCTCCGCCGCCGCCGCCGCCGTAGCGGCGGCGCCGGCGGGCACGCCCGCCTCGAGGTCGGCGTCCTGGGGCTTTGACATTGCGGGGCGATCGGCCTAGGGTTCGCGCTGCGCAGTGGGGTTTTCCGGGGGGAGTGGACTGGAGAGGGAGGGGATCGCGGATTCGCGGGGAAGACGAAGCCGGTGGGGAAAGGCGGCGCTATATACCGGGCGCGTCTCGCCGACGCGCGGGCCCGAGGCTCCCGGTCCACATGGCAGCGAGCGGCGCCGAGAAGCCTTCCCGGCTGCGGGGCCCCCGGGAGCGGACGCGTGTCGAGCGCCCACCGGTGGAGGGCAGATACGGTCGCGGCGACTGGTGAGGCCAGACGTTGTTGACCTGGGACCCACGGTCAGCGAGACGTCGCTCGAAACCTTGGGCGGGTGGGGGAGTGGTTTGGGTCACTGGGTGGGCTGCGGGCCTGCTGCGGCTGATTGGATTCGATTCGGTCGAGCAGGTGGGCCCACCGGGGGTCTGCCGGGACCTCGTGCCAGTGGGAAGGGGAGGGAAGTGGGGGCCCGCCCGGCACATGCGCGGGTCATTGGGAGAGGGAGGAGGAGACGCGTGGTGGCCGGTGGAATGGTGGGTAGTGGCTGCCGATTCACCGGTTGCTTTGCCTTGCATCGCTTCTGACGCTTCCTCTCGTCCTTTTTCATTCGACGAGGGGTATAAGAAATCTCACAGCACATTTCACGTGATTTTCTTTTCTTTTTCTTATTAGTGTTTAATTGGAGCTAGTTATAAAACTTACAGCACATTTCACGTGATAAGTTTTATTTGGAACGCATGAATTTTATGAGAAAAATAGTTTAGTCTCCACGGGAATTGGTAGGGTACGGGGAATAACTTTGCTAAGCGCTTAGATCAAATGTTTGGAAAAGTGCAATGGAGAAGAGTGGAGGACCAGAGAAGGTGTGACATGACGTGACTTGCGGCAGTCGGTGTAAACTCATAGGTTGTGGTGGTGGGTGGGTTGTTATGGATCATTTGATTCTTCTGCACTCAAGATAATTCAACTAAGGGTACATTCCACTTCCATCCCCGTTTTGCACATCTTTTCTTCTTCGTGTCGGTGTTTATGGATCGGATATGACATAAAAAATACATGCAGTTTATATCTGTGATGTACTAGGAAAATATAATGCATGAAAAATGGATTTGGAACCTGTTGTAGCTTAGTTTTTTTAACAAAACCTTGTTTCTCACACTTAACTAACTTTAAGCTAGGAAAAACCTGTCTCCAATTTGGTGAGTTTTTACAGGCTACCAAAGTGCCGGAGTGATACAAGAGGGTAGGGGGAGGGGTGGGAGGAGGAGGAGGAGGAAACGTTCACAGGGCGTCTATGAAACACACAGAGCTTGGCACCTCTCCTCCAGAGGGGAGGTGTCGATGCGCCGAGGAGCACGGTGAGCCCAGAGAAAGGCATGCTCCTAGGCCGCCGTGGCAATACCGGCGATGGGTTGCGCGATGGAGTCGAAGACCATCTTGTTCCAGGTCTTCCAGACCACCGAGAGGAGCAGCAGAGTGATGGTGTGGCGGGTAGGGACGGGCGGTAGTAGGATACCCTGGATCAAAGAGGTGATGTCGATGACGGCAGTTCCAAAGCGAGCCTTGCCCCAGAAAGGTTGCATCCGGAGGCAAGTAAAGAAGAGGTGTGTTGCGTTCTACAAGGTGTCGGGGCAGAAGGGGCAGACCTACATGCTAAGGTCGCCGTGGTGGAACAGGAAGTCTCGGGTGCACGTGTTCCCATGCTGAAGGATCTAGAAGAATACCTTGACCTCAATGGGTGCAAAGTTATCCCAATTGACATCCGAGTGCAGCACCACGCACCATGAGCGCTTGAGCATGGCATACACTCTCCAATAAATCCACAAATCCATGGGTTAGCAGAATGTACCTGTCGTTGTCAAGATCAGCGGATCAAGACTTAGACTAGTAAATTTCTTTTATGCGCGTAAGCCTCAGGTGGTTGCGTGGGAGACACGGGTTTAGACTGGTTCGGGCAAAGGAAGCCCTACGTCTAGTATCGAGGATGTTCGTGTTGCCCACGCGGGGGTTCTGTAGTAGGGGTTACAGGTTGACGAGAGAGGGACTGGTCCCAAGTCTCTTTGGTGCTCGCGTTCTCAGGGAGAGTTGTTGTGTGCTATCGCTTGTGGGAGAGGAAGCCGATCCCCTCTCCAGCCTCGGGTTCCTCCTTTTATATCGCAAGGGGGTGGCCGGAGTTACAGTTGGAATCGAGTAAAGAGGACTGTAAAGAGTAAAGCGTAGTATGGTAAAAAGCACGGCAGGAAGGAGGAGCAAGATCCTAGGTGTCCGACGCCTCTGCCGGCCCTGGACACGCGCCGGCGCGCATGCCGGAGGGGGAGATCGCCGTGTGCCAAGTGTTGTTGCTCCCTGCAGATAGCTTCTTCGATGCTCGTAGGCGTCAGATCATGATGAGGGCGTTCCGTCGTTATCCCAGCGTCCGTTAGGGAGGACGGTGGATGCGGATACTCAGGCAATGGCTGCTGAGAGGGAGAGCGTCACATCCGTGCTGCTGGGCACGCGGGACCCGGGGGTGCGCGGGGCCCGAGGACAAGCCGCTCTCCCCTGTGCTCCGGCCGGCGCAGGCCATGAGTACCCTGCGGCGAATGGGAGCCGGCCGCCGGCACTGTAGCCTGCACAGAGCGGTCGTGCACGGGTACTTGTGTTGGGTTGCGTGGGGGGCGCGGTCGCCCTGCCCTCCGCCAGACCTGCGGCGCATTTATGGCGAGGCCGACGGGGGGACCCACAGGATTTTGTCTGTCTTGCCCATCGGGACCGTATCCGAGGGGGGCGCCTCCCCTGGGGGCCCCAGCGCGCCCGACCCCTTCACTTGGGGTCGGACGAGGCAGAACTCCGTGGCGAGGGGTCGGGCGCCCCCGACCCCGGGGTCGCAGTCGGGCAAGGTGGAAACTTTGCGGAGGGGGGTCGGACGTTCTCGATCCTGGCACCTTGGTTGGGCCAGACGCCTAGGTGGGCCCGGGCCTCCGTGTCTTCTTCCTTAAGTGGTGTTTTAGGGGAGCGTTAATATTTCCCCCCAACAGTAGCCCCCGAGCCTGTGGTGGAGCAGGAGTGCTCCTCCGGAGGCTTCTTTTGCTGTTTTGCCGCAGGTTCTGTGTTGTGGTGCGCTTGCTTTATTTCAGCCTGGCTGGGGGAAACCTTTGATTTGTGACCACACGTGTGGTAGTTGGTTGCGAGACTAGCCCCCGAGCTTCTGCTCGTTGCAGGAAACCGATCGGGAGGCTAGGTCGACTTTTTGATCGCTGCCCCTCAAGCGTCCGTTCGCTAGGACGGAGGGTTTGAGCCGGGCCACGTTATCCGCGTTGGACGAACCGTGGTGCTCTTTTGAGCTGCAAACGGGTAAGTTCGAGTGGAGTCCCGGTCCCCGTTCGGGGGGGTCCGGCTCGGGCCAAGCTGGTGGCGTACTCCAATTTCCCGCCGGCCAGTTCATATAGTTCCCAGACCCGTTCGACCGGATCTGGGGTCTCGTTGCCTTTCCCCGTGGAAAAACCATGAACTTTATATCGGGCGGGACTCGAACGTGAGGTTGGGGCGCCCTTGGCTTTCGCTCGCCTGGGTATTGGCCGCTAGCGGACCCGTCCCTTCTCACCCCTTGCTCGGGGGATGTCCTGAGGCAGCTGTCGAACCCGTGTTGGGCCAGCTTTCGAACCTCTGGACCGTAATGGGCCGTAGGGGCATTTTCAGCCCCGTATCCCTTTCTTACCTCCCTGTGGGCCTTAGGCCGGAGCGGAGCGGTTGTTGCGCCTGGGCCGAACGTGGGGGGCGTCGTGGGCGCGTTACCCGGGAAGTGGAGTTATGGAAGCACCGTCCCACGAATCGAGGAAGATAGGATGTTTTCGCGGCCGATCGTGCGCACGGTTTTCGAAAAGGAAACGGGTGTGACAGGGGCGTACCTGGCGCCGCATTTATGGCGGCCGGGGCGTCGATTTGGCTTCCCCGGTACCCTTCTTATAAAAGTAGGAGCCCACCGCGCCGGTTCCTCTCTCCTCTCGCATTCGAGCCTTCTTGCCTCCTACTCAGTTCATCCACGCTCTCCTCGTTTCCTTCGCTCCAAGCCGCGCGCTCTTCTTCCATCTCCGTCGATCTCCTCCTTCCCCCGGCGATGGCTTCCTGGGGAGTTTCTCACTTCACCTCCTCTCACGCCGAGGGCCTGGTACGGAAGGGGCTCCTCTGCGAGAGGACGGAGGCGGGCGAGTGGGAGCTGCCAGGGCCGGAGCAGGTTCTGTCGCCTCCCGCCGGTTACGTCGTCTCCTTCGCTCACTTCCATGAGCGGGGATTCGCTTCTCCTCCGAGCCGCTTCTTCCGCGGACTCCTCCACCACTACGGGCTTGAGCTCCAGCACCTCAACCCCAACGGGATCCAGCACATCGCGGCGTTCGTCGCGCTGTGCGAGGGATTCCTGGGCATCGAGCCCCACTTCGCGCTGTGGAAGTACTTTTTCACAGTGAGCCTGTACCAGAAGACGGGGAAGGCCGGGAGCCAGCAGCGGTCGCCTCCGGTGCCGATCGGGTGCGCCGGGATCCATCTCCGTCACACTCGCTCCAAGGAGTACATGACGGTGAAGACCTCGGTGTCCCACAAAGGGGTGGCACAATCAGTGGTTCTACGTGAAGAACTACCCGGACTCCCCCCTGCCGGCTTTCACCGGCCGCACCATCGACGCGGCGCCCGAGGTATGGGCGTACGGGCCGGTGGAGAAGGAGAAGAAGCGGTTCTCTGACTTGCTGCAGGCCATCGAGCAGCTCAAGAGGAGTGGGCTCACCGGCGCCGGGGTCATCGGCGCGTACCACGCCCGGCGGGTGGCGCCGCTGATGCTCCGGGCCCGGCCGCTTGGCGCCATGACCCCCGACGCGCTGACCGAGGGTACCGCCTTGGCGACGGGCGCGCTTGCCGCCTCCGAGATCCGGCAACGGCTCCGGGAGGCGCTGGAGGACAGGGACGTCGAGTACCCAATTCCCGGCCACCCGCCGATGCGCCCGGAGCCGGGCTTCATAGACCTGGTAAGGAGTTGGTGCGTCATCTTCCTTTCCTTGTGTCCTGCTGTTTGTTGTTCTGACGCGGATCTGCTTTATGTTTGCAGGGCTCACTGACCCGGGTCGCGGACTCCCTTCCGCCGGTGCCGGAAGATGCCGAGCGGAGGGCTCGCAACCGTCTCCAGGCCGAGGCGCAGAAGCGCCGCAAGGACAAGGAGACGGCGAGGAGGCGGAAGAAGGCCGCCAAGGAGTTCCAGCGGCGGCGGAGGGGGGTGGTCGTGTCTGACGACGACAACGACGACGACGATGAAGATGAACAGGATGAAGATGAGGAAGAAGAAGAGGAGGAAGAGCTGGTTCCCCCCCGATCGGGGGCTTTGGTGATTCGTGATGCGCCCCCGCAGACGGCCGCGGGGGGTGAAGCGGCGGAAGCGTCCGCCCGGGCTTCGGCTCCCCCGGGCCCTGGGGCTGTGCCTCAGGGGCCAACACAGCGCGCGCCCCAGGAGCTGGCGCGGACCGCCCCTCAGGGGTCGGCGCAGGGCGTCCCCCGGGAGCAGGTGCGGGACGCCACCCAGGGGTCGGCGCAGGGCGTCCCCCAGGAACGGGCGCGGGACGCCCCCCCGGGGTCGGCTCAGGGCGTCTCCCAGGAGCGGGCGCGGGCCGCTCCCCCGGGGTCGGCACAGGGCGTCCCCCAGGAGCGGGCGCGGGACGCTCCCCCGGGGTCGGCAAGGGATGCCCCCCCGATGTCGACACGGAGCGCCCCTCGGGGGTCTTCAGAGCCTGCCCCCGCCGCCGCCTTGGGTCCGGCGTGGGGCGCTCCCCAGGAGTCCGCTCGGGGCGCTCCTCGGGGGTCCGTGGAGCCTGCCTCCACCGCCGTGCCCGCTGGCGGAGAGCAGCGAGGTGGCGACAAGCGGCCGCTGCCAGATGCCCCGGGGTCGGCGTCCGGCTCCGAGTCGAAGCGCGCGCGCCGCCCCTGCGCTTTGAGGGCGTAAGTTGGTTTTCCCTATGTGTCATTCTTCTCCTCTTTTTTCATTTGTTTCGGCTAACGCCTGGCCATCGATGTGCAGCACTTCTCCCCGTGGCCTCACCCTGCAGCTGGCGCCCAAGAAGGCGCTGCGGATGTCGACCTCCTCCGGGGGGCGGGCCGCGGCTCCGCCCGCGGCGAGCGGCGGGGTTCCTGGTGCTGTCGCGGATCCCCTCGCGGAGGTGGCTTGCAGAGCGGCGGCGGCGTCAGCCGCGGGAGGGGGAGCGGACTCCACTCCGCCTTCGGCCCCTCCGATCGCCCCTTCAGCTCAGGGCGTGATCCCCCAGGGCCCTCAGGCCGGGGAGGTGATCGACCTCGACGCCGACGAGGCGGAGAAGGCGGCGGCGACGGGACGCAGGGCGGATACCCCCGCTGCCGTGGCGGGATCAGAGGCGGAGGGGGCGCCTGCTCCCGGAGGCGCGGCGGCAGCAGAGGCAGCGGTGACGGAGGCAGGGGCCTCCGCCCCGGTCACCCCCGCGGGAGTGACTCTGGCGGCTGAGGTGGAGGTGCCCACAGGGGTACCGTTGGCGGCCTTGGCGGCGACGAGCGTGCAGGCGCCAGGACCGTCGGCGGATCCGGCGGCCTCTAGCGTCGTGGTGCCGTCATCGACAGCGACGTTTGGGTCAGCCCCTGTCTCAACCTCGGCTTCCTCCGTCCCGAGGGCGTGGAGAGGGTCCGTCCTCCGCTGGTCATCCCGTGATGACCCGCCGAGGCACCTCTTCGCGCTGGCCGCCGCCGCCGAGTGGCATAGGTGGCAGGCGATGCAGGGCAGCGTCGCCCAGGTTTAGGCGGCTCTGACTTCGGCGCTGGGAGTTCTGGCCAACACCGTGGTCCCTGGCAGCCAGGTATGTTATTTCTACTGCTTGGTGATGAGTGCCTCCTTTTTGCCTTTTTTGCCTTAAACGGCGTATTGCTTTGCAGGCTCTCCAAGAGGGCAGCCGGGGGAAATCTGATTTCCTCCGGCGGCAGCAGGGTCTCTGGGAGCGTTTCAACATCGAAAGGGAGCGCACCAGGGACCTGTCCCTGCAGCTTGGCGCCGAAAGGGAGCGGACCAGGGACCTGTCTTTGCAGGTCAACACCGCCTAGGGGATCATCCGCGACCTGCAAGAGCGTGAGCGGGCAGCGCTGGAGGGGTCGCGGCGTGCGGAGGCCAGGCTCCAAGCCGTCGCCGAGAAGGCCCGCCTCGACCTTGAGGAGTTCCAGGCTTTCGCGGAAAGGGCCTGCCACGACGCCGAGGGGCTTAAAGTTGCTGCTGAGAGGGCCCGCCGGGACGCCGAGGAGCTGGCGCAGCTGAGGGGGGAGCGTGGAGCCCTTCGCACGGAGAACGATCAACTCCGCTTGCAGGTGCAGGGGCTTCAGTCCGCCGTGTCCCAAAGCGCCAACCGGGAGCGTGAATTGAAGACCCAGGCCGACGGTGAGGTTTTTTCCGTTCCCGTGTTCCTGTGTCGTTTGTGTTCTGTTCTTTGACTTGGTGGGGTTTTCTGGGTGGCTCCTGCAGGTGAGATCACCAAGTTGCGGGCTCTGCTCGACGAGGAGCGCGGCGAGCACGGCGCCCTGCGAGATGCGGTCCGCGTCATCTGCGACGACTTTGGTGTAGCTCCGGAGGAGGGGTCGAGCTCTCTGCCGGCTCGTGTCCTCAAGGTGCGCCGTCGCTGTCGCGAGATCGCTGTGGACGCGCTTCGCCTTGGCGTCCGGCGAGCCTTCGGGGTCTTCGGCTCTCACTATTCCGGTATTAACTTTGCCGGGATGAGTGAAGGGTACTACGCCGGCTACACCGAAGCCGAGCTGGACGAGATCAATGCCGGGGTGACCGTGCCGGCGGAGGCCCTCGCGAAGCTCCTGGAGGATGAAGCCGTCCCTCCTGCCGACCCTGAAGCCGCCGCTCCTGCCGACCCTGAAGCCGCCGCTCCTGCCGACCCCTCTGCGAATTAGCTGTACCGAGCTCGCGCCCAAAAAGTTTGTACTTATGTCAGTCCTTTGAACTCGTTTTGCATTGGCCATACGGGCCTGTTCTTATGACTCTTTGTTTGCACAAAAGAACCCGATTCCCTTTGTTATTCTTTTGGGCTCGAAAGCTTTAGGATGCGTTGCCGGGTGCGTCAGTAAGTTTTAATGAGCGAAGGTGCCGTAGCCGCTGGGGCGTATGTTTTTTCGCGGTCCGATTGCAACTTGCCTGAGCACCGTTCACGCATCCTTATCTTTTTTGCATCCAAAGGTTTTCGAAAGGGAGTGTTCAGACTGAGAAAAGAAAAAACCGTTTTCTTTTTAGGTGGCGCCCAGCGGCTGGGGTCGGGACCCCTGATAGCCCCCGAGGGGTATGCGGTCCTGGAGCAAGGCCAGGGTCGGATACCCCTGAGCTTAAAGGAGAAGGCCTTCTTTTTTCGCAGAAGAACAAAACTGGTAGCCCCCGAGGGATATGCGACCCTGGGACGAGGCCAGGGTCGGATGCCCCTGAGCTTAAACGAAAAGACCTGAGCCAAGGTGGTTCAGGGTTTATTTTTTCGCAGAAGAACAAAACTGGTAGCCCCCGAGGGGTATGCGACCCTGGGACGAGGCCAGGGTCGGATGCCCCTGAGCTTGGACGAAAGAACGGAAAAGACGGCAAGATTATGCATAACTTGGAAATAAAAGCTATGGGTAAAAGCGCCTTAGCTGTTCTATGTTCCAGGCGTTGCTGAAGATTTGCCCGTCGGGAGTTGCCAGCTTGTAGGTGCCTGGCCGTAGCACTTGTGCGACGATGAACGGGCCTTCCCATGGGGGAGTCAACTTGTGCCGACCCCTGTTATCTTGGACGAGGCGGAGCACTAAATCACCGACGTTGAAGGCGCAGCCTTGTATCCTGCGGCTGTGGTAACGCCGTAGGGCCTGCTGGTATTTAGCCGAGTGGAGTAGGGCTACATCTCGTGCCTCGTCGAGTTGATCTTGTGCGTCCTCGAGCGACGCCTGGTTTCCCTGTTCGTCGTATGCTTTGACCCTCGGCGACCCGTACTCTAGGTCGGTGGGCAAGATGGCCTCTGACCCGTAGACCATGAAGAACGGGGTGAACTCTGTCGCCCGGCTGGGGGTCGTCCTCAAGCTCCAGAGGACTGCTGGGAGCTCCGCAACCCACCGTCCGCTGAACTTTTTAAGGCGGTCGAAGATCCGTGGCTTGAGACCCTGGAGTATCATGCCGTTGGCTCGCTCGACTTGCCCGTTCGTGCGGGGGTGCGCCACTGCCGCCCAATCCACTCGAATGTGGTGGTCGTCGCGGAACTGGAGAAATCTCTTCCCGGGGAACTGCGTGCCGTTGTCGGTGATGATGGAATTTGGTATCCCGAACCGGTGGATGATGTCGGTGAAGAACTGTACCGCTTGCTCGGACCTGATTTGCGCCACTGGCCTTGCTTCGATCCATTTGGAGAACTTGTCGACAGCGACGAGCAGATGGGGGAAGCCCCCGGGCGCCCTTTTGAAGGGTCCGACGAGATCCAGCCCCCAGACCGCGAACGGCCACGTGATGGGGATGGTTTGCAACGCCTGCGCGGGCAGGTGAGTTTGGTGGGCAAAGAACTGGCATCCTTCACAGGTGCGGACTACCTGGGTAGCATCCGCGACCGCGGTTGGCCAGTAAAAACCTTGTCGGAAGGCGTTGCCAACAAGCGTCCTTGGCGCAGCGTGGTGACCACAAGCCCCGACGTGGATATCCTGGATCAGCGCCTTTCCCTGCTCGATCGGGATGCAGCGCTGGAGGATCCCAGTGTGACTTCTCTTGTAGAGCTCCTGGTCGATGATGGTGAAAGATTTCGCACGGCGCGCGATCCTGCGGGCTTCTGTTTTGTCTGCTGGGAGCGTGTCGCGGACAAGGTAGTCGAGGTACGGGGCTCTCCAGTCGGTCGGGGGGTCGGCCCCCGCCGCGGGGCCCGCCGCGATTTCCATAACCACGGGGTCGGATGGCTTGGCTTCCAGGGCCGGGTCGGGTAAGGCAGCGTTGATTCCCTCGGGATCGGTGCTCGGGTCCGGGACAGGTGGCGCGCTGCCGACCTCCCCCGGCTCGGGTCCCGACCCCAGGGCTGGGCATGCCTCGCCGACCCCTGCTGGCTCCAGATAACGGATTGAAGGCTTCAGCTGGTCGCTAACGAAAACGCTGTCGGGGACGGGCATCCGGCCAGACGCCGCCTTCGCTAGCTCGTCAGCGGCTTCGTTGAAGCGCCTTGCGACGTGGTTGAGCTCCAACCCATCGAACTTGTCCTCGAGCTTACGGACCTCGTTGCAGTAGGCGGCCATTTTAGGGTCATGGCAGCTCCACTCCTTCATGACTTGCTCGACGACCAACTGAGAATCGCCCCGGACGTCTAGCCGACGGATTCCCAGCTCAATGGCAATGCGGAGCCCGTTGAGTAGGGCCTCATACTCAGCGACATTGTTGGATGCAGGAAAATGGAGGCGGATCATGTACCTGATGCGCACGCCCAACGGAGAGACGAAGACGAGGCCTGCTCCGGCGCAGGCCCTCATCAGTGACCCGTCGAAGTACAACGTCCAGTACTCCTGCTCCTCTGGTGCCGACGGTGCTTGTACCTCCGTCCACTCGGCCACGAAGTCGGCAAGTACCTGCGACTTAATAGCGGTGCGGGGGACGTAGGTGATACCCTGGTCCATAAGCTCAAGCACCCACTTCGCGATCCTCCTTGTTGCATTTGGGTTCCGGATTACTTCACCAAGCGGGAATGATGAAACGACCGTTACCGAGTGGGAGGTGAAGTAGTGACGCAGCTTCCTCTTCGTGATAAGGACGGCGTAGACGAGCTTCTGGATCTGTGGATATCGTGTCTTGGACTCGGACAAGACTTCGCTGATGAAGTACACCGGGCGTTGTACCTTAAGAGCGTGCCCCTCCTCCTCCCGCTCCACTACTAGGGCCGCGCTGACCACTTGGGTGGTCGCCGCGACGTAGAGCAGAAGGGTCTCGCCGTCGGCGGGCGGGACTAGTATTGGGGCCTTCGTTAGGAGATCCTTGAGTCGGTCAAGTGCCTCCTGGGCCTCGCTGGTCCATTCGAAGCGGTCGGATTTCTTCAGGAGCCGATAGAGGGGAAGACCTCGCTCGCCGAGGCGCGAGATGAAGCGGCTTAGGGATGCTAAGCATCCCATGACGCGCTGTACTCCCTTTATGTTTCGGATCGGCCCTATGTCGCTGATGGCCGCTATCTTCTCTGGGTTTGCCTCGATGCCGCGCACAGAGACGATGAAGCCTAACAGCATGCCTCTTGGGACACCGAACACACATTTCTCGGGATTAAGCTTAATACGCTTATCCCTCAGCCTTTCGAAGGCTAGCTCCAGATCGGGAACGAGCTGGTCGCCCTTTCTGGATTTAACCACGATGTCGTCGACGTAGGCCTCAACGGTCCGCCCAATGAGATCCCCGAAGCACTTCAGCATGCATCGCTGGAAGGTAGCCCCCGCGTTTTTGAGGCCGAACGGCATCTTAACGTAGCAGTAGGGACCAAAGGGGGTGATGAAGGAGGTAGCGAGCTGGTCGGCCTCTTTCATCGCGATCTGGTGGTAGCCGGAATATGCGTCGAGGAAGCTGAGGGTTTCGCACCCGGCGGTTGAGTCGACTATTTGATCTATTCGTGGCAAAGAAAACGGATCCTTTGGACACGCTTTGTTGAGACCGGTATAATCGACACACATCCTCCATTTCCCATTCTTTTTCGGTACAAGGACAGGATTGGCTAGCCACTCGGGGTGGCGCACTTCCTTGATGAACCCGGCCGCCAGGAGCTTCTGGAGCTCTTCACCAATGGCCCTGCGCCTTTCTTCGTCGAAACGGCGCAAGCCTTGCTTCACTGGTTTGGAGCCAGCCCTGATGTTCAAGGAATGCTCGGCGACTTCTCTCGGGATGCCCGGCATATCCGAGGGCTTCCACACGAAGACGTCGCTGTTCGCGCGGAGGAAGTCGACGAGCGCGCTTTCCTATTTGGGGGATAGGGCTGCGCTGATCCGCACAACCCCATCGTTGGAACAACCGGGATCGAGGGGAACTTCTTTGATACCTTCGGTGGGCTCAAAGGAGGTGCTCGACTGCTTGGCGTCAGGCTGATCTTCGATCACCTCGGCAAGCTGGACCGCCATGTCGCTGGTGACGGTGATGGCCGCGGCATACTCGCAACACTCCACGTCGCACTCATATGCCTTCTGGAAGGTTGTGCCAACGGTGATGACCCCATTGGGCCCCGGCAGCTTGAGCTTGAGGTAGGTGTAGTTGGGGATTTCCATGAACTTCGCGTAGCACGGCCGTCCCAAGATGGCATGGTAGGTTCCGCGAAACCCTACCTCCTCGAAGGTGAGGACCTCCTTCCTATAGTTGGAAGGGGTCCCGAACGTGACGGGCAGGTCGATCTGCCCAAGAGGCGTCGCCTGCTTCCCTGGCACGACGCCATGGAAGGGTGCCATGCTGGGACGGAGGCGGGAGCGATCGATCCCCATAGCGTCGAGAGTCTCGGCGTAGAGGAGGTTGAGGCCGCTGCCCCCATCCATGAGTACCTTGGTGAGGCGCGTCGTACCGACGATGGGGTCGACGACGAGTGGGTAACGCCCTGGATGTCGGACGCGTCCCGGGTGGTTGGACCTATCGAAGGTGATGGCCGGTCCGGACCAATCGAGGAAAGCCGGAGTCGCAGGCTCGGCCGCGTAGACCTCCCGGCGCTCTAGCTTTTGCTGGCGCTTGGTGTCGTACGCTGCGGAGCCCCCGAAGATCATGAAGCAGCCGTCGACCTTAGGAAAGCCGTTTTCCTTCTCTTCGTCGCCCTTCTTTTCCTCGTCGGGCTTCCGCTTCCGGTCACCTTTCACCGGATTGCCCACAAAGTACCTCTTTATGAGGTTACAGTCTTTGTAGGCGTGCTTGACGGGGAACTCGTGGTTCCGGCACGGTCCCTCGAGCAGCTTGTCGAAGAAGCCGGGAGCGCCTTCGGGGGGCGGCTGCCCCCGCTTGCGCTCGACCGTGGCCACGAGGGGGGCCTCGCGCCGCTGCTTGCCCTTCTTCTTCTGCTGGCGGTTGGAGGTGCCTTCGTCGGCGTCCTCCTCCCGTTTCGCCTTGCCTTTGGAACGATCGAAGATCGCTCCGACAGCCTCTTCGCCAGAGGCGTAGCTAGTGGCGATGTTGAGGAGCTCTTCCGTGGTTCGCGGGCCTCGGTGCCCTAGCTCGTGGACGAGGGGCCGGCAAGAGGTCCCTGCTAGGAAGGCTCCTATGACGTCGGCGTCGGCGACGTTGGAGAGCTCGGTGCGCTTTCTGGAGAAGCGCCAGATGTAATCCCGGAGGGACTCGTCCGCCCCCTGGCGGCAGCTCCGGAGATCCTAGGAGTTGCCGGGGCGCGTGTACGTCCCTTGGAAGTTTCCTACGAAAACCTCTTTCAGGTCGTTCCAGTTGCGAATGCGTTCTGAAGGGATATGTTCTAGCCAGGCTCGCGTGGAGTCTGCCAGAAAAAGGGGTAGGTTGCGGATGATAAACAGGTCATCGTCCGTCCCGCCAGCTTGACATACAAGCCGGTAATCGCTGAGCTATACTCCAGGATTTGTCTCCCCCGAGTATTTGGCTACACTCGTGGGTTGCCTGAAGCGCGGCGGAAAGGGCGCATTTAGGATGCGCGCGGAGAAGGCCCGAGGCCCTGCTGCTCCGGGGCTCGGGCTGCGGTCTTCCCCGCTATCGTAGCGCCCGCCACGGTGAACGTGGTAGCCTCGATCGGCCCCGTCCCCCCTGTCCGCGCGGGAGCGCCTCCGCGCGTTCAGGGTGTCGCGGGCGTCGCGGATGAGACCGACGCGCTGGTGGACGGACCGAGCCTCTCCTACCGCGGGCGGCGGGGTTCGTCGGGCGGACGCGGCCTGATTCGCCCCCGGAGGGGGTTGATGGACAGATTCCCCCCGCCGTTCCGGGGGCGTGCCCTGCGTCGCCCGGCTGGCGTTCTGCCCGCGTCGCCGAGACGCTGAACTTTCCGCCTGCTGGACGGCAGCACACTCGAGCAGGTTGCGCATCTCTTGGCATGCCCGTTGCTCCTCGGGCGTCGCTGGCTCGGGGAGCTGTCGGAGCAATACCGCCGCGGCGGCGACGTTTTGGCTAGCGCGGGCAAAGAGCGGCGGACGTTCTCTGTCCGCACAGATGCGTTCCTAGACGTGCGCGCCCGTTGCCGCGCTCCCCCCTCGTGGTGGGGGTGCTCTATCTCTTGGCGAGCGCCCGCGTGCGCTTCTGGTTGCTGAGAGCACTCTGGGGCCCTAGGTAAGGCTGCAGTTGTAGCTGCGGCGCGCGAGGGGGGAACCCGTTGTCTCCCCTCGGCACCATCGCCGTTGGACCCCTCGGAGTGCGTGTCCACCATAAGGCACTCGCGCGAGGGGCGGGGACTCCCGTTACTGGAGCCAGCATCGGTGATTGTCCTCGCCACGTCCACGAGCTCGTTGCTCGCGGGCGGCGTGGTCAAGGACCGCGCTAGGAGGCGACCGTAAGCCCCCGTGGCGTTGCGTAGCCCACAGGGCTGTCCCTCTGGTGAGGTCCTTCTGGTAGGCGACCGACCGCTCACCGCCGTCCTGGCGGTGGGGCCGAGGGCAGTAGGACGAGCGGGCAAGATGAGGACAGGGATCAGCTCGATCCCTTCCCCGGTGGCCAGGAAGTCCAGGCTCCCAAAACGGATCAGTGAGCCCGGAGCAAAGCTGCTATCGCAATTGGCCATCTGAGGCTGGAGATGTACGCGCAAAGGTCCCCTACCTGGCGCGCCAACTGTCGTTGTCAAGATCAACGGATCAAGACTTAGACTAGTAAATTTCTTTTATGCGCGTAAGCCTCAGGTGGTTGCATGGGAGACACGGGTTTAGACTGGTTCGGGCAAAGGAAGCCCTACGTCTAGTATCGAGGATGTTCGTGTTGCCCACGCGGGGGTTCTGTAGTAGGGGTTACAGGTTGACGAGAGAGGGACTGGTCCCAAGTCTCTTTGGTGCTTGCGTTCTCAGGGAGAGTTGTTGTGTGCTATCGCTTGTGGGAGAGGAAGCCGATCCCCTCTCCAGCCTCGGGTTCCTCCTTTTATATCGCAAGGGGGTGGCCGGAGTTACAGTTGGAATCGAGTAAAGAGGACTGTAAAGAGTAAAGCGTAGTATGGTAAAAAGCACGGCAGGAAGGAGGAGCAAGATCCTAGGCGTCCGACGCCTCTGCCGGCCCTGGACACGCGCCGGCGCGCATGCCGGAGGGGGAGATCGCCGTGTGCCAAGTGTTGTTGCTCCCTGCAGATAGCTTCTTCGATGCTCGTAGGCGTCAGATCATGATGAGGGCGTTCCGTCGTTATCCCAGCGTCCGTTAGGGAGGACGGTGGATGCGGATACTCAGGCAATGGCTGCTGAGAGGGAGAGCGTCACATCCGTGCTGCTGGGCACGCGGGACCCGGGGGTGCGCGGGGCCCGAGGACAGGCCGCTCTCCCCTGTGCTCCGGCCGGCGCAGGCCATGAGTACCCTGCGGCGAATGGGAGCCGGCCGCCGGCACTGTAGCCTGCACAGAGCGGTCGTGCACGGGTACTTGTGTTGGGTTGCGTGGGGGGCGCGGTCGCCCTGCCCTCCGCCAGACCTGCGGCGCATTTATGGCGAGGCCGACGGGGGGACCCACAGGATTTTGTCTGTCTTGCCCATCGGGACCGTATCCGAGGGGGGCGCCTCCCCTGGGGGCCCCAGCGCGCCCGACCCCTTCACTTGGGGTCGGACGAGGCGGAAACTTTGAGGAGGGGGGTCGGACGTTCTCGATCCTGACGCCTTGGTCGGGCGAGGCGGGACTTTGATTACACCTAGGTGGGCCCGGGCCTCCGTGTCTTCTTCCTTAAGTGGTGTTTTAGGGGAGCGTTAATATTTCCCCCCAACAGTACCTCTAGGGGTTTTTAATTTGTCAAAATAAGCATGCATATGCTACGATTGTTTCTCTCGGCAGCTGGGATTTTGTGCCACTGCTATCGGAGCATATGACCAAACATGTCCATCCAATCCAAACACAATTTATAGCATTTGCCTACTAATTTTTTTTAGTTGCTCTGTTTGGTTGGTTGTTGTCGTTGTTGTACTGCCTAGTTAGGACTCTATCTTCTTTTTAATACAATCAGCAGCTCTCCTACTACTTCGTTTAAATTTTTTTTTAACTTAAGACTCCTCACAACGTCTTTTTATGAAAGCTGATCTCGAATCCTGATGTTCAGACAACCGCGTAGCCTTGGCTGGGGAGAATTTTTTTTTTTTCAGTTTTTGCGAAGGCCGAACCAGCTACTGCCATCTACAAGTACTAGTACTAGCGCGTTTCGTCGCTTGTGATCTTGCAATAATGTGCGAGGGTAGAATGCTGGCTATGGACGTATCGATCGAGGAATTAAGATATGATGGGTGCGCTTCGTGTCTTGTTCTATGGTTTGTGGTATGCATGGCTCCAATCATTCCAGGCTTACTCTCGCATATAGTCCGTGGACACACGTCACGTTAACCTTCCATTCGAAGCGCGGATGATGGGCACCGGTCCTTATTCGTCCAACACCAACTTTCCATTCTCGGCCTGAGGAGTGGAAGCCACACACGGCACCTCTTGTCCACATTTGCACGGTCAGACGGCCTCCTCGGGACCTCCACCGACCCACAGCTAGTACCCCCTTCGTGGTTTTAACTTTTTTTTAGTAAAATGGTTTAGCTTTTCTAGGTACTTTTAAACAGATTAATAATCTCGTAAGGTAGCACAGAATATGCAGCTGGTACTCCCGATCGACAAAACAGATTGCACGGTAACATAACACTGCAAGTTAATTCTATAGCCAGGCCTCATACATATAACATGTATGTAGCGCTTGTACAAGTAGGACCAGACCAGATGAGCTTAACATGAACACAGCATGCAGGCCATCATCCAACAGCACTGGTAGGCGTGGGCAATCGATTTTTCTCAGCTCGATCGGCGCTCAGATTTCGCGCTACACGGATCTCCTCTCAGCCTAGGTTTCGATCGCCGGCACCTGCAGTATGCGTTTCAACCGTTAGTGTTGTCCAAGGGGGGGAAAAAAACAAGGTTTCTGAACGGCCGGGTATGTATATGATTAACAAACATGGCATAATTCAGAAGTAAATGCCCTCTGTTTGCGGTTACATGTTCCAAAATGAATTGAGCAAAACCCCCAAAATTAAGTACCAGGATAAACTTGGGACTAATAATTGCTACTGGATCAAAACAGATACCGACAAGCAATTAAAAATACTGCTACACCATCAGGAAGGAGCACAATGTTCAGTAAAAACAAATGGCAGTCATCCAATTTATTAGTTTGTCCTCCAACAGAAAACCATATCGTAGTTGGATATTCATGGCAGGAAACAGCTTGGCATTTCCACTCCACAAGCACACAAAAACAGAACAGCGTAGCTAGCCTAACTATCTCTAACACAAATTACCATAGTATTATATGGCAATTAACACTAATCTTAATAAGCATCAACCGCAAGAATTAAAACTAATTAAGGACCACCAAGTTGAGCACTACTCCCTCCGTCTCAAAATATAGGTCGTTCTGACTTTTTTAGACATAGATTTTGTTTTGTATCTAGACATAACCCTATATTTAGGTTCATAACAAATTCTATGCATCTAGAAAACCCAAAACGACCTACATTTTGGAACGGAATGAGTACATTATATCAAGGTGCACTGCTCCTTGAATCAACAAATGGAAATATTGCATTTTTGGGAGCAGTTGCCTTAGACTGCTCCGTAGCAAAAATATGAAAAGTAGATCAAATATTATTATCGATGGTGCTTTGTGCACTGCATGTCTTGAACTTTATAATGGCATGGAGCCCCTAAGTAAGGGTCGATTTAACAGTTATATATATGCAGATAGAGGCTTGTCCTAGGTTTGAAAAAGATTTTCGACTGAACATTTAGTGTCCTCTAACAACAAGTAAATTCAGGAGATAATCAAATTTATAGAGGCCGATAGTGTTTTGGAAATTATCTCAGTGTGTTCAACTAAATTAACTGCTCTCTTCTCACTGGGAGGCCATAAAAACTGAATGATGAGTCAACTTACCAAACGTGTCCTGTGAGATTGGATTACTACAAACACATGCAAAGACTTGAGCAGTTAGATATAGGACGTAAGTAGCTAAAGGTGTGTTTGGTTTGGGGGTCGAACTGGGTTGGACGGGTTCGACCTACATCAACCTGCGTTTGGTTAAAAATACATCTAGGTTGGGTCGAACCCAGGAGGGAATATTCCTCCTATATGTATGTTGGTTAATTTCCTCCAAATTGGTCGGACCACGCCAACCCAGTTCTTCTCTGTTGGCTCGTCGTTTCCTCCGTTAGGGGTGTAGGGGAGAGGAGGAGGATGGTGCGGCGCCGGCCACCTAGGGGAGCGCCGCGACCAGCCAGGGCAGCGCGGGCTCCGCCCAGGTGAGCTCCACTGCTGGGACGGCGGGGGTGGCGGCGCGGGGGTGGCGGTGCGGGGATTCTGGCGGGGGCGGATGGCGCCGCTGGCATGGAGCAGAGGAGGGGCCGGCAGGGAAGGATGAGGCGGGGCCAGCGGGGAAGGATGGAGCAGAGGCGAGTGGAGGCTCGGGTGGAGAATGAGGAAGAAGATAAGGTAGGAGAAGAAAAAATAATACGAAAGAATGACAAGTGGGCCCCACTATTGACAAGTGGGCTTCACAATTACTGTAGCTAACGGTGTTAAAATGACATCCATCCTAACCCTCTCAACCCCTCCAATCAAATAAAAAACTGGAATGGACCCATCCCTCCAAACCAAACAAGAGATGGGTTGAACCTAACCTAGAAAAGTGGGATGGACCCAACCTATTCCACTTGGTCCCAAAACAAAACACATGCTAAGTAGTGCACTGAGGAAAAACATACAGAATAACATCTCCAACTTAGATCAGATATAATTCCACAGACTAGGTAAACAATGTGTGCAGGAACCAGATAATGCATGGAAAATCCTTAAACATAAACTTTGCTAAGTTATTAAAGTTAAAAACAATAATAATTAAAAAGCAATAGGAACAATATTAAAATTGGTCCAGCATAGCAAAGAACTGGGTGTAACAAAGATGGAGTGATGCACGGTGAACAAAGGGAAAAAAGCTTTAATTAGTTGATCTAATTTTGCAATGCATTGGCATTAGGAACCACCATCACCGAAAAAAAATTCCCTTGTTAAAACAAAGGAAATGATTTTTATAATTGCTTGCATAACTTTATTATGTAAACACTACCTAACAGGAATCAACAGATAACAAAATCCCAAGCAAACTGAGTTTCGGAGGATGATAGCTTTATCCCAAGCAAACTGTAGATAATATTGAGTTTCAGAGGATGACAACTTTCTAAACTAGGTTTGGTGGATGCAAGAAATATGAATTTACCTTGCTTTACACTTGCATTGTCTGAAGTGGACGCTCCTGATGGAGCTTTGCAGGCTGACCAGCTTTCAAACTGTCATCTGAAGGTCAAATGTGTGCATTAGTCAGTAAATGACACAGGATACTTGCTGGTAAAGTGACAATAGAGACATCAGATCTGTTTTAGCCACAGCAGTCAAATCGTACACAAAGAAATTAATTGCAGAAGCATATCAGATCTGTTTTAGCAATGTCATTATATTATGTAAGCTGGAATACAATGATAACAAGCAGGTGTGTTCAAGCTACCAAACACTAGTCAACAGGGAGTTGAGCACACACAGAGGTGGTGAAAGGTCAATGCATATGCAAGTTTGAAATGTTAGAGAGCAAAGGTTAGCATTTACCAACAATATCTGCTACCCAGGTCATTTTCTTCGCGTTTTCTGCCATTGAAAAGCACACATCAGTAACTGTGGCTCATATGCGACCGTTATGACAAGATGTTGTAAAGCGAAGAATATCCGATATCATACCACGAGGAGATTCCTTAGAGCGGCTTGAAGAGATTCCTTAGACCTGCAGAACAGATAAAGGCGAACATGTTTATACCACGTACGAGGAGATTGGGGATTTTTTTTTCCCAGTTCAGTTTATCGTACCATGAGCGGATCGGAAGTACGTTGTGCGGCTTCAATGGGCCGGGTGGTAGTCGCACCATGCCTTTCCGCTCCGGGATCCTGTGAACCAAGTCGTTGACAATCTCGGCGGCCTCTTCCCTAACAAGTTCCCAGTCTAGGGAGGCCCTATTACAAGTGATTGTTTATTACATTCAGGGCAATGGGATTGCACAATTTGATCTGAGGAACATTGGAACAAGAATATCAAACGCATATTCAAATTGCAGACCTGAGATCAAACGAAAGACTCTGCACAGGAATCACATCTACACACCTGAAACGCTGCGTCGCGTGCAGCGCGGTGAGTACGAGGCAGCGGATCCTGAGGGATCGGAGCCACGGCAGACGTTCCTGTCATGGTTGTGGTACCTGCGGAAGTAGGCGGCGAGCTCGTCCCCTTGCTTGGTGCCGGCGAGGATGTAGGCCAGGTCCATGTGGACGACGAGGAAGCGGTGCAGGACCTTGGCCTGGACGCTCAGGCGGCGCTCGTCGTCGTCGTCGTCCAGCGGCAGGAAGCCCGAGAGGTAGCCGATGGCGTCGCGCCACAGGCCCTCGGTGACCAGGTCCCGCAGGTGCACCAAGGAGAAGGCGACGACCGCCAAGCCGGCGAGCTCGTCGTCGCCGCAGTCCACGACGGCTGGCATCGCTCCGATCCGCCGGCCGCTGGTACGAGGAAATCAACTCGATTCGGGTGATCAGGGGTTCCGATCTGGGGAGGCATCCAGCGATGGATGGATGACATCTCGAGATATTATTGAGCGGCGGGAGGCGATGTCTCTCCCTTGTCCCCCCTCCCCAAGCCCAAGCTTCCTCCCGAGTCAGCACCCTCGTTGCGCCCCCCCCCCCCCCCCCCCCCCCCGGGAGTGAGATTCAGTGACTTTGCTCTGTAAAGTCACGACGTGCCTTTCCACTCCATATCCAGCGTCCATATCCGATCCAGCGGCTCCGAGAGTTTGCAAGCAAAGTCCCAGGACTCGGGCGTTTTTTTTCCAGCAGCATAGAGGCCGGAGCGGGTCTTCAATGGTGCGGACTCGCGCTCCCCCCCCCCCCCCCCCCCCCCCCCCCCCCACTCTGCTGTGAACTCCGGTCCGGCGTCATCTCTGCTGCTCCGCTCCCTGCTCGCGCTCGTCTCATTGAATCGCAATTATTGGACCATTTTGCACCCACCTATCAAGTTATTACACTAGATTGAACATTTTATAAGTTGTTGGACCAATCTGCACCCACGTGCAGTGATAAGTTGTTGTATGGTGGGTGCTATTTACTCTTAAAATATATTTACTTTTTATGAGGAAATTGATATCTATGATTTAAAAAATATAATGAAAATATAATTAAATTGATATCTTTGGTTCGGAGGGAATTGGGGGCTCATGGATTTGTGTTGTCCCCGCATGGTTGGTTGAAACAATGTAAAACCAAATGACAACTCTATCAGATTCAGAATACAGTAGGAATGGAAGGAACGACGAGTGGAAGCTTTTTTTTTTGTTTGAGCATGCAACGGTACCATTTTTTTCTTCAGAGCCATAGTGAGAAGAATGCTTGGAGTAGGAGCAGATTACGCTGATTACAACGTGCTGTACGGGTTTTCTTTATTTTTTTAGGAATGGTTTCCTTTACATTTGAGCAAAGCAAACAGCACCTAAGGTCTCACTTGGTGTTTTTTTTGTGCAATGCATGCTGAACAGTGAACGCAGCATGGTCCTGAAGCGGTACTCCGTGCTCGACGTTGTTACACAGGAAACAAGAGCACGCACAGGCACAGTATGACATTTATTACAAACATAAAAACGGTCAAGTGCTTCTGCTGCCACAAAAATATTAACGACCGTTACGAGTTTCAACGCTCTTCAAAATGCAACAATGAACATAAGAGAAATAATTGAAACAACAGTAATATCTAGATGAACTTGAATCAAGCTCAAAAAGTCATTCCAATGCACCTAGCTTAGGTCTTGTCTCAGCAGATGCTGAAGACGCTCAGGAGAAGATGTTGGAGCTAAAGACGGAGTTTTCCTTTCCCTATGACAAGCAGAATTATAGACAGTCTTTAACCAACAGGTCAAAGCTGTCTTTCTTTCTTTCCTGATAGAGATATATTTGGCCTAACTCCATTATATACCTATGCTTCCTGTGCTGAAGCACCAATCACAACCTCAAGGTGGCTACAGTAGCGCTAGACTGTCAAATAAACTTGAAATGGTGGCAGAGCAACGGGACAATGATCTAGGAAAAAGGTTCAAGTAACCAGCAGGAAAACCCAGATAAAAGAAAGAGCTTTCATCATAGAGATTTTAAGCTAGAAATTGCAGTGCTAGATCAGCTATTGCTATCAGTAACAGATCTGTTTGACTCATGCACTTGATATTCCCGAATAACTCTGCAGATTCATTCAATGCGTTGGTTGTACAGATCAAGTTCTGAGAATTCAGTTAACATACCGGTTGTCTGCCATCAACGTGGTACCAGATTTCTCACAATTGTTTAGCATGTTTCCAAAGATTGGAGCACCAGGAATTGGAACATGGTGTGCCACTCTGCCTGCATTCGTCACTGATGAGATACCAGAGTTTCTAGCAGGGGCTAAGTACGAAAAACCATCTGCAAGACTCAGCAGAGAGGATTTGTCGATTTAGCTCGTGTGCTTGCCGGCAGCTAGCGGAGGAACGGCGATGGGCGATTGGCCAGTAGCGGCGTGTGGGGTTTTGGGTTGGGTCGCCTGCCCGCAACATCGATTCGAGCGAACTCGCCGTATTCCGCAATCGCCAGGGAAGAGACCGGCCGGCGTCGTCGTCGTCGTTTCGTTCCACCGATGGACGATCGACCTGATCCGCGACGACGACGAGCGCGCGGCGCCAAGGCGCTGGTAGACCCGGGCGTGTTCCTGCGTGGCGCTCTCTAGGCCGCCGCGAGCGCGCGTTGCTGCAGGCAGTGGGCATGGGCGCCGCCTGCGATGCTGATGGTGTCGGCGACCGAGACACGCGGATCGAGTAGCATCAACCAACGTCGCCGAGCGTGGCGTACGTCCATCATTAGGACCCTGCACGACGGACGTGCCGGGGAATTAATGCGTGGGCGCGTCATCGTGAGTTCCTGACGTGAGCCGCGATCTGGGAACTGAATCACTGATGGATAATCCGCCGCTGTGCACCGTACCGCGTGTCCCGTCCCGCCGCGCGCCGCGGCGTGGCGCACGAGCAGGCCCTCATCCTAGCTCATCACCGCGAGCTAAGCTAGCAGTTTTCCCCCTCGCCGTCGTTCTTGTCGGCTGCCACAAGCCCATGGCGCCGCCGCCGACGAACTCTGGCCGCGGTATGGTACGGTGTAGGACTAGAACGCGCGAGGAAAACGTGCCGTGCCGTTGCCGGGCGCTGGGCTGCGCGCGCTGCTAGCTCGTGCACGTCAAGGCCGCGTGCCCAACGAAGCCCACGCACGGGCGACTTGGGCGAGTCCCTCCCTGCGTCAGGGCGGTCTACGACGCGCGGTCACAACTTCATGGTGACTCTGGCTCGGCTTGTCCGCGACATCCATCTGGAGCAGGTCGGCGACTTCGAAGCCGAGGAGTGTTTGTTTATCACAAGACCTCCTGCACGCGGTGAGGTCAACCAGTCGCTGGCGAGTAGTGACACGCGGTGGCCTCTCGTTCCATCACAAATTCACAATACCGTCGGACTCGGACCAAGCTTCTGCTAGTGCTGGCCAAGGAAACGAATGATATGCTACTGCAATTTCCGTTTGAGATCTATTAGAACGTGAAAGGGCAGCTGATTTCCACCGGCTCCAGAGAGACTCTGCATATAAAGAACTGCAAGCTGCGCTGTTTTCCACCGGGGCTCGCCAGCACCAAGAGGCCAGTCCCGAGACTGTCAAAAGACCGGCCGAAATAGACAATGAGAAATTAAAATTATAAGCTATGGAGTAAAAATTAAAACAACGCGAGCTATTAACGGCGCTAGAGATCTACGACGGTGTGAGACTGTATACAAAGCACTGACGCGTCAGTTTGTTATAGTGTACCGATTCCCCGTTGTCTTGTATGCTCCATGGATTATTAATTCTACCTTAGCAATACGTAACAAAGGACAAATCATTTATTGGGCATAGGACAAGATGCGCGTCCAAATAAATACACAACAAAGGACAAATCATTCATTGGGCATACCAAACTACACTCACGCAGAACACAACACCCACTACGTCAGAAATGATTTCTGGTGGCAGGTATATGGGCTCTATGTTGGCGGGCGGAGCAACCGCCAAAGCACCCACCACCACAGTGAGCTTATTGTGCTGGCAGGTGGTTAGGTAGCCCGTCAGCACAGTGATTTTTAATAATGAAAAAAAGGTTAGTAAGTCGTCGTACGCCTGTACGCCGCCGTATTCGCGTCGCTCGTACGCCGGCGCCGCTTCACGTCGAGCGCTAGCTGCTGCTGCGTCTCCTTGCTGCTTCGTATTTGGCATGGCCGCTGTTGCGCTCGAGCGCTAGCTGGTGTCGCATCGTCGTCGTCATCGCCCCACTTGCTCCACGCTTGGCCCGAGCGCTAGCTGCTGCTACTACGTCACCCCGCAGCTTCGTTGTTCCGCGCTTTGGCCCGGCCGCTGCTGCGTCGCCTCGCTGCTCCGCGCTTGGCCCGGCTGCTGCTGCACTTGAACATGCTGCTGCGTCACCCTGTTGCTCCGCGCTTGGCCCGACCGATGTTGTCGCCCGCGACGAGCTCCCCACGGCCGCCTGCACCGCCCTGCCCCTTGGCCCTTGGAAGATGAAGTGAGACGAATGGAAAAGTAGAGAGGGAGAGGGAAGGGATAGGAGTGGATGGATGCAGGGAGAGGAGGTTCGGGTTAATGGGAGAGCTTGAGTTTTGAGATACGGATTGCTGACGTGGTGGAATGTTTTTCTTTGATAACCTTATGACGAATTTTTGGGCGGCTAAACGATTTTATATGGAAAAGTTGTCGACTATAAGATTATCTAATCTAAATCTACAACTTTGGTATAAAGTTCGTATTCATTCGAGATCGTCTGAGAAAGTTTGTACTCAAAAAATACATCTTTGAAACTCAATTAAGCTTGGCATAAAAACATAAAAAAATAGATTCGTACTAATAATAGCCTGTTGTACACGTACGCGTCACGCTCGTCACAAGTCACGTGATTTTGCACACGAAAATACGCGCGGGCTGTCCGTGCGTGTAGCAATGATCTCCTTCTCTCTCATTTGCACCTATTTTGTTTAGAGAGGAAACTCCTATATTTAATTAAAGCAACCTCTCCTTTGACTTATTAATATGGTACTAAAAAGTTGTGCATGCTTTGAAATTTTTAAATTGGATCACACGTGCGCCTAAATCCAACAGTACATATATGCATGGCATCGTAACAATTAAGACCCCGTTTGGATACACAATGCTAAACTTTAGCACAGTGCTAAAGTTTAGCACACTCAAATGGAGTGCTAGAGTTTAGCACTTGGGGTTGTTTGGATACAGTGCTAAAGTTTAGCACATTAGGTGAGAAATGACTACATTGCCCTCATTTATGATTGGCTTGGGGAAAGTGGAGAGGAGAAAGAGGGGGGCAGCAGGGGAAAAAATGGACTTGGGACCACTTTTAGCACCCATTAGCATCTTTTAGCACCCTTTGGGTATGCTAAAGAAAATGGGGGTGCTAAACTTTAGCACACCCCTTTTAGCATCCCTGTTTAGGAGCCCAAGTGCTAAAAGGTGCTTAAAAAGTGGGGTGCTAAAGTTTAGCACCCCCTCTCCAAACAGGACCTAAGTTGTGCATGACAGGTCTTTCTCTTCTCGACTTGCGTATCTACTAGTTAATGGAGAACAAACTACTGCATACTAGCTCGTTTCAATTAATTCAACCATTAAAGTACGTTGCTCAGTTTTTTCTCTTCTCGACTTGCGTATCTACTAGTTAATGGAGAACAATGGAGAACAAAGTACTACATACCAGCTCATTTCAATTAATTCAACCATTAAAGTACGTTGCTCATTGGTCAAGTCATTCTGCATACCATATGGCTTTAATTAATTCAACCTGACTTCACTTCACTATGCTGCCGGGTGCTTACCTGTGCTGGCAGGTGCTTTCATGTCGGCACTGCTGACGGGTGCCAATCATATCTGCTAGCACAGTAATTTTCCCATGCTAGTACAAATCGATTTTAGCGTAGTGACCTGAAATGATTTGTAGAACACCATTGCTAGTGGGAGGTCTATTTTGAGCTAGCACAAATGAAGGTCTATGCTACTGGGTGCTCGCCCGCCAGCACAGATAATACTGTGCTGACGAGTGAACCACTGTGAGAAGCCACCAGCCGGGCCTCCCCCTCGCTGGGCAGGCCCCCTCGCCCTTGTCTGTTATAGTTTACCGTTGCCCTTGTATGTTATATACACTTGAAATGTATAGCAGAAGTGAGTGGAATGCTGTTTTTGACAAGTCCTGCATAGTCAGTAGCTGGACTGCCTGAGCAACTGGATAACCGGAGATGCACGATGGGTCCGCTCCTTTGCATATGCTGAGTACATGGCAAGAGAGAATCTGTGGTCGACGACAAACAGGCAGCTACTTGTTCATTCGTCGCCTCTCCGTAGGACAGACCGTATCAGCAGTAGAATTGAATGGGCTATTCTGCAAAGGCAAAAGTCACTTAGGACATTATTAACTAAACTAGTAGCCATGCCTTGTGAGTGGTAGGAGTGCGAGTATAACCGCCATGCCTTGTCTCGAGAGACTCTACATTAAGAACTGCAAGCTGCGCTGTTTTTCCATCAGGGCTCGCCACAGTATCAAGAGGCCAGTCCCGAGATCTACGACGACTGTCTCGAGACTGTCAAAAGACCGGCCGCAGTAAACAATGAGAAATTAAAATTATAAGCTATGCTGAGCTGTTTATTGTCCGTGAGGTGTTTTTTTGAAAATTTCACTCGGATTGTTTCTTGAGAGTCTCGCTGTGTTTATTGGTCATCCGTATACACCCGGCCACTAGTTCGAGAATCTCTCATCTTACGCTTGCTTGGTTTTGGAGCTTAATGTCCAACATAAAACTTATGCCCGGTGATTTATTGAATAGTTTCTCTAGAAACAAATTGCATGGAGTTGGGAGTACTGGACGGCTGGATAGAAACAATTTGCATTCTTTCTCTGTTCCCAAAGTTGATTTCAAATTAACAACTTTTGCTTGTACTACGATTAGTTATACAGCTGCAGTAATATTGATGCATCAATCACTGATGACATTAAATATTTGTGCGCTCAGCAGGGAGGAAAGCTTTTGTGTGCGCTCAGCAGTGTGATTCACCCGGCCAGCTCGTCTGACAAGCAGACAGACACTACTCCAATCACTGATTTAGAGAGATTTTTTGCTTGTTTTCAGCCACTGATTTCAAATATTTGTTTTCCTTGTTTTCAGCTCTTCTCGTTTCCTATACTTGTGGAAGATAATTCGTTTGTTAATCTACAAGAGTAGAACAACTAGCTGTTGGCTGTGAAGTAGTGCTGTGATTGCTAGATCATGGGCGGGAGCTCATATTTTCTTAGCTTAGCTAGCTTGTCCTCAAACTCGTCAGCCTCCGCCAGCTGGATGTCCGAGCATGCTCCGACCTGTATACTAAGAACATGGTGGTACGAATTGCACGTGACGCCGCTCGAGATCTACGGCGTTGTGCAGAGACTGTCTACGGCGTTGTCTTGTACGCTCCCTCTCGATTATTCTCGATTATTAATTCTAGCTACTTTAGCAATTAGGGGATGTTTGTTTCCACCTTGCTAAACTTTAGTTGCTAAAATTTAGCAATTTTTAGCTGCTAAATTGCCAAACACTCTTGCTAAAACTTGCTAAAGTTGCTAAAATTTAGCACTTTTAGCTGCTAAACTGCCAAACACCCTTGCTAAAACTTGCTAAAGTTGCTAAAATTTAGCAACTTTTAGCTGCTAAACTGCCAAACACCCTTGCTAAAACTTGCTAAAGTTGAGTTGCTAAAGTTTAGCACTTTAGCAAGTTTTTGGTTGCTAAAACTTGGTAAAAGGTGGGCTGGACAACCTATACCCCTCATTTATTGCTTGTCTCCCCTCTCCTGCGTACCTTTAATAAGGGTAGATAGGTCTTTTTACAGCTCATTAAATGCCTTTTAGCAAGAGTATCCAAACAGCTTTTGCTAAAATTTAGCAACTAAAGTTTAGCAAATTTTAGCTGCTAAACTTTAGCAAGAGTAACTAAATAGGGCCTAGTACATTATGCGTGCATGTGACTTTTTCTGCGTGCTGGGATAAGACACACGTGCAAATAAATACACTACAAAAGACAATAATCATTGGACAAGTAAAACATATGTATGATTCTGACTCGTACGCCACTCGAGATCTATGTATAATTCTGATTCGTACGCCACTCGAGATCTAGGACGACTGTCAAAAGACCGGCCGCAATTAACAATAATGAGAGAATAAAATTATATTAAGCTATGGAGTTTGCAGCTAGCTCCTCTCTAGACCTAAACAACGCGAGCTAATTAAAATTGTAGCACTACTATCATTTGATTATTAATCTTCTACATACTAACACACAACGGCAACTTGCTACTCCTGGATCTACTCCTATATAGGGAGGGAGTGGCTTCCTAGCTTCCCACTGCACTCGCCCTCCATCGCAGGCGCATTTCTCGTCACTGCATTCTTCTACCGACGCCTACGCTACGTTGAGGTGAGCACACTCCTTCCACATTTCGATTGATGTAGGAGTAAGAGTACGAATAGTAGCTAATAACGTACCTAATCTGTGCTTATGGATGCATGGTTTGCTACTACTAGCAGGCACTAAGCTCCAGCCATGGCGGCCGTCTTGGATGCCATGGTACCCTACGTTCTGAAGCTCATCACGGACATGGCTGAAGAGGAGGTGTCCATGCTCCTAGGAGTCTCCAGCGAGATCACCCGGCTGGAAGGCAACATGGAAGGCATCCAAGTCTTTGTCGCGGACGCTGAGAGGAGGCGCATCACTGACAAGAGTGTGCAGAGATGGGTGAGGAAGCTCAAGGACGCCATGTACGACGCCACCGACATCATAGACCTGTGCCAACTCGAGGCGGCAGACAAGCAGAGGGGGTCTACTGAAGACGGCAGCATTGTGAAGAAGAAGGTGTCAACGGGTTGCTTCCAGCCGTTGCTCTTCTGCCTGCGCAATCCCGTGTCCGCCCACGAGATAGGCAGCCGCATCAAGGAGCTGAATCAGCGACTGGATGGCATCCACAAGGAGGCACCCAGTTTAAACTTCATTATCAACCTCGGTTCCAACCAGGAGCCGAGGATGCTAACTGATGCTGAAAGGTCTATGCAGAAGACGACATCTGAGTTCAATGAGTCAGCCATTGTTGGGGAGAAGATCGAGCAAGATACAAGAGAGCTTGCACAGTTACTTATCACCAGTGGCCTCCACGATATCAAGGTGGTGTCCATCGTGGGCATAGGTGGCATGGGAAAGACCACCCTTGCCCAGAAGATCTTCAACGAGGTAACCTTCCAAGAGCACTTCAAAGTGAAGGTATGGCTCAGCATCACCCAGCACTTCGACGAGATTGAGCTGCTCAAGACAGCAATCGAGCATGCTGGTGGAGTCTATGGAAGGACTCAAGACAAGACGCTCCTCACGCAGACGCTCACCGACACCTTGTCCACGGGCAGGTTTCTCCTCGTCATGGACGATGTGTGGAGTGACCAAGCATGGAGTCATGTTCTTAGTGTCCCAATCAGAAATGCAAGCAAGAAACAACAGGGGAACTGGGTCCTAATCACTACAAGATTAGAAGACCTGGCCCAACGGATGGGAGCCTCCTTCTACCAACACCATGTCAGCCCACTGAATGAAGAGGACGCTTGGTCCCTGCTCACCAAACAGCTGCCGCCATCTCCTAATCAGGTTAGTTAAACATACTGTTTTACTACTGTTAAACATACTGTTTTATTCTTTGCAATCAAGTGAACAGTCAGTTAAGCATACTGTTTTACTAATTCAGTAGTACCCCACGTACTTTTGTCTGTACTATTAAATACACTTAAATCCTTCTTATAAAAGGACGCACGCACCACACTCACATTACACTATGCTTTTTTCTCAAACTAGAATTTGATTAAGTGAGGAATACACAACTGCTCTTGAGAATCTTTTATTTGGAACCAGAGGAGTCTTCCGTTCATGGACTATTAGAATGTGACTGGTTCAAATAAAATGAAATACCAAATTCCTAAACATTGTCTGTGTGCTAAATTCGATGTGGTCATGAAACATCCGTCTCTCTAAATCTATTAATAATTTTGAAGAAATCATTATTAAGATTTAGAAAACTATTTAGCAATCCATTCTCCTGCATAGGTTAGTAATTTTAATAGTTGTACGTTCATTCTAAAGAGTCATAAGTATTAAAAATTTGATGGATTTGGGGGGCCATAACTAAACAAAATTCACTACAGCTAGAAAAGTTTTATGTTGGCAGCAAAAAGAGGTTTGTGCTGGCGGATTTCGCACATGCAGCAACCTTCTACCAACCCAAATGCCTATTTGCCGCTGGCAGGTGCTTGCCCACCAGCATAGATGGTTCTGTGCTGGCGGGGGTGTCTTTAGTCAACCACCACAGATGTTCTGATGGTAGTATGGTTACAGTAGTTGCCAGCACAATGCTTTTTGTACTGGCTGGTGCTTATTGAAGGGGCCATGACACCCTAATGCTAAGGAGGGGGAAGGGGTGTGAATTGGGTGTTCTAAAAACTAAGGCTCCAAGCACATGTAAAAATATATTTCAATTTCTATCTAGATGTGCACTAGGTTTTTATATGTGTTGCTATCTCAACCACAAAAGAGTTTTGTACTATAGATTCCAATCCTATAAACTAGACATGGCAGTTCTAGCAAAGTTAAACATAGAAAGTAAAGTGCAATAAAAAATGTGGAAGGTAAAGGGGTAGAGAATGCAAACTTCCTGCATGGTGACACAATAATTTTTACCAAGGTATCGAAAAGTAAAGGTTTCCACTAGTCCTTGTTGTTGGAGCCCCTCTCAAGGGATTGCCCACACGGTGTATAAGCTCCTCCGTCAAGTAACTCCATGGGAAACCCGATGTGGGCCTTCCCCACGTGCAAGTGGATCTCCACTTAGCCTCTCTTGGATTCTCCTCGTCGGCCTTTATCACTTGGTAGAGCTTTGGCAAAGGACCTCTCCTTCCTTTCACATGCACCGGCAGCCACTCCACAAAATATGGTTGGAGGGTCTCACAAGACTTACAAGCCCCGGGTTTACAATTCTTGATGTGCACAAGGCTAATCACTAAAGCAATGCGCTAATAGGCCTAAGCTTGCACTAATCCCAACCTAAGTCTTATGCTAATTACCTTAATAACCATGTTTAAAATTACATGAAACCATGAAAACTTACAAATCACCTTGCAAAATATAATAAACACCCTTGTATTTGGTGTTTTTGGAGCTTTTCCCGAGCTCCTCTTGAGCTGGCTCCAAATGGAAGGTTGGCTAGGAAAAAAGCTATCCGCGAGCATATTTGAGCAGCATGTGTGTTGGTGGGCCACCTAACCGTCCGTCAACACAGATGCACCCCCATTTGATCTGGCGGGTGCTTGCGGGCTGGCCTTTGGCATCTTTGTTCTAGCGGGTGCGAATCCTACCCACCAGCACATTAATTTCCATGTGTGAGAACACATCGTTTCTAGCTTAGTGATTGATTCTCTATATATAACATATATATATTATATATATAACATAATACCCATCTAAATACTCTAAAACCATTGCATTATTTGTTCTGATTATTCTACATGTTTTTTCTATATATTATTATGCTCGCTGCTTCCGACATGCATGTGTTTACATGGTCTGCATAATGGCATGCTCTATGCACATATACATTGCGTTGCTTTGAATACTATCAATAATGGAAGACATGAGTAATTTATTAAAAATTACTTTGAACATGAGTAATTTATTAAAAATAAACGTATATGGGGAGTACTTTGGTTATTTTCTTCATAATGGCAGATGCAGGTGGTTTAGATGTAGACATAGGGGTTTACTTTAGATTTTTTTAATAATTAAAGAGGCGGTCAATATAGACCAAAATTTAGGGGTTGAATTACATTATTTATAACATACTCCCACCATCCTGAAGTACAAAGGCATCCTAGAGATTATAGCACAAACAATTTTTATTTCCTTAAATTGCATGTAATTATTAAGGAAAGCAGAATGCTATTGGTTTCTAAAATTGGCTAATGGAATTGAAAGCTACTGGTTTTGACAAAAGCAGAATACCACGTCCACTCGCCCATCACCCTTGTGAGATAGGCCGGCACAAGTAGAGCGAAGCTACTACTAAAAACAAACGAATCATGCAATGGACCCGCTTTTGAAAGACATCCAATGCCAAAAAGAACCTTAGCATATTGGCCATCCAATTATTCTTCCTGAGTAGAGAGTGAAAAGAATTCATATTAGTCGTTAATTAAAAATCGTACCTATGGGATCTTGCAATTAAACTTCATGTTAATTTAAATAAAAATGCACTCACACAAGCACGGAATTCATTTTTCTGGACTGTTGACAGAGTGATTACCTAAGAGATGTCGGGATGAAAATTGTCAGAAAGTGTGATGGCTTACCGCTGGCTGTCAAAGTGATGGGAGGATTGCTAAGCACGAGGTCCAGAAGTGAGCGTGCGTGGGAGGCTGTTTTGAACCATCATGCATGGTCAGTTGCTGGATTGCCCAAGGAGCTGGACAGCCGAATCTATTTGAGTTATGAGGATTTGTCTTCCCAACAGAAGCAGTGCTTCCTTTACTGTTCACTTTTCCCAAAAGGTACATATATTGAGATGCGTCATGTTATTCCCATGTGGATTAGTGAGGGATTCATCCAACCTCATGCGGACAGAAGTAGTTCACATGATGACCAACTAGAAGAAATAGCAGCCGAGTACTACCAGGAGTTAATCACCAGGAATCTTATAGAACCGCAAGGATCTAATCGTTTAACTAGGTACAGATGCACAATGCATGATGTGGTGCACTCGTTTGCTGAATTTATGGCAAGAGAAGAGTCACTTGTGGTGCAGGACATGCAAGTTGCCAGTGGTATTAATGATAGTCTTGTTCGTCGCTTGTCCATAGGACCAACCAATTTGGTACCTAGATTGGCTGCTCTACAAAAACAAGAGTCAGTAAGAACACTATTTATAAATTCCGAGATCAACTTTGAGCTGAGTGATTTGTTGAATAGTTTCTCTAGGCTAAGGGTATTGTTTATAGATGGTGGAGATTGTGATAGGTTGGTTGCTTCCCTACATCAGTTGAGGCACCTAAGATACTTGGGATTAGTGGAAACAAATATATCGAGGCTGCCAGACGACATCGCCAATATGAAGTTCCTACAACATATTGAGCTTCGAGGCTCTGTACATTTGGTGAATCTTCCTAGAACCATTATACAACTAGTGCATCTCAGAACTCTTAATATGTATGGTTCGAATGCCAATTTGGTAATACCCAAGGAGTTTGGTGGGTTAAGAAATCTAAGGTCACTTTATGGGTTCCGGGTACACATGGACATGGATGGGGGCTGGTGCAGCTTGGAAGAGATAGGGCCACTTTCTAAGCTTAGGGATCTTACTTTACATGGTCTCGAGAAAGTATCCGCCAGCTCGTTGGCTGAAACGGCCAAGATTAGAAGCAAGGAGCACCTTGAGTACATGGAATTACAATGGAGTAGCAGTGGTTGCATGGAATTGAGGAATGAGATCGAGAAGCAACAACAGCAGCAGGTAGTGGAAGAGGTATTGGAGAAGCTCTGCCCACCACCCCGCATTGACCATTTAATTATTGAAGGATACTTTGGTCGCACGCTACCAAATTGGATGATGGTAGTGGAAGCATGTGCCTTTAAGAGCTTAAGCATTTTGAAGCTGCAGGACCTGCCTTGCTGCACCAAACTCCCTGACGGTTTGTGTCAGCTCCCTTGTCTGAAATTGTTATACATTGAAGATGCACCAGCCATCAAGAGCATCGGGTCCGAATTCCAGGCATCAGCAGCTTTTCCTAATCTGACACATCTTGTTCTGAAAAGCTTGTGCGAATGGGAGGAGTGGGACTGGGAGGAGCAGACTGTGGATGTGACTGCAGGCACCATGGCCATGCACGCTCTCGAGTATCTGCAGCTCACAAGATGCAAGCTGAGCTGTTTTCCACCGGGGCTTGCCAACAACAAGAGGCATGCTCTAAGAGAGCTGGTACTGAGTGAGCTGAGCAACCTGGCATCTGTGCAGAACTTCCCTTCTGTTGCGTTACTTGAGGTGTCCGACTGCCCCAAGCTCAAGAGGATTAGCGACCTCCCCAGTTTGCACAAGATTAGGATCATCCGTTGCCCGAGTGTGGAGGTGTTGCAAGGTGTCCCTGTACTCGACAGCATGTTGCTGCATGACGACACCATGGAGACACTTCCCGGATATCTGCAAGCTGTACAACCAAGGTTTCTCGACCTAGGTTGCAGCAAGGAGCTATACGAATCCCTATCACCAGGTAGCTCCGAGTGGAGCAAGATCCACCATATCGGAAAACACGATATTGGCTACATCGAAGATTCAGATGAAGATTCCGATGCAGATTCAGAAGAAGATTGAAGACTGCATGTCTTGATGGAAAGATAGCCTATGCGTTCAGGTAACTCGCATTATTCTTTCTCTATGCCCAAAGTTGATTCTAGATTCCCAACTGTTGTTTGTACTCCTATTCCTTATCTATATCCACAGTAATCTCCATGGATCGTTACATCAATTACTGACACGTCAAATATTTGTGCCATCGACAGGGAGGAAAGCTTTCGTTTGACCAGGCGCAGACGCAGACGGGCATCGTATAACCAGAGATGCTTGATGTTGTCCGCTCCTTTGCTGAGTACATGCAAGAGAAGAATCTGCGGTGGTGGTCGATCGACAACAAGCAGGCAGCGACTTGTGGCGGTGGTGGTGGCAGCGGCATGCTTGTTCGTCGAATCTCCTTAGGACAGACCGTATCAGCACTAGAATATTATTAACTATAAGTTCTAACCAGAGAGGTGATTGTTGGCTACGGGTATTGTACATATATCAAATATGCCTCTGTATCTGCATGATAATTCATTTGTTTAATGTTAATCCTGTACACCTGGTTTAGAATTGCACATCATAATTTTTTTAATGAAATGTCAAATATATGGATACAACTTCCATAGAAATTTCAAAGTTTTCACTAAACTTACTGGTAGCAAGTGTGCGTTCTGTGTGATCAAGAGCAAGAAACAGCAACACATTCGTATCTACAAGTAACCTGGTGCAGGTGCCAGAACCAAACTCAAGCATTGAGGATTGTCTGTTTCGCCTCACTCGGACATTCTGACCTCTGCTTCTAAAGAGGCAACCGCGCAAACTTCTGCTCTCCCAAGTCCTTGTGTACACTTGCTTGAAACACGGAAGAAACCAAGGAAACAGAATGGATATCTGACAACAAAGCTGAGCAATACTGCCCTGCTTCAGCAGGGTGTAGGGCCTCTTGTTTCTTTTATTTCTTCGGTGTTACTCCTTCCAAATTCAAATTGCAGGTCGTTTGACCTTTCTAGGATCATAGATATTATTACGCATCTACACATAGTGTATATCTAGTAGAAGAACCAAAACGACCCATTTGGAGTAATATTAATTTTGAAATACTTTCATGAAACGAAGAATTGATACATTATCATCCTACGAGGTTCTTGTTTGGAACCATCTAGAGTTATAATTTGAAACCACCTCCGATAATATATGTCGTCCCCATGGTTTTTTCTTGGAACCATCTAAAACAATTTAGTTCATTTCCTGCAGTTCTTGTTTGACAGCTGATTAGAATTGTCAACAAAGTTACCTCAGACTACCCTTGAGAAACCATTAGAGACAAGCCATACAATGTGATGTTCACAGTAGTATATTTTTCCAAGGAAAGCCTTATCTTGCTTGCTAATTCATAGCAGAAGCTCTATAGAATTTTTTTTATACAAGCATGTACACGTGCAAGTGTTAATCATATTTGTCATTAAGAAACCTTAAATTAATTGTTGGCAGGTCGGAATTGGGATGGAAATTCTTAAAGGAGGACTGTTAAGCACCAAATATCCAAGCGAGAGTGGGTGGAAGGCTCTGCTGAAATGGACTGCCTCAGGAGCTAGTGAAGCAGTGGAGGTTTCAACCTCCAGAGAGAGAAACTGTCACGCCCGGTTTTAAAGGCAAAACCGAATGCTACCTATATGTATGCCAGGATCTAGTTTCATACATATAGTGACATCATCAGTGAATAACAGCAACAGTATCACGTAAAAGAAACATAAATAAGACTTACAAGATTATCAGAGATACACAGCTAAAACATCAGAAACAGATGCTCCAAACTTCACAGGCAATCGTCTGGGGGTTGCGTACGCCTAGAACTCAGCATCATCTTCATAACTTCACACAGCTTCTTCTTCTGAGCAGCGATAAGTAAGGGTGAGTACACTTATGTTTGGTACTCAGCAAGGCCACAAGAAATAACCAGAATTTAATGATTTAGGTCCATCTTCAAGTTCAATTAATCATGTGAGTGTCCAGGCCGCTCTTGACCGTGAGCACAGCTGTTATAACAGTTTTACACTCTGCAAAGGTTGTACATCTTTACCCACAAGTCGCGTAAAAGTTCAGGAGAACTTTAAACCCAACCATGCTGTGCAAAAGTAGGCACAATACCACACTTCCAAGATGTGATTGCATAGGGATGCTACGAGACCTTTACAAAGATTCGCTAGTAAGTGGTAACCCGCTAAGGTTTCAGGTTGAAGCAGAGCATAACAATCCCCTAGTGAGTACAGTGTCTTAGCAAAGCCCATGTCCTAAGAGAGTGAGTGCTATACCCTATCAATACCTCCCCTCTTGCCCTTTTGGTAAGATTACCCCAGACTAGAGTTTCTAATTATTCAGCCAAGACCAGAGCCATTTAGTCTTGTGGTAGCACTATTTTCTTCGGTGGTCGTTCCATGTTTCAATTAATGCATGGTATTCTTGTAAATAAGCATAGATAGAAGGATGGTTAGGGACACTTGCCTTTCTCCAACGGAAAGTTACTCTTATTGCTCTTCGGCTTTTGCTCTCTTGAAACTCTTAATCTCCAAATCTTCCAAGCAGTGATCCTTCTACTCAAAGCAAACACCAGCACAAACAGACAAGCAAACAAACAAGTACAACTAAGAACAATATACCAAAACAAAAGAAAAACTTTAAAAGAGCGTACTAAAGGATAGGGCTCGATTCTAAGATTACGCGAACGCAAGAAACGCTTTAAACGGAACTATCGAAAGATTTGGATTACAAAAGAAAAGGTAAGAGCTACATGCTGCATTTGTTTTAGTTGAGAAAAACAATTCAAATATATTTCAGAGAAATATCCTTGGCTGGAATTAATCAAATCATATTTATATTTTCATAAAGAAAGACGATGTAAAATTGAGTCCAATTTTATTTATAAATATTTAAGTACAATTTATGCAAATTAAACATTTAATTTAGAAATAAGGTACACGTAAATATCTAGGTGCATACCTTTATATTTCGAGTTCAACTAACAAAATTATAATGAAAAACATATTTATATTCATATTAGTCGAGTTAACATTTATTTATGAAAAATTGAGATATATGTCGGGCATCCCCGGGCCCACGGGTAGGCCCTGTACGGCCCACCAGGGGCGTACTCGGACATGATCAGGATACAAAGGCCATGTCACAGGGTATCGTGGTCTACGGAGACTCCTGAAGACTAGTTGGTGTATGTAAGGAAACTACTCTGCCAAGTTGGAGTAGGACTCTGTGTACCCGTACTCGACTAGGACTCCACCCTGTAACCTTGCTCCCCCGGATATATAAGGGCAGGCAGGGACCCCTCCAAAATAGAAGCACACCTTCATGAATAACCTTACGTAATACAATCCACACAGGACGTAGTGTATTACGCGATCTAGTGGCCCGAACCTGTCTAAATCGTGTGCCTTGCGTCACCATCGACTCCTTGATTCTCGACGTCCTTACCGCACAAAAGACCTCCTAGGGGACTCCCTAGGTGGGTTGCTGGTATAAAACACCGACAGCTGGCGCACCAATTAGGGGCAGTCGTCGAGTTTCTCAGCGCGAGATCGATGGCATCAGTCATCTTCAAATGATGGAGCTGCAAATGCCATCACTGATTATATAAGATTCTATGCTCTAGATGCACTTGGGTATGCATTTTCTTATTTCCAAGATATTTATACATACAGATATACATTAATTGAGATGATGTGTAGTCTTATTTTGTTCCTATCAATCTAGTTTCCAGCAGAGAAAGAATGCTAGCCTGGGTTGGCGCTTCATGTTTCGGATAAAAGTAGAGGAGGCAGCAAAAGGAGTATTGGTCGCTCGTTGCATGTTGTGCCAGAGGCGGATGCCAAAGAAGAAAAACATCATGGATGTTGTTTCGAGGCACACAGGTGGTAATCGGTGTTTGAATCTTACTGTACATGTCATTGGTGTGTACCATTTAGTTGTGGAGCAGGAAAAACAAATGAGGCAGCAGCAGAAAGTGGAGCTCAAAGAAAATGATGAGGACAGGTTGGAGAGGTCATTCGATGAAAACAATGACAATGGGTGTAGAAAGGTTCAGCGTACTGAGATTGCACCAGATATTGGAAGAAACTGTGGGGGCAACAACTTGAAGGGTATCAACCAGAGTATAGATGAAGTCATTTCCATGGTTAATGATCTCTGTCTAATTTCAAACAATCATATTAAGGCTGATGTGCAGTAGAAAATTAATGCTGCTCTTGGAAGCATAAAGATTTCGGTTAACCAATTTGCTGAGACTGCTGGAAGGCCTCCTACTCTTGCTACCAACCCAACAGGAAGAGTGCAATCAGACTTTTAATTCCCATAGCCATTAGAAATAGAGAAGGATGACATGCTATATCTCAACACAACATTTTTCCCTTAATACATTAGTATGTTTTTTTGCTAAGAAAACCCCTTGAAACATTAATGTAAATAAATTTGGCAAAGACTAATATAAAAGATATGAGAGTTTGATTAGAATAAAACTAAGCTAGATACATTGACATGACTTCATCTATATTGTTGTTAATTTCTTCCAAATGGCTGCCCCCATCCATAAAAAGATTAGAAGAAATTTGCGAGGGACAATAGAGAGTTGTGTTACCCAACCTATCAAAAGAGGCACAAACATTTTTACAAAGTTGTGCTAGGAAAGAAACTATTTTTGGATTTTTGTGAACTGTCTAATGAGGGAAATGCAAAACATAAATATAAGAGGGTAAATGACTTTTTTTTAAAAAAAATACATGAGGCTTTAGGAACAAGGAAATGATTTTAGGTATACGAGAAATGAACTAAACAGTCCATGTACTAAAAGTACTTCTCAACATTGACTCTCAACTAAAATTTTAGCAAGCAAGGCAATACATATATAGTCAAGATATTTTTATAGGAAGCAAGGAAACAATATAACCAAACTTCAATTATTCACGACCAGCACTAAGGCAGGATGAAGACATAAAAATCAGTATCTCTACGCATGATTCTAATGCTGAAATCAGCGACATATGTAGTATAAATAAAGCTTTGTCTTTTGATATTTGTTCTCATAGTAGCATGAACAGATATTTTTTGACCATATTTTATTTTAGTTATCTACTAATCTAATAATTTGGTATTTGTTCCAATCCATGATGGATATTTGTTCCACGTGGCAACAGTCTGCAACGTTTATTTTCATCAATAATATTGGGCTTGGGTTGTGCTATGCAGGGTTAAGGCTATGAGGTGATAGGTGACTTTTCACCGCCTGTCCGTAATACAAGTCGATCACATGGAAAAATTTATAAACTTTTCATATGAAGTCGAATGAAGACAAATTTTATATCAAATTTATAGTGTTCCATGAGATCTAAAACTTTATAGTTCATTTTTTTTTCATTTGAGATTGTTTAGATGCCAAAATTTTTTATTTAAGTTCTCGGACCTGTGAAAGGGCCTATAGCCTAACGATTACAGCACCTGAGTGGCATCTAGCAGACTTAGTTCGACTCCCTATGGCAGCAAATTAAACAAGTGTGGAATAGAAAGTTATATAAAAATTGGTTGTAGACTTCCCGGTTCGCCCTCAGTAAAAAAAATGCTCTCAGACCTAATAAACGGTATTAAATGGAAACAATTTCAGCATCAAAGCTGTAGTACTTGACGAGATCTACAACTTTGTAGTTGATTTTTTTTCATTTGAGATCATTTTGACATCCAAATATTAAATATAAGATTTTAAAAGTTAATATAAAAGAATAGCATCCGTTCTTTTAGTCATAAATGATTGTGTGGAGTAGTGGTAAGGAGGGGTTACATTACACTTACTTGAGGTCATAGGTTCGAATCTGTAAGACATCCTTACTTTACTTTTTAGAGCATTTAAAAATAAGGAATTTTAAAATTTTTCTTTAAATTAAACATATTTTCTTTTCCCCAAACATTCAAAATCTTTTTACAAATAAATCATGCATGAAATCCAAACATATGTGTTGCATTTGGTTGCTCTAGGAATTTTTCAACCATCTTTTTTTCCAACCTTAGGAATATTTTCTCGATGAACCTTTCTTAGGAATAATATTTGAACTAGGATCGTGCCCGTGCGTTGCTATGGGCAAAAAAAATGCTATCGGAAGGATAGATAGTTTAGAATGGTACATAATGCACACAATAAAAATCAGTTTAGAATGGTACATAATGTCACACAACAGTTTACAGTTGGATTTTCTAAATGGAGTTTGCATGCTACACATAATTCAAGAACTACAATGATATTTTCAACAGGTTCACAGGTCTTGAGTATCTCAGCCGTACAATCTTCCAGGCAGTATCATGGTTCACCACTAAAGTAACATAAAATTCAACTAAAGTCCGGACTTTGCCCGTTCCCATGCCATACATGGAGCTGCAAAACAGAGCATCATCTAAAAATTAGAAACATGTATATTTCCTTGAGATCTCATCTTTTTAGTCTAATGGAGATTAAGCTTAGTCTGGTGGTCTGAAACTTAATACTTAAAAGGGTTTACATGACTGGAAGCGCAGATTAAGAATGCAAAACACTAAGCTTCAAAGTTGCCGAAATCTTCTTAGTATCAGTCTACAAATGTTAAGTAGAACCTTTGAGCAACAGGAGTTTCAGTAGCATACATGAACGTTTCTAAGAATTATGGGAAACTATATATACGCATCATGTAATCATGTGCAAAGGTAGCACGTAGCTTGCATAGCAACTTCCAATGCAAGAATGGAACAACCATACAACCATTAAGATTAAACCATCTGTAGGGCTAGCAAGGAAAACAAACAACAAAGGACACATTCATGCTTGTATGCTTGTATGCTACCTCTAAATAAAAACAGTAAGGAGATTAGAGTAAAATCTAGATCCATGTACCTGGTAACCATGAGAAAGATGTCCACTGTGAGGAAGATCTAAAGCCATGATCCTTTCATGTAACTGACAAGTTGATTCAGAGCATTTCAATGAGTTGTTGTTTCAGTTACACATGTGAAGCAATTGATGTCCTTTTTGGTTAAAAAATTGGTAAACACTCCTAGTAATTATGATAGTTTCTGAAATAGAATAAAAAATGTATTCGTACAGAAGAGCCTCACTATCTGCCCACAGTAAAAAGGACTTCTTCATGTAAGTAAATGACAATGTACATGGCATGATCACAGAAAAACAGTGGAACATTTTGCACTACGAAATCCAACCTACTCATGTAATTTTGTGTAATGGCCCCACATGCACTCGATGGGTCTCGAGTCTCCTCTACCACGAATTATACCACCGCCTACTAAAATGTTGGCCTGCAGTGGGATTACAGAGTCTGACAGGGCACGTACCTTGCCAATTAGCCAACAATGTCTGAAAAGCAAAAAAAAAAGTAAGCTAACAAGCAAATGTGGTAGGTGTTAACATCATAGCTAAATATCCAAAATTCACTATAAGCTCAGCCAGCAGTCACAAACGTTACTGAAATCAAGATGCACCTATATGAAGAATTAAATTTGTGCCGAGAAAAGACATGCAAAAACAGCCAAGAAAAGAAGTGCATGCACATCTATTGTAAGAAGGAAAATAACATGAGTTATTGATCATATCACTGAAACTATGTAATATTAGTATCCAATGTGAGACTACTAAAACTTGTCCCATCTTAAGGTAATTGTGTGATCATGCATAATGGGCATTACCTGCACGTTAGATGAGTTTCTCCCTCATAAATAAAAGGGACATGACTTTTTGTATGATTACTGCATCAGAGAGGTATACTAAAAAGATATAGAGTTATGTGTACCCAGGTGAGGAGCTGTGCAAAAAGTGTACCTGAGTTCGGAGTATGTCACCAGTTCTTTTGATAAGAATAAAGGCTTTGCTGCAACAATATGCATTGCAATAGATGACCCAACTGTTTTGAGAGCATCAAGGAGAGCACTGCTATCTTCTACTTCTAGTGTGACCAATCCAGCAATACGACCCAAACTTAAAGCAAAAAAGGAATGCTCTGTTATCTGAATATTTCATCCTTATTCCTGATAAAATTTTAAAAACTAATATTCAGCTTGATTAACCTGAAGATACCATTACGCAGGTCATGTCAGCTTGATTAACCTGAAGATACCATTACATAGACGCTCTTCTCTAACTCATACAATTTGTTTATAGATTGCAAATTTGCAATTGTAGGGTATCGAGGCTCACCACTCTGTCGATGAACTCGTCCGGTATGTGCTGAAACCTGATCTGCAAGACAAAACAGATGCATATTAGCATACAACTGGTCATACACTGAAACTGTGAAACAGCAAGTCTTAACAGTTCGCACAATCCTCCAAGCATATGGACTATTACTGTTTCAACAATCATGCAAGCACATACTTTCAGAGAAAAAAATGCTGCAAGCATATTGAGCTTACTTGAGAAGCCACCACTCGGTTGTCATCAGGTGTCAACAGAACACGTATGGCATCATACAAGCTTTGCACATTAGTTTTTTATTTCTCCCTCATAACATGTACAATGAGTTCATCAACCTTCAAGTCCATAAAGGATTCTTTCACAACTTCATTGCCAGCAGAACCTGCTGCCACAACACTAAATCCAGCATCCAGTAAATCTGAACTTTCTGAGCCACCTTTCAAGATATCCATGACAATTTTGTGCCCCTCGCTTTGTCTGAACTTCTCAGTGCTTCCAATGTCTACAGATAAAAAATTCTAGACATTAGACATCAGGATATAATTTAGAGCAGACCATACATTTCCCATCATCAGTTTGCAGTGCAGAATCAAGCAAAATAGACTAATAATTATGATTAGGTAATTAAATACACATGGCACCACAACTGAAATGCCCCAGGGCATTGCAGAACAGGTCATTTTGTAGCTTCAGTATTATATTTCAAACTATATACTGAATGGAAGCTATTTATACTAAACCCAAAAACATCATTTGAATAAAGCAATTTCTTGGTGATTTTATGAATGCAACTATTTCAATTTCTGAAAATGATGAACACCCTAGTTTCTAGCACAGTTCCTTCATGAATTTCACACATAAGTTCAGCCAAGCAGAAAAGCCATTGCTTCCAGCAGTGTTTTAACAGCATCCAATAATATACACATGCTACTATGCTAGTTTCACCAAAGTTAAAATTTCTACTGGGCAAAATAATTATGTACTATCAGGGACAGATCAGCAAATATTGGAGAGGACTAATTTTCCAGTCAATGTGGTCTACGTGTTCTATGATTACTCTTGAATCTCAGTCCTCAGTTTACATGCAGAGTAAATTATCTCTACCATCCTCAATTACCACAGTTAATTTGTTTCTATCTCGGCAAGGACATCACGATCTGAATGTCAAATTTTCAAGTCAGCTACAATTCAGAAAACACAACACCGCCTATAATGTCACGCAGCACCAGATTCTAATAACATGAACGTCACACAAAGTTTAGATGCACGACAAACTAAGAAAATAAGAAGTACCGTGATCAAACCCAACGAACTGATAAATATGGTTGGTGTGCAGCGTAGCCCCGGTTGTCGGCGTTCCGACGACTCAGGGAGGGGCGGAGTTGCTTGCGGCGATGAGGCGACTCAGGATGGGGCGGTGGCGCGGAGGTGAGGAAACGGAGGGGCGGCGGCGGCTTCTGGCGGCGCGGAGGCGAGGAAACGGAGGGGCGGCTGCGGATGGCGACGCAGGCAGGGGCGGGGGTTTATGGTGGCGCGGAGGCGAGGAAAGGGAGCGGCGGCGGCGGAGGCGGATGGCGACGCAGGCAAGGGCGGGGGTTTCTAGCGGCGCGGAGGCGAGGATAGGCAGGGGCGGCGGCTTCTCGCAGCACGGAGGCGAGGAAACGTATGGGCGGCGATGGATGGCGATGGCGGCCTAACGACGCTGGGAGGGAGAACTTGCGGCGACAGAGGGAGTAGTGGCGAATGGAGTTGTGGCGGCGGCGGATGGCGACGCAGGGGTAAGGATCGCAGGTCGGAGGGATCCGCGCGGAGGGAAACGGACGAAGGAGGAATCGCGTGTGACGGAAATCACAGAATCTCCAGGTCAACGCCTTCCGTGCGCAGGGTGCTGAAAACGGACGGCCGAGAATGCTCGGAGCGAGGGACATCGCCCGCCGGCCGAATGACGGACCATTTTTTGTGTCCTCTTTGCTTTTTTTATAGTAGAGATTCTATTCAAATATTAACTTTGTCAAGAACCCTACTTAAGGTTTCCATTGAACATTAATCCAAATTACTGCCCAAGCCCTTGACTCCATCTATGCCAAAACCTTTAACCAAATCGTTTGAATCTCCAAAATCTTAGGAAATAACCCTTCCAAAATAATTCCTAAACTAAAAATCCAAGAATTTATATTCAAACCTAATTTGAATATTAATAATGAGATAATGGCTTGCCAATTTACCTGCATTTACAATAATGAGATACAACAGTTTCTAGCAGAGATTCTCAAGTAACAAACGTAGTATATAGGACTGGAGCAGCTGGTGCTCTTAGCACAAGGTTTTTCAATGTACCTGAATTTTCCCCTGATGGAATCACAGGATTTCTAGCAGGGCCTGGCGTGGTGCTAAAAATAGCCTGCGAAACTGTGGCAACAGTAGCACCTGTAATGAATTGAAAGGTTGAAATAGTAGCAGACGGAACCTGTAATCAGAGTTCGAAATTTCGGCTGAAAATCACCGGAATCGGTGCTATAAGTGGTGACAGGTAAATGGTCATACCGGTATTACTGGTTATTTTTCAGGTGGAATTCGTGCAGAGTTCAAATTTCAGTTAAAATTTAGCCAATTTTAAATTTTCGGCTGAAAATCGGACTACTGGTCTTACCGATCCCTTCAGATTTTTTTTGAACCGGTAGCTTAAATACTCCCTGTAAATCTTCAATAGGAGCATTCCTGTGCATTCTAATTATTAATCTTGATGTTATATACAAAACAATTATGTTCAAGAAATTTTAGAGCAAATTAGGGCAAGATTAAATTTCTGGAATTAGTTGCAAACTACCGGTCTAAAATGCACTCATCTAAAATGCACTCATGGACCACATGCCTTCAATAGGTACATACTGTCAATGGTGCAAATGGCCTTAACTATGTATTAATAGTTCAGATAGAGGTGTCCTTGTTCAACTAGTATAGTAGTATGCCCTGCATTTGAAACTGATTATTTGTTCTTTGGTGTTCTCTACAACTAAAAAGGTGATTTCAAGGATTAATCATCTTTATTGAGGTCAGTAACTAGATGTAGATTTAGTGTTTAATAACTAAATTGCCAGCTCCTCTCACTGATGAGACAGTAGTTTTAGTATGATTTGTCAAGGCACCAAATGTACTACGCCAGACTTGATTACAAATTCAATCCTGAACTACCAAGAGCATCAAAAAAGCAAATAAAAAAATAGCTACCAAGATCAGGACTCAGAAAAATGATACTGTTGATGCTTTTTTGGAGCCAACCCACGAATAACACTCGAATGTGCAGCCCGTAAAGATGCTCCTTGCTGCGTCGATGCAGAGGTCGGTCAGACCGATATGGCAGGCCGGTCAGACCGGTCTCATCGGGGAGCCCAACGAGGATCCAACGAACACCCACCCGGGAGGGACTCTGTCAGGGCAAGCACACCTTGGTTTGCCCTAGACTCGGCAGGCCAGTTAGGATGCCTCCAGGCATGGAGATAGGAGAAGAACAGCACACAGGATTGGAAAAATAGGATAAAGAGAAAGATAAAAAAGATAAAAGAAGAATTTGATAGATTCGATTGGGTTCTATTGTCCTCAATCGGTCAAAATCCCTTTATATTTATAGGGAGGGAAGGTCTTCCCCACGCAGGAGTCAAAACTCTTAATACAAATTATGCTAAATTATAACTCCTACTCGGGTTACACAGAGCCAGACCGGTCAGACCGGTCTGGGAAACCGGTCTGACCGGTCTACCCAGGTGCAGATCTTGCAAAGGTCGTATCTCCCTCGTCCGAACTTCAAATCGGATGTTCTATATGTGAATCTTAATCTACTAGACGAGATATACGCAATGGTGGAGTCCAATCTTCATTTGGAGCACTTTGATCCAACCGGTCTGACCTGTGGGGTCAATCGGTCTGACCTGTCTGCACGGGGTGCTGATCTTCCCGAGGGTATAACTCTCTCATCCGAAGTCCAAATCAGACGTTCCATATATGAATTTTGATTATCTCGACGAGAGCTACGCCATGGTGAAGTTCAATTTATATTTTGGGAACTTTTACCAAACCGGTCTGACCGGTTGGGAGACCGGTCTAAACAAATCTGACCCGATTCTCCCAAACCTGCCACTTTTGGGCGTCAACAGATACGCTATTTGAAAAAATACTTTTCATAGGAACCAAGGGTATGAGGACATCAGAGAACAGCAAACCCAACAAAAAAAATCAGTGAACAAAATTGAGATGCAGATCTTTGTTATTGTTATGCATTCCTGGCTAGTACACTCGTTCTCTCACAACAAACAATATATTAGATCAGCTGTGCAGACAGAGTGTCATCCTGATATGACTTCAAGAGTATTAAATAAAGGCTTACACAAAAGGAGTGCTCAATAAATTTACCAGCATTTGTAACCAATGAGATCCCAGAATTATTAGAAGGGGTTGTTAAGAAACCAGACACAGTCAAACATCATCCTTGAGAATGAAGAACTAGAACTTCGCACATGCCTCGTCAATTTATCTGCGTTTGTCGCTAATGAGATGCCAGAGTTACTAGCAGAGTTTTTTGTCTTTTTGAGTACCGCAAGTATTCTGTGAGACTGGAGCAGCAGGTGCTCATATCACAGGTGCATGTCAACTTACCTGCATTGGCCATAGATGGCATCCCAGCAATTTTAGCAGTGCCAGGGAAGGTACCAAACATAGTTTGTGGGACTGGAGCAACAGTAGCACCTGGACCAAATTGGGCAACTAAAAGTTGCATCTTATAGCTAGGTACATATTAAGAGCAAACAGACACATCAAGGCCTTGATGGAGCTGTTACACTTGTGTCGCTCTAAATCATCATGCACATCAAAACAGGTATAAAATATGAACCAATCAACAAAATAAAATAAATGCAAAATTTAAGCACTGTAGACCCTTTGCAGATGACTTATAAAGAAAAGGTAAACAATGTGCATAGGAACTAAAAGATTAAGTTCCGATGGCCACAGCGAAGGTATTATGGGGAGCAAAGGCAACAGCACAGGCTGGGCAACCAAGTATTTTTGGTTGTAGGTGAAATTGAACAAACATTAATTGGAACAAATTAACTTCATTAAGTTACAAAAGGAAGACAGTAAGCAAAGTGTGTTCTGCATTGTTCAGATGTTACCTAAAGGAAAGAACACATCCTGTAGTACAAACAACAACAATTTGCTAAACTTGGTTGATGACGAAACGAGTGTGAATTTACCTTCTCTTCCACTTGGTTGAACAGAACGAAGGCGCTCCTCATTGAGCTGTAGACGTTTACCAGCTTTTAAACTTTCATCTGAAGGTCAGAAAAGTTCTCCATCAGTCGGTACAACCACACAAGATATTTCTCTATAAAAAGGAAAACACATAACCCAATCCCAAATAAACTAACAGTAGAGACGCAACATATCAGATCAGTTTTAGTACTGCACAAGCAATAAGATCATAACTTGCAAGTGTGTTCTAGATACAAAACTTATAAAAAGAAGCTGAGGACACACAAAGGTAAACGCACATACAAGTTTAAACTGTAAGAGCATGGACTAGTCCTTCCCAATAGCATCGGCCACACAGTTCATTGCCTTGTTTAACAGTTCTGCCATTGCAAAGCATACATAATCATCTGCCGCCCATAAGCAAAAGCTATAAGCTATGCTTCTTAGTAAGAAAAGAAGAGTAGTATTACCATCATGTGATTCTTTAGAGCGACTTGAAGGAAGGAGGCTGCAAAAAACGGAATAAGAGCGTATGTGTGTGAATGTAGTAAAGAAAAGAAAACTATTCAAAAATAGCAGGACTGAGCAAGGAGTCCTCAAGTCATGGGAGGACTCGATCAGGTATGGCAAGAACATTGAAAAGTACCAACCTCCTCTTTTTCTGAAGATAGCCCTTGGCAAGGGCAGATGCGTGTGCAACGGGGTTGTTTCTTATGGGGACGCCTGTGGTGAGAACTGGCAAAGAATGCAAAATCGACAGAGTACAGCAGGAGTAGAGATTGGCAAGATAGTAGAGAGATACTAGAATGCGACAGAGAGCTGAGATTTCAGTTTATTGTACCTGAATCCTGATGGATATATAAGCACTTTTAGTTTAAATTTAATCCAGAAATAAATCATGAATACGATGAACAGACAGCAGATTAAACTAGACATGTCTACGCAAGATCTAGACAAGTCTATCATTGCAAATAGAATCACACATTCTATCATACTATCCAGTGCTATCATACTGCAACAGATCATAATAGCTAGTATGGAAGACATAATTTGAGTGAAGAGATCGTACGTTTCTTTCTTGATGAAGATCGGCTCCTGGACGACTACTGGGTACAGCATGACGTTGTTCGCGACGGCGAGTGAGGCCCGAGCAACGAAGAGGTAGACGAGTCGTGGTGAAGAAGTCGACGAAGAACTTGACAAAGCAGAGGAAGCGATCGAGCAGTCGCGCAGAGCGCTTCCCAAAAACCTTATTCGCCCTCTCCCGGTGCAGGATCGCTGAAGACGACGGTTCCGGAGACCTGCTCTCCCAATCGCCGGTGCACGCCGACAATCGGGATGGAGTAAACTACGGTGGTGGCGCAGCAGCGAGAGGAGGCAAAAACCCTAGCTCGAATAGATCTTCTTATGGTAGAGGCCGGTAGGTCGCATATATAGGAGAGCCCACGATTCTCACGTCGCGATCGTGATCTAAACCGGTTAGGATTCCATATATCTCGCTGACTTAAAGATCAAGTAACCAAAAAATAAAACGGCAAAAGGAAGCCGCGCCCCCCGCAAGGTGCCGCGCGCCCGCGCCCTTCGCCCCGCCCGACGAGGCGAGGCGAGCGAGCACGCGCTTGTGGAGCTCTTCTTCCCTCCCCACACACATAGCTTGGAGGAGTGGAGACAACTTCCATATTTAAGTTGGTCATCCCTCCCCTCCACTAGCAATGTGGGACTAAAGATTTGCACCACTCCACCTCTTGGCCACATGGACCTTTGAGATTTATTTGAAATTCTGAAATTCCTTATGGGCTAGGCCCATTATTTCAACAAATCCGAGGGGAAATACATTGTGCGGCTTGATTGGGACGCCCGGTTTCAACACCAGGTCTTTCATCTCCGGTGTCCTATACGCCAAATCGTCAACAATCTCCGACGCCTTTCGCCACACGCATTACCAGTCCAAAGAGTCCCTAACACACGCTTTGGCACAAGAATTAATTTAATCTGGAGCACACAATGAGCAAGAAACATAATATTTGACCTGAGAAATCGAATCAACTACCTTAGTTGCTGCTTCGCGTGGAGCGTAGTGAGCATGATGGAACGGAGCCTGATGATGCCGTGGCAAACGGAGCTTCCGTGGTCGCGATACAAGCTGTAATTGGCGGCCAGCATGACGCCGTCCTTGGTGCCGGCGAGGATGTTGGCGAGGGCCATGGCCATGTGCGCGACGAGGAAGCGGCGGAGGACCTGCGCCTCGAGGCTGTCCAGGCCCGGCGGCAGGAATCGGAGGAGGTACTCGACGGCGTCCTTCCCGCTCCACGAAGTGCCAGAGGTGCGGCACAGAGAAGCACGCGTCCGTGTCGGCGGCCACCCTGCGCGGCCACAATCCACACGATTCAGTCAAGCAATTGAGAACGAACACACGCAAGAGCAGGATATTACTGACTTTACCGAGAGCGAAGAATGGTGCGTGGCGTGCTTACGATCGGTGGGCAGCTTCGAAGCCCTGGAGCGAGAGGTAGGTGAGGTGGCGGCGGTGACGGAGCCGCCGCACGCAGGGGTACTCCGCCACCGCCTCCGACGAGGTGGAGAGCTCGCTGCCCTCGTCGCGCTTGTTGACGATTGGCATCGCGCAGCGCAGCGCCGCGCCGCCGGTCGATGGTGCTTGGAGGAATTGCTGCACGGGAGCTGCTCGATTTGGGTGGGGGCCGGGTTTCGATTTGGAAGGCATGGAACGGGAGTAGTAGGCGGGAGGATCCGTCTCCTCAGCTGTACCAAACCGGCAGCGGGAGCCTCCCCATCTCTCTCTCTCTCTGCTGGGCCCGCCGCTCCCGGCAGCAACAACGGTCAGACCGAGCTGCGTGGCCTAACCGGCCCAAGTCAACTAGAGGTGGCCTGGTTCTTTTTTAGTTTTCTTTTAATCTAGTGACGGAAAGTCTACCTAATCTAGACTTCAGGGTGTTTGGCAAACGGGGCTAAATTTTAGCCCTTGTCACATCGGATGTTTGACACTAATTAGGAGATTAAACATAGGCTAATAACAAAACTAATTGCAGAACCTCTAGGTTAAATCGCGAGACGAATCTATTAAGCCTAATTAGTTCATGATTTGATAATGTGGTGCTACAGTAACCATTTGCTAATGATGGATTAGTTAAGCTTAATAGATTCGTCTCGCGATTTAGCCTAAGGGTTCTGCAATTAGTTTTGTAATTAGCTCATGTTTAGTCCTCCTAATTAGTATCCGAACATCCGATATGATAGGGCTAAAGTTTAGCCCCTAGCATCCAAACGCCTCCTTTTTCTGCGAAACACCTATTTTGATTCATCGATTACATATGGTTGAATTACTTTGTGGAACTTTTATTAAGCGATAACAAATGCAACTTGTCCTGTGGTTCGATGAAATTATGTATTCCAACTGTTGAATTAAAAAATATATTTATATTCGATTCTTCTGCGCTAGCAGGAAGCTCAAGTCCTAGGATCTCAGTCCTTCACACCGCTGCTCTCCCCAATGCAAAAACAATGGCGGCCATCCGAGCAACCCCACGCGCGCTTGAGCTCACGCGCGCGCAGCACCGCGCCCTCATCGTGTTCTGCAATCCTGCCGACGCCGCCGCTGCTGACGTGCCACAGGCGCAGCTGCTGGTTGCCGCCGTCGGGCGCGTCGCCCGTATGTGGGCGGCTTCAGGGGCGGGGTTCCCGTGCACTGCGTTGTTCAGCGTGAGGCATCAAGGCCCGTCATCGCGCTCGTCAGGGCCAAGGGGAACGGTCAAAGCCTCGTGACCACATCGCCGCCAGGAAGGGAACGGCGGTGTCGTTTCGTTCCACCGATCGTCGACCTGAACCGCGAAATTAAACGACGACGACGAGCGCGCGCCGACGAGGCGCTGGTAGACCCGGGCGTTCCTGGCGCAATGTAGGGCCTTGTTTAGTTGTCAAAATTGGGAGTGCTAAAATTACTGTTCCGGCACTATAGCACAATGTAGCGTTTCGTTTGTATTTGTGAATTATTGTCCAAACATTGACTAATTAGGCTCAAAAGATTCGTCTCGCAAAGTACAACAAAACTGTGCAATTAGTTTTTAATTTCATCTACATTTAGTACTCCATGCATGTACCGCAAGTTTGATGTGATGGAGAATCTTCTTTTTGCATAGTGCTAAAGTTGGGAGTTGGGAGTTGGGGGTGAAGTAAACAAGTGCTAGATATAAGTTGAACAGTTCAAATTATCAACAGACAGCTAAATATGCAAAGTAGCATGCCAAACTTTAATGAGGCTATTACATTGAATTGTTTTTTATGATTTTTTTTATCATGCACATCAAACATATAAGATCTGAAAAATGAAAATAATAATATAATGGAGAACTTCTTAGGCACGCCACGCCATAGATCTTATAAAGATAACCTTTACAGACAAAAAGGTGAATAATGAGCATGCTGCATAAAGAAACCAATCTAGCATGGTATTACCCGTAAAAAAAATCTAGCATGGTATTGCTATGCGATACAGGACACTGACCATCAGTTTTCAACTTCAAGAAGATACTGATAACTATCATACCACGTTATTTACAAAAACGACCCATACATTGTTATGGCTAATCATGATACTTTAAATAAACAGTTATGTACAAAGAACTCTTAGAGAAGATGTTCACGTAAATATTACAAGCAGTGTTCTCTAAGATCTAAAAGTTTCGGGGTAGAATTGTGCTGATAAGAGTTTGCCTAGTAAAACACATCATGAGTCACTAGAGCTTTCAGCATGGTTTGTTAAGTTCATAGTTTGTGAGACAGGAGTAACAGGGACACCTGCAGTGGGTTCTGGCAACAAGATATGGAAACAAGTAGTCCAGTATATACTAGTCTAGGGCAAAGGTCTGATTTTGCTACTGCTACTGCATGGAAGTGTAGTTCATAATTATAATGCACAAAAACCTCATGCATAATGATTTGTACAGATCACAACTATAAGGTGCCACCATGAGCCTACAACGGCACTAGACTATCAATATAAGCTAGTAATCGTAGTGGAACAACAGGGCGATACGATGCTGGAAACTGACTAGGAAACATGTGCAAACTGTATAAAAGACAATATAAATTAACTTTGAGGACAAGAGCTTCTATTGTAGAAATTGAGCCTAAAGCTAGAGCATATATTTCCATCATTAATGCACCCCTTTAACTTGTAAGTTTGATATATGTATTCAGAATCTATGACATAGTATGGCAGTCTTGTGCTGGTGAGAAAACCAGGCTACACAGTTAACATACCTCTGCATTTGCCATCAATCCAATACTCACTACCCGACACAGGCAAATTGCCGAGTGCCAGGGGCACTCGGCGAAGGGCAGAATACCCTCGGCGAACCGTTTGCAACACTCGGCAAACGGCACACGGCAAATATCGAGTCGGCAAACACTAGTTCGCCGAGTGTTTTGTGTCGGGCACTCGGCAAAGACTTTGCCGAGTGCCCAGAAAACACTCGGCGAACAATTATTGAAAAAAAAAAATTCACGCACCGCCACTGCTCCGCCGCCGCCGCCACCATCCTCTCCTCTTCTCTTCAGGCCCCGGCGCCGGCGGATCCGGTGGAGGGGACGGGCGGGCGGCGGATCCGGGGGCCAGGGGCCGGGCGCCGGGCGGGCGGCGGCGGATCCGGGCGGCGGCGGCGGATCCGGGCGGCGGCGGCGGATCCGGGGGCGCCAGGCGCCGGGCGGCCGGCGGCGGCGGATCCGGGGGCCGGGGCGGCGGGCGGATCCGGGGGCCGGGGCGGCGGGCGGATCCGGGGGCCGGGGCGGCGGGCGGCTGGCGGCGGCGGATCCGGGGGCCGGGGCGGCGGGCGGATCCGGGGGCCGGGACGGCGGATCCGGGGGCCGGGGCGGCGGCGGCGGATCCGGGAGCGCGGGGCGGCGGGCGGCGGGGCCGGGGCCGCCGGGCGGCGGCGGGGGGCGGGCGGCGGGGGGGGGGGGCTTCGGGCGGCGGCGGGAGGGAGAGAGGAGGGAGAGAGGAGGGAGTGAGGAGGCGGGGGCCGGGGGATGGGAGAGTGAGGGGGCCGGCCGGGCTGTTCTTATTAAGTGGCGGCCGGGCATTAATTCGCCGAGAGTCCAAAAAATACACTCGGTGAAGGCTGCTTTGCCGAGTGTCTACACTAGGACACTCGGCAAAGTTATTTTAAAAAAAAAATAAAAAATATCTAACAATTTTAAAAAATTGTCAAAATTTACATGAAATAATATATATTCTCTATTCACTGTACAAAAAGTTTTGTAGTCCAATCAAAACTCGACCGTCATTTTGACTCCAAATCTTATGCAATCCTTCTCAACGTTACTATTTTTCTTCGGAAATACTTCGGTTTGTAAACATCGTACGTGATGAAATGTGCAAAACATTCTCAATTTTTTTCCACAGCCTCCACCTATGATATCATCACATCATGACAAATCTCATGATTTTCAGACTTTGTTTATTTTTTTTATAATTTAAAAATATCACAGCCACACGTTCATGTTCGTGTTTCGTGAACAAGATGTTCGAAATTTCTTATCATTTCATAGGTCAGGTCTCAAATTGGGCCAAAAACCATGAATATGATTTTTCTACTCATTTTGTTTCATAATTTGAATCACTTGCAGTTCAAATTTGACTTATACCAAAAATTCCCTTGAAATGCAATTAATTAAATAAATATAGCAAATAAATCCAAAAATATACCAAATTTTAACATGGAGTACCACATGTTGTATGTGGGGAGTAGAAAAAATTTCATGGTGAAAAGAGGAAAAAAAATTATTTTTTTGCCGAGTGTCAAAAAAACACTAGGCAAACCCCCCTGTTTGCCGAGTGTTTTTTTTGACACTCGGCAAACCCCCCTCTTTGCCGAGTGTTTTTTATTTGACACTCGGCAAAGCCCCGGTTTGCCGAGTGTTTTTTTTTTGCCGAGTGTTTTTGGCTTGGCACTCGGCGAAGAGCTTGTTTGCCGAGTGCTCGAAAAAAAACACTCGGCAAAAAAAATACACTCGGCAATTTTCATGTTTCCCGTAGTGACTAGAGTTTACATAATAGCCTGTTAAGCTACCAAACACAGTCCGCGAGACTGGAGCGCACATAGTCCCCAAGAATGGAGCACCATTAGTTGGCACATGTCCTGCCAATTTAGTGCCTGCATTTTTCCTAATAATGAGAGAATTGAGTTTTTGGCAGGGTTGTCCAAGTACCAAAATTATCTGCAAGATTAGAGCAGCAGGTATTCCTATTTGTCAATTTTTACCTTCAGTTGCAGCCACTGATGGCATCCCAGGGTTTATAGCAGGGCATGTCAAGCTACTAAACGTAGTCTGCGAGACCGGAGAAGCTGTAGAACCTGTAGCGAGTTAAACAGTTAAAAAGGGTGCTGCTATTTAATGCATAACTTTGGTCATTGTTTTTCACCTTTAAAATGTACATTGAAAGCTGGTAATATGATTTTTTTAAAAACATGCCCACGGATTCTTATGGCTTAATCAAGATACTACATATTAACAAATATGCCTATGGATTAAATTTCATGCATTTAGCAAAAACAGTTCGAAACATCAAAAGCTGTGTATTTTCAACAATAGACCAACACTCCAATGGCTGGAAATAAAATGGAAACTTGCATTGTATTAGGCATTGTCATGTCTCATGTGGAAAATGGTATGGGTTGAAAAATGGTAGTCCAAACATGCTTCATGGTCTTGTTACAATTGGAACAGTACTCATACTTCAGGTGTAAAATCCCATCCAATTTTTTCATATTGTCAGGAGGGATCATCGATTCACTTTCAATCTCTTGTGCTCCAGACCCTGATGATGATTGCAAGATATAGTGTGCTTCAGCAACTGTTCTGTGTAACTGTAACTGTGCTCCAGCAACCATTTCTTGTGCCTGATCTGTTCACAAATGATTTTACTATTTGACTGTCTAGATAGATGACTATGAGAGGTCAGGAGCTTGAGGGATTGAGTGTAGAGGAGCTGCACTAATGCCACTAAATGGAATGGAAACTTGGAAGCAGGACTGCATACAGTGCTTACTACAAAGGTATGGGGACTGTTCATGTTGTTCTCTGGAGCAGACTATTTCAGATCAGCTGAAAAATAGGTATTTACATTTCACCAGCCATGTGCAGCTCTTGAAAGTAAGGAACATCGCATACGAACTCTTTGAACCAGAGATGAGTACCTCGTGTCTGCAGTTTAATGTTCCGACACTAAATTTGTATTGGTGTACTTCGGTCTAAAAAGTCTATGTATTGTACATCTATTTTCTGTTACGATTGTTGATAAGGAACAATAATTAATTCTTCTGCTGAATTGTGTCATAAAGGAAACTTTATCACATCTGTCATATAGAACATGCTCCGCTACTGGAACTAGATGCCTAAATTTTTCCTGTACATGAAAGCCATTTCACGAGAGATCATTCATCAAATATTTCATTTTATGCTTCGCCGTACCGTTAGGATGTGCATCATACTAGTGTGATGTAGTATGACAACTATTTTCCACTACTCAAGTCCTCGTGCAAACGAGAGTGACATAAAAAAGATCTGACGTGAGCGAGGGGGGGAGGGGGGATCCATGGCAGAGAGCGAGAGTAAATCCTGGGAAGAAAGGAAGAGACAGCGGTGAAAGAGGGCAGGGAGGGAGACTGAGGGGGGAAGAGAGAGACTCTGAGAGAGAGAAAGTAGGGAAGGAGAGGGGGGGGGGGGTGAGGGAAGAGAGTCTTAGAGAGAGAGAGAGAGAGAGCGCTATTACTAGTTTACTACTATATATGCGTAGCATATGCATGCGACCGGCCAATTTCAAGTCCGAGTAAGCTCTAATCACCAAACCGCGGCGCGATGGAGAAATCCTTCGAGATGGCTTTCGGAACGTTGTGCGGCGACGCCAAGTACTTCGGCGACGGCGGCGCGGAGTACCCCTGCGTGAGGCGGCTCCGCCACCGTCGCCTCTTCACCTTCCTCTGGCTGCAAGGCTTCGGAGCCACCTCCGGATCGTACGCTCCTTCGCCTTTCCCCTCGTCGTGCCTCCTCGCCCAATGCTTAATTTGCTTCCTCGTTGAACGGATGGTGATTGGTTGGTTCGATCTGTCGCTGCGTGCAGGATGCTCGGCGAGTCGGACGCCGTCTTGAGCGTGCCGCGCCTGCAAGGACTCGTGAAGCGAGACCAGTGGCGCGACGCCATCCGCTACCTCTCCCGCTTCCTCCCGCCGTGGATGGACACGAGGCGGCGGCCGCTCAGCGTGGAGGCCGAGGTCCTCCGCCGCTTCCTCGGCGTGCACATGGCCTTGGCTTGTATCGTCGCCGGCGAAAATGAAAGCCCCGACTACAGCAAGTACATCAGCCACGACGGGACCGTCTGCCATCATCCTCAGCATACTAGTCTACGCACGGCACCAAGTCAGGTATCGTACAGAGATCCAGTTTCTCCCGGCCGAATCGAAATGTTTCTTGCTCGTGCCTCGAATCAAAATTAATCTCTCGATCGTGTTAACAAATGCACAAATGTGATCGATGTAGGGACTCGATTGACTGGGAACTTGTGAGGCGCAAGGCGTCGAAAATTGTCCAGGAATTGGCTTATCAGACTCCAGAGCTCAAAGACTTCATCTACATTCCACTCAGCCTAATGAAGCCGCACAATGTTCTTCCTATTGGGTTCGGGTAAGTTGAACTGAAATCCCCACTGATGGTCATTTGTTGTGTTGTTCCTCTCTCTAGTTTCGTTGGTAGCCCCATTGATTTGATTATTGTATAATCTTGCCAGCATCCGCCGGAGCTCTCACTCAAAGAAACAAATCCGCCGGCCAAGGGCATATGCTCTTGTCAGGTCGTCTATCTTGGGCACCAGAGGAGGTACTCTGCAGACTGCAATGATCTTGAGATGGAATGCTCATCGCTAGCTCAATCTTTCTGTTTCTGAATTTCTTTCTAAGAAGTTCATTTTGGTAGTGCGATCTCTGACAGTATTCCTTTTTTTTTTTTGCAGTCTGCCAACTATTTCAGTTCCCGTTCCGTGTAACATTTTGTCATTATATAAGCACTGTCCGTGTAACATTTTCATCTGAGCATTATGTCTTCAATTGCAGAACTGTCCGTGTCCAAGGCACTGGATAGGGTGGCAGATACTGTTGGTAAACAAGCTTGTCTTCACTCTATATCAAGCTTATATATGATTTGACCTTAAGCTCAATTTCTTGTTGATTAGTAGTTGGTAGCTTGAGCATGTACACATGGAAGTTATAATTTTATCCCAAATTACATCTTTAGGATGTCATAGTCAGAACTGGTCTGACATGTCTCTTATCTTATCTATTTTGTCGGGGACTGGATTATGTAAATTTTTATAGCCATATACTGTGTCGTTCTGTTTACTGACGTTGAACTTTTCTGACCTTCAGATGAATGTTTAAAAGCTGGTAAGCGTCGAGAGTTTCATCCTGTGCTTCCACTTCAGACAAGTGTTACAGAAGGTTAGTTCACACTTTTTCCATCCATCAATAGCTACTTCAGAAGATTTTTGCATGGGATGTGTTTTGTTTGAATCCTTTTCAGTAGCATCTCCATAATAAAATTATGCCAATCAGATCTCGGTCGATCTTTCCATTTCTACTTCAGTCTTGGATTTAACCTTATCTTTCTGGAGATGGTGGCCCCTCATGCTTTGCCCAAAAAAAAAAGAAACTAACATATATTTGATAATTGATACCATGCAAAATTAGAGCGAACTACTTGCTTTAGCTTTGTTACTGCTGTAACAAAATTCATCTTTGTTACACCCAGATTTTTTGCTCCTGTTGCACTAATTTTATCACTGTTTTTGAGATCTTTTCGAAGCCATTATCAGCCTCCATAAGATTGATTAATCCCAAAATTGCTCATTATTAATGAACACCAACCGTAACATCCTCACTCGTCTTGAAACAAAAAAAAAACTTTATTCACACAGCTAATCTATGGCATTGGTCCTTTGCAAGGGGATGCAGAATTTATCTATGTTGATCTATTGTTGCAAATAGCAGCTTTTGATGTTTTAGACTGGTTTTTGCTAAATGCATGAAATTTAATCCGTAGGCATATTTGTTAATACATAGTATCTTGATTAGACATACGAATCCGTAGGCATTTTAAAAAAAATCATAATATCAGTTTTCAATGCACATTTACACACGTGAAAAACAATGACCCAGCACTGTGCTAATTTTGCCTATTCCTTTGACTATATGAAGTAATAGATCCAATTAGACGCTCCTTGCAATACCTCACTATGATACCTTATTATTGTTTTATTCCTATGTATACTGTTTAGCTTTTTCTCGAAAACTATTACTGTTTAGCTTTTCCATAGAAATTATCGTTGAAAGATCAACTGTGATTAAGAATGCCATCATATTTTTCGTTTGTGATCACGTTCACATCTCTTATTTGCCTGAAACTTCAGTGTAACATCCTCGTCAGGCTTTGGCATGTTTAGTGTGCTATGATCTATTTTAAATAATGTGGATCGTACCCTGTTCTGAGTGTTCCATTTATTAATTCCTTCCTTGCTCGTTTCCCCTGTTTCAAAACTCAATTAGAATCAGTAAGGTTCTAAGCTTGCATACTGAAATTTACTGATCAGCTTGCTGCTAACCTGATAGTTCTGCTAAAAACTATTAGATCATACCAGAAACTAAAAAAAGGAAGCTAAGTGCATCCTGGTTTCAAATATTCCTTTAAATGCTTGCTGTTTGAGAAAATTAGACGTGAAATCTGATCCAATTTCCTTAAATGACATTCCAACTTTTGGGCCCGCAGGCTCAAATTATCATCTGACTCAAGAAGGTTGTAATGCCGAGAGTGCGCACCAGGCCTTCATCCTAGGAAGTAATCAAAGGGTCCGGTTCACTACTGATGAGCAGGATCATCATCATAAAAAGTCCACGGCTAATTCTTCTGAAGCAAGTCAGGTATAATACTAGTGGCATTTCGAATGCAGAATGTTTTGTTTATTCTCTACCATGGGAGCAGCTGGGACTGCAGATCCCGTCCAACCAAGATGCCATCCATTAGTACTCAAGATGAGCTTGAGCCCTGGGCTGAGACAGTCAGACAGTCCCTGCTATTAGGTTCAGTTGTTTTGTTCCTGAAGCAACTCGGTAGTAAGTTACTGCATTCACTTCTCCCCTCTGTTTCCAGTACTCCTCTCTGCATCCCAATGGACTAACGGGCCCCTAGCTAATCCTATCATATACATATGTGAGAATGCAATGTATACGTAAGATGTAATCATATGTGAGATGAGCTTGTGCTGAACATGTGATGGTATATGGTGTGGTGTGGTCGGAATGGGCTGGTGGGCGGCCCGGCCCGCTGGTCTTGTTGGGCTAACGGGCTGGCCCGGCACGGTTAGGATCTGCAAGGACCGGGCCTGGGCCGATGAGCCAGCACGGCAGGCGCCCCAGGCCGGCCCGCCACTGTGGCCGGGCCAATACAGGCCGGGCTGGGTCGCCATGTTATAAGTGAGAGATCCTGCCGCAGGTGGGCCACGCCAGGGTGTGGTAAGTGAAGCGCAGTTGAGAAGTCCATCGGCCGGCCCACGTGCTGACCGATCTGCTGAAGCAAAATCTGCCGACGGGAGCTCTAACTCCGACCCAAATTCCAGCCCAAACTGCGGACCGAGCGGATCCCTTCCTTCCCTTCTCCCCTTCCTCGCCGTCACTGGCCGGCCGGATGGGCAGCCACAGGCCCCACGCCAAGCGCGCGCCCACGTGCGGGTGGTCGGAACTGCGGACACGCACGGGCACGGGCGCGCGCCCTGCCGCTGCAGCCGCGGGTGTACGCTCGCCTGCTCATCGGTTACCTGACCACGAATCAAATCGTCCAGGGATGCTGCAGCCTGCACGTCCCAGCCCCTGTGTCAGTGCGTGCAAGAAAAGTCGTCCACGTGCGAGGACAGGAACAGGACCTGCAGCGTCCGTCGACCAGCCGTGCGTGCGCGTGCACACGTACGGTACGCCCGCTACAGTATCCCCCATTCGCCGGTGCAAGAAATACATTCATATTTTTTTAAAAAAAATGAAAAGTTACTAGGCGAGAAACATTGTCGGGTCGGGTCAACAGTTCTGCTTCTGCACGTGTAGGTGGCTCTACAACGGTCAGCAACCCCAGGGACAGGCGCACCTGCTTTTTCAAGCTTTGCAGCTGCTCATCCATCTCCGTGATGCCGATCGCGCATATCACGTGTGTATGGGTGCCTTCCAAATTGCATGACCTGCAATTTAGCTGACGGGTATGATTTTAAGTAAACATAATAAAATCTTTATTTGTTATATGGAATCTTTTGTGACGACGTGTTCTTTTTTTTCTCCATAATGAATAATCGATCACGCACACAATGCAGGAGACCTCCAAGTCCTCTAACTTTAAGCCTTTACCATGCGGGCCCATCGCATTAGTGCCCACGTGGCATTGACTCAAAGGCAGAGGGACCGAAGGCATAGGATCTCCTTGCTCGGGACTATGAGATAACACTAAACTATTGGCAGCCGCTAGCCGCTCGCTATACTGGGCCGTTTACTCGGCTACAGGGTCTCTGATCGCAATACATGTAGGTAACGCACCGGCGTGCCACGACAAACTAGGCTACAAATTAAAATTGTTGCATGCACAGACGGATGGATGGATCGACAAAATAGTCAAAGCCATTATGGAGAGCAGCGACTCAAGCAGGGCGTCGTCCGTCTTGCTGCTTTCATCATGTTGGCCTTGGAATGTGCATCGTCGACGCGACAAAATTATACTGCATGGAGTCGCGCACGTTTCATGCTCCCGTTTACGTCGCGGTCTCGTTTATTACGGTCTGCTCCCCGATGTGTGCTGTCTAAGATTCGTATAAGTTTGTTACAGGGTATAATTAAAAGCGGTCTATAATATGCTTCTACTTTGACTAATATATTGAACTAACCTCCATTTAAATTCAAATTGCAGGTTATTTTAACTTTTTTTAGAACATAGATTTTGTTACGCAAGGTTATGTCCCAATATAGAGAAAAATCTACGCATCTAGGTAGGTAAAATATAAAGTGACCTATAATTCTGAAATAGCGCTGCACGATTTAATAAGGAAATCACGTTATTAGTTCGAGCTCTCTGCAGAGACATTAAAACGACGACCGAGACGTGCATCATCCATCCATGGAATGCATGTGGCTAGAACTAAGACCTTACGTGGGTCGAAGATCCATCTTTCATGTACGTGATCGATGCAAAATTATTGTTCAGCTAGCATAATGTGAATGGACGGTGTCCGATGCATAACGCTTGAAAACGTCAGCTGAGTTAGGAACTAAAAGCGACGAGGGCGCATCAGAAAGGTGGCGAGCTTGATACGCTTTGCTTGTCCTTGCTTTTGTCGACGAGCTTTGGTGCGCAGGCCAAGCAAGTGTTGAAACGCTAGCTTGACCGGACACTGTTGAAGGGGAGAAAGCTAGGGAGTGGACGAAGAAGGGGGACAGGGAATAAAGCAGGGCATGGACTCACTCGATCGCATCACAGCAGCAGCCGGGGGTGGGTGAAGGTGACCGGGTGAGAAAAACCATGGATGCAGGCAGCCGCTGCAGGGTTTGGAGTTTTGGACCTGATCGACCTCGCGCGGCGGCCTGGGCGTCGTCGCACGTCGAGTCCCGGAGAAGATGGCGCGCTCGGAGTAGACAAAATTGCTCATCATGACCGAACAGGATCGCTACAGGTTTCTCTCCCTCGAAGGACGGGGGTGCGGACCTTCCATCCTTGTTTTCTTGAGAGAGAGAGAATGTACAAAGCTACCTGCCTTGCCTGCTTGACAGCCCAGGCGAGCGGAAAACGCTCTCATGCAGCGGCAAGCAAAAGCTCGCCAGTGTAGACTTCACGGGGGGCTAGCTAAAAAATCTAGCACTATCTTTCTTGCCCAGCTAAGCAAAGCAAGCTGCGGCAAGACATCCAAGTGCACCCTAAGTGAGTTTTCATCTTCAAAATGAACGAGTTCTTATTAAATTCCCTCAAACAATGTCAGCTGTCCAGCATGGTTCTCACCCAGCTCTCAAGTTCTTTTCAAGTTAAATGCACCGTAGGTTCCTGGACTATTTCCATAATCTTTCAAAGCGATCATCGAGGTTCTTTAACTTTTTAAATAGTTCATCTCAAGTGTGAATCCAAATTAAGGATAAATGAAACTCTGGTGAACTTAGAATGAACAAATTGAAAAGTTAAAGCACCTAGATAATCATTTTGAGAGTTTATGGATCCGCGGAGAATGTGAGAATAGTTTAGAGTCGTTCAGTGCATTTTTTTCTCTTTTTTGAAGTGCCTGCGTTTCAACTTGTGTGTGTATGTAGGGACGGATCTAGAGCCCGGGCTGCAGCCCGGAGCGAGCCCATATATGTACCCTTTAACATATGTGGTGTTTAACTAAAAAATTACGATCTCAATTAGAGAAAAGGATGTCAGGAGGCGTGAATCAGTAGCTCAGCTTGGGGCTCGTTCTGGATCCCCCGTGTGTATGGAAATTAATAATGAGAGGGATGGCTGTATCGGTTTAGGGTGTTGGATGCGGGTGGGTGCAAGGGGGTGTGCGACGGGGCTGCTAACTTCTAAGGTCCACATGAGCACTTTGTAGCGTTCTGGCGGTCCTCTATTACGGTCGTGGAGTGTGGCGCATGTGACTTGTGAGCAAAGAGGTTGCACGGTACAATCATGACAGCCACAAAAAGGTCTTGACATTTGGTCTCCAAGTTCTTTCACGGCACTATCGCTCTGTCTTGGCTTTATTTGTCACGCAACGCAATATAATACTACTCCTACTATACTACTACTATGCAGCAGGTAGCTCTAGCTTTATCTTTGGCATTTCTACGTCGGGACTTCATGGATGACAAGTATAATAAGAGGATCGGAACTGCTACCAGGTGCAAGACATGCAAGCAAGAAGCTCTCAGAACATCCACAACATTTTTTTTAAAAAAAAATATCTACACTAGTTGACCAACGCAGGGAAAAAGGAAATTAAGAAAGTTAAGCAATTGAGCTCATGCCATGGGTGCCCAGCGTCTTGCAAACTTGCAATGTTACAGCTACACCATCCATGTGATCGTCGATCGATCTCTCAGCTGCAGCAGCTGGTGCTGCGTGTCCACTGAACAAGACTACTGAAGAATCATATGGGAACCAACCAATATCACAGCGCAGAACGATGTGAACCATTACATTCATGGACCAACCAATCCAGATCCAAATTCGTGGCTGGCCTCCAAAATTCGTCAATGCTCCATTCGTGCACATCAATTCGGTCCCTTTTGCACGCATGGTGCACGTATGCAGTACTGCAGATTTGAATTTATGTTGCGCCAAATATCGATCAACATAACGAACAAATATAGAGACCCATGTACAAGTACTGCAACATAATAACATAATTACAAGAGCATTCTGTTCAAGAAAAAGAAGGGGAAAAAAATGAAGAACAATAACATGTAGAAGCAGTTAATAAGATCTTGATTTGCATATACATACATACAGACAGACAGACACATCACGCACGCCTAGCTAGCTAGTTACCTAACCAATCGTCCCTTTCTTCCTCTCTTCCTTTTGTACGTAGAGGTAGGTACCCTTTGCAAAACTACCGGCACTAGGTTTGTTCGCAAGAATTGAAACCCGGCCGGCCGGGCGTGTCGACCCGCCGGCCGTCCACGTCGTACTACGCCGGCCGGTCACGGCATGAAGAGCTTGTTGCCGCACTTGCAGCGCCACACCTCCGGGTAGTACTCCCACTGTGGCCCGACGCCGGGCTGGATCGCCACCCGGGTCGGCCGGCACGGCGCGCACCGCCCGCACCGCCCCCGGCACGTCGGCGGGGACGACCCCGGACCCACCAGCCACCGCCGCCGAGCTGCCGGGAACGCGGCGGCGTCCGCCGTCCACGTGCCGCCGATCCTGGTGGTGGCCGCCGTCACCGCCGTCGACGAGTCGATTCGCCTCCTCGCCAGCGCCGCCGCTGGCAGACGGATCGGCCGGCCTGCCGCCGTTACAACTACAGAATAAGCACATACATTCTCATCGTCAGAATTGAACTTACCATATGTAATAACTCCAGGTACAATGCATTCAATTCGCATGACATATATACATATACATTGTATACATAATATATATCCAGTGCTATGCACCATATCTTGTGGTGATGGATTCTTAGATTGGGATGTGAGAGAACAGCTCTCGTGCCATGCGTTGTGTGGTTAGGGCCTAAGCATGCAGATGGCTACTGCTGGGTAGCTGTAGGGGGAGCATATGGTGGTTGTCCTAAACGTTAAGCGAGTGAGACCAAACCGTATTATTTGTGACCTGGATGTAGCATTGCAAGCTCTATGGACAGATTCTCTGCTATGCGTGGTCTCCCTGCACTGAAGTGGGTGTCGTATGCTGCAGGCTCGTGTGGGTGTACGATTATTGATGAGTGAATGGGATCGTGATCGTGATCGTGATCGTGATCGTGATCGTGTGTGCTTTTCTGGACCAGACGACTGCTGCCAGGGTGGTGGGGGCGCCAGGACTGCTGCAGTGCAGGGAAGACGAAAGGCTTTGCTGTTTGCCTGTGTTTGGTTGGTGTCTTGGTGAAGACTGAATCAAGACTGCTGCCAGATCGATCCATGAGAGAGATGGATGCTGGGGTTAGTTTGATTTAATTCCTAAAGGAACAGCTAGCTAGCTACATCTAGCTACAGGGGTTATTACCTTACAATAATACTGTTTTAAATTAGAGAAAACCCGCTTTTAGTATTTAATTAGTATAGCAAAGGAGAGAGAAAGAACTTGCTTTCTTTTTTTGTAAGAAAAAATTGTTCTTTGGTTCTTATTGTTTCACTGGGATGGAAGGAAAAGGGAAGGGTAATCATGTGTGGACAAGAAATTGTTTAATCTTAATTGGAGGACATGATGGGGAGGATGGAGTAGATATGTCAGAATGGAATTCTGCAAGCAAGATGCCACTGGAATGGTTTGCATGCATGCATCTAGGGAGAAGAGGGAAGAGGAGTAATTTCACAAGAGGCGTATTTTTGAGAAAAATGGATGTCCATTGACATCGAGGAATCTCACCAACAACTTAACAGAATCATGCATGGCTCTAGGCCTCTAGCAGCAGCTTCCCAGTTCTCCAAAATTAGACCTAGTTAAGGATTTGTACATCTTGCTTAATTGCTTTACAGCAAGGTGGCACCAAGGAGATAGAGGGAAGGAGGGAGATTTTATTTGTTTTTAATTTGAAGGGAGAGGGTGTGCTATATCTAGAGAGTGCATGCATGCTAATAACAAAACATGTATATGATTTAGGTTTCTTGATAGAGAACATCATGTTAATGTAGGAGCAACGAGAGTATCTACTAGCCACTAAACCTAATGGAAAGCAAGTTAACATGCCAAGGAGAGTAGTACCTAATTGAATAAAAGATCCCCTTGGTCTTGGAGTAAGTGATTAACTAATGAGTGAATTGGAGAGAAGGCATGGAAATGAAAGGCGAAACACATTAAAAAAAAATGGCCAGAAAAGAGGTGAGCAAGAACGAATCCAAGAGAGTGCGCGCCCAAAAGGCTACGCACACACACGCATGAAAAGAAGATCTTCACGACAGCAAAGCTTTAATTTTGCCTCAAACAAGAAAAAGGAACAAAAAGAACAAGAACAGCGAAGCTCTAGCCTTTTTCGCGCTTACCCATGGCGGCGGCGAGGAGGACGGCGGCGAGCAGCGCGGCGTCGCTGCAGCGGCGCCGGCGCCCCACCCGTAGTCTCCGGCAGCCCTCGTCGCCCATCGCTGCGGAGGAAGAAGAGGTCGCACGCTCAGCCCGCTCGATCCAGCAGCCGCAAAAACGGCAACCACGACGCGGCGCAGAGGCGAGCTGCTGGCTCGCTCGCTCCCGGCCGCCCGAAGCTCTCGGTCGGAGGCCTGGAGCTAGAACGCGCTCGCGCTCGCCGGCAATGGCGGCAAGCGAATCAGGCAGCTAGCCGCCGGCGGTCGTCGTCGATCTGAAAGTGAAGCGAGCTGAACTGATGCGATCCGATGATCGATTCTCTCGCAACGCTCCAAGAAAGCCGCGAGGGTGTGCGTGCGCGCGCGCCAGTTAGCCTGCCACCGGAGTCAGTCGGTCACAGACGACTCACACGCCTCACAGGCACACCCACACGCGCACACGCTTTAGAGAGAGGGAGAGAGAGAGAGAGAGAGAGGGCGAGATGTGTAGGGGCACGGCGCGGCTGCTGCGTCACTGTAGAGCGAGAGGGCCGGCGGTGACGGTGGCTGTTGAGAGGAACAGGAGGGGCAATGTATAGCAGGAGCACGTGTACACAGCGCAACGTGACTTGTGATTGTATTGGGTACCTGCCCGCCCGGGTGGCCCGGCCGGCCAGCCGGCCTTGACCAAGCGGCCAAGCGGGGAAGGAGAAAGAAGGGAGCGCACGCCACTCGGTCAGGTCGCTTGGAGAGCGCCTGGTTATACAGAAGAGGAACTCTGCCATTAACTCTCTGAAAGGACAGCTCCCGCACGAATCTCAAAGGCACAATTCTACAGTAGTATTGTCAAGCGGTATATCCTTTGTGCAAGTATGAATACCGTGTGTCAGGATGCTGCGTGGAGAATGAACCAGCAGTTTGCCATTCTGAGCTTCGCCAACTTCAAGAAATTGGTTGTACGGGTGCTGCCACCGAAATTTGCATTTTTTTTTCTTTTTTTATCAAATTGGAGGAAAGCTTAACGTTGAATACAGAAAAAAATGGTACCAATAATTCATCTACGGTTCAACAATCAACACCTAAACATGCATAGTTTATGGTTTGATCGAAGAATTGCTCGTGTGTCTAGCTATTTGCGCGAGAACATCGAGTAACGACCTCAACGCTTTGGACTTTTATATGCCGGCAGCACAGCAGTCCGGCACCCATTGTTTCACTGTGTGCATCGGTCAGTTTCCTGTCGAGGAGATGACTTCCTCTCTTTCCGTTTCACCATGTTCATAAGCATTATAAAAAAGGTAACATAACATATATTTTTCAAACCTAGCTGTGCCATTGCTGGCTGGCTAGCACATTCCTATATGGCTTTCATTTACAAGCTTGCCCCTGACGGGCGACACGCTGACGAGACTGATCACCTTTCGTTGAACCTCGCTTCCATTCCATCAGGTAGGTAGGGGCTTAACAGCCTACACGTCCATAGCTAGCTAGGCCAAGCACCGCCTCTTTAGCACGTTCATGGACATGGGACGCAGCAGCAAGTAGGTGACGCGTCACTTTTGAGCCGGGTCGTCCCGTGGGCTGCGTCGAGAAGCATATATACTATATATATATATATACACACATATATATGATCTGTCCGCTATATATACAGATATATATAAATGCATGTATACGCAGAACCGGGCAGGTGCAATGTCCGTATGTAGACACACACGCGCATCTTCTTCTTCTTACGAAAGCATGCATGTTGCTGATTTGACAAAGCTAAAAGAAATATGTTTGATACATGTAGCTATTTGACGGCTCGGGTAACCATTTCCCACTACTGTTGTTCACACATCAGCGTGTATTGTCGTCGCTCCGGCGAACGATGATGATGCATGGGCCATGGAGTGGAGTTATGCACAGGCAAAGGCATGTGAAAAGCGTGCCACGCATCATGCATGCGTGCATGCCTGCCTGCTTGCCTGCATACAACGAGATGCGTTATGGTTCGGGCGTCGTCGCCTTTGCCTTTGAAAGCGTCCGAGATAGGGGAGTCCACCACCAGCCCCCCGAGCCTGTGCTGCTCTGCCACCGCCCCTCAGCGGCGCCGTCCAAGCTCCTCCGCCGTCCTCAGCTTACCCAAACCAACACCTCTGCTCCACGCGCCCAACCCTCCACCTCTCCCTCGCAGCCACGTCGCTCAAGCGCCCCTCGCTCCTCAAATCCAGATGGATTTTGGAGGGACTCGCCGCAGCCGCCGCTCAGATCCCACCCAGTTGACCAGCTGAACGACTTCATCATCCCTGCCATGCCTGAATCCATGCCGGATCCACCCTCCTACGCCGACATCGTCCGTCACCCCGTCCCGCCTCGTCATCGCCCCGTCACCCTCCGCGGCGCCAACTCAGATCCACGATTACTGTCCCTCCAAGAAGCACCTACTACGCCGCCCGCCCCCCTCCTCGCTTCAATGCGCGACGGGACGGGTCTCTACGCCACGCCCCATCATCGAGCCCCAAGTAGGCACGTCAATCCTCGCGCATCTCCACCCCGAGCGATTGCGAGTCGGGATGGAGCCGCGTCAGGGAGCGCCAATGGAGGAAGAAAAATCCCCTCCCCCAAGTCCCTGCTGCTAGATTCGTCAAGAGATACACATTCAAGACCCTCTGCGTCGGCCGGACGAAAGGCCGCCCCCCAACGGCCAGCACCATGCCGGGCTTCAATTTCGCCTTAGAGGCCAAAGCTGCCTTCCTCCTCAAGACCTAGGGACGTTGCTTTAGGTGCTTGGCCTGTGACCACCGCGCTAGCACCTGCAGAGATCCCATTCACTGATTGTGGTGCTTCTACTCTAGGCACAAGCAGAGCCGCTGCCGCTCCACCAGCTCATGACACCAGCAGCCTCGTTGTCAGATTTATGAGCCCAACAGTCCAATAGGGGGTTACCCAAGTAGTTTATTTGTAGGTGAGGGCAGTTACAAAACCAAGAACTCGAAGGTGATCGCGAGAACACAAGGGACACGAGGGTTTTAGATAGGTTCAGGCCTCCGGAGAGTAATACTCTACGTTCTGTATGTGTGAATTGTATTGCTGGTATGAATTGGATTGCCCTATGCGCTCCATGATATCCGGGCAGATTTGGACTGTCTTGTTGCCTTGACGTGTACTTCAAGTAACTTCATGTCCTCGGCCCGCATGCCTTGGTCGGGCAGGCCCACTTGTTGGTCCGGCCAGTATCCTAGGTGGGGACTCATGTATCCCTCACTCGTCATGCCCCCCACTCTGGTAGGCGGTGGGCTCCTCGAACTCCCGAGCCCCCACCGCGTTAAGCAGCCAAGCCCAGAGCAATGATGAAGGGGTTCTGTGTGGTCGACCCCGCGCTACACCCGGAGGAGGACCGCCTCCACATTCCCACCTCCTTCGAGCTGGAACGCGAGCTGCGCGACTAGGAGGGCAACACGCTCATCACCCGGGCCATGCACGTGCCTCCCAGTACCACTACAAGGAACCTTGAGGACACCATTATCGACAAGTTCAGGCTCTGGCCCGGCAATGTCAGCATCACCAGGCACCGCCAGGAGGTGTTCCTGATCCGTTTCCAGCACCGGCGTCACTACGAGGAGATGAACACCCAAGGCAAGTTCCAGTACCGCGGCGCTGATGTCTGTGTTCATCCATGGAGAAGCCTCACCGGAGCTCTTGGCGCTGCTCTCTTCTATCGAGTGCGTATCTGCCTCGATAGGGTGCCACGCCATGCGTGGCAGCCCAACATTGTGGAGCGCATCGTTGGTCGTACCTACGCGCTGCAGTGCATCGACACCAACCTGCTTCATCTTACAGACACTCACGACATTGAGCTCTGGGCTTGGTCGGCTGATCCGAGCAAAATTCCCAAGGTGATGTGGCTCATCATCACAACATGCACCATGGATGGCTCCTCCTCCTCTGTGCAGGTCTCCGAGGTCCCACCGTCACGCTGGCAACGCGTCATCAAGCACTGCATCCTCGTCCACATCTAGGAGATCCACAACTACTCCATGGTCGCCATGGAACCCCGTGACCCGGACATCCCCATTGACGAATTGGAGAAGTGGCGGCTTCCCTGGTTTTGGGGCGTCCGGAACGGCGAGCAGGCGTCAACGCCCGTGTTCCCCCTGTTCCAGCCATGACGAGCATGCTGAGGAAGACTGTCGTGACTGCGAACGGCGGGACCGCGCCGAAGCTAAATGCCGGGGTCGAGGTGACAACCAACTGAACTTCCATGACACGTTCAGAAAGCGACGCGATGACCACCATGACGATAAAGACTGCTAGCCTCATGACCAGCACGACAAGGGGGGTGGCGGCCACGGCGCACGATGCAGCGAGCCCCGCCGGGAGCGCTCCCGCTCCCCACGTAGACACGGCTCCGACCTGAAAGGATCATGTGATGCCTAGAGGGGGGGTTGAATAGGCTCGATCTTTAAAACCTGAAAATTCTTCGCAGTGGTGTTAAATGTGTTGGAACTTCCGACACTATGCTAGAACTTCCGATGGGTCGGAACTTCCGACACTATGCTAGAACTTCCGATGGGTCGGAACTTCCGACAGATTAAAAGCTACTCTACAAAAGTCAAAAACAAACAGGTTGCAACAGAATCTATTTGAATCAAAAGTTCAACAATGATATAGAGAGACTACTGCAGGTGATCTTTATGAGAGAAACTTCACTAAAAAGTAGATCGGCACAAATAAAGCTCTAGGTCAACAAGAACTTGAAGAACACAATAAGCACATAAGACAAAGGATTTGTTTACCGAAGTTCACTCCCACAAAGGGAGCTACATCTCCGTTGAGGAGCTCACAAAGGGCCAGGTCCTCACTAACCCTTTACCTCTCTCAATCAACCACGAAGGAGGATCGAGTCACTTACTATGAATCCTCCAAGAGGATGGGAAATACAAACTTCCCGAGCACACCACAATGAGATGGCACTCAAACAGGCGACGTCGAACCGTCTAGAAGCAAACTTCAAGAGTAACAAACGCGAATCGAACACCGAAGATGCTTTAAGTGCTCTTGAGATGAACTTGGTTGACCTCTCACTCAAAGATTGAGTCACACACCTCAAATCCTTCTCTCACCCAAGCCCTAGCTCAAAACTCTTAAAGATTTAGCTCAAGGAGGGAGTGGGGAGGAGTATTGAATGCTCAAGGGGGTGTTTGTCTCGTGGTTGGTCAACAACCAAATGAAGGGGGGCAGAGGGGGTATAATTACCTGAGCCCCAAAAACTAGCCGTTGCAGTTCTGTTAAGTGCTTGTTAGAACTTCCGACACAGTTCAAATAAAACAGCTAGGAACCCTTTGCCTATTATCGGAACTTTCGACACAGGGTCGGAACTTCCAACACTGTTCAATTAAATCCGCTGAGCACCCCCTGCCAGAAGTTTTTGAAAACTTCCGGCAGGTGTCGGAACTTCCGATACTCACAAAAACTATGAGAAATTAAATGTGCAAGTGTATGAGTGGTGTCTCTCGTGGGTGGTTACCATCTCAAACAAGCACTTTGACATCTTCAAGCTATCCATTCGCTTCCCCCTTTATAGTATAATATTCCTAAACTCAAATTCAAAAAATAGAAATTATAAAAGATCTTCCTTTATGCTTCAACACCATCTATCAAACAAATTTGGGGTCCTTTCTTGCACCTTTTCATTTCTTAACATTTGAACCTGTCAATTTCTCAATAATTTCATTAGTTACTTATGCAAGTCATCAACACCAAAATCCACTTAGGGGGCCAAATGCACTTTCAATCTTCCCCTTTTTGGTGATTGATGACAACACAACTAAGGCTCACAAGAGAAGTATATAAACATTTTGAATCTAATCATATAGGTAAGCTCCCCCTTAATATGTGTATTTTTCAAGATCAGATAAAAAATGGCCTCAAATGTCATTTGCACATATTAAGAGAGCTCCCCCTATATCCTTGCATTCGTGAGGTGCAAAGTGTGACATTAAAATCAATGTGATGCATATGACAAGATATATCACATCAACAAAGTGAAAATGAACAATACATCATGCTAACCTTGTCATCATGCCATATTGCTTGTCTACAAGAGACCAAAATGCGGAACATTGATGCGCACCTTGTTCAGTACCTTGGGGGATTCAGATTAGATAAATTCCCATACTTATCAGCGACAGGAATTTCAGGCAAGCGTGGGAGGATCCTTCTGTTGTGGAATGACAACTTTGTTGATATCCAAAACATTTCCATACAAACATACTCCATTACGGTGATGGTAACAATGAAGGTGTCTGACCTATCCTTTCTGCTCACAACAGTTTACGGTCTAACGAGAGACAATGAAAAATCAGGCTTCCTAGCTGAAATTCGAAGCATTAGCCCGCCACAAAACGTAAAATGGCTCATCCTTGGCGACTTCAATTTAATTTATCGAGTGCAAGACACGAACAACACAAACCTAAATCTGAGACAAATGCGCAACTTCAAAGCCACTCTCAAGCACTGCAATCTGAAGGAAGTCCATCTGCAAAACAGGAAATTCACATGGAGCAGCGAGAGGCGAAACCCAACCCTGGTGCGGCTTGATAGAGTTTTCTGTAATGAAGCCTGGGACATCACTTTTGCCTCCCATGTCCTTGAGGCGCTGTCAACCTCTCTTTCTTATCATTGTCCACTACTTCTCTCCAACCAGGAGAAGTCGCTCAGACCCAGACCTTTTAGATTCGAGAACTTTTGGGATGCAATGCCCGGTTTCCTTCAGGTTGTTCAGCAAGCATGGTCAGCCCCAAACACTCACACGAACCCGATGCATCACCTAAATTTTCATCTGGCAGCTACTGCAAAAGCTCTCAGAAAATGGAGTAAGACTCTATTTTCAGAAGCAAAACTGCAGTTTCATATGACACAATCAATCATTCTATAGCTTGACATAGCATAGGAAACAAGAACCTTGACAGACAATGAGTTTATGCTGCGTGCTAAATTAAAGAAGTGTGTCCTGGGGTTAGCAATCCTAGAATGACTCCGCAAGAGACAATGCTCCCGCATGACGAACCTCAAACTAGGCGATGCTAACACACGTTTCTTCCACCTAAAGGTAAATTTGAGATGGCAAAAAAACTTCATCAGAAAGCTAAGATCAAACAATGGATGGGCAACCTTACATCAGGAGAAGGCTCTCATCGCTTAGAACCACTATGAGAACGTACTAGGCCTGCCCCCGAATCATGATCTTGACTTCAACTGGAATCTCTTCCCGCAGCCGACCATTGATCTGGCTACCCTTGATGACGACTTCACAGAGGAGGAGGTTAAATGTGCCCTCAAGCTTATGCCCAAAGATAAAGCCCCTGGCCGGCCGGACGGATTCACAATCAATTTTTTCATCAAATGCTGGGAAACGATCAAAGGGGAGCTGATGAGCCTTATACACGCCTTTGACAGCTAGAGGCACAACTTCTTCGACATACTCAATACGGTCAACATAATTCTTATCCCCAAAAAAGAGGACGACGACAATATATCGGATTTTCATCCTATAAGTCTCATTCATGGGATAGCAAAAATCATAACAAAAATGTTGGCCTTGCGTCTACAACCTCACATGAACACACTCATTTCAAATAGCCAAAGTGCTTTCATCAAGAGGAGGGCTATTCATGATAACTTCATGTACGTCTGCAACCTAGCTCGATGGTTTTACACTTCATGAGCCCCAACGCTCCTTCTAAAGCTTGATATCTCGAAAGCGTTTGACTCGGTACGCTGGGACTACCTCCTAGACCTCCTACGTTGCAGAGGTTCCCCCCTCCCCCCCAAGGTGGAGAAGCTGGGTATCCACGCTTATGAGCACAACCACCTCCAAAGTCCTAGTGAACGGTTTCTAGGGTATGACATCCAACATGGCAGAGGCTTGCGTCAAGGTGATCCCCTCTCACCCCCTCCTGTTCGTCCTTGCAATTGACCCGTTGCGGGAGCTGCTTGACATTACGACCGAGAAAAAAGCTCTAACAAAGCTTCGAGGCAAATGTGCGCATTTACGTCTATCACTATACGTTGATGACGCTGTAATCTTTGTTAATTCGACAGCGAGGGATGTCTCAAATATCAAAGAGTTGCTGGATAATTTTGGACTTGTAACAAGGCTAAACACAAATGTGCAGAAAAGTTCTATCTCACCAATACGCTGCGCTGGAATCGACCTCGATGCAATCCTCGCTCCATTTCCGGCTGCAAGAACAACATTCCCAATCAAGTATCTAGGCCTGCCACTCTCACTTGGGAGATTGAAAAAAGTAGACTTTTAGCCGTTATCCGACAAAGCAAACAGTAGACTAGCAAACTGGCTGGGGAAATTCTTCATGCTGGAAGGAAGGAGAACTTTGGTCAAGGCAGTCCAGTCGTCTCAACCGATCTGCTATCTATCTGCCTTAAAAACTCCGGCTAAGATTCTTGAGGAAATCGACAAATGCCACAAAAGATTTCTCTGGACGGGTACGGACCAAATTGTGGGAGGAAAATGCAACTTGGCTGGCCGACCAGGTTAGGAGGCCTGGGGATCCTGAATCTGAAAAAATTTGCACGCACCTTGCGGCTTCGTTGGCTATGGCAAGAATGGAAGGAACAAGACAAGCCATGGATCGGCATGCCAATTCCATGCAATGAAAAGGATCGCTGTCTATTTGCCGCTGCTACCACAATCACAATAGGCAATGGAGAAATGGCTAAATTATGGGAATCCGCCTGGCTACAAGGTGTCACACCGAAGCAAATAGCGCCTGCTATCTACAAACTCTCAAAAAAAGAAAAGGAGAACTGTCCAGAATGCAATGTCCAACGATGCGTGGATCCGAGACATTGGTGTTGTGCATATAAACTCGGCCACACAACTTTCGGAATTCACCCAACTCTGGGAACGACTAAGAGGCGTGCAACTCATCCCTGAATCACCGAATTCAATCGTCTGGAAATTCACCAAGCACGGCGAGTACACGACGGCGTCAGCCTATGAGGCTCAGTTCATGGGATCGACAATCTCGCCCATGGAGCACCTGATCTGGCGTGTTTGGGCGCTGCCAAAATGCAAATTCTTTTCATGGCTAGCATTTCAGGATCGGCTATGGACGGCAGATCGTCTGATCAAGCGAGGATGGCTGAACCAAAAAGTATGCATGCTTTGCCATACCCAAGATGAGAACATACTTCACCTTTTTCACCCAATGCCGATATAGACTGCCTGTATGGAACAACATCTTCGACTAGGTCGCAGCACATGTTCCCTCAAAGAGGGGACTGGACGGCATTCACGTCCATAGACGACTGGTGGCGGCATAGGCTCCATGGCTGGAGCTCCTTTGAAGGGATGACGATCTGTGATAATTATGGTATGCTAGGAGCTGTGGAAGGAGCGCAAAGCTAGAGTTTTTCGGCGAACATTCCTTCAACACGGCCAACTATTCAGAAAGACAAAGGAGGAAGCGCGATGCTGGGTGCTAGCCGGAGCCAAACATTTGGGAGCGATCACTAATTTTGAGGAGTAGGCCTATTCTGTACAGCATTTTTTCTTTACCCCTTTGGCCTAGGTCATGTTAACCATATTACCGGTTTACGTAAAAAAAAAGCGTCGAGGGGCTTTGCATAATTATTAAGCTCCAATTATCAACGTAGAACCTGCAATCATTCGAGATCCATTGATTATAGTAGGCATGCACGTAGATCCTTAATGTGCATGTACATTGTACACGACAGGGCCAAGACCATTGAGCATGGCTCTGCTGCCGGTGAGGACTAGTATTATGATTTATGAAGGGGAATAATGATGATGCGCATGTAACCCCCCTGCACAGTACATGTCAACATCAACGGTCCGTTCTAATTTGTTTAGTCGCTGCTTCTATAGACACTCACATACTACTTAACAAATAATTAATAAATGTATAATTACGCTGTCAAACTCGAAAATAATTGTTTGCGCGTAACCTCAAAGGTATTTTTTGATTTTTTAAATAGAAAGTAATTGTTTTTCAGGAAATAATGCCATTCGTGTGGCGCAGGCAGCAGGTTCCTCTGCCCCTTCCCCCCTCTGCACGCACACCGCCGTTGCCTCTCTTCCCCCAGACACCATGGGCCATCTCCCACACGGAGCCGCACGCGCCTACTACGGCCTACGGCATGGCCATGGCCTGGCCGGCGTGAGAGAGAGAGAGAGAGAAGGAAAGCGAGGAATCTAGCTAGGGTCTTTCCCTGGTCACGGACACCGGCTTTCTTTTGCAATTTCTTTCACCAGCAGAGCTGCAGAGGGCCCCTGCCACATGGGCGTAGTAGGACTTTGATCCTAGCTAGTTTTGTTGATTTTCTACGCACTGTTCCAGCCAGGGGCCCCATGCATGGACCATGAACGCAGAGAGAGCCATGGTGGATTGGTGCTTGGGCTTGGGCAACACATTGCATTTGCCTTTTTTTTCTTTTGAAATTTTTTAGGGCTTGTTGCATTGCCTGGTTGTGAGCTATGAGGATGCATAGCCCCACTGTAGCGGGCAACCATGGGCACTGTGATCAGTACCAGCTCGATATAATGGCTTGATCTGGTTGCCTGACTGAGATGACCAGACCGGGCAGTAGCCTAGCCTTTGGGTGGTAGCCTGGTAGATGAGGCTTGCACATCATAGCCAAAAAAAAAGGATGAACAGGAATTGGATCGTCTTGGGTTTGATTCTTTTAGGAGTCAATTTTTTTTCTAGGGAAATAAAATACGCTCGATCAATAATGTGGATCCGAATAATTTTGGGATTAGTTAGATGTAGATGTGGTTTGTTGCTAATGGATGGACGGATTGGAGATTTTTTTTTTGTGAAAATGAGGGTGTGGGCTGTGGACCATGTCTGACATGTGGGCATCGGCATTATGTGTACTCTGTACTGGTAGAACGTACCCCGTAGTGTAATGTGACCCAGGCACCCAGCACGGCCGGCCAGGCCAGGCCAGGCTGCAAAGACGCCATGTACATCGTAAGCGTATATACAGCGTACGGCTCTGTACACTGGCGACCCAGATGCGTACGACCGCATCCGCATCCGCATCCGCATCCGTCAGAACTCAGAAGGCCGGGCGCTCGGAAAGGCGCCTGCAGGCTGCAGCTGCACTGCACCCTGCGCTGCACGCGTGCGTGGAACAGTCGCTGACCCACACGCTTGCGGACGCAGCAGAGCTGGCCGGCCTGCGGGAATGGCGAGCCAGGTCGGGGTCGGAACGGATCGGCGCGGTGGTGGGGGTAGGTCGACGGATCGACATGGCCGTGCGGCGCCAATAATGGCGGTGGTGGCGGACGGAGGGAGGGAGACCGGATCGAGCGGCCGGCCGGCGGCGACCAGGCGTCAGTCCAGGGGCCGGGGGCGCTGGGCCGGTGGTGCGCAATAAAGCGCGTGCAGTGATCAGCGGGTACGCCTGGGGGCACCTGCAACACCCGCTCGTGCGCCGCGCAGGTGGCAGGCAGGTCGAGGAGCTGCAGGCGCGGCAGGCATGGATGGGCGCTGTGCCTGTCAGCGTCCGGCCTGGTTTGGCTGGATGCGCTTATTTTTAGCACCCCTCACATCAAATGTTTATATATTAATTAGGAGTATTAAATGTAGATTATTTATAAACCCATTACATAAGTGGAGGTCAAACGGTAAGATGAATCTATTAAGCTTAATTAGTCCATGATTTGATAATGTGTTGCTATAGTAAATATTTGCTAATGATGGATTAATTAGGTTTAATAGATTCGTTTAGCCTCCACTTATGTAATGGGTTTTGTAAATAGTTTACGTTTAATACTTCTAATTAGTATCTAAATATTCGATGTGACACGTGCTAACCGAACACCCCCGCGTCTGATCAGGTACTCATGTGGTGCTGCGGCGCCTGCCGCTTGGAGCCAGAAGCGGCGACGACGAGCGGAGCCGGGCCCCGGCGGCCGCCGGCCGGCCAGGTGCGCGTGCGTGCGAGCGCGCGGCGGGCACGGGGGATCTTCTGCGCCGGGAGGAGGGGATGGATGGGATGCGCGGACATTGTGGGCGGGCCAGAATGGACCGGCCTTCTTTGGCCCACCAATCTTCAAATGGGGAAGTAAGTAAGTGGTCCAACAACAACAAACAGATGACGGACGACGGGTCGACTCGTCTCGTTTCAAGCGGCACTGGAGGCCCGGGGAAAGGTGGGCTTGGGTACGTGTACGACGGAGTTGCTGACCGGTCCCATAATGAATGAGAGAAAGGTCCATAGTAGACAGGTCCGTTTGCATGCTGTTCTTCCATTATATAGAGTTTGTTTGGTTGCCTTCCAATATTTGCCAAGCTAAAATCAAAGTAAGTCTAAAAGATTTGGCTACCAATTGGTTTATTGTCAAAAAATTTGGCATATCAATGTTTGTACCCAAACCATAGCTGTCACTATAAGTTTCTTGAGAGGATTGAGAGGAATAAGTATTGGTCGGCATGTTTTGTCACTAAACCAAGTAAGTACTTAAATTTCTTACCACAACTTTGGCATGCCCTGATTTTTGGCAAGCTATGATTTTAGCTTGCCATAATTTTAGCTGGACAACAATTGGAATCCAACCATTTCCAATAAGGCTCTATAGTCTCTACGTATCTATAATTCGTCTTCTATTTATAGCCTTATTACTTACATGTATGTCTGTTTCCTGTATATATGACAAGAACGAAATAAACAAAGATTTTTTTTTGAAAAAGTAGCATACGCGTCACCCTTGTTTCCTGCGTTTCTTAATCTTAGTTACAACATGATGCTGACTTTTCTGTTGGAGCTTAATCTGCCAGCACAACTGATGCAGTAAATCCATCGTGTTCTGAAGCAAAACTGACAGACTGGAAGGAGAAGTGTGGTCATTACCTTGGTAACTCCTGCTGATGAAGGCATCCACTTGCGAGGAGGACAAACAGTGATCTAAAGACCTGTGAACACGTGGACAAGCTCGGTTAAATAAACAGCTGAGTAAGTGGAAGCTGCTTTCGGAAGCGCTTGGATGGAGTTTGCTTCATACTTGTGTGGGGTGGGCTCACGCGTGGGCTCTTGCTGAAAGCCCACGAGCGAACAGAAAAGCCGCGCTCGCCGCTGCGTCGGGCCGGCCCAGCATCACGCGCGCAGCTGTGCCACTCACTAGCCCACTCTCGCTGCTGCGCGAGGGAAGCGAGGGAGAGCCCACGCAAGATCGGTGGTGGCCGTGCCTCTCCGCGCCCCCTTTTCCGCCGCCGCCGCCTTCTTGCTCGATCGCTTGCGCACCTCCGGCGGCCGCGGCCTCCCTCTCCTCTTCCTCCTCCTCCCGATGCGGGCCCTCGCGCGCGCCGCGTCGCTCCTCCGCCGCGCCGCCGCGGGGCCGGCTCCGGCTCCCGTGGCGCCGCGCCGCTCGCTGCCCGGCGCGGGGCCGAGTCTCGCCAAGGTACTGACCGCCCCTATCCTCTCTCTCTCTCTCTCCCCTCCGCTCCCGCTCTCCTGTCCTCGGTGCGGCGGTGCCCCGTTGCCCGGCTATCGATGGCGCTGCTGCTGCTACCGCGACGGCAGCGGATTCCAGTCTGCGTGTGGATGCCTCCTCTGTAGGGTTTACGAGTGGGTTAGGAGCACGGGTTGAGCAGCTGTTGCTCTGGCGTTCGCCGTTCGGATGCTTGGTCCCATGCAGGATGCGAAATGGACCTGTTTGCTTTGGGTTAGAGTTGTGGTTTTGGCGCCACTTGTCTGAATCTTGATTCGGTTTTCGACTTGAAATCTGGTGATTTAGCAAATATCTGACGTTCCTAGTGGTCGTTTCACTCGACTGCAGTTAGGTTTACTTGAGGTCTACTCTGGTTAGCATGCTCAGGGAACATTCCATTCCCAAAGTTCCTGATCGGTGGTGCCAAATTAAAGTTAAATGTCAGCAATTAATGCTGGTAGCAGCAGGTGTGCTTGGCTTAGGAAGGGGTGCGTTGAGTAGATTTCAGTGTTGGATGCCCATCTAATTATAGCATGCAGGTGGCTGGTGAAAATTGCCAGTTTCATCTCTGAATCTGCCTTGGGTTAGAGAAACATGCTAGCGCAGTTTCATTGTTTTAGCTGTGGCTGTGGGTGTTGATTCAGTTGGGCCGTGGTCCAATTGCTTTTGTCTGTTTATTCTGTTCTTGGTGCGGCTGGTCCTGTGATTCAGCTTGCTTATCTTAGGATGCATTCAGTTACTGCTCAACTAGGGTCTGCAAGTGATTCTTCAAACTTGGCCTTGACATTGCCCAGGAATGCACTGAAAACACTACATCTATGGCATGCTCCTATCTTCTGGAGCATTTTCTTTTTAATTTCTGATATGTTTGTTGACAGTTGATTTATTGTGTTTTCCCAGTTACGTATACCTTGGAGGATAGCATCAATTATATGTGTCCTGTTTAGCAATTTTGGTTGTCAAGATTCAACAAAGAAATTACTCTTCTTGTTGCCATGATTTAGCTTATTATCTAGTCATCTGTTAAGAAGTGTGTTAAGAAGTCGATTTTGTGTATGTCTCTCAAAATTTGCTTTGGTATATTTGATTGCAGACGATTTTAGCATTGACTTTTGTTTTAACTACGTGATTCGTTTCCAGAATTTGCCAGCTTTCTGTTTCAATGGGTATTCTACACTTTTGGCTCCGGCAAATGAAGTGCTGATTCCACCAGAACTTCTATCTAGCAAGACTGTCTGGACACCAGATCGGGAACTTGGTACTTTCTGCCCCTATTGATCAGTTGCCATTTCTCGCGGAACTATTCTTGCCAACTTTCCTTTTAATCAGAATTGATATATTGCATGACTTACTATCTTATCTTTGGTTTACTACGGCTTTGCTAGCTGTTTATCTAACCTGATCGTTTGGCATGAATGTAACTAGACCTCACTTCTGCAGTATTACAGTTTCTTCTTTATTGGCCAATGGAAGAAATATAGAATTTCTAAATTGCTGATTTTCTTTTGATCTAAGCATATGCTAAATTCTGGCTGCCCTGATTTATTATAATATTGCAGGGCAATATGAAGACCTGGTAGCTAGGGTGACAAACTTCCATAATGAGGACAAGGGCTTCATGGTTTTGGATGGTGATGTTTTTGATGTTCCAATTAGGAAGGATATTGTTCACCGAGTAGTAAGGTGGCAGCTTGCAAAAAGACAGCAGGTACGCACATGGGATCTCTAAATATCTCTTTATTTTACCCAGAGTTTTGAAACTTGATTCTTGGAGATCTACAGTATAACATCTTGGTCAAATAACAGTTCCATGTTCTGATAAAATTGGATGCACCTTTGCCTTTACAGGGGACACACTCAACTAAAACTATCAGTGAAGTCAGTGGCACAGGAAGAAAGCCTTATGCGCAAAAGGGAACTGGAAGAGCACGGCATGGAACACTACGCGGTTGCCAGGCTAGTTATTATAACTGAATGCTACATCATTATTATTGTGGTTATTAGAAACATCTCATCCAATTTGCAGTTCAGTCAACTAAACTAAGAATATAACAGTTTCGTGGTGGTGCAACCATGCATGGGCCTAAACCACGAAGCCATGCAATCAAGCTGCAAAAGAAAGTAAGGCGGCTAGGGCTTAAGATTGCCCTGTCTGCTCGAACCGCGGAGGGGAAGGTATTTGCTAACCTACTAAATTTATATGTGCTTCAATGTGCTCATTTTTGGTTGACAACTATATTATATTTACAGAATTGTTATAGAAAAATCAATTGCTCTATTTAATCATGGTTTAATAGTGTGTTCTTGGAACAAATATGATTATTATTTAGAAGTACACACGACTTCGCTCCAATATTTTCACACGATGAACTCTGTAAATGACACTGACATAATTGAAGAACTGTTTTGCATATCTTGACTTTATAGATCCTCTTTAGGAAAACAGGCTAAGTGGCCAACCACGTGTGTTGTGGTCTAACAAATATGAGCTGTCATAGTGTTGATCAGTACCGTGGTGCATGTTGCCCTGTGTCCTATTATCCTTGTAGCATATTTAAGCTTTGTGGTTATATATGATATGCTGTTCTTTAAGATGGCCAACTTACAACTTAAATTACTAGGATCATGTTTCCGAAACAGGTTGAATTATTAGTTGCCAGATTTTACTCTGAACTGAAATCTATTAAACAATATGACAATACATGTTTGTTTTATTATAAGTTTTGTTCCACACTATTAAAAGGTATGTGCTAAAATTTAGCTGTCCTCATTTTGCATAGCTTTTAGTTTTTGAGGACTTAATGATATTACCATCAATTCAAATTACTTTGATAAAAAGTTGAATCATTAGCCCATATATAACTAGAAACTGACAGCTTTACCCTGCTTTCCTGAAAGTTAACTGAAATTGTGTCAGGAAATATGAGTATATCATATGACAATACATGTTTTGTGCAATGTTTTCCTGTGTGGTTTAACTTTTTAGTCTACAAACATTATGTTTGGACCTTAAGTCCTTAACATATGAATTCATTATTCGCTATCATAATGTTTGCTTTAAAGTTTACTGGTCCAAGTTCTTTGTATAGCTCTTGGTCTTTGAGGACTTGGAAGTCCCTAGCCACAAGACAAAAAACATTGTGCAATACATAAGCCAGATGGATGATACAAAGAAGGTTTTATTGGTGGATGGAGGTGACATTGATAAGAAGCTAAAGCTGGCCACTCAAAACCTTCACTATGTGAATGTCCTTCCTTCCATTGTAAGCTTCATAAATTTCACTACTTGACTGTTTGCGCAATCAGAATTAGTGTTCTTTGCTGAGCACGTCCTTCTGGGATAAAGTAATTATGCTGATGTTTCTATATCCTGAAATGCAGGGTCTCAATGTATACAGCATCCTCCAGCATGACACCCTTGTAATGACTCGAGCCGCTATCAATAGAATCGTGGAGCGGATGCACACCCCCATCAACCGCTAGCAAGGAGAAATTCGAGTCAGACCATTGTTTCTTATAGCCAGCAACTGTGCTTTAATCCCCTGGAGCTGCATGCTTACCAGTTTCCCCCAGAGCTGACTTGAAGCTGCGAACTCAACTGTTTCATGTTGAAATGGCCGGTTTAATGCTGACGTGCATGGATCTTTGGATTTGCAATAAAGTTGGTGTTGACAAATTGGGGATATTGTTCCTAGGTTTTGGATGGACCGTTAGCTTCTTTCCCAGTTTATTATGCTGTCCTAGTTTGTAATTCAGAAAAAAAAGTAGATTGCGATTACCACTGGCTTCTGAAGCACACAAAGCTTGAATGAACTTTTCTCTGCTATATTTGCTTCGCTTGTCTCCTCCCTTTCTTTTCATCGTCATTCAAATGAAAGGTCATATTTCTCAACCTGCCATGCTTAGTGATACTCAAGTGATGTTTTCTCTTAGATGATGCATCCATATCAAAATCGTTTTGAACCCATAGCAATTTTTGGAATTAATGCAACGAAATGAGTTCCAATATGAATATTTTTTAAAAAATTTAAAATTCTACAATTTGAGTATTCTATTTCAACAGATCGAATGTTGCATTTCAACATTTTCACATAAAACGTTGAAAATGTGGATCTTCCGGCCCTCTTTTTCCTATAAACTTGTTGCAAGGTAGACGAGTTTTCCAGAGTCATAGTGGCTGCGCTGGTGGTAATCGCTCTAATCTCAGTAACCTTGGACTATAGTAATCATGTAAAAATCACCTCATTCTGTTTATACATCATCATTGTACCAAAAATTTTCTCGACAAAAACGCTAGAAAAACTCTCTGGAATGAACAAGCGATCATCGCACCAAAAACCTCACTCGGAGATGCATGTCCTGTGCAAGATGTGTTCGCTACAGCAATCGGAGGAACAGCAACTACTCTTTGACCGTCCATGGTCGAACTAATAGCAGATGATCCACGGGTGATAATCAGAATTGGGTTCTTTTTTGAGTTTTTCTGTTTTGGTGCATATACGGCGCAGTGCACATGATCGCTGTTGACTAGAAAGCAATGCAAAGTCTTTTAGTAGAAAAAAAAGGAGCAGAATGAACTCTTCCTGATTCAGAGCCAGGAAAGGAAAGAGAGAGCATGGAGCTCGTGCGTGACAGCATCCCCATGGTTTCCCTGGCCGTGTCCGGCGGCGCCCTGTACGCGCGCGCCGGGTCCTCGCGCCTAGGAGGCTAGGACCCGGCCTCCCGCGTCTCGCTGCGCTGCTCCCGGCGGCGGCGTGCTTCGCCGTGGCCCCGTTCGCCTTGTCGTCAGCCATCCTCCGGTGCAGCGCCGTTCCTCGCATGGCTCGGCACGTTCAAGCTCGGCCTCCTGGCCACCGGCCGTGGGCTGCTGGACCCGGCCTCCCCCGCGCTCCATTTCGCTCCATTTTGGCGGAGGCTCACGGCTGCGGCGACGCGCGACGAGGCTGCAAATGGGAAAAATTATGAAGTATCGAATTTCAACGATCAGCGAGAGATAATCAACAATCGACGTGAGCAAGAAGTCGACAATTACAACCACTTTCCTACCTTCACAAATCGGGTAATGAGGACAAGATTACCCAAAAAGTTCAAACCAATAGGAATCACCAAGTATGACGGCAAGCAAGATCCAATTCAATGGCTCCGATGCTACTCGTTGGCAGTCCAGGCAGCTGAGGGCAACAACGACACCAAAGTCATCCATTTTCCTATATGCATGGAACCCGCGCCTTTGACATGGCTTGAGTCACTCAAGCCTAGATCAATCGACTCTTGGGCAGACTTGACAAAGGCTTTCACCAACAACTATGCCGGCTCCATGACTAGACCGGGTAACAAGATCGACCTAAGTCAAGTAAAGCAGAAAGAAGGCGAAACCCTACGCGACTACTTGCGGCGATTCTTCGAAAAGAAGGCCACTATAGTCGACATTTCAGAAACAAACGTCATCGAGTGCTTCCAAAATGGCCTCTATGATCGATGAACATACCAAGACTTCGGCAGATGATGACCGTCCAATGTCAAGGACCTCAAAGTCATGGTGCAACAATGGGCAGACGAAGAAGATAAAGAGCGAGAACGATTCGGCTCTCACCGCAACCGCGGACGTGACAATAACAACAATGACCAGGATAGAAATCGACACAACGATAATCGAAACAACTTTTCGAGTAATCAAAATCGCAAACGGAAACCTGACAATACCGTTGCCTCCATGACTAACTCAGGAAAGAAGGGATCCCGCAAAAACGATGAAGGGCCAAGCTTCACCGAACTACTCAAAAAACAGTGCCCATGGCACCCGACCAGCAAACACTTAGCAATAGACTTGCTACAGCATGCGCCGAGTAATGCAAGATTTGCCTGCACCACCACCTCCCAAGGAGTACAACAAGAAAAAAGATAAAGGCAAAAACAAGGTCCACAATGACGAAGAAGGAGAAGGCGACTTCCAGACCGCCTCCAAGACAGTCAACGTCATTTTTGGCGGAATCCCGGGCACCGCATCCAAGCGGGCTAGCAAACTAGTACTTAGGGAAATCATGGCCATTGAACCAACAGATCCAACACCGCTAAAATGGTCAGAAGTACCCATAACCTTCAGCAGAAAGGACCAGTGGACAAAATTCTCAGAGCCAGGCCGATTCCCTCTAGTACTCGATCTCGTTGTTGCAGGATCAAAGCTGACAAAGGTACTCATTGATGGCGGAAGCGGACTCAATGTCATTTTTGCCAAAACACTAAGGAAGATGTGCCTTGACGTCACGGAAATGCTCACTCCAACAGATTCACCCTTCTACGAAATCGTACCAGGAAACACAGCTATACCACTAGGACAAGTTGTCCTGCCAGTTACTTTTGGAACTAAGGAACACCACCGAACCGAGTACATCAGATTTGAAGTCGCCGACTTCGAGACATCTTACCACGCCATACTCGGAAGGCCAGCCCTAGCTAAGTTCATGGCCATACCACACTACGTTTACTTGGTACTCAAAATGCCGGGGCCCAAGGGAGAACTAACGCTACGAGGAGATCTACGGCGATCTTTAGAGTGCGACACCGAAGCCCTGGAGATTGCTGCAACCTCTCAAGCACCCAGCCCTATGCAACAAGTTTTCACAGCTTCAAAGAAACGTCACCCAACAGAACTCGAGATCCCAGAAAACAAGTCGGGGTCCACAAAAGTGAAACCAGCAAGCGAGAAAGACTTCAAACCAGTTGATCTCCAGACCTTTGAACTAAGTTCATCTTCAAGTTTATTAATCATGTGCGGGTCCAGGTCGCTCTTAACCATGAGCACAGCTGATCGATCAGTTTTACACTCTGCAGAGGTTGCACATCTTTACCCACAAGTCGCGTAAAAGTTGAAAAGAACTTTAGACCCAACCATGCTGTGCTAGCTAGGCACAATACCACACTTCCGAGGTGTGATTGCATAGGGATACTATGAGGCCTTTAGAAAGACACATAGATAACTAGTAGCCCGCTAGAGTTTCAGTAGCGATGCAGACCATAACCCTCCCTAATGAGTTAGCACTTTAGCTAAGGCTACTACTCCAAGAGGATCGGGCTATACCCTAACACCTTCCCCCTCTTTGCCCTTTCGGTAAGGCCACTAGTCAACCACATGTCTAATTAATTAGCCAAGAACAAAGCCATATAGTTCTTATGGTTGCACTATTTTTCTGGTGGTTCTCCACATTCCAATTAACATTATCATGGTATTATAAATAAGCATAGACAAGAAGGGTGGTTAGGGACACTTGCCTTTCTCCAAAGAAAAGTTACTCTTCTCTTCAGCTCTTGCTTTCTTGAACTCTTAATCTTCAAATCTTCCGAACAACGATCCTTCTACTCGAAGAAAATACAACACAAACATACAAGCAAACAAACAAGTACAACTAAGAACAATACACCAAAATAAAAGAAAAACTTTAAAAGAGTGTACTAAAGGATAGGGCTCGATTCTAGGATTATGCAAACGGTCGATACGGCAAAACTATCGAGAGGTTTGATTTATAAAAGAAATAAAAATACTATATGCTTGATCCATTTTAATTAAATAAAACATGCACATAGGTTATTTTAGACAAATACCCTATTTGGAATTAAACAAGTTATATTTAATCATTGAAAACATGGTAAACTTAATGATATTTTATTTGTAAATATTCAAGTACAAGTTATGCAAATTTAACTTTAGAAACACAGTATGTATAAGACATCTAATCGAATAACTTTGTATTTCGGGTTCAACTAAACATATTAATACTAAAAATGCATTTATAATATCATTAAGCATATTAACTTTATTTATGAAAACTGATGTATAACACTAGATATCTTTTTATTAGAAAAGCTAGTTAATAGGAATTAATCAATTAAATCTTAGTTTATGAAAACCGGGATGGAACCTAATCAACTTTTTAGAAAAATAATTGAATAAGAATTAGTCAAGTTCACATTTAACTTTGATGTTAAAAACAAACAACATGTAAACACACACCGCTAGCGCATAAGTTAAGGTGAAACAAACGAGAACAACAAAAAATAGACTACTCTAGAGCGTAGAAGAAAAGCATAAACTATGATTTAGAAAAGACTAGTCTATGGAGAGAACAACTAGGCTGCAGGGATAATAAACTAGTCAAAGCTAAACTGAACTAGTTGGTGGAGAACAAACTAACAAGATTGGTTCTAAAGAGATGGTTGCGAAAGGTTTGACTATAAAGAACATAGCTGACTTAAAAAGAGACAACTATTATATAGGACAACTATGGACTAGACATAGGATTATAAGAAAAACAGGGACAAGCATGATCAAACTACTAGGCAAAAAAGAAACTCTAAGATAAACTATTTGGATCACTAAAGCACTCAAACTGTGCTTGAAAGGGAAAAGCTTGTTTAGATTTATAAAAGAAACATGGTTTGAACTGGAACTAAAAAGATCTAAAACTTTACAGAAGACTAGATTTTCAGAAGAGATACTGAGCTAAAACTGACAAGGAACGACTATCAAACGATTTATGTTTATGAGAGCACAAAAGACTAGATGCTAGGTTTATTTTAATTTTGCAAAACATATGTAAAGGATATTTCAGAAAGAAAATAACCTAAGTTGGAATTAATGCAAATTATACTTTATTTGCAAAGGCCGAGGTAAATCCTAGTCAAGTTTATTCATAAATGTTCATGCGTAAATTATACAAGTTACACACTTAACTTTAGAAAGGTGAGAACAACTACTCGAATAAACGCATATGTCATGTTGGCTAAACAAACTTTATTTAAAAAACATATTTCATATTGACATTAGTCATTTTATCAATAATTAAGAAAAATTGAGTTATAGCTTAACAATGTTTTAATTACAAATATTGAAGTATAGATTATACCATTTAACATTTGACTTTAGAAAGGCTAAACTATATGAAACATCTGAACGTATATTTTATTGTTACTGGAAACATGGGTATTATTGAAAACTGTAAGATTCTACAACTCGGGTTAGATTGGAACGATTTGGATATTATAGGGGTTTTTCTGTAAAAGATGCAAGACTCAGAAGAAAGGTGAAGAATTACGATTTTTTTGGGGGCTAAAGAGAAAAAATGACTTCATCTTCATCCTCTGACCGATTGAATTGTGTGGCCGACGGGAGACCCTTGCAGGCGGTGGGGGCCGGGACCGAGGGGAAAGGGGCGGACGTGGTTGCGGCGCTCGGCGGCAGCCATCGACGGCGGCAACGGTGGTAGCAGTGCGGAGCAGCTCGGGTGTGTGGCGCAGAAGGCGGCAAGGCGAGGCAGTGGTGTAGATCGGGCGAATAGGCTTTATAGGGGCGTGGAAGGTGGAGGGATGCGGGAAGCTGAGGGGGTGAGCGGGGAGGGCAAGCGGCGTGGGAGGAGCGCAAGGGACGTCGGGTGGCGGCGCACTGTTGGGGCACGGTCGGGGCGGCTCGGCCTGGGAGCGGCGGCCGCTAGGCCCGAATGGGCTTGGCAGGGCTGGTCAGAGCGGGTTGGGCCCAACGGGCTCGGTCCGGTAGGATAGGAATATATTTCCATGAAAGAAAAATCTAGAAATTCTAGATAATTCATTTAATTCGTGAAAAATACTCCAAAAATCCTAAAAAATTCCAGGAAAAATCCTAGAGATAGATTGGGATACACGGAGTCCAAATAAAATACTTGGAACTCGTGAAAAGGATTATAGAGCCTTCCAAAAATTGGATATAGCTCTAGGAAAAATGAGAATAAATTCCAGGAAATTTTGGAATATTCTCGGAAGAACCTATTCATCGTCTGAATGCATTTTTGAAACTTCTGCACTCATGAAACACTAGAATGCATCGGCATGAATGCACAAACATAGAACCACATTGTTTAATTCTGAAAACAAACAATCATTGTTCCTATACTAAATTTCCTATAAAGAAAAATAAATGTTGGGAAAACTTTTAAAATTATGAGAAAATCATTGTTTATTTATTCTTTTTAATCACATCCTAAAATTTGAAAATTTCAAGGTGTGACAACCTGCACAATTAGAACTGATTTATTGCTAAGAAATTTGTATACATACTTTGAATTCATGGTCGATTATATGCTTGGGATCTACAGAGCCATGCATGAACTCACATACGTAGTATCCGCATAAATTATTCCCAAAATTCTATCTCAAACACTATATATATGGCAAAATAAGTTATGAAATATTTGTTGTGTTCAAGGAAGTGACACGAGATGTGCAAATTCAATACATACCGGGAATTTAGAGTGGATATGAAGTTGCTCCTTGAATTCACCTGAGCGATGTTGACGGAAGGGAGCACATGCTCTGTTAAGCATATCTATGAGGTTGGTGTATTGATTTCTTATTTTCCTTAGGGAGTCCAGGATATAAACCATGCTTCAATCAACCACGATAACAAGGAGTATCCTGTGAAAACTGTACATATATGCATAGTGAAAATCTATTTAGTCTTATTTTTGACTGCTAGTTCAAAAAATAAAAGAGATGGGAAACATGCTTACTTGAAGTTGTACGACAGAAGTATGTACTTTTTGTAATGTTGCTTGTCCAAGAAATTATATATATTCTTCAAGGTCCAATTTGGTTTATCTCTTACAATTGCCTCGTTTATAACATCTGGGTCCATGAAGCCGACGTCATAGAATCCTTTCCTCCAGCAAGTTTGAATCTTCATCCTGCATGATACAAAATAGAATGGGAGATAAGACGTTGCACAATGACTAGAGTGGGAATTTTGAAGTTAGAGCAAATTAAACACTTACAGAACCCAGGAACTGATGAGTGATTTGTCAAGTGCGTCTTGATTGTAAAGGAAATAAAGTTCCTTGAGCGGCACATTTATAATGGAATCACCATGGAAATAATGTTGATCTCCAATCCAAACTTCTAGCATGAGTAAATCGGTGGCTGAAGCCTCTATGTACCATTGCTGCAATTTGTACATCTTCGTTGGAAGACGGTCCACCAACTGCGGTCACCCAAGCTCTTTCCCTAACTCAAATTTTTTATTTACTAGGCCTAGCGTGCTTTGGGATGTGATCCTCCCCTCAAAGTTGAGCTGCGGTGAGATTTGTATCTTTGGTGAATAGAAGCAGGTTCTTATCAAATTCTGAAAGAACCTGGAGCGTGGCAATCGATTGGTTGGATTGGGTTCCGAGCTGTGGAATACTTGACCCCCTTTTCTTCTTCTGAAAAGACTTTGTTACTAAGTGGTCGTAGTCAGATAGCGGTGGTTTCTCTAGCCTTTTCTTTTTCTCCAACTCATGACTCTAATGAAAGCCCTGAAGTTTAACCTTACCAGGTGGTGGATCTTTCTTCATGGGAGGTTTTGGTGCGAAGTGAGCTTTAACCTCATCATCCACTACTGCATCGATTTACACATCAGTCTTCTTGTAAGCTTTCTTGGGCTCTGGTTGCTTCTCCTTTGGCTTCATCTGCTTCTTCTTTGTAGCCGCAGTAGGCATAACTGAAGGCATGTTTTGCAGTGTATCCTTGCTCATAACAAGGGGAGGTGAACTCATGCTAGGATCCCTGTCAGCTGGTGGAGAGCATGGACTTATGCTACAATCCCTGTTAGGTAGTGCAGAGGGTGCCCTAGCAGATGACGTAGGTGATCTTGCCCTTGAGCCCTGATGAGATGATCCCAAGGTCGGGGGATTCGGTTGCAGAATCCTAATGTAACAACCTAGCCTAGGAAAACAGCTAAGACCCACTCTACGTGTTGAATGGGCCACACTTGCTAATTAACCTTCTTGCGCTTTCATCCTCGCTTCACGCAAAAGGTTGCAACCAGAGTTACTAGCTTCCTCAGGCCAGCTATTTAAGCTGGTTCAACTCCTCCATTTCTGATTTGGGACTATCTCGTGACGCTACAGTAGCCACGTGCTTTAGTAACATGAATCTGGCCTGGCCCAACTGGCCCATGGGCTGGGATGTCACACCTTATGTAGTGCTTGGGCCATAAATTTCAACCATGGATGGCTTCTCCTAGATTTATTTCCCCATCACCTCCAGGTACCTCCAATTCGAGGTCATCCCAACCGTCGACCACTCGATGCACCCTAACTTTAGTGTAACCACGAGTTGGCATCTCCACACCATGAATTGTTTGGCCTTGGGTCGATTGTTCAGCCACACCATAAGTCATCACGATGAGCTTGTTTTTCACAGGAGTAACAAGCTCACAAGGGGCCCTCCTAGTGATGTCGTCCATGGGGTGGTGTTGGTTGTCCTCAACCATGTTTGAAGATCCTCCCACTGGGACTTCTGTGGAAGTGATGCTACTTTGATGCTGAGAGGGGCTTACGCTGACATTAGCCCTTGATGATGCAGCTGCTTGTTCACTAGCTTATTTGCTAAGAGCTAGAGCCACACGCCGGTTGATGGCTTTCTCCTTTCTTGCCTCTATCAAAGCTACATGTTCTTGCAACTCTCGCAGCTATCATGCATGTTCGACCTTACTTCTTTGGCGACTTCTATAGGAATCAATGTGCTCACGAAAGGCAAACTTCCATAGGATTACTGCTTTGCCTCAGCAACATCTAGGGTGTTCTGGATTACCTAGTGCCATAGTTAGCTCATCCTTCCCTCGACCAGGCACGAAAGTTCCTTCGGCCGTAGCCTTTATTAACTCAACAACCTTGTAGCCGCTTCTCTTAATTCTTGGCTAAACATAAATGATCCATCTTCAGGATTGATCGTGCCACCATGAGCATAATACCAATGCTTTGCTCGCTCCAGCCATTCGGGAGTCGCCGGTACGATTCCCTTAGCAATTATGTAATCTTCCATCCTCTGCCATTTGATGAGGCCCTTCTTGTAACCTCCTGGCTTAGGATGATGATAGTATTTCTTCTTACGAGCATTGTCGGTGTTGGTTTTAGTTGCCTTAGTGCTCTTTTGCGATTGCTTGTACAGCACAAAAGAATCTCAGTGATCTCTTAACTTTGGGTGCTTCGTGAAATTTGGTGTAAGGACCATCTTTATGTAGTCTTTTTTTAAGTTCTTGTACGTGAAAAGCAATTGCACCCTTCTGAAATCCCCAATCTTTTACTTTTTCTTCATCTACACCTTTGAACGTGAAGTTTTCTTTTATCTGCTCCCGTATCATTTCCTTCCCTCGCTCAGGGATCGCGCTTATGGAGACCGTGCTTGTGGGTACCACGCTCTCATCGATTTCAGGACTTTTCCAATTTTGAAAGCTTAATGGGATGTTATCCCTAACAAGAAACCTAATTTGATTCACCAATTTGGTCTTAGCATTGTTTGGAGAAGTTGGTTCACCCTCTTCATTAAGTTCCGTGATGATGATACGACCCTCTAACTTCTTCTTCGGGCCTCGTTTCCATTTAGGCTTGCTCGATCCAGATGGTTGAAAATGAAAGAACTATTAATTCCCAATAATCTTGATAAGTAGAGAATTCAAATCATGTTTACGTATAATAATTGCTAAACCTCGCCTTGTTGCCCATCATTGCCTTCCTCGGCAATTGGTTGTTCCTCATTGCCATGTTGAGGTAGATGTCAGTGTGGCTGTGATCGACCTCTTTGTTTGGCGGTTCGTTCATGCGACCTTGAGCAATCAAGTCTATTAGATATTCCTCGTCCAATCGGGCATGCTCGTCCTCTGATGGTGCCATTGTAACTAATATAATATAAAAAGAATTATTCTAAGAAACACTATAACTTATATAATTTTGTTAGAATAAATGAGTAGCACAATGAATGACTAAGAATTATAATTTTTCAAACAATAAATGATTAAAAAAATAATTAAACACTTATACAATTTGTTACAATAAATGACTAAAACAATATTTACTGTGAATTACTAGTAAATGACAACAAGAAAAGAGTTAAACACTATACAATTTGTTACAATAAATGACTACAACAATTATTGTTTACTGTGAATTGCTAGTAAATGACAAAAAAAGAATGACTAAATAAAAGTTATACATTCTGTAATGAATGATTAATATTTATACATTATACATTTTGTAACAATACTTGACTAAAAAATTAACATGATTTCTAAAATAATTTGGTAATTTCTAAAAGTATCAAAGTAATTTTCTAGTATTTCAAGACATTTCTAACAATTAACATGATTTTCTAACATGGCATGTTGTACAATTTACAATTAATAGGATTTCTAGCTAATTCAAGAATTTTTCTATATTTTCCAGCTAATTCAACATTTTTTCTACATTTTCAAGCTAATTCAACATTTCTAGAAATAAAAATAAAAAAGTAATGACGTTAGCTGGCCGCGGGCTTACATCAACGGAGAAGACGGAGGCTGCGTACGGCCGGTTGCATTTCGTGGAGGATGGGTTGGCGGTGGCGACGATGGTGTTAGGGTCGCCGAGTGGGGGAGGTGCCGACGGCCAGGTCGAGGGCAGTGCTAGTGTCGGATGGGAGGCTGGCGGCGGTAGAGTGGAGGCTGCGCCGGTGTGGTGGAGGAGGGGTGGCACCGGTCGAGGATGGGCGACAGCGGTCAAGGAGGAGGCGGCGCCGGTCGAGGAGGGGTGGCGCCGGCGTGGAGGATGGGCGGGACTGGTGTGGAGGTTGGGCGCTGGCGACGGGGGTGACAGGGGGGGGGGGCGGTGCGGTGTCAGAGAAGGCACTGGGGGCGCAACATGACGGTGGCGCATGGCGTGGAGGAGGGGTGGCGGCTGAGGATCCAGTGAGGAAGGGGACAACGATCGTGGCTAAGTGTTGGGGATGAAGGGGATGGGTTTTTTATCCCTCCCTTTAGTATCGGCCCTCACCTCCACCCGTTACTAATGCCCTTTAGTACCGGGTGGTAGCTATATCTGGTAGTAAAGAGGGTGCGTCACGCACGAAACGAAAACGCACCCCTTTAGTACCTGCGCACCCTCTTTACTACTGGGTGTAGCTACCACCCGGTACTAAAGGGGTTGTAGCCCACTGTTTCAGTTCTCGCCAAGACAAATATTTTATTTCCTTTCTTTTAAAATTGCTATTATATTTATTTATTGCATAGTAAATCAAATAATGCTCATAAAATTGCAAGAAAGTTGTTATCTTGGTGTTGATTAGATCTACAGAATAAAAATATTAGATGCAGTTAAATATCAAATATAGTAAAATTAGTAATATTAAGTTAGTAATAGGTTATGAACTGTCATAATACTTATGTTAACTTAAAAATTAGAAAAATAAATATTTTGACCATGCAAAAATCTAGAAAAATAGTGCCTCTACTGTTATTAACATATTTATCATCACTTAGTCATGTACTTATTTAATTATATCTACATTTATTGTTTAATATTTAATGATGCTAAAAAAATCAAAATAATTAATATTTTAACCATGCAAAAATTAGTTCTTGTTTAATAAACCCATAGAACGTTATTACATTAATTTGTCACTTGACCACAATACATGACATATCATTACAATGCGTTATTACATTACTTTGTCATTTGACCACAAAACACAGCATAATGGTTCTAATAGATTACAATCATCATCTAGTGGAATGTTAATAACCTTCCTCTTGATGAACTTCTCTTGGTTATGATCCTGCGTAAGTATGGAATGTCCTCTTTGGCTAACAGGATGGTTGGGTCAACATCATCTGAAAATGGAGGAAGATCATCAAACTAGTCATAATCTTCTGAAATATCAGTCTTGTCCTCAACTCCAATGATTTTTCTTTTCCCTGGAAGAACTATGTGGTGCTTTGGCTGGTCATCTGACTTAGCACCCTTCTTTATTGGTTTGCTTGGCAAGTCCTTCACATAGAAAACTTGAGTCATGTTATTAGCAAGGACAAATGGTTTGTCTCTGTTTCCAATCTTGTCGAGGTCCACTTTTGTCATCCCATAATTGTCTGTTGTTACACCTCCGGTAAGTTTCACCCATTGGCACCGAAACAGAGGGATTTTCAAAGGTCCATAGTCCAGTTCCCATATCTCCTCAATGACACCATAGTATCTATCTTTTTTTTTCCCAATATTGTTTATTGGATCTATACGAACACCACTATTTTGGTTTGTGCTCTTTTGGTCTTGGGCTCTCTTGTAAAATGTGTACCCATTTGTCTTGTATCCTTGGAATACCAATACTAAAATAGATGGACCCCTATCCAACCATGCTAGTTGTTCTTTAATCGTGTCATCACCCATTAGTTGTCGCCACAACCAAGAGGCAAAAGTGTTAATGTGATGACATGTAATCCAGGCCTCAGTCTTCCCCTGGTTTGAGAACCGTACAATGGTTTGGTGCTCCTCTGTATGTGGAGCCACCAGGGATGATTGTTGCAGGACCGTGAAGTGTGCTTTACGAAATGTACTCTCATCGATGTCCATCCGAGCTTTCCTCCCTAGTGTGCCCTTTCCCTTGAGTCTCCCCTCATGACCAATGGAACTTAGGTCGTCAATAAAGTCAACACAAAACTCAATGACCTGCTCTGTTCCATATCCCTTTGCGATGCTTCCTTCTAGACGAGCATGATTATGAACATACTTTTTTGGAACTGCCATAAACCTCTTGAAAGGGAACATATTGTGTAGAAATATAGGATCGAGAACAAAAATCTGTTGAACAAGGTGGACTATAAGGTGGGTCATGATATTAAAGAAGGAAGGTGGAAAGACCATTTCAAAGCTAACAAGGCCTTGCATGACGCCATTCTGCAAATTTAGTAGATTGTTTGGATGCATTGCCTTCTGAGAAATCATATTGAGGAATGCACATAACTTCACAATTGCCATTCTCACATTCTCTAGTAGAATACCCCTCAGGCAACAGGCAGTAATTGTGTCATCAGGACAAGGCAATCATGTGCCTTTAGATTTACAAATTTCTTCTCTTTAATATTTTTTATTCCCTGTATATTTGAAGAGTATCCCGGTGGGACCTTGATACTATTCAAGCACTCAAACATGCTTTCCTTCTCTTCCTTGTTAAGAGTGTAACTAGCAGGATGCAAATACTATCCATCATCTCTCTTTTCTGGATGTAGACCATCTCGTTGTTTTATATGTTTCAGGTCTCGACGTGCTTCAATTGTATCCTTTGCCTTTCCATATGTACCCAGGAAGCCAAGCATGTTCATGCAAGGATTTTTCATCAGGTGCATCACATTGATTGCATTACGGACCTCAACAACTTCCCAATATTGTAGCTTCCAAAATATAGACTTCTTCTTCCACATGGGTGCATGTCCGTCCTCATCGTTCGGAACAGGTTGCTACCAGAGCCCTTGCCAAAGATTATCCTCACATCCTTTATCATAGAAAATACACGTTTACCATTATGGTGAACGGGCTTAGTACATTTTTCTCCTCCCTTTCAAAATGCTTCCCTTTCTTTCTTAACGGGTACTTAGTAGGAAGAAATCGATGAAGGCCCATATACATAACCTTCCGACAGTATTTAAAATACATGCTGCAAGTATCATATAAACAGTACGTGCAGGCTCGATATCCCTTGTTTGTCTGTCCGGACAGATTACCAAGGGACGGCCAATCATTTGATGGTTATGAACATCAATGCTCGTAGATTAGAAGTCTCCTTTTTGTTCTCATCCCACACATGTACACTTTCTTCCTTCCATTATAGTAAAAGTTGATCAACCAACGGTTTTAGGTAAACATTAATATCGTTGCCAGGTTGTTTTGGGCCTTGGATAATTACCAGCATCATAATGAACTTCCGCTTCATGCACACCCAGGGTGGAAGGTTGAACATACATAAGGTCACAGACCAAGTGCTATGACCACTATTGAACTCACCGAATGGATTGAATCCATCCGTACTTAAACCAAATCTTATGTTCCTTGCATCCTTCTCAAACTTGAGAAATTCTCTGTCAACTGTTCTCCACTAAGACCCATCAGTGGGGTGTCTAATCATTTCATCTTGCTTACATTCTTCTTTGTGCGAACACATCAACTTTGCATGTGCCTTGTTTCTGAACAAATGCTTCAAGCGCGGTACTACAGAGAAATACCACATTACCTTCGCAAGAACTTTCTTCTTGCTGACCTACCCCTCAACATCGCTCGAGTCATCTCGCCTGATCTTATAACACAATGCTTCGCACATAGAACAAGCCTCCAATTTCTGGTATTCCGCACCGCAATAGAGGATACAGTCATTAGGACATGCATGTATCTTTTGTACCTTAAAACCCAGAGGGCAAGCAACCTTTTTCGCTTCGTATGTTGAGGATGGTAATTCATTCCCATTGGGAAGCATATTCTTTATGATTTTCATTAACTCATCAAAACCCTTGTTAGAAACTCCATTTTTTGTCTTCCATTCCAGCATTTCTAGTGTGGTACCCAACTTTTTGTGCCCCTATTTGCAATCTGGGTGCAACAATTTCTTATGGTCATCTAACATATGCTCGAACTTCTTTGACTCCTTCACGTTCTCGCAGTCTTCCTTTGCATATCGCAACACCTGACCTAGATCATTGATAGGACCTTCTACCTCGCTTATCTCTTCTTCAGCCTCACCCACTGGAGTATCTGCAAAGGCACCTCCTTGAGTCCAGTCAGGAATATTATCATCTTCTTGTTCATCATCATCTTCCATCATAACTCCTCTTTCCCCGTGTTTGGTCCAAACAAAATAGTTAGGCATGAATCCAAAACTATATATGTGGGCGTGTTCTGGATAAGTAATCCTTCTCATTTTTGCAATTTTTGCATGGACGACAAATGAAATCGGATGGTGGCTTGTTGGATTCTGCCAGATCGAGAAAACCATGCAAGCCATTAATATACTCCATGGAACGTTTGTCTGCGTTGTACATCCATTGCCGATTCATCTACGAAGTATTACCGAACCAAAGATTTTCTGATCATGCATATAATTATGAAGCATAACAAACATGATACAAATTTTATAAAACTCAAATGTTGCTAAAAGTTTAGATAGAAATACATAAATTTAAAGTTCAGACCCAAACAACATGATACACTATGACAAACTCAAATGTTGCTGAAAGTTTAGATATAAATATACAATTTTAAATTTCAGACCCAAACAACTTGATACAATACGATAAACCATCCACTGAGGACTATTTAGGAGGACTTTAAGAATCCTTGGACGACAAAGATGAAAGTTTAGCTGACCTAGCCTCATCCTGTGGTTTATTTGTGCCTCCTGCAACGGTAGTACTCGGTGGACCTAAAAGCCTTGGGACTGGCGGTGGAGGATAACGATCACACAAAGGAGGTTTCTGACCTGCCGCAACAGCATCTTCATGACATCTTTCCAAATAACGCAGCATTGGTCTCTCCCCATGCTTATTTTCTTCGGCTTATCATGAGGGCCAACTATAGTTTTTCCCCTGCCGTGAGAGGAACGATGATCGCCCCCACCATCACCACTACCTCCAGCAGCAGTAGCCATCTCTATATACCATAATTTATTTAGCTCATATTTGCAAATGACTAAACTATGAACGAATTATATTTTTTCCCCACAATTTATTTATCTCAAACATAACATATAAATAAAAAATTTCTCCATTGTAGCTTATTCTAAAAATGACTAATTACATACCTCTATTTAATCTTATTATCTCTATGTACCACAATTTATCACGCTCATATTTACAAATGACTAAAATATGAACAAATTTTATTTTCCCCCACAATTTATTTAGCTCATATTTATAAAGGACTAAACTATGAAATTATTCCTCTAACCTCATATTGTTCAATTTCTTTGACTAATATGAAACATAGCATCCCAAAAATTGTAGCTCAGACATATATAACACATGCATATAAATGAAAAATTTCTCCATTATACCTTATTCTAAAAATCACAAATTACTCTAGCTCTAAAGCATAGAACTTAGTATACTAACCATGTATCAAGGGAGGATGGAGTTTCTAACCTTGAGAACACTTGAATGAGTGAAATCACCACAAAATGGTCAAAAATCCGGCAGCACCTACCCTAAATCGACATGAATGGATGAAGCTCGAGCTGGAGGAAATAGCTCGGGCAGGAGGAAGAAGACGCATGATTTATAGGAGGATAGTTAGTATCAGTTGAGGGCTTCAACCGGTACTAAAGGTTGCCAATTAGTACCAGGTGAAGCCTCCACCCCGTACTAAAGGAGGTCACGGGGCTCTACTGGGAACTAGCTGTTAGACCCGGTACCAATGCTCATATTAGTACCAGGAAGCCTCGGGACGAATGCTGAGTTTTCTAGTAGTGATGATGAAAGTCTCAAAATATTATTGTTTTGTCATAAACGCCAACGGGCAAATAACATCACAAGTTTCATGTACCATGCTGATCAGAATCAGTTCCGTCCGTGTTTTTGATAATTCGTCTGCCACTAGAAATGAAATATAATTAATGAGAATGCATGCAAAACACAACTCCGGTGGCTACATGTTAAGAGAAGAAAGTCATTGATGAGATGCTTCTCTTTAAACTACCACATTTTGCTCAATTATGTCACCGAGGTACTCTCATGACAAGTTAAGCTATCCCGTGTAGGGTAGCGAATTGGTATCTATCGTTGCAACCTGTGAAGATCCATCCTTGTCTCTTTTGATTTGTCACTCAGCTATGATCTGCTCCAAAAGATGCGGTTCTGCTAGCTTAAACGAAAATAAAATTAGAGTATAGTACAACTTAAATGTAACCTTGTCTTATCTGAGAATCTATCCCAATACAGTGTCATTAAGAGAGAAACGACAACCAAATATATTGATTTATTGATTCATTTTCTAAAAATAATAAGTTCATTTGCAGTGTTTGGGGTGATAACAAATTAAATGGCTCTGGAATATTTTTGTTTGTTTGTCAATTTTTAGATTACCTCTAGTAGTGCAACAAGGTAGCCAACATGATGATTGTAATCATAATCTGAATACAGTACTTATTAGACGCAAAATTATTCTTCAAATTCCTCCCTGAGGTACACAATTTTTTTTTTCAATTAGGTCTCAATCCTAGCTATGTTCTGTTGACTGGCCTGCAACTATGAATTTTTGCGAGGAGGCATCTTGTAGTTGATCTGGATGATTTGATCCTACATACCTTTCAACGACGAAACAAATATGGAGGTAAGCATATTCTCTATCTTACTCTCCCATTATGTCGTATGTGGATGGGGATACGTATAGTTGGTGCTGCACTGAACTAGGTATTAGTCAGCATCAAAGGAATTGTTTATGAACATATTTTGCTGGGATGGAGACTCCAATGATTGATGAGGAACCACAAGGAGATATATAGAGTTGAGTCACACAGAAGAAACCATCTGTACGCACACGCACAAATTATACACATACTAGCAGAAAATGAGAAATTTTGGCTGCTTGACGTGGAGGCCCAGGCCATCTGGTTTCAGTGCAGCGTCAACCGCGGAGGAGGTCACTGCTGGTCTCGATGGCATCCATCTCACGGCCATTGTCACAGGTAATTCCTTTTTAGTTACATGTTTTTTTCCGCAAATTTTCCTTATGTCTGTGCTAGGTCAGTGATTTGATTCCTGTAGGAATGCTTATACATGTCCGAGTATTCTGTTTAGTAGAGTGATTAGAAAACATATATTTCTACAAATAAAAATATTAATATTTCTATAGAACATATACTCTTCCGATAATCTGTTATTAATATTTCTATAGAACATATACTCTTCCGATAATCTGTTATAGAAAAAATAGTGTTAACTATGACTAATAAATAGTGCAAGCAAGATCATTTTACCTTTGTTAATCTGTCATAAAATTCCTAGAATGACTTCATTTTTTGATGGAATGAGTACCTTAGTGGAGTATATAATATAGGACAGCCTTATAACACATATTGAAATATGTTATTATAATGTGATGAGTATAAATAATTAGTAGAAAAATCATCTACTTAATTATTTCGTTTACCTTTTCGTCTTTTAAATTACAGGAGCAACGAGTGGAATTGGAAAAGAGACTGCCAGGGTCCTACTTTTGAGGGGAGTAAAGGTGATCATACCTGCTCGAACAATGGAGAGCGGGCTGAGGGCAAAACGGAGCCTTACTCAGGGTCAGGGTATTCCAGACTCGAGGCTCCATGTTATGGAGATGGATCTGAGCTCCCTTGATTCTGTCCAACGCTTCGCTCAGCACTTCATGTCGTTGCACGAGCATCTCAACATACTCATGTAAACATCTAGATGTAAAACTGTGACTTTCTTGACATGCCGTTGCTGGTAGTTCTTGTGTGATCACACTTAATTAGAAGAAATAATCCTTTGTGCAGAAATAATGCAGGGATAATACTGTTCTCTTTCCGGCCATCAGAAGACGGGATTGAGCAGCAGTTTGCCACCAATCATCTTGGTATGATGTTTGAAAATTAAGACGATATATCTTTAGAAATTTTAATGTAGGAGCCCTATAAAAGTCATTCTTTTGTTATATATATATATATATATATTTCATTCTGGCTTTCTTTTAGATATTTGTCTTAAACCCTCGTCAAATAATCGCTTTGCTACCAAGCCCAATTCGAGTATCCAAAAATTGTTCTTTCTTCTGAGAAACATGTACGGTAAAAGCTAACGTCTCCAGACTCAACATTTTCATAGGGCATTTCTTTCTGACGGATCTGCTACTAGAAAAGATGAAAGCGACAGCCAAAGAAACAGGAGTTCAAGGGAGGATCATTAATGTATCCTCCGCGGGTCATAGGTGCAATGGCTCTTACTTCGATATAGAGAAGCTGGGAGATGAACGCAAGTCAGTATCTCTTTATTCCACTGATGTTAACATACTATGTATGGTTAATTGTTATCCTTCTGATATGAAGCTGCAATTGATAGGTTCAATCGGTATTTGGCATATCCTCATTCCAAATTAGCCAACATTCTTCATGCCAAGGAGTTATCCAGGCGTTTTCAGGTTTGCAACGTTAGCTCCTTTTCTTACATTTTACTGCATCCAAAACATAAAGTGGTTTCCTCTTATTTTTTTTCATGTAATATAAATAGGTGCATGAAGCTCCATATATTTTAAAAAACTACACTACAGAGACATGTCAAAATATTTAATGGTCCAACTCAACTCCATTTGACTTATATGAAGAAGGGAAAAGTCCAAATTACTCCACCTGACTTTGGCTGAAGTCTTGATAACCCCATAAACTATTTTTTTCATTCAATTTACACTATGTTAATTGGTCCGTTTTACCTTAATAGCATTTGATTTTTTGTTTCTCCGTGCAAAAGTGCAGTGTTTAGGTGATTATTATTTTTTCATAATTATTATGATAGATAAATTTATCTAATAATAAGTAATCCGTAGTGTTGAAAATTGTATAAACTAGGGTTTTAAATGGACCACAGGGGTAAATTTAACAAATTGATAGTTGTGGGAGTAGGAATAAAGTACTAAAGGAAAAATCATGTACTGTTTGGCACCATATACCATATTCATGGGAAAATCAGGAATTGGAAGAAAACCCTGAAAATGTGATGAAATTGGGATTGTTTCGAGGGTCTCCCCACCGAGTTCGCATTCCCATTTTTATTAGCTGAGATATCCCAGTTTTTTTTCTTTCGCCTGAGAGTAAAGGCTTGCAATGTGCACTCAGCGTGTGCTTCAATATCAAGTAGCGGAGCTTCCTGCCGATAGGTGTAAGTCTAAGGACCAAAGCTTCTCCACCGGCTGCTGCAATAGCTTTTGGTGTAGCCCTACCATACATATAAAAAAAAAACAGTTTCATCCAAGAAGCCCACGTGAAGCCTCAAAGTGGTTTACGTTAGAAAGGACTTCCTTCATCCCCCAACCGTTATAGTGTTCTTAAAATTACCACATTATCACGTTAAGTTATTTTTTGCCAAACAGTTTTCTAAAATGGATTCAGCTCAACCAAAAAAGTTGCTTCACTGTTGAATCCAAAGCCAAAACCATTTTAAAATGAGTCAGAGCCCACCAAACATGCCTTCAAGAGCGCAGGCAAATAAATTGAAACCACCTCATGCCCGCGGGCTCCCACAGTTCACACGAACGTTCTCAAACTCTAGTACCACCACCCACTCTTTCCCCCTCCAATCCGAACTGCCATTGCCAAAGCACAACCACCAGAAGCTCCTGCAGATTCAAGGAAGGAGGCCACGGGGCCCTATGTTTTTTGAGGTAACAAGTATGAGGTGGTACTGCGGTATCTACTATGCATTGGGTAGTTGGTAGTATCATAGTTATATCCTTTGTGTTGAGTTGAACATTTGAAGTGGTTATATGGTTTGTTGTTCCTGCTTTTAATTGTCAGTTCCTGACCGTTTATCTGCATACTTCCAATCGGATTGCTTCTTTTCTGACATCTGAGTATATCTGATTTCGCACTTTCACCGAGTCAGTTGAAAAATATTCTAAGGTATTCCACGTCTTCAATGTGGGTTAATCCTTGCAAATATCTATGGGATTGTCTAGGAACATCAAATCAAGATCTTTTGTCATTCCTAGCTTCCTCATTTTGGTATTTCATTTCATCTTCTTGGAGCCATCAAATATTTATGATGCCTTCGTCTTGAAGAAAAGCTGTGTTAATATTTCAATATATACTCCAACATAGACAAAATACACCAAAGTTGGGTTAATACCGGTCACCAAGTGGAACATAGTATATGATTATGATATGAACTACCACTGCAATGTATTGAAATGCTTGTGTATTGAGCACCAACACTTAGCTAATGGTGTGATAATTTTTGCAAGAAACAAGTTTCTGTTATTATTCTTATCCTCGATGTTTTTCTCAGGTGGAAGGTTGCAACCTGACAGCAAATTCTTTACACCCTGGATTAATCAAGACTGAAATTGGCAGGAACAGCAGTAATTCTCTTGAAAACTTTGCATTGTACATTGTATACACTTAAAGTATGTTTTACGATGTGGTTGATTTCTGCAGCTTTAATAGATCTGCTTCTTTCTTTTCTGAAACTATGTCGGAAAAGCATACCCCAGGTAAACTACATATTTGACATTGGGTGTGTCTTTCCTATTCTCTCTTTTATTGTGTCGATATGCTCCTTCTATATATGACGACCTGTCATTATGAGTGATTACAGTAGAGTTAGGATCATTACTTCTGTATTCTATATCTCTGTCGAAGGTATCTTAATCTAGAACGTGTGTGTTAACTATAAGTTTAACTGGATGTCATCATATAAAAATTTAAAGCATTCATATTCTCTGGAGGAAGAGTTCTTCCTGAATAGGAAAAAAGGGGCAACATGACCCGCAGTGGCACTACAATAAATAGGCCATCCAGGCACACTTCCATGGTAGTTCTTTCATAATCATCTGAACACTACCACCTAAAAGTGTGTTACGAGCCAATATTATATTAGGAATGACTCAAAGTGACACTATAACACGCTTTGAGTGTCATTGCCACCACAACAAATGTATTTTGACATGATATTGAGAACCTCAAAATTGACATGATATAGGACATACCTCGACCATTTCTAGTCACCAAAAAATGCTTCTTCACAAGATATTGGTAAATTCTCAAAGTGAGACAATATTATACAACCTTAATCATCACTAGAGTTTATACAAGGCTTAAAACGTATCACTAGAACTATTGCACGCCTTTATAATTGATACATATCACATTGAAATAAAAAATATTTTACATTATAACTATTGCACTCGATGAGTTCTACAACTTTGTTGTTAAAAATTGTTCATTAAAAGCCATCAAGATATCGAAATAGTTGCCAAAGGCCCAGGATAACAAGGTTCAGAATGAACAGACATCTAGCTCTAGTAAAAATTATGTGTCTTTTTTATGCCTGGACAAGGTTCCTTGATCCTGGGGAGTGTATTCATGGATCGATAGGCAACCAAGTGGACAGCTTGTTGATTCTAAGTAAAATACACAAGAGGTCGCTGAACTTGTTCTGGGGTGCAGCTAAATCTGCAAAATATTAATTCAAAGTTTTAAATCTCCAAATTACTAATCGGTTCACTATAGGTGTTGATCCTACTGCATGCATGGCATCTCTATGGAGTCTATAAACATATAAAAATTCCAATGACACACACTATAGAGCGATATGGGAGCAAGGCGGAGAAGAGTTGAGAGTTGGGATGATCAACTAACTTATAGATGTATCCCACATATAGTATCAAGATGGTGCATGGTGAGCATGCCATGTATGGGGTTAGACATTAATTAAGAAGATATGGACCTTCAGTGATGATCCACTTAGCAAATTTAGTTTGGGGGCCTACTAGGTGACACATCCAAGCAAGTTTAGTGTCCACCACTATACTTTACTCTGACAATCGAATTCATTTTAGTCTCAAGAATTCTCCCCTCATCTAAATGATTACATCAACAATATTGTAGGGAGCAGCTACTACTTGCTACCTAGCTCTGCATCCTAATGTTGAAGATGTTTCTGGGAAGTACTTTGAAGATTGCAATGAGGCCACCCCTTCGGCATTAGCAGAAGATGAACAACTAGCAAAGAAGGTTTGGCACATAAGTGAAGAACTTGTCAGGAGAAGGAAACTGGATTGATATGAAGGTGTAAGACATTTGTGGATATAGAGGCCTTGTTAATGTTATCTCATTATATATAATAATGTCTTGTCACTATGTTTTTATTGGGTCGAATGTATGGATCGGATACACATTTTGCATAAAACCCCGTGTCCAAACTCTACTTACAACCCAACTCCTTACATGGAAAAGGCCCACATATGCCACCCTACTTGCACTTACATTGTCACTTCATGTATAACGGTTAACTCGGAGGTGATATGTTTGAAGTGACACTGTCTAAATTCTGCTTATGGCCCAACTCCCACATTGAACGAGCTCGCGTATACATAGCATCTCTCTTACACTTGCATCGAAGTTCATCTTCGCTTCATGTAGAAGGGTTATATCTTACAATTTTATCCTTGCTTCATGTAAAATGATTAACTCGAAGGTGCATGCTATATTTAGAGTGACAAGGATTATAAACTAGTCCGAATATATTTGGCTTGCAAGAATTTTGCCAGGCAACTAGACATCCTGCCCTTCTGTTTATATCTCCCCTATATATCCCAGAGGTAATGCTTTCTATAAACATCAATCTGGTTGATGACCCAAGTAGGAAATTTAAATATGCCCATGAAGGACGTTGGAGTGGTAGTAAGCAGAGAGTCAACCATTATCAGTCTTGCTGAGTACAACAAAACAGGAGTAATCCCCAGCATTCTTCTCTCAGTTTTATTAAGCAGATGCATGTATTCTTCCACTGAAGGCCTTGCAGTTCTTAGTGGCAAGCCCAGGTAAGTGAATAGCATGGATATAACTTTACGAGCAATGGTGCTAGCCAGATGGAGAGCTTTTTCCTCACTCACAATAATATATGTTGAAATATTAGGCAATTGCAGTATTAAATTCTCAATTAAATAAATTATGATAAGAGAAAAACCTAGCTAGCATGCAATTCTCTAATAGCAACAGGGAAAACATAACAACGATCTAAGAAAACATAATTAAAGATTGGATCAAAACGTGTGCGCACGTATTGTGCGTTTGCAGACGAGGAAGCTGTGGCTAGTGCTGGTGCCGGTGTGTTCCTTCTAATGGGCCGCGAAACCCGGCGATGAACACGACGGTACTTCACAAGGATCGATGTACTGGAAAGATGAACCGTGTTTATGAACTTGAGCAATCGCGTGGAACGCGCTTCCTAAAAACTTTATTCTACCGGCTTGGCAAAAAAACTACTCCCAACTCGTTCCTACGCTGGGCAACTCATTTAAAGGTACAATAAAAAAATAGTGTATCTAATCAGGGAGGACCTGAAAGCATACTGGTGGGTCAGCATAAATTTCTTGCCATTTTTTCTTGTTTAATAATTTAAGTACTGTATTCATATTTTTCTCCTACATGCCAGTCATATTTTATTTGGAGAGGAACGTACAAGCTAAGGAAGGCACGCTTGCATAGAATTGGTTCCAATCATCATGTTAGGTGACTTGTTCATGTCCCTGTTCACTGTAAATGAATTAAATATATGTTTAAAAATTACTTAATAAGTCAATATAATTAAGTTGGGACGATGATGTAGCATTAAGGACTCCTAATGTCCTTCTTTTAAGGACGCTATGTGCTGAGAAATAGATGATCAGATAAGACAAGCAAGCTAGTTTAAGTTGTACTAATCAACACTTGTGCTCTTTTCTTGATGTCCTTCTTTTATGGACACTATGTACTGAGAAATAGATGATCAGATAAGACAAGCAAGCTAGATTTTAAGTTGTACTAATAAACACTTTGCTCTGTTCTTTTCCTAAAGTGCAACGGCTCGCAATTGAGTACAGAAAAATCAAAAGAGACAAGGGAGGATCTTTCATACAAGTTACGCGCGCGACAGATTCCAAAAGCTCGGAGAAATCTTAAAAGTATAGTGCTGCATTTATATATGGAATCTTTCATCCATGACTTTGTTCTCTCAAGGATTTAACTACTGGGATCATAATTTTTTATTAATGTCCATTTTATTTTGTTTCTAGAGGAACAAAAGATGTCGAATTAAAGTCCCTGGTGGAATTGACTCAAATCAGCATGCATGCTGTTAGCTGACTTGTCTGTTGTCCCACAACCCAAATGACGAATTGCCAAACTACATGTACTTCAGAGGCCAGGCTGTTCATGTCCCCAACTACTAGCTGTTCATGATTAGTTTGGGTAGATCCACTGATGATAGCAATTAAGATTCTGCATCAAACAAGACAAACCCGTTTTAATAACACATACCTGGCAACAAATGACCAATAATTGAGAACTTACAAGTACTCGTCATGGAGCAGTTCCCGCCCTTACCAACTCTTTCCCCCGTGGAGTAGCTCGGTGAACAGAACAAGAGCACGGGAAATATTTGAATAAACATTGTAGCTCAGGGAAGTGCTTAAAATTAAATAAAATTATACATCTACCTCACAAATTTTTCTCTTTTAGTAACTAAACTAACTGCATTGACATTTTTCCTAGATGCATGTCTCATACCTTCCATTTGTAGAAGACACTGCTACAAAATTGTTTCATTAAAGAGCGCCTGTTCTTTTAGGGGCAGATGAATAGTTCCCCTACCCTAGATATCTGCGTGCTTCACTATACCTACCAGACTACATGTTGGAGGTATACCCTAGAGGCAATCATAGAGATGATGATATTCCATTTGTATCCATGATTTGTATATTGTGTTCATTGAATATCCATTAAAGGCTACTTGAATTGATTTGCAATTATGTGAATTGTATGTGAAACTCTTTACTTGTATGGTTATTCTAAAGTTATCCCTAGTCGGAGTTCATGTGAGGACACACATGAATATTAGACTAGCACATGTATTAGTTGATGACTATGTTTCACAAGTCATGGACATGGAGATGTTGAACTAATAGTGTGGACACATGTGGAGACATGTGCTAGGACTGACCCAACACGAGAAGTAGTTCTCTCTTTAAACAACATATACGCTTTGTCCTTAGACCTGAGATTGTCGCATGTATTCTAGATGTGGATCGACCTACTTAGGGGCTATCAAACGCTACGCCGTAACAGGGTAGTTATAAAGGTAGCTTTCGGGTTTGTCAAGAAGCATGCTATGAGACATGGTCAATCAAGATGGGATTTGCCCCTCTCTGATTGAGAGTGATATCTCTGGGCCCCTCGAGTGATCGGATCCGAAAATGCATGGCCATGCTACGTATGGTTAAGAGTTGACCTACAAAGGGATTCCGAATCACAGGATCGAGAAAGAGCGGCCGGCTTGAAGCTAGACCAAATATCGTGAGGCAAAGGGAATAGCATGTATATTATGTTATGATGGTTCGTCTGATATGATCTTCGTGTGCGTATAGGAGTTGGCATGTCTTGCTAGAGGCCGCTACCGACTATTGGGCCGAGTAGGAGTACTCGGGCCATGTCTATACGTATCCGAACCCATAGGGTCACACACTTAAGGGGATGGAAGCCTAATTCGGATCTGATCCGAGTTGGATTAGGTTTAGAAGTACTAATGGGCCTCGGACCCAGAGGCCCGTCAGGAACCTCTATAAATAGAGGGGTGGGGGCACCCTAGGGTTCACACCTTTTTGGCGAAACACACCTGCCGCGCCTCCCATGCCCTCGCCTGTTGCAACTCGCGGATCTAGCAGTCTGGCTTGCGACGCTTCCTCCCTGCACGTGTGGATACCTTGGAGGTGAGCACTTGGACGAGCCGCCGACGAGCCACCGACGAGCCACGACGAGCCGACGACGAGCCGACGACGAGCCGCGGCACCGGGGGCGATCTTGCTGCACGTGGACGAGCTGCTGAGGAGCTGCTGGACGTTGACGTGATCAACTACGTACGACTACGTTGATCGACTACGTACGACTACGTGATCGTCTTCACTGCATCGACGCATATCTACATCTTCCGCACCAGTAGTGCGTCGAGTGGTAATCCCGTGATCCTTATACGGCAGTTCTTCCTGGTTTTACGCGGTAGAAATTTTGATTTGCGCTAGTGTAGCCTACCTCGTATCCCAACACTACACCTAGAAATCAATTTTCCAAGAATGGTCCATGTGGCGAACCGCCCCTGAAAATTTTGCCAGATTTCTAGGGCCAGACCGAAACATGGACTGTCCATGAAAATCATGCTATTTCTAAAGGTAGTTTGTATAGGATGGACCACACCTAAAAAACCTGCTTATAGCCTCATCTTCTTCCTCGAGCTGACCAGCACAGTTCCAACCCAAAAATAGGGGAATTGCTATAGAATTCTAAAAAAGAAAACATGGAGAGGAAGTTTTTTTCCTCTTGATTTCCTTGTAGTTGGGGGTTATAGGAGGTAAGTCCATGCTAATCCTCCATCTATTTGAAGTTTTCTCTATGGATTAAGGCTCAATTAGGGTTTAGTTACCATAGATAGGTCCGTAGATAGGCTCAATTAGGATGGTATAGGACGCTTCCTTTTTCCCTATGAAATGAAGTTTTTAATGATCTGATAGCAGATGGCAAAACAAATGATTGCAAAGATGTTTGCAGATGATAATGATACTTACGAGCACTCTGATGATGAAGAGATAGAGGAACATTTGGCCCATCAACGTATTTCAAAGTAACATGTCAAATCGCACTCAAGAACTCTCACCAACTCCTCCACCACTTTCCAAAGGTAAATTAGCTTATTATCACATGGTACTATCTTTGAAACATGTTTAGGGAACAACGCATTACGTTTATCATCTTCTACACAATAACAAATATGACCTTTGGAAGAGAGCCCTCCTCTAAACTTGTGATGCATTGTAATGATATGTCATGTATGTCTCACTTGTATCATAGCTGTTAAAGTACCACGTCAAATCGCACTCGAGATCTCTGACCAACTCCTCCACCACTTTCCAAGGCAAATCAGCCAAACTCCTTGTTATATTCCACCTCTTGGTTGCATCCTTATAGATGTCCATGTATACTCCTTTGATTGTCTACTCAGCTTATGACATGGTCGTAGTGTCTTTAAAACATGTTTGGGGATAGTCCATAGTGGAGGGAAGTAAATGTCAAAGGAAGTTTGTAAGGATAAGACGACACAAATTTTGTAAGGATATTCTAAAGCATCTGCTTCTAAACCATCCACCCTTCACGGTGCTGGTCGAGATGAGCTCTGATTCTATGAGCACCTTGGAAAGTGAAATTAAGTGGAGCCTGAGCTTACTTGCTGTTCTAGGTACAATTAATGTCATCCTAGGCTCCACTTAATTCCACTTTCTAATGTGCTGGCACTGCAACTCCAGTTCATGTGCGTGCACGTAGTTCCAGGGGCTCAAGCTCCACGAGGATGAGGACTGATCTATAAGATGATCTAATGAACTGAACTATAAGAAGATACCATTGAACCACTAGCAGTTTGGTCAAGGAAAGATGATTTCAAATATATATGATTGCAAATGATAATGATACTTATGAGCACTTTGATGATGAAGAGATAGAGGAACATTTGGCGGACATTTTGGTGTACACAGGACAGGGAGGCAATAGTCGCCACAAGGATAAGCATGACCTGAAGCTTGAAAGAGGTAACCTTGCTCTCATGAACAACATGAAAAAGAAAAACCTTTGGAAGATAGTCCTCCTCTAAACTCGCACAACAACATGAAGTACTTGCTGTGAACTTGCACACCATGTTCATCTCGGCGAGATCATGAAGTACTTGAGTACGGTGTGCTTACCATGGACACCTCAGCCACTAAAGGCATGAAGCAGATGCCACAGTCAATGGAGAGAGCATCCGGGTCTAACCATATGTACACAAGTCTTCCCTTTAGATAATATACTATCGGATTCCTTGCAGGAGTTTGTATGTTGGACCAACGGGAAGTTGACGAAAGAGTGGGATAAAAATGCGACTCATGTCATTGTGGGCAAAGGTCCTGGTAGCTCATGGAACAGATCATTTGAAGTCCTCATGGCAGTACTACTTGGGAAATTGGTTATCCATTTTGATTGCGTAAGCCCAATAGAGGTTGATTACCGAAGATGTCCACAATGATGCTTTCTAGCTACAGCTACCAGCATCAAGGTTTGCAATGGATTTTTGCTAACTTCAAAGCTAGGAGGAATCTTATTCTTGCTGGTACAAGTACAGTATATGCTATCATCGTGTATCAGTTATCTTTCCTTGGCCGAACTGCCAGTGGTTCAATGGTGTCTTCTTATAAATCAGTTCACAGATCTTATGTATTTGGCCGTGATGATAGCTATGGAGCCCTCCCAGCCCCTTCAAGCTGATGCCAAGCCCTTTCTGAACTGCATAAGGAACGTGAAAACTCTTTCTGCAATGTTTAATAATGTAAATGGCAGAAAATGCATTCATCTCGGCGAGCTCATGAAGTAATAGAGTGCAGTGTGCTTACTATGGACACCTCAGCCCCTAAAGGCATGAAATTTCACCAAGCGAAGAGAGAAACCATGGCCGCTTCCCAATAGATCCAAGTGGCTGTGAGAAAGAGTTGTCTTGTGTTTTGATCCTTGTGTGCAAGAAAGGAAAGTTTTTCATGGTGATCATACACAGTCACCAACAGGCAAAAGGATGGAAATTGGTAGCCCAAGTGGCAGTAGAAAAACTTCCAAGATGAACCCAACAGACTCTCCTTCACAGAGAAGAGGTAAGAATTTGAAATATTTGATTTGCATCACCTTGAAAAATCCATCACCTGCAACTACCAGGTTATATATGTGCTTAGGATTTGGTTCCGTTAGATTTAGTTCTACGGGTATATTCTGAATTTGATGATCATGTTTGTAATTGGGGCTTCTCTGCAAGACATGTGCCTTCAGCAAAGACCAAGAGTCCTAGGCATGGAGTTGATAAGCCTCCATACATCTTACCATGATACACAACTCTGAATGTTATCCATTTTGATTGCGCATACGTAAGCGCAATAGAGGTTGATTACCGAGGATGTCCACAATGATGCTTTCTACAGCTACCAGCATCAAGGTTTGCAATGGATTTTTGCTAACTTCAAAGCTAGGAGGAATGTTATTCTTGCTGGTACAAGTAAAATATATGGCATCATCGTGTATTAGTCATGTTTCCTTGGCTGAACTGCTAGTGGTTCAATAGTGTCTTCTTATAGATCAGTTCATAGATCTTATGTATTTGGCCGTGATGACAGCTATGGAGCCCTCCCAACCCCTTCGAACCGATGCCATGCCCAATCTGAACTGCACATGGAATATGAAAACTCTTTCTGCAATGTTTAATAATGTAAACAAATGGTAGAAAATATATTCATCTCAGCGAGCTCATGATACTAGAGTCCGGTGTGCCCATATATGAACACACCTCAGCCTCGAAAGGCATGAAGCAGATGCCGCAGTCGACGGAGAGCTATCAACAGCCCAACAACCATCCAAAATGAGCCAAGCTATCAATTCATCCCTGTGAGGCAACATCTCGATTCTGTGGCTATTGGCTGAGGCATTTGTCCTAGAGTAGACCAATGGTGCAGTGGGGTTAAGCTCCTTTGAACATGAATAAGTCAGAATTCTTGCTCTTTCTCTTTTTCTTTGCTCCTTTTTTTTGTTTACAAGGGACTCGGTTGATCCACGAGACCTCTCACCAACTCCTCCACCACTTTCCAAGGAAAATTAGCTTATCACATAGTAGTGTCTTTGAAACATGTTTAGGGCACATCACATTACGTTTAGCATCTTCTGCACAACAATAATAAATGTAACCTTTGGAAGATAGCCCTCCTCTAAACTCGCACAACAACAAATGTTATCCATTTTGATTGCGTAAGCCCAATAGAGGTTGATTACCAAAGATGTCCACAATGATGCTTTCTACAGCTAACTTCAAAGCTAGGAGGAATGTTATTCTTGCTAGTACAAGTACAATATATGGCATCATCGTGTATCAGTCATCTTTCCTTGGCCGAACTGCCAGTGGTTCAATGATGTCTTCTTATGGATCCGTTCATAGATGTTATTTATTTAGCCGTGACGACAGCTATGGAGCCCTCTCAGCCCCTTCGAGTTGATGCCAAGCCCTTTCTGAACTGCACATGGAACGCGAAAACTCTTTCTGCAATGTTTAATAATGTAAACGAATGGCAGAAAATGCATTCGTCTCGGCGAGCTCATGAAGTACTAGAGTGCAATGTGCTTACCATGGACACCTTAGCCTCTAAAGGCATGAAATTTCACCATGAAAAGAGAGAAACCATGGCCGCTTCCCAGAAGGAAGAAATAGTGCTGCAAGAATGGTTGATGGGGTGGCGGACGTTGGGATGCTTCGCATTCTCATACGAAGGAAGCTCCATCGACTAGATTGGCGGTCAAGTTGCATGAAGTAGATGCCACAGTCGACGGAGAGACCATCCGGGTCCAACCATATGTACACAATTCTTCCCTTTAGATAATATACCATCGGATTCTTTGCAGGAGTTTGTATGTTCGACCAACGAGAAGTTGACGAAAGTGTGGGACAAAAATGTGACTCATGTCATCGTGGGCAAAGGTCCTAGTAGCTCATGGAACAGATCATATGAAGTCCTCATTGCAGTACTACTTGGGAAATGGGTTATCCATTTTGATTGCGTAAGCCCAATAGAGGTTGATTTCCGAAGATGTCCACGATGGTGTTTTCTACAGCTAACTTCAAAGCTAGGAGGAATGTTATTCTTGCTGGTACAAGTATAGTATATGGTATTATCGTGTATCAATTATCTTTCCTTGGCCGAACTACCAGTGGTTCAATGATGTCTTTTTATAGATCAGTTCATAGATGTTATGTATTTTGGCCGTGATGACAGTTGTGGAGCCCTCCTAGCCCCTTCTACAGCTACTAGCACCAAGGTTTGCAATGTATTTTTCCTAACTTCAAAGCTAGGAGGAATGTTATTCTTGTTATAAAGTATATTGATAAGACAACACAAATTTTTTAAGGATAAGACAATACAATATTTTTCTAACTTCAAGGTTTCCATGAGGACGAGGACTGATGTATAAGAAGATCTATGAACTGATCTATAAGAAGACACCATTGAACCACTGGCAGTTCGGCCAAGGAAAGATCACCGGTACACGGTGATGCCATGTGATGACAGCTATGGAGCCCTCCCAGCCCCTTCGAGCCGATGCCAAGTCCTTTCTGAACTGCACCTTGGAAAGTGGAATTAAGTGGAGCTTGGGCTGACTTGCTATTCTAGGTACAATTAATTAATGTCAGCTCAAGCTCCACTTAATTCCACTTTTCAATGTGCATGCACTGCAACTCCAATTCATGTGCATGTACGTAGTACAACAAGTCAAACACCTCACCACGGGTCAACAAGTTCATGTGCGTGTATGTACTATGCAACAAATTAATATAATAGCAAATGTAAAGAAAGAAAACATAAAAAGATGGGTGGGAAATTGAAATAGGGGTACTAGAGGGGGCATTTTTATTTCCTGCGGACCCTCTAGTACCGGTTTTAGTTTACAACTGGTACTAGATGGGGGCATTTTCATTTCCCGCGCGGGGAGACCCTCTAGTATGGGTTTAGGGTTTAGGGTGTAGAGCTCCTCTAGTACCGGTTGTTAACAACCCTAAACCCTAACCCTAAACCCTAAGAGTTTACTAGAGCGGAGCACTGAGTGCTTCTTATCCCCCCACCCACCCTCTAGTACAGATTCTAATTTGAACCCAGTAGTGCTCCACTTTAGTAAACTCTTAGCAATTTCCAACCTCTGCTTTGTCTTCCTCTCGTGCGTCGCGGCTGACCTGCTATTTCTCCGGACTAAGACCCCCTTTTGTCTTGATTGCTTTATCCCGGATGGATTTTTAGGAGATTTGCTCCCTACCAACCGGGACTAAAGGCGAGTTTTGCACCAGTGACAGGAGTGGCGGCGGACTGTTGCTGATCAAAACAAGACTAGCAGGTACCTACAGATAAACGTGAGTAGAGTCTTGATGATCAAGAAGAACAACTATATGCATTTGGCCTCTTTTTTTCACTTTTGTTGTTGTGTGTGTTTCATGGGATAATCATTATACTTTTTTAGATAGTCATTCCAATTAGAGGTGGATATCACTTTCTTGTTTACTGCTTCAACATGATCCACCAGTGCATAGACGTCCTGGATTCGAACGACTACTTCTTGAAGTGCACTGACCAGCTAGAGCATCATGAGTCTATTTTTGCAACTGGTAGTGATGAGTCGCAACTAGTCTACCACGAAGGTTTCAATTTGTGTATGACGGAAGTTGCCATCGGCTGACGAGCTGAGTTGCAACTGGTATACAAACGAAGCTGCAACCAGCTGACCAGGACATGTGCAACTAGCCTACCCAACCGGAATGCAACTAGCTTATCACACGAGTCGCAACTAGTCTACCACCAAGGTTGCAATTTGTGTACGACGGAAGTTGCAATCAGTTGAAGGAATATTGCAACTGGTATACAAACGGTGCTGCAACCAACTGACCAATGCAGTTGCAACTGGTCTACCCAACTGGAATGCAACTGGCCTATCGCACGAGTCCTAACCAACCAGCATGCATGCACCCGAGACAACCAATAGCTAATTTGCTACTTCTCACCACTCATGATTAGCCACGTGCAACAAAGATAACTAGCAGCCTGCCTGCCTGCATGGATGGAATCTTTTGTAAGTTCAATTCTTTGAAATAAATTTTCTCCAATAAATGTGCTTAACAGAACTAGATCCAATATGAATATATTTTATTATTTTTGCACGAGTTGCATATATGTGTATTATCGATTGCAACTCCGTATACTACTGAGTTGTAACTAGTTATAAGTCTATGTATGCTCAATAAGCTTTGCAGGTTTGTTTTCGTACTTCTCCAGGAATGAACGGTAGGCGAGGATGAGCTTTCTTATACCACCTGTCGCATGTGCTTCCGAAGCAGAGGATCTTCAACTTTCCAGGACCTCTGAGCCTGGTAAGTTTTCTCAAACAAGGTGTTGAATCTTCTAGTTGCAGCTGGTTTGAAGCATGCTGGGATCATCTTGATTGTGTCTTGCAAGCAAAATAGGACGGGTGCAGATGTAAAACTCTATACTGTCCCTACGCACCCAACTGTCATCTTCAAGCACATCCAAGGTCTCCGCTTGCTGTATTATGAAATGCATGTTGTTTACTAAGAATAACCATCTCATCGCAGCAACGTGGTAGTATGATTGCTTCTCAAGTGTACTTTCCAGACGAGACAAGAGATCGGCCATAATGCGTTCAGGGGCCTCCGTTGTAGACACGACGTTTGGTTGCAATTCAATTTAGTAGGAAGCACATCTGGTTGCAATTAACTGGGTTGCAACTAAGTAGTAACTAATTGCAACTAAAGGAAAAGGATTACATTAGGTTATAACTACCTGCAACTAGTGCTAAATAGGCTACAACCAAGTTGCAATTGTGTTGGAGGCATGCTTGCAACTCACTGTACAACTTAGTTGCAATTACATACTTTAAATTTTTTTCAACAAATATAGCCTTCATGGATCTCATTTTGTTAAGCACATTTTTTTGAAGAACCTACTTCAAACGGATTCAAAAATGGATCTGTGGTTTAGGAGATATCACATTTTTTCGAATCAAATCAAGATAAGATTCCATCCATGCATGCTTCCTGGTGGGTGGGTTGAGTTGTGAGGTGGCATCACGTGGTTGGTTGTGTCCATTTAATTTTGCATGCACGAGCGCAGGTTTGGCAGGAAAATGTGGGCTTGGACCGCAGGGATAGAGAGGGTCTATGCACTCATTGCATGTAATGCAACTGTCCTATCACACGAGTTGCAACTCTGGTCTACCACCAGAGTTGCAATTTGTGTACAACTGAAGTTGCAATTGGTTGACGGGCTGGGTTGGAACTGATATATAAATGGAGCAGTTGCAACTAGCCTACCCAACCAGAATGCAACTGGCATACCACCAAGGTTTTAATTTGTGTATGACGGAAGTTGCAATTGGTTGAAGGGATGAGTTGCAACTAGTATACAAACGGTGCTGCAACCAGCCAACCAGTGTAGTCGCAACTAGCCTACCCAACCGGAATGCAACTAGCCTACCGCACGAGTCCTAACCAAACAGGATGCATGCACCCAACACAACCAATAGCTAATTTGCTACTTCTCACCACTCATGGTTAGCCACGTGCAACAAATACAACTAGCAGCCTGCATGCATGCACTCATGGTCGAGCTGTTTGTGTTACCGATAATTCTATATCTCGTACCTTGCATCCTGCTGTGCCTAACCTTTTGTAGGAGATTGATGATGGGATGGAGTCGAGGATGACTCCAATTCAAGAGGGGGAGGATGATGAGGACATCACCATGCTGGACACACACGAGTCATGGTCTTCCCCAATTATAAGTCGTCACCAACTCGGTCGCCGCGTTCAGTTTGGATTCAGCCGACACCCTTGCACGGTTTCGACCATATCTCCCTCATACGACATCGAAACAAGGCGTTCTTTGATGTGTTGGAACAAGAATGATGATGTCATTCTTCTGGTTCTTGTCCTAGCTTCAGAAGGTTCATGGATCATTCTATGTGACCACGGCAAGGTGCTATGTCACTAGTTTTGGGCCAACTTGGCCTTGTATCGTGTCGGGCTTATGCCCAAGTTGTGGGTGCCCCCTACCTGGTCGCCCCTAACCCTAGTTCGTCTCTTTTGATATAAACTCAGTAGCCATTACCTTAGAAACTCGAGTTTTGTTTAGTTCTAGTTTTCCTTTAAAAAACTGAGATTGATTAGCTGTAACTGTGGCGACAAGTCCTTTTACTGTGATCCAGGGCCCCTGTTCTTGTTCCTCCTCGACTGTGTCGATTAGTCCTTTTGAATTAAGAGCTTGAACCCTTCTTTACTTCATCCATTTGCAATTTCAGATTGCATGTTTATACCTTCTTGCTTGTGTCCTTTGATTCGCTTGCAGGGAAAGCCTTCTCGGCGAGGTCAATCAAGTTGTGCTTGGTTGCAGGGATTTGAATCATGTCTAATTAGAAGCTCAGATTGTCAATGTCAAGTATCTACCAATCAAATTTATCACTACCTTTCCGAAGATCAGGCCAATGCTACATCAAGTGGTATCAGGATTCCAGGTTACCCGTGAGGTATACTATCGTGTTTTTCCTTTAGATTCGGTTCGTGTCCAACATCTATAGTCCACAAAAATCCCAAAAATATTTACACTTTCCACTGTCCTATAATCTTTTTAGCCTTTGCAATTTTTGTTTCGGATTTGCTTTGTTTAGTTTGTATCCGTTGTCGAGTCGTTTTGCTGGTTTAGTGTGTTCGTGGTTGCAGTTTCAACCGCCCCGTCGCTGTTTGTTTGTTTCCGTCGCTATCCTGTCCACCATTACCCAAACAATAAGTCAAGCCACCACATTACTTGACTTTCCCTGCTAGCCGCCTTATGTGAACTCTCACCGCGCAAACCCTAGATAGGTTGCAAGCCGCATTGTGTCGCCTTTGCCTCGCAGCCCTTCTTGATTCATCTGGCGAATACATATTGCTGCATACCAGGGAAGTTTGTGCCCCTTTATTGCTTGCTGAGAAGCTTTGCTCAGCCGTGATCGGCGTTGGAAGGATAGGGACGCTTTGCCCTAGCCGCTGCCACCTTACCAACCGTGTTGTGTCTTTCCGAAACCCTGGTTCGGTCGACCTTCCTTAAAACAGGCATAACTTTTCGCTCGGAACTCCGATTGAGGTGAATTTTTTAAAAATTTCAGAATGAAGAGTTACACGTACAATTCAATGCCCTTGGTGTTTTTGTGCTCCTCAGTTTTCCCAAAAAAAATCAGGAAGTGGGAGTTTTCAAGCCTCTAAGTTGTTGCGCGGTTTTCAGCACACATCCCTTTTTTTCTGTAGACCACATCACACCTCTGTTTAAGGTACAAATTTTTTTGGTTCCATCTTGTGTGATCCCTTTTTAGAGAAAAATATAAAAAATAAAAAAGTGGCTTCCTACTAGAGGGAAAATTAGGGAAAAGAATTAAAACAATTGCATGAGTTGCTGGCAGCTTGTTCTTTGAGTTCTATCCACCATCGCTCATTCCAACTTGTTGTGCTACGTCTAGGGAGACGTCTTCGCCAGCAATTGTGAATTGTACTTTGGATACTTATTGAGCTTTGCTAATCTGCTTCGGCTATTGTTTTTCCTTGCTACCATATTGTGCCTGCCCAAAGCTCCACATATCCTTCTGTCAGTACAAATTCTCCTTGCAACTGTTACACCCAAGCTTGACAACAGATTGTACTACCCTGTTGGCTTTGGTAAGAACACTTGCAAGACGGTAGTAAGCCGTTTGAGATATTGCTTTCCACTTTCACCACCACCGAGTAGTTGGTAGTTGATGGGGATAATACTTTTGTGTTGTCTTTTGTTGTCTTCTAACCATGTTAGGGAAAGGGAAAGGAGTGGAGTCCCCTTCGGACTTCATTGATTGTGTGTCCAAGGATGATCTCACAAAGCTTCTTGTTGACCAGCGCACCTACATCGACGGGAAGTTTGATAACTTGATACGCAACATTAACATTCTGGTGACCCGGATAGAACATGTTGAGCAACAACCTCCCCCAGTGCCGCCATGATGACCCACCTCTCATGATGATGGTCTGGAGGATGATGATGATGCTGATCTTAATGATGATGCACGTGACATGGACCGTCTTCGACGTAATCGTCATTGTATGGGAGGTAATAATCATCACCGTGGTAATAATAATCCTTTTGCTAAAACTAAATTTACCATGATTCCTTTTGCTGGTAATGCTGATCCTGAGGCTTATTTAGATTGGGAACTTGCTATTGAACAAAAATTTAATTCTTATTTAGTTCCTGCTGAGCATAGAGTTAGGCTTGCTACTAGTGAGTTTACTCGTTTTGCTCTCTTTTGGTGGAATGATCTTTGCAATAATAATAATGCCAATGCTGTACCTCAGACTTGGAATGTTTTAAAGCAACGTATGAAATCTCGTTTTGTTCCTCCTTATTACAAACATGATTTGCGTATGAAACTGCAAACTTTCAAACAAGGTGAAAAAGGAGTAGAAGAATATTATCAGGAATTTCTCATTGGTCTAGCACGTTGTGATATACATGAGGTTGATGAAGATACTTGTGCTAGATTCTTTGGTGGTTTGAATCGTGATATACAGGATATTCTTGATTACAAAGATTGGAACAGGTTCAACCAATTGTATCATCTTGCTCTTAAAGCTGAAAAAGAAGTACAGGGATGTCGTCAACAAAACACTTTCAGGTCCAACCTTGGTAGATCTTTTCAGCAGTTGTGTTCCGATGTCGACAAGCCCAAGGCTTCTATTGCCCAGCCACTAGTGACACCGTCTGCTACTACCCATGCTTCCGAGGTGAGAAATTTTTCTCCTGTGTAGTCCCAACTACAGAAGAAAGCTTGGCCCCTAGTGTGTCATCGAACAGCTCCAACAAAATTGTGTGCTACCGCTGCAAGGGCATTGGACATGTCATGAAGGATTGCCCAAATCATTGTGCTTACATAGCCACTGCTGATGGATATGTAAGTGCTAGTGATGTTGAAGATGAATTGATTATTGCTGCTAACATTGTTGGAGATGAAGCGAATAAAGAGGAGGAGGTTGCCATTGATTCTCTAGCTGCCTCGACAGGTTATGAGAGCCTTCTGTGCAGTGTGTGTTGACTTCCCAACTGGGACACGAGGAAGAGAAGCTCCAACGCTGTAATTTGTTCCACATGTTTCTCATCATCAAGGATCGTCGTGTTCCCACCATAATTGATAGTGTGAGTTGCAACAACTTGGTGAGTTCAGATCTGGTTGAGAAACTTGGCTTGATCACATGTGCGCACCCGCATCCGTACCACCTACAATGGTTTAACAATAGTGGTAAGACAAAGGTAACTAGATCCGCGCGCATGCATTTTTCTATTGGTTCATATAATGACTATGCTGATTTTGATGTTGTACCTATGCAAGCATGCTCCCTTTTGTTAGGCCGTCCATGGGAATTTTATGTTGATGCTTTACACCATGGCAGAACTAATAAATATACTTTTATGCATCAAAACAAGAATATTACTTTCCTTCCTTTATCTCCTGCAGATATTAGGAAACATCATAACGAGCTTGCTCAAAGTTTTAAGAATGATCATGCATTAGTTCCATCTCACGCTACACATAATGGGATTAAGTTAAAAGAGGGTGTTTATATTGCCATCACTGCTGCTACTACTGCATTATGTGATAATCATGATACACCTTCCTATACTATGCTTTGTAGAGCTGTTTGTGTTACCGATAATTCTATGTCTCGTACCTTGCATCCTGTTGTGCCTAACCTTTTGTAGGAGATTGATGATGGGATGGAGTCAAGGATGACTCCAATTCAAGAGGGGGAGGATGATGAGGACATCGCCATGCTGGACACACATGAGTCATGGTCTTCCCCAAGTTATAAGTCGTCACCAACTCGGTCGTTGCATTCAGTTCGGATTCAGCCGACGCCCCTGCACGATTTCGGCCATATCTCCCTCATAAAACATCGAAACCAGGCATTCTTTGATACGTTGGAACAGGGACAATGACACTGTTCTTTTGATTCTTCTCCTAGCTCCAGAAGGTTTGTGGATCATTATGTGTGACCATGACAAGGTTCAGGGTCACCAGTTTTGGGCCAACTTGGCCTTGTATCGTGTCGGGCCTTAAGCCCAAGTTGTGGGCGCCCCCTACCTGGTTGCCCCTAACCCTAGTTCGTTCCTTTTGATATAAACTCAGTAGCTGACGGCTTAGAAACTCGGGTTTTGTTTAGTTCTAGTTTTCCTTTGAGAAACTGAGATTGATTCGTTGTAACCAGGGCCGGCCCTGTAGTATTAGCATCCGGGGCAGCCGCCCTGGGCCCCCGAATCCTATAGGGCCCCAACCAATGTATACATACAGACATCTAGTCTATATACCGAAGCCCAAAGCTTGCTAAGCTGCTACAAATTAAGTCCAAATGTTGAAAACAAGTGGCAAAATTAGGCCAATAATGAAACAAGCAAATGTCTTCGGAGCGTATAGAAGCTATCTCCGAGACACCGATTTAACAAGGGCCCCTAATTAAGTTTCGCCCTAGACCCCTCAAAACTCAAGACCGGCCCTGGTTGTAACTGTGGCGACAAGTCCTTTTACAGTGATCCAGGGCCCCTGTTCTTGTTCTCCTCAACTATGTCGATAAGTCCTTTCAAATTGAGATCTTGAACCCTTCTTTACTTCATCCATATTTGCAATTTCAGATTGTGTGTTTATACCTTCTTGCTTGTGTCCTTTGATTTGCTTGTAGGGAAAGCCTTCTCGGTGAGGTCAATCAAGTTGTGCTTGGTTGATAACCAATGGAGCAGCAGTGTAGCAGTTGTAGAGATTCGAATCATGTCTAATTAGAAGCCCGGATTGTCAACATCGAGTCTCCACCAATCGAATTTATCACTACCTTTCGAAAGATCGGGCTAGTGCTACATCAACAAAGATCCATGGCGCAAATAATAGCAGTTGTAGGCTTGAAGCTTGTAGTTTTTGATAGGAGAAACGCTCGCCTAGAAGCCTAACGCCAGAAGAATTGTCGTGATGAAAACAAGGCTACTCCTTTCCTTCGCATTCTCTTCTACGAAGTTAGGAGGTATCGATGATAGAAGAGTCATTGTGACGAGGTTGTATCGTGAACCTCGTCACCAAGATTCTTCTTGCATCGTTACCTCCTTGTGACTACAGCAAATAGGAGTTGCAACTGGTCCACAACCAGATGAGCAATTTGTGTAAGATGGACGTTGCAATTGGTTGACTGTGTAAATTGCAACCGATATTGTTGGGGGGGAATATTAACAACCTCCTTATGCTCCTTAAAACAACAGTCATGAAGGCCCAGGCCCACCTGCGGTAATAGCGATCTCCGCCAACTCAGCATGGGCAAGGAGTGTCCCACTCCGCCTCGCCCGACCCAGGGCCTCGGGGTCTGACACGCCCGACCCCTCGCTGGCAAAACTCCGCCTTGCCTGACCCACGGTCCCAGGGTCGGATGCGCCCGACCCCTCGCCGCAAGGCTCCGCCTCACCCGACCCCGGGCATAGGGGGTCAGACCCGTCCGGGCCCACAAGACAAGGGTCCGCCTCGGGTGCAGACCGGCAGATGAGGGCGCGGATCTCGTGGGCCCCCACCGATCTTGGCATAAATGTGCCGCGGCTCTGGCGCGCAGAAAGGCGCCCACAACCCTCGATGTGACCTGCCACAAGTACCTGGGCAGAACACTGCGGCCACGACCGCATAGGCTATAGTGGCCGCGGCTCCCCTTGATTCGCCGTAGGGCACTCATTGCATGCGTCGCCCGGCACAGGAGGAAGCACCGCCCGTTCTCGTGCTCAACGTATCCGGCGACAGGGACGCGATGTCCGTGTTCCATGGGCGGTAGGTAGGACTACAGGGGTCTGCTGTCTCCCCCAACATGCACGGTCATGGCGGCCGGACATCATCATCATGCTCGGCGGCAACGGTCGTTCGGAGGATCGGCGACAGGATCCGGCGATAGCCGTCCTCCTCCGGTGGCCGCGGTGACAGGAGATGAAGGCTGGAGCAGAAGGTGGCGACCTAGGAACTTGGTCCTTCTCCTTGTACTATACTTTACTTAGCTTATCTCTTTTACTTCTTCACACACCTGGCTCATCTGTAACCCCTGAGCCCTCCTTGCGCTATAAAAGGAGAACTAGGGGTCCCGATACCAGGGAAACTCTCAAGCCAACAGAACCCACACACTCCCTCGATGAGCATCAGTGCACACCCAAGAGACTTGGGAAGGGCTCCCTCTCTCGCCTGTTTGTACCCCCTACTACAAACCACGTGTGAGTAACACGAGCAGCTCCTCATACTGGACGTAGGGATTTCCTTGCCCGAACCAGTCTCACCCCGTGTCCTCTCACACCACCATCCGAAGCCTTACGCGCATAAAAGAAATTTACTAGCCGTAGTCTTGATCCGCTAATCTCGACAATGGCAGATATACAAACGGTGCTGCAACCAGGCGTCCAGGGCATTTTCAACTGGCGTAGCGAATTGTATTCTTTTCGGGATATCAAATGGTTCGTGTCTGGTACCACCGGAGTTGCAATTTATGTATGACTAAAGTTGCAATCGGCTGATTGTCTGAGTTGCAATTGGTATGCAAATGCATTTGCAACCAGACGTCCATCGCAGTTTTAATTTGGCTATCACTGTAGGCGCAACTGGCCACCACCTTGATTGCAATTTTGTGCACGATGGAAGTTGCAACCGGCTTACGGTCGGGGTTGGAACTGGACTTTGACTAGAGTTGCAATCGAAGTGCAACTAGTATGTACAATACTTGTAGGGCCTTGCATGTTAGCAGCGTCAAGATTCCCTTCAGTACTTGAAGATCAGGCCGAGTGTCACATGGATCCGATAGAGCTGTATCAGCATGGGAACATCTTGTCATGAAGCTTAAGGAGCCAACTATACTGGTCCTCCACTAGGTCAGGAATTTGTGCAAGACGGTACTTCCAAGGTGCTTCACGAGCCCACTGTAGCACCTTGGCTGTTAGCGAGTGGCACCGTCAGTACTTCAAGGTCAGGTCGAGCATCACTCGAATACAGCTGAGCTATATCTATATGGGGAATGCCTTTTCATGTACCTTCATGACCCCACTGTAGCGTGTTGAATGTTAGCGTGGGACTAGGCTTTAAATAGACCAACCTTCAGCCCGAAGAACCAACTCTTAGCACAGAGATCCATGGCGCAAATAATCGCACTTGTAGGCTTGAAGCTTGTAGTTTTTGATAGGAGAAACGCTTGCCTGGAAGCTTGATGCCAGAAGAATTGTCGTGATGAAAACAAGGCTACTCCTTTCCTTCGCATTCTCTTTTGTGAAGTCAGGAGGTATCAATGCTAGAAGAGTCCTTGTGACGAGGTTGTATCATGAACCTTGTCACGAGGATTCTTCTTGCGTTGTTACCTCCTTGTGACTGCAGCAATTAGGAGCTGCAACTGGTCCACAACTAGGTGAGCAATTGGTGTAAGACGGTAGTTGCAATCGGTTGACTGTGCAAGTTGCAACCGGTATACAAACGGTGCTGCAACAAGGTGTCTAGGGCATTTTCAACTACGTAACGAATCGTATTCCATCTGGGCTATCAAATGAGTCGTGTTTGGTACCACCGGAGTTGCAATTTGTCTATGACTAAAGAGCAATCGACCGATTGTCTGAGTTGCAATTGGTATGCAAATGCATCTGCAACCAGATGTCCATCGTAGCTTTAATTTGGCTATCAGTGTAGGTACAACTGGCCACCACCTTGGTTGCAATTTTGTGCATGATGGAAGTTGCAACCGGTTTATGGGTGGGGTTGCAATTGGACTTTGACTGGAGTTGCAATCGGAGTGCAACTGGTATGTGCAGTAGTTGTAGGGCCTTGCATGTTAGCAGCGTCAAGATTCCCTTCAGTACTTGAAGATCAGGCCGAGTGTCACATGGATCCTGTAGAGCTGTATCGGTATGGGAATGTCTTGTCGTGAAGCTTCAGGAGCCAACTGTAGCGCCTTGGATTGCAAGTTTTAGTCATTACGGTGTGTGCAGTACTTGCATCAAACAGAAGTTGCAACTGGTCCTCCACTAGGTCAACAATTTGTGCAAAACGGTAGTTCCAAGGCGCTTCAGGAGCCCACTGTAGCGCCTTGGTTGTTAGCGAGCGGCTCGTCAGTACTTGAAGATAAGGTCGAGCGTCATGCGAATACTGCTTAGTTGTATCTGTATGGGGAATGCCTTTTCGTGTACCTTCATGACCCCACTATGCGCGTTGAATGTTAGCGTGCGGCCAGGCTATAAATAGATCAACCTTTAGCCCGAAGAGCCAACTCTTAGCACAGAGATCCATGGCGCAATTAATAACATTTGTAGGCTTGAAGCTTGTATTTTTTATAGGAGAAACGCTTGCCTAGAAGCCTGATGCTAGAAGAATTGTCGTGATGAAAACAAGGCTACTCATGTCCTTCGCATTCTCTTTCGTGAAGTCTGGAGGTATCGATGCTAGAAGAGTCCTTGTGATGAGGTTGTATCGTGAACCTCGTCACGAGGATTCAATACAACCTTGTCACAAGGACTCTTCTTGCAACGTTACCTCCTCGTGACTGCAGGAAATAGGAGTTTCAACTGGTTCACCACCAGGTGAGCAATTTGTGTAAGATGGTAGTTGCAATCAGTTGACTGTCAAAGTTGCAACTGGTATACAAACGGTGCTGCAAGCAGGCGTCTAGGGAATTTTCAACTAGTGTAGTGAACTGTAATCCACCTTGGCTCCCAAACGAGTCGCTTCTGGTACCACCAGAAATGCAGTTTAGGTATGACTAAAGTTGCAATCGGCTCATGGTCTGAGTTGCAACTTGTATGCAAACGCAGCTGCCACTAGATGTCCATGGCAGTTGTAACTCATTTATCACTGTAGGCACAATTGGCCATCACCATGGTTCGAATTTTGTGCATGGTGGAAGTTGCAACTGGCTGACTGGCGGGGTTGCAACTGGTCTTCGACTGGAGTTGCAATCGGAGTACAATTGGACTATGCAGTACTTGTAGCACCTTAGATGTTAACAGCATCAAGATTCTTGTCAGTACTTGAAGATCAGGCTGAGCGTCACGTGGATCCTGTAGAGTTGTATCGGTATGGCAACCTCTTGTCATGAAGCTTCAGGAGCCAAGTATAGCTCCTTCGATGGTTGTGGCCCATTAGTACTTGAAGATAAGGTTGAGCATCACGTGAATACTGCTAAGCTGTATTTGTATGGTGAACGCCTTTTGGTGTAACTTCACAACCCCACTGTAGCGCGTTGAATATTAGCGGGCGGCTAGGCTATAAATAGACCAAGCTTTAGCCCAAAGAACCAACTCTTAGCATAGAGGTCCATGGCACAAATAATAGCACTTGTAGGCTTGAAGCTAATAGTTTTTTATAGGAGAAACGCTCACCCGGAAGCCTGATGCCAGAAGAATTCTCGTGATGAAAACAAGTGTGCTCCTTTCCTCCGTAGTCTCTTTTGTGAAGTCAGGAGGTAACGATGCTAGAAGAATTCTCGTGAGGAGGTTTGCATCGTGAACTGCTAGACTTTTTCCTTGAGACCGCTAGTGGGAAGTGTGACGTGGTGTTTTCTAGTATTGTTGTTTTTTTTCCTTCTGTGTTGTAGCTTGTTATCCTAGGACCAGTTGTCAACTCCCGGAGCTGTTCACACAGACCCATGTAATAGTATTGTCAGTGATCTTTCAATCTGAGGAGAAACATCTACGTGCATCTTGTTTTGGTTATGTATGGGGCCATAGAGTCATATTGACCGACCAGTAGTGTTGCAATCGTGTTACATGCTGAGCTGCAACTGGTATATAAAATGGTGTTACAACCAGCCATCCAGGAAGCCTGATGTGAGAAGAATTCTCGTGAGCAAAACTAGGGTACTGATTTCCTTCGCAGTCTCTTTTGTGAAGTCATGAGGTAACAATGCTTGAGGAATTCTGGTGACGAGGTTCTATGTGAACACCTGGACTTTTTCCTTGAGACCATTAGGGGAAGGGTCTCACTGTACTTGTACTGCCTTGGTGTTAGCAGTTCTTGAAGATTCCTGTCAGTACTTGAAGATCAGGCCGAGTGTCATGCGAATCATGTAGAGCATCACGTGAATCTTGTAGAGCATCACACGCTATAGGGAAGTTTGACATTGGGAATGTGCATCTTGAACGGGCTTGTAACAGCATTTGTGCATGTTCGTATTATGCATTGGGTATTTGTGCATGTTGAATGCCATCCGGAAAGTAGTGTTGTGCTACTTAGTGGCAGTAATGGCATTGTGCTCGTTCGTATTATTTATGGTCCCATAATTTTGCAACCACCATGGTTGCAATTTGTTCTCGATGGAAGTTGCAACCTACCGACGGGTGGGGTTGCAATGGTCTTCAACTGGAGTTGTAATCGGAGTGCAACTGGTTTGTGCATTACTTGTAGCGCCTTTGGTTGTTAGCAGTGTCAAGATTCCCGTCAGTACTTGAAGATCAGGCCGAGCGTCACGCGCCTTGTCATGAACCATCATGAGCACATTGTAGCACCTTGAATGTTAGCGAGTGGCCTGTCAGTACTTGAAGATTAGGCCGAGCATCACGTGAATACTGCAGAGCTGTATTGGTATGGGAATGCCTTGGATGTTAGCTGGCCCGGCTATAAATAGACCATCCTTAATCCTGAAGAACCAACTCTTTAGTACAAAGGTCCATGGCGCAAATAATAGCACTTGTAGGCTTGAAGCTTGTAGTTTTTGATAGGAGAAACACTTGTACGGAAGCCTGATGCTAGAAGAATTCTCGTGTTGAAAACAAGGCTACTGCTTTCCTACGCAGTGTCTTTTGTGAATTCAGGTGGTAACGATGCTAGAAGAATCCTCGAGATGAGGTTGCACTGCGTGAACCCTAGACTTTTTCATTGACACTGCTAGGGGAAGCGTCTTGCGCAGCTATCCTGTATTGCGGTTTTTTCTTTTTCTGCATTTTAGCTTGTTATCCTAGGACCAGTTGTTAGGTCTCTTAGCTGTTCATACAATCCCATGTAATAGTATTGTCCGTGTTCTTTCTAGCTGAGTAGAAACATCTCCCCGATCACATGAGCTGCAAATGGTCAACCACCAGAGTTGCAATCATGTTACAGGGTAAGCTGCAACTGGTATTCAAAACAGTGTTGCAACCAGCCGTCTCGGAAGCCTGATGCCAGAAGAATTCTCGTGAGGGAAACTAGGGTACTGATTTTCATCGCAGTCTCTTTTGTGAAGTCAGGTTGTAACAATACTTTGAGGAATTCTCATGACGAGGTTGTATCTGACCGCTAGGGGAATTGTGTAGCGCGGCTTTCTTGTATTTGTGCTTCTTTTGTCTTTTTTTGCCTTGTAGCTTGTTATCATGGGACCTGTTGTCAGCTCCCAAAGTTGTTTACATGGTCGCATGTAATATGTATTCTTTATTGAACTTTCTAGTTGAGTTGAAATATTTCCTTGCATCTGGTTTTGGTAATTTATGGGCTCACAGAGTCATACTGACTTGAAACTTGGCGTATTTCATGGTTTGCAACTTGTCTACCACGAGAGTTGCAGCTTATGTATGACTGAAGTTGCAATTGGTTGATTGGCTAAGTTGCAACTGGTATACAAACGGTTTCTCAAGCAGCCTTCATGTATACTAATACAACTAGGCTAGCTCGAACCACGATCACAAACCCCAACCCTGCAGATTGGACAGAGATGGGGAGAGAAGATGGGGAGGGCATAGGAGGAGGAGGAGGAGGAGGTCGGTGACCGGACCTGGCAGCGATAGCGCGAGGCGTCCTTGCCGGCGGCACACACGTTCACCTTGCGAACCGTTCAATTCAAGTGACCCAATCCCAAGCAGGTAGGTAGAGAGATGAGCGCGGAGGCGCTTCCCCGCCGGTGACCTTCTGGTCTCCGGGGAACAGGTCCCGCCGGATTTCGGCGCCAGCGACCGCCTTCTTTTGCTACTGTCTGGTGGTATTCTCCCTGCTGCTCCTCCATGGATACTTCGATGGTAGACCTTCGTCCTGGTCTCCAGTTCTCCAAAAAGGTACGATCCCTCCTCGGAGTGTCGATCTCTGCCTCTCCATCTTCTGGATCGAGCTTCTGGCTACTTGCAACCTTCACAAGATCAAAGTTGAAGTTGACTATTGAGCATGTTGGTTTCTTATTGCAATCGGCTTTGGGAGGTTCATCTGACCTCTTCCAAGTGTCTGAATTGGATGATTGGATTGTCAAGTTTTGTGTCTCTTCCAAGGAAGTTGGTCTTATGGTTTATCAATTGGGGATCTTCCAATGTGACATTTTCAAGGTGGCTTTTCATCTCTGTAATGAACGGGGGATTCAGTTTGCAAGATCCGTCCTTTCCTCAGCTCAAGGAATTAGTTCGGAGTGGACAACAGTGGTTTCTAGGAAGGCAAATCTTCATGGTCATCTGCCTTTGACTGGACCAAATCTAATTCCAGTTAGATCATACTCCCCAGGTGCATATGCTCAGCTTAATCACAGGGACTCTATTTCTGTCTTTCATCGTTTGGGCAAGAATTGGGTCACGCAACAGCTTCCATCAGCGAAGAACACGGCATCTGGGCAGATTTCAAATCCAAGCTCGCCATTTACCGGAGTTAATTTGGGGCCATCAATGCAAGATTCTTTTGCAATTTCAGCAAGGTCATCTCCTAATTTGGCGCTGGATTTGAATGTGGCAGCTGACTCTCATTTGGGCCGTCTTTCCTGCTCCCGGTGTTTTTCTAATAAGCACAACCGGGCCTTATGTCTTCGTCCTGTTAGATGTGGGCTATGTTTCAGACTGGGCCATGTGGCCAATTTTTGCAGATACCCACCAAGGTTTCCTGGCCTGTCCACGGATAGAACTTTCTCCAATTCGGTTCCTCAGTCCGGCTGGGACAATGCAAATGTCCACCGGTGGTTTCAAACCCGTGAGTCTATGGCAAGTGGGCCCTCAACAACCATATCACCGGTTGTAGGAAACTTCCAACATCTGGGTCGATACCTCCTGGGTGTTCCTGCCGTCACTCCGGAAGAAATAGTTCTTTGGCAACTCTCTCCTACAACCGCAATCTCCGGTGCTGTCGTTTCACCTTCCAAGCTCCCGACGCCGCAATCGCAGCTACCTAGCTTCTCGCTGCCACAATCCAGCTGCGGCGATCCCCCTCTCTTTGCTGAGGCGCATCCGCATTGTTCCTCGCTACCAAATCATCAGTTCTTCTCCTTGGGTGACCCGACTTGGCGGCAGACAGAAGCTTCGGAGCATCCGCCTCTGGCCCCAATGGCGTACAGATTTGTGGATCCTACTCCTTTTCTTCCTCGCGGTTCCCAGCGGCAGTTGGTGGGCTTCCGTAAGCCAATATCCAGAGTTATTCTTGGTGCTCCACGAAGGAATCAATGCGATGTGGTGATAGCAACCATCGAGCCCCTACCGCAACAGCAGGTATCCTTTCAATCCATAAGAGATCTGCTCGATGACTTCTTGAGGAATCGGTGTCGAATGGGGATCCATTCTATTCAGCCTTGCCCTTATGGTCAAGCCTATGTTCGTTTTTAGTTTGTCCATGAAAAGGATTTCTTGATTGGTGGGGGTCCTCATGAGTATGGTCAGTATAGGATCTCTTTCTCTGATCATAATAAGGGATGGAGCAATAGACTCGTAACAATGAATTGTTAAGTCTGGATCATGCTTCTAGGCTTTAACATTGACTATTGGACAAAAGTAGACTTGGAGAAGGCTATTGCAGAATTTGGTCGGCTTCTGGTTTGGGAAGAGGATCCCAATAATTTGGCCAGAATTGTTGCTAAAATAAGAGTTGTTGATCTCTCAGAGATACCATGGTTTCTTGTCTGTTCAGAGGATGAGGATTTTGAAGGGAATTCATGGACTGCTCAGTGTGAAATTTTACAATACAGAATGCTAGGTGGGGGTCCTACTGATGAAGGACAACCGCCAGATGATGTGGAGCCGACTCTATTTGACTTTTTCGGTTATGGGCAGCCTTCTGGTAATGTGGCAGATCCAGGGAATGCTAATCTCAATGCTAATCAACCTATTAATCAGGAGCCAGTACCACAATGGGGCCTCTGGCCTGATGGGCGAGAAGCACAAGACAATGGGCCTTTCATTGGCCCACAAATAGCCCAAGAAGACCCAGTTGTCCCTATTGTTCAGGCATTACCTGCACTTAATCCTGTGAATCATGACCAGGGAGAAGAAGGGGATAACCCAGATTTTGATTTGAACATGGCCATTGCTGATGATTTGGGGGGAATTGATAATTTGGCTCCTTCAGATGAGGAAATAGAGGAGGCAGGTAATGATGTAGTAAATAATCAAGTGATTGAAGGGTCAGATAACTCTGATAATGAGGTCCCTATAGCTAATCAGGTGATGGAGCATCCTGTGCATGTTGAGGTTTTCATTCCCCAAGTTGATGGACACCCTGTTCAGATGGTGCAAGATGAAATAAATGAGAATGATCTGATGGGAGGCAATCAGGATCAGGATATACAGTTGGCAGAGGAGAATAATAATTTTATGTACTTGGGTTATGTGGAAGTTATGCAACCTAGCCAAGATCCAGTTTTTGCCCAAATGGAATCATTGTATCGCCCTCCTTCCAATCAGCCAAGTGCTGAATTCTATAGACAGTGGGCAAGACATTTTTCTTCAGCATCTGATGAACCCAAGGTAGAGGTTCCTATTTCTTGGGCCTCGTTCTTTATGGCTCAACTGATTACCCCAGGAAATTTTGAGTGGGCCAAGAATTTCTTATCATCTCCAGCTATGCAGTACCTGGAGCCTGATCAATCCCTGAATTTTTCGATTCCTATGAAGTGCCCTTATTCTTCAGCAACAGCTTGTGCCAAAGCAATAGTTACTGCCACAGTTGATAACAAAGGCAAAGGTATCATATTTGAAGGTTCTGATAAATCCCTCATTACGAGTTCCTCCGCTTCTCCATTCATTGCCACAACTACATCTCAGAGTGCTGGGCCTGGGATTCCTTCAGCTGACTCAGCCAACAGCACTCAGTCTTCTCCAGCTACGCCGGTTCAGGGGTTGCTTAAGAAGGTTGCTGCTTCTTCTGGCCCATGGTCCAAGTCCCTACTGTAACAGGCCTCCATGGTGGATAAGGTAACTCAGGATGTTGCTGGCAATACTCTTTCTGATGATGAACTTCGAAGAAGTAGCAGGACTGCCAAGCACAACAATGGATTTAAAGCCTCGGGATGTAAGGACAGAAATTGCATTGGTTGCTCGGTAAAGCCACCGCTCTTGACTCAGTCAGTGATTCGTAACCTGGGTGCGTCATTCTGTAAAATCAAATCTTCGAAGTTATCAGTAGTTGCTTTGAATAAGAAATCAAAGCCTGCAGCCCCCCTGGTGGAAGGAAGCCAGCCAAGAAAAAAGCTGACAAGAATGAAGCTGACAATGTCCCAAAGGATTAGAAGAAGAAGCCCAGAAAGTAGCAATCTTGGAAGGAGGATTAGATATTTTATTTTGCTTCTCAGGAGTACACAACTCTTATTTTGCTTTGTAGCTATGGGTTTTTATCCCTCTGGGAGAAACTTTCTTTTCTATCTTTGTACTGATGCTATCCATACAGTACTATGGTTGTTGAACTCTTGCTTTATATCTTTTAATGAACTCTAGTCATAACAAAAGATTCTGGAAGGTTTTGTGCTGGAATGTCAGAGGCATTAATTCTGACAAGAAGTGGCATTCAGTTAAAGATAAAATTTTTGAGAGTAATTGTGACATCATTTGCCTCCAGGAAACAAAGAGAGAAGCTTTTGACAGTCTCTTCATCAAAAAATTTTGCCCCTCCTCTTTTGACAAGTTTGAGTTTTTGCCCTCACAAGGGGCTTCTAGTGGTCTTGCAATAATCTGGAAATCTTCTGTGTTCTGTGGAGAATTGGTGTTCATGAATCAATATGCTATTTCAGTGAAGCTCTCTTCTAACCTTTCTGAATGGGAATGGATCTTAACAAATGTTTATGGGCCTTGTTCTGCGGAGGGGAAATTTGCGATCATTCAATGGTTTGAAAATATACGGATGCCAGATGATTTTGACTGGTTGGTGGTGGGTGATTTCAACCTCATAAGAGAGCCATCTAATAGAAACAAGCCTGGGGGTAATCACAATGACATGTTTCGATTCAATGAGGCAATTAACCAACTTGGCTTAGTGGAGATTCCTCTGAAATCAAAGCACTTTACATGGTCAAATAAACAACAAGCACCTCTGTTGGAAAGGTTAGACTGGTTTTTCTCATCTAATTCTTGGGTTCTTAATCATCCAAACACAATTGCCTATCCTTTGGTGATGGAAACTTCAGATCATTCTCCTTGTGTAATCAACATTGCTTCTGATATTCCGAAGGGCAAGCTCTTTAGATTCGAAAACTATTGGCTTGAACATGATCAGTTCATGAACATAGTTTCACATGGTTGGTCGGTTCCAGTACAGGAAATTGATAGAGCAAAAATTATTACTCAGAAGTTCAAGAATCTTAGAAGGGTGCTAAGAGCATGGCAGTCTCAACTTTCAAGTCTAAAGTCCCTCCTATCCAATGTGAAGTTGTCCCTCTCTTTTATGGAATTAATTGAGGAATATAGAGACTTGACTCTTATTGAATGGAATTTCAAGGTTCTGTTGCAGGAACAGTTACAAAACTTACTCAAGCAGCAAAATATCTATTGGAAACAAAGAGGATCAATTAAATGGGTCAAGTTTGGTGATGAATCAACAAAATTCTTTCATGCGAATGCTTCCATCAAGCATGGTAAAAGCTATATTAGATCCCTAGCAGACATAACAGGGTCCCTAAAATATAACCATTGGGAAAAGGAAGTAATTCTCTGGGATGCATACAAGGAAAGATTGGGTACTTCTGAGTACAACTCTATGGTTTTTGATCTACAACAATTACTGCACCAAGTGGAGGACCTGCACTGCCTGGAGGAACCCTTTTCTCATGATGAGATAGATTCTGTTATCAAGTCTATGCCAAATGACAAGGCTCCAGGTCCGGATGGATTTAATACAAATTTCATAAAGAGGTGTTGGCCGATCATCAGGCAGGACTTTTATGCTCTTTGTGACACTTTCTATTCTGACAATGTTTCCTTACGGAGTATAAATGGATCACTAATCACTTTGATACCTAAAGTTGAAGGGGCAGCACATGTATCTAACTACAGACCTATATCCCTTTTGAACACTTCAATGAAACTTCTGACCAAGCTACTGGCCAATAGATTGCAAACTGTGATTCAATCACTTGTACATGTAAATCAATATGGTTTCATCAGGACCAGAACAATACAAGATTGTCTTGCTTGGGCATTTGAATACCTACACTTATGTCACAAGTCCAGAAAGGAGATAGTCATCCTCAAGCTAGATTTTGAAAAAGCATTCGATAAAATTGAGCACCAGGCCATGTTGACAATCATGAAGCATAAGGGCTTTGGAGACAAATGGATTCATTGGATGGAACAAATCTTTGCTTCTGGTACTTCTTTAGTTCTTTTGAATGGCGTCCCTGGGAAAAGATTTACCTGCAAGAGAGGAGTCCGGCAAGGGGACCCCCTTTCACCCCTTCTTTTTGTCTTAGGGGCTGACCTACTCCAAACCGTTGTAAATGACTCCAAAGAACAAGGCCACCTCACACTCCCAATTCCACTGACATACAGTTCTGATTTCCCTATTTTACAGTATGCCGATGATACCCTAATAATCATGGAGGGATGTCCTAATCAATTGTTACATTTGAAGCAGCTCCTTCATAACTTTGCATTGTCCACTGGTCTCAAGGTCAATTTCTGTAAATCAATGATGGTACCCATTAATGTCATAGCGGAAAAATTACAATTCCTATCACAGACTTTTGGATGTGCTATTGGCAAACTTCCCTTTACCTATTTAGGGCTCCCTCTTGGTCTTACCAAGCCAAAGATTGAGGAGTTTCTGCCTATGGTCACTAGATGTGAACGGCGATTGGTATCCACATCAAATTTTCTGTCAGATGCAGGACGACTCCAGTTGACAAATTCAATTTTTACAGCCATGCCAATGTTTCATATGTGCACTTTTCTGCTTCATAAGACAGTGTATAAACAAGTGGACAAATATAGAAAATGTTGCCTCTGGAGAAACTCTGATATAAATAATAGGCAGAGAAACTCTGATATAAATAATAGGCAACCTCCAAAGGCTGCCTGGGATCTTGTTTGTTTGCCAAAGAAAGAGGGCGGCCTTGGGGTGTTAAATCTGAGGACTCAAAATGAAGCTCTTCTTCTTAAGTACCTCCATAAGTTCCTGAACAAATCAGACATTCCATGGGTACATCTAATTTGGGAGAAATATTATGCTTCTGGCAGATTACTAGGACAAGTTCGAAAAGGATCCTTTTGGTGGAAAGATGTTGTGAAACTCTTGGAAAAATTCAAAGGTCTAGCATCTGTAACTGTGCATAATGGCCAGACATGTCTTCTCTGGCATGATTTGTGGAATAATAAGATCCCTGCACAAGAATATCCACACTTATACTCTTTCACTAGAAAGGTTGACATATTGTTAGGAAAGCTTATGACCTGCCTAACTTGCATCAGCTTTTCAATTTGCCTTTATCAACCCAAGCTATGGATCAGCTACTTCAATTGGGTACAGATCTGAATGGAATCTAATTTAATGAAGATCATGACTGTTGGACATATATTTGGGGCAATTCTCACTTCTCCTCATCAAAAGCCTATCATGTACTGTCTGGACATCGACAGGTGCACCCGGTTTTCAGATGGCTTTGGAAATCTAAATGCCAAAGTAAACACAAATTTTTTTTCTGGCTTCTACTCAATGACCGGCTAAGTACCAGAAATGTACTAAGAAGAAAACACATGGCTCTGCCTTCTTATTCTTGTGTCTTGTGTCAGCATGATAATGAGGAAACCTTGTTCCATCTTCTACTGCAATGCCCTTTTGCCCAAGAGTGTTGGATCAATATTAGTCTATTTGCTAATCTGACAGATGAACCATACACAATCCTCACCAGCTTTAAAACTCAGCTGCAAGTTCCGTTTTTTATGGAAATCATTGTTCTCATGAGCTGGTGTATTTGGATGGCGAGAAATGATTGGATTTTCAGAAATATTACTCCTTCAGTCCAAGATGCTATGATGAGGTTTAGGACTATTTTTACTCAAGTTGTTCTGCGAGTAAAAGAGGCTTGGAAACAATCAATGTTTGAATGGCTAGAGCACTCATTGTAGTCTTTCTGATTTACTTTCTCTCCTTCTTTGTTTCTTGATTTGTAATTCTACAACTGTTGTTCTTTTCTTTTAATATATATCCAGCAGGGGATGATCATCCCCTCCTGTTTCATCAAAAAAAATACAACTAGGCTATCACTCGAGTCGCAAGTGGTCCACCACCAGTGCTGCAAGTTGTGTACAACTGTAGTAGCAATCGGATCATGGGCTCGGTTGCAACTGGGGCCACAATTAGCCGTCCTGTGTAGTGCAAGTGGCCTTTTCCAACCAGCATTGGAGTGAACATGTATTGGGAAGTTTGACATTGGGAATGTGCATGTTGAATGGGCTTGTAACGGCATTTGTGCAGGTTCGTATTATGCATTTTGTATTTCTGCATGTTGAATGCCATCCGGAAAGTATGGCGGTGCTTCTTAATTGTAGTAACGGCATTGTGCACGTTCTTATTATTTATGGTCCCAGCCGAGCCACCCATCCACATTCACATCTCTTCTCATCCTTCTCGACAGCTTCTGCATTCTTTGCTTCCCCATCAATTCCTCTTCGGCCATGTTTAGTTCCCTCCAAACTCCCAACTTTGACACTATGCAAAAAGAAGATTTCCCATCACATCAAACTTGCGGTATATGCATGGAGTACTAAATGTAGACGAAATCAAAAACTAATTGCACAGTTTTGTTGTACTTTGCGAGACGAATCTTTTGAGCCTAATTAGTCAATATTTGGACAATAATTCACAAATACAAACGAAACGCTACAGTTGCGCATTTATGACAAAATGTCAATTTTGCCACTCCCAAATTGGGAACTAAACAAGGCCCCGAAGCGAGATTCAGCAGCTGAGGAGCAGTTGATTTTCGCTCCGAAGCACCGTCTTGGTTGTCCACAAAAGTGCAATGTTGTCGCTGCCAATGTTGGTGGCACCGAGGCGGACGTCGCAGTCAAGGTTCCTTGCCGAGCTGGGAAGGAACCTGTTCAGGAGCCTACCATGCAGAAGCGCTCCCATGGTAGGCCCCCTCGTGCTAGTGGGAAGATTCCCAAATAATGCGGTTTGTCTGGATCCGAATCCGAGCTTGACAAATTCTCCGACGGCAAGGAGGTGCAGGTGCTTCGTTTTCAAGTGGTGGCCCAGCGGGTTAAGCTGGGCAAATATAAAAGTAGAATTGCTGCGCTCACTAGTAGAGAATTGGCTTTCGATGCGCCCCCTTTTATCCCGGTTTAAAGTTGGCCCGGGACAAAAGGGGGTGCGCCACGGTAGGCAAAAATGGAGGGGAGAGTTAGTCCCGGTTGGTAATTGCAACGGCTAGTGGAGGGCTGTCGGTGGCGGCACCCTTTTATCCCGGTTGGAGCTTCCAACCGGGACTAACCATTCAACCAGGACAAAAGGTGTTCCTTTTTGTCTCGGTTGGAGTTTTTAACCGGGATAAAAACTCATCCCCATTATATACGGCGAAGATAGAGGACTTTCTTCCTCCTCCAGCCCGAGCCAGTCCAGCACATTGACAGAGAGAGCTGAGCTTCACCTACTCTCCGGTGGTGCCGAAGCAAGGGAGGTGCTGCCCGAAGTTTTTTCCCTCATTTTCGTGGGAATTTCACTCGGCCAACACAAGTGTTGTGAAGGTTTGCTACTTCATCCTCGTGTTATGCTTTGATTTATACTTTGGAGATGGAAAGATTATTTGCTAGAATGTGATGATGAAGTAGAAAAATGGAGAGGTATTTTGAGCTAGAATGTGAGGGAGATTGATGTGTCATATATAGTATGCATTATTGCAGTGGTTTAAAAATGATGCTACCTTGTCTAGACGGTTTATCTTATCAAATTCAATATGGTTTTTTAAATCCATACTTGTTGAACTTGCATACTGTGTTCATTTCTGCTAGGATGTTCTCCGTCGAGCAGCAACGTATGTCAAGAAGGAGGTTCGATTCTACGAGAAAGAGTGGATACGGACATCGTGACCGTGTCCCCTTTTCTGTAGCATCTAACCTCTTTCATGACGAAGTGCGGTGCCGCCCAGTTGAGGACATGCTCGCGAAATGATCACGGTCTTCAAGTTCAACAACTTCTGTAGTGGTAAGGAAAGAATTTTTGTACATAGATGACTTCTGCTACTTGTTGAACTTATCAAATTCAATAAGGTTTTTCAAATCCATACTTGTTGAACTTGCATACCGTGGTCATCTCGCATAGGATGTTCTCCGCCGAGCAGCAATGTATGTCAAGAAGGAGGGTCGATTCTACGAGAAAGAGTGGATACGGACATCGTGACCGTGTCCCCTTTTCCGTAGCATCTAACCTCTTTCATGACGAAGTGCGGTGCCGCCCAGTTGAGAACATGCTCGCGAGATGATCACGATCTTCAAGTTCAACAACTTATGCAGTGTTATGGTAATAATTTTTGTACATAGATGGCTTCTGCAACTGGAGGAAGTGGCGATGGTGGGGGCGATCGTGGTTCCTATTTCGGCAAGGGGAAAATCATAGTTGGCCCTCAGCATAAGCCGAAGAAAAAGAGCGCGCTGGAAAAAGCAATGCTTCGTTATTTGCAGCAACGTCATGAAGAAGCTGTTGCCACGGGTCAGGAACCTCCTTTTGGTGGTCATTATGCTCCACCTTCAGTCCCGGGTGTTTCACGTCCACTTAGTACTACCGTTTCAGGCGGCACAAATAAACCTAAGGATGAGGTTGGGTCAGCGGAACCTTCGTCTTCACCGTCCAAGGATGCTTAAAGTCCTCCTTGATAATAACCAGTGGATGGCTTGTTGTATTGTATCATGTTGTTTGGGACTTTAATTTAAATATGTGTATTTGGATCTTCATGTTGTTGTATTGTACCATGTCTTTAATCGATTTTCACGCGTAATCCATTGTCAAGTGTAATCCATTTTCATGCGTAATACGATGCAGATGGACCGGCAATGGATGTATAATGCAGACAGGCGGAGCAAGGCGTTTATTGATGGCTTGCATTATTTTCTCGAAGTGGCCAAAGCGAACAAGCCACAGAATGGGTTCGTATGTTGTCCATGCTTCCAATGCAATAACAAGAAGGAGTATTCAAAGGATTCCTGGGGGACTATTCACAGCCACTTGTTTAAATACGGTTTCATGCCTAACTATTTGGTTTGGCCCAAGCACGGTGAACTAGGGGTCGTAATGGAAGATGGCGAGGAGGAGGAGGAAGATGACACCATTCCGGACTGGGTTGCAGGCCAAGCTTTTGCAGGTACTACAATGGGCGAGGATGATGAAGATGGGTTTGCAGAAAATGGCCCTACTGATGACCTTGGTCAGGTGATACTAGATGCATATAGAGATTGCGAAACTGAGAAGGAAGCAGCAAAGTTGCAGCGCATGATAGATGATCACCAAAAATTGTTGTACCTAGGTTGCTAGCAGGGCCATAAAAAACTAGGTACGACACTAGAATTTGTGCAATGGAAGGCAAAAAATGGTGTGTCCGATAAGGCATTTCAGGGGATGTTGAACATTGTCAAGAAGATTCTCCCCGAGAATAATGAATTACCGTCCACAACATATGAAGCTAAACAGATTATTTGCCCTCTCGGATTGGATGTTCAGAAGATACACGCATGCCCTAATGACTGTATCCTCTATCGTGGTGATGAATACGAGAAATTGGATGCTTGTCCCGTCTGCGAAGCCCTACGGTATAAGATCAGGCGAGATGATCCTGGTGATGTTGAGGGGCAGTCTCCCAAGAAGAGAGTTCCCGAGAAGGTGATGTGGTATTTCCCTATAATACCATGCTTGAAGCGCTTGTTCAGGAACAAGGCGAATGCTAAGTTGATGCGATGGCACAAAGAAGACCGTAAGGAAGATGAGATGCTGAGACACCCCGCAGATGGGGCACAGTGGAGATCAATTGATAGAACATTCCCAGACTTGGAAAGTGAAGCAAGGAACATAAGGTTTGGTTTAAGCATTGATGGATTCAATCCATTCGGTGAGTTGAGTAGTGGCCATAGTACTTGGCCTGTGACCCTTTGAATGTTCAACCTTCCTCCTTGGCTGTGCATGAAGCGGAAGTTCATTATGATGCCGGCGCTTATCCAAGGCCCAAAACAACCCGGCAACGACATTGACGTGCACCTAAGGCCGTTGGTTGATGACCTTTTACAGCTCTGGAAGGAAGAAGGTGTACGTGTGTGGGATGAGGATAGACAAGAGATCTTTAATCTACGAGCATTGTTGTTTGTAACCATCAACAATTGGCCTGCATTGAGTAACCTTTCAGGACAGACAAATAAGGGATATCAGGCATGCACCCACTGTTTAGACGACACGGACAGCATGTACTTGAAGCACTGTAAGAAGGTCGTCTATATGGGTCATCGTCGATTTCTCCCTGCTCACCACCAGCTGAGAAAGAGCGGGATGCACTTCAAAGGGGCGCCACACCATCGTAAAAAACCTGCACACCGTAATGGAAAGCGTGTGTTCGAGATGATGAAGGATGTAAATGTAGTCTTTGGAAAGGGACTTGGTAGCCAACCTGTTCCGAACGACGATAACGGACATGCACCCATGTGGAAGAAAAAGTCAATATTTTGGGAGCTACCTTATTGGGAAATCCTAGAGGTTCGCAACGCAATAGACGTGATGCACCTGACGAAGAATCTTTGCGTGAACGTGCTAGGCTTCATGGGTGTTTATGGAACCTCAAAAGATACATTGGAAGCACGACAGGACTTGAAAGCCATGGGGCAACGAGATGACCTACATCCGGAAAAGAGAGATAATGGACAGCACTACTTACGTCCTGCCAGTTACACTCTCAGCAAGGAAGAGAAGGATAGCATGTTTGAATGCTTGAATAGTATGAAGGTCCCGTCTGGGTACTCCTCGAATATAAAGGAAATAATAAATATGAAACAAAAGAAGTTTACAAATCTCAAGGCTCATGACTGCCACATGTTGATGACCCAGTTGCTTCCGGTTGCACTGAGGGGTGTTCTACCAGAAAATGTCCGATTGCCGCTCATAAAGCTATGCGTGTTTCTCAATGCGATTTCGCAGAAGGCAATCGATCCATCCAAGCTATCAAAGCTACAGAACGATGTGGTGCAATGTCTTGTCAGTTTTGAGTTGTTATTTCCACCATCCTTCTTCAATATTATGACGCACTTACTGGTTCACCTAGTAAAAGAGATTGGTATTCTCGGACCTGTATACCTGCACAATATGTGGCCTTTCGAGAGGTTCATGGCAGTCCTAAAAAACTATGTTCTTAATCGTGCCCGTCCAGAAGGAAGCATCGCCAAGGGATATAGAATAGAGGAGGTGATCGAGTTTTATGTTGATTTTATTGATTCAATTGACTCAATTGGGGTTCCAACTTCACGCCACGAGGGGAGGCTCCGAGGAATGGGCAACCTTGGAAGGAAATCAAGTTTGAGCAATGATACTGATTTGTTCGACAAGGCACACTACATTGTTCTACAACAGTCATCCTTTGTGTCTCCGTATATCGAGCAGCACAGGCAGATGGTAGCTTCCAAAAACCCGACCAAATCCGATGCTTGGCTTACCCGTCATCACATGGAAACTTTTCCCTCCTGGTTGCGCCAACAACTTATGGGTAACTCTGAGATTCACCCACAGCTTGCCTGGTTAGCCAGGGGACCTGCTAGCACAATCGTCAAATTCCAAGGCTATGAGATAAATGGTTACACATTTTACACGAGAGCCCAGGACCAGAACAGCACGAACCAGAATAGTGGTGTCCGCATAGATGCCATGGATAGAAATAATAGCAAGGAGTCGTATTATGGTTTCATAAAGGAGATATGGGAACTCGAATACGGACCGCTGTACATCCCTCTATTTCTTTGCAATTGGGTGAAGCTAACTGCCATAACCAAAGATCAGTACGGAATGACAATAGTAGATCTGAGCAAGACTGGATACAGTGATGACCCATTCGTACTTGCCAATGATGTGCATCAGGTGTTCTATGTGAAGGACATGTGTAGCAAACCCAAGAGGAATCCAGAAGAGACATGGGAGCCAAAGTGCCACATAGTTCTTCTAGGTAAAAGAAAAATCGTGGGAGTCGAGGATAAAACAGACCAATCAAATGATTATGATCAGTTTGATGGCATGCCTCCATTCGCCGTTGAAGTTGATCCAAGCATCCTGCTATCCAAAGAAGAGGCTCCATACTTACGCCGCGATCATGATCAAGGAACTTTCGTGAAGAAGAAATTTTACAACGTTGTATTGTAATGCGTTAAATGTACATGACCTTTGTGTATTAATTGATACAATTTTTAATTTACCCTATGTATGATTTCATGTGTTCTTAAATTTGTTAGGTAAAGATTTTTAGATAAACATGAACAATGTTAACCACATACAAACATGGATTTTTCTGCGTATTGAAATTATTTAATTGAATAATTTCTTGATCACAGCGATGCAGTAATAAATATTTTAGAGGCTAAATGAACTGGTATAAAATTAATGATTAATTCATACTTATTGTCAATTTACTCGTTAATTAAATATATTTTTGCATGTACAAAATATGTGAAGGTTTTGTTTTTCATCTTGAAATGCAGTGAAAAGATAAAATAAAATCCATTTCCAAAAAACAGGCGGGAGAAGAAAACTAGGAAAAAAGACCTTTTGTCTCGGGTGCTAACAGCAACCGGGATAAAAGGGGCCTTTTGTCCCGGTTGCAAACGGCAACCGGGATAAAAGGGTACTTTTCGTCTCCCGCCCAAACGTACCCTTTTATCCTGGTTGCCAACTGCAACCGGGATAAAAGGCCCCCCCTTTTATCCCGGTTGGTGGTGGCACCCGGGATAAAAGGGTACGCTCCCAGCCCCACCTGGCGGACGCACCCTTTTGTCCCGGGTCCCGTCACCAACCGGGACAAAAGGCCCGTCCGCCTCCCTCGCCGGCCGCCGCCGTCGTCATCCCCCATTGCGCCGGCTGTCGTCGTCCCGCCGCCGACCGCGCCCAGACATCGTCGTCCTCCATCGCCCCGGCCGGCCCGCCTCGATCCTCCTCGTCCGTCGCACCCGGCCCCCACCTCGTCGCCTCCGGCCACCGGCTCCATCCTCGTCGCCGCCTCGTCGCCCATCGTCGCCCCTCGTACAGAAGCCGGAAGCGAAGAAAGGAACAGATCGAGGAGAGCTGGTGACAGATGCTAGAATCTAAAGTGCAGGCACAAGAACAAAGAATGATGGATGAAATCAATCGGCGGGTGGCCCACGCAGTTGCGGAGTTGGCCCAATCTGGAGCATTGCCGATTCCTAACACCGCCAGCCCTTCTCAACGCCTCTTGAGCAGTTGTGCTTCTACAGGGGTCCCCGATGCGCAGACGCCCAGGTTACCCGTGGAGGAGCAACGGTTCCCCGTGGATGCCATCACACAACGGACCTCATGTGAGCTGCATGCACCGGTCGACAACCTCACTATTAAGGTATACTTATACATAATATTTATGCAATCTTGTCAATTGATCCAGGCCTCGAGATCGGAGTTCAACTTGTTTACTTCTGCTATATGTACAGGTAGCGTACGGGAGTGCGTTAGCAACCCTGGCGGGGCAAAGCAGTCATGGCATGGAAATTCCACCAGGCTACACCAGCGTCCGCGTAGAGCAAATAGTTGATAGCTAGTATGAAGGTCTAGAGCTCGACCTCCCGGGAGGCGATGGGGAAAAGACATTGGCAGATGCGCCTCATGAGATCATTCTATAGCGAAAACGCTACATCATTATTCCCGGCACGGAGCCATCTCCTCAGAGCTCAAGACCGCTCCCCGTAGATCCCCAGCAGTGACCTTCTCCTCATACCTCGAGACCGTCATCTCCTGCTCCAGGACCGTCCCTTCCATCTATATCAAGGTCTCCATCTCCACCACATCCTGGTGCTGGGAGCGATGACGACAATAACAACACCCCTCCCCGATCACCATCGCCGGCACCAAGAGCGACCCCCTTGAAGGAACCTGCACCACCACTAAAGAAGTCACGAGCACCGCCTCCCAAGCAAAGACAGAGAAAGAAGAAAACAAAGGAGCCTGAAGTGACTCGTAAGGAACGCTGGGAGGCAATGTCTCATGCGGAACAGTGGGCAGAAATCCAACGAGAGGTCAGTGAGTGGTTCAAGAAACAAGCCGAAGAAAAAAAAAGCAAGGGAGATGGAGCCACCGCCAGTAAGTCGGCGAGATTTAAACTTTTTTATCAGGATGGAAGAAGGAGCCAAGAAAAGGATACCACTCTTATCAAACTATGAACGGGCTTTAGTAAAGGCTGATGAAAAGGATAAAAGGAAAGGAAAGTCATCTTCCAGCGGTCCTGTCCCCGACCTCAGCCATTTATCAAAAAAAGATGCTCAACGGGTAAAAGCAATGCCCTTGGATCAACAAGCAAATGTATTGAAGTTCATGGAAGAAACAGGTCTGGGACTTGATGAATGCATAGGGCAAGTTGAGACGCCAACTGCACCGCCCCCTGAGCCGAGATGGCCTTATGAGCTAGGCAAACCTCTAGTAAAGCCTTCATTGGTACGGAAGCTATCAACAAAGATGTACGCATTCCATCAATGGTACAGATGGCATCCGCCGACTCGAGGGAGATGATCGGCCTGAAGGTAAAACCGATAGATTTTCACGGTGAAGGGGAGAAAGTGCTGTGCCTAGACTTTAAGGATATATACGAAGTGTACCATCATGATGCCCTGGACGTCTCTCTGATCAGCGCTTCGGTTCTGTAAGTGTCCGTTTATCTCTACATGTAAATTTTGGCGTGCATCACCGTACTAACTTCGTCTTCCATTTCATGTAGGATGCTAATTCAGACATGCCGCCGAGAGGCGTACCTACATGTAGGCTTCATGGATCCATCTGTAGTTAACCAACAACAGATACAATTAGCGCCGGAAAAAACCTTTGCGGAAGTATACAATTTCCTAGACAAACAAACATTCAAGGATTTCATACTACTTCCATACAACTTCAAGTAAGTGTGTGTATACCGTCTACTTTCGATGTCTTTTTCCTTATCTCTACATGTTAGTTAGCTCTAATATGCATGAACATTTTACGCACGCAACTTCCACTATATCCTTATTATAATTGAGCCTGAAAGAAGCCACGTCACTGTCTTCGATTCGTTGAGGAAAGATCCGGTGGAGTACCAAGAAGTGCAAGACATGGTAGGCTTGTAATAATTCTGGACCTTTATCTCTATGCAAAAGTTTATTTCCTAAATTTTATCCCTGTTACACTATATCATTCATTATTCTAATCCGCAGCGTATGGAAACAATTCATAAGGACACACAAAGGTCCATTCAAAGAAAAACTTACATGGAACACAGACTTCCCGGTACATATGAAGTCTGCACATTTATTACATTGTATAACACGAATATTTCATAACTTATTTTTTTCCGCACTGAAGTGCTTAAGACAGGAACCTGGAAATAATCTATGTGGCTACTACATCTGTGAGCACATGCACAGTTTTATGGGACCCAAGGGACTGAAGATGACGCCGCACAACTTTAAAGTACGTAAAATAAAACTATTACTAGTTAATTATTTTCTAGCTCCTTATATGTATTTGTTCGTGTAACATTCACAAATTTCCAAATTATAGATGTTAAATATTCAACAAGGACTCTTGAAGGAAGAAAGTGTAGCGGCAATATGTGAAGGTCTCATTGGATTCATAATGGACGAGGTGGTAGATCCAAAAGGAGAATTTTATTACGATGGACGACAATTAGACACTCCGATCAGCAACACCACGACGGAAAGATTGTAGACAGATACTTTGATTTATTTGTATATATAATACGCGCTAATTATGATCGATTTGTACTAAGCTAGTTGAATTGTGTATAAGAATTGTGTATATATATAGTAATTGTATAATTACAAATCCCATTCGTTTAAATACTAGTTGATTTCGTTCTAAAAAAATCTCAACTACTAAAGGTTAACAAATTAAAAGGGCCGCGGTACTACGTATGTGATGCATGCATGAAAAATTCAGGCGCCAGGCAGTGCCATGCAGGCGCCATTTAGTCCCGGTTGGAATCCAGCCGGGACTAAAGGGTTCCCCGGTCGCTTCTACCAACCGGGACTAAAGGGCCTGTCCCGCGCCTGGCGTGGTAGGCCCTTTAGTCCCGGTTGGCCAACCGGGACTAAAGGGGGACCTTTACTCCCGGTTAAAAGACCCGGGACTAAAGACCTCCCCTTTTGTCCCGGTTGGTTTATCCCGGATGGATTTTCGAGAGATATGCACCCTACCAACCGGGACTAAAGGCTAATTCTCTACCAGTGGCTGGAAGAAGCGTTCGTGGAGTTGCAAGCAAGGGTCGCTACTCTTGAGGAAGCAGTGGATTTCCTCTCTGTAGTTTTGTTGTTTTAGTTGAAGTACTTGTTAGTTTTTAGTCGTTGTAAATTCCCGTGAGTTGCTATGGGCAATAATGTTTTTTGACAAATGATTGAAATTTTTTTCATTTCTTTTGCAATATTAATTAGTCTCAAACAAATAGCAATTATTTTTCTTTTCTGGTGTCCCATGCTAAAAAATTTAGTCAACATACTGAACCGGAATGCATGTGACCTATCACACGAGTATGTTCAAGTGATATACACACGAGTATGGCTGACGGTCTAAGTTGCAAGTGGTCGGGCTATGCTGCGCACCGGTACGGCTCGCTGGTCGGGTGCACTCGCTGCACAAAATGCACCCAGGTGCATTTTAGCCTCATTATATATATATCATACGAATATACAATAATTGATTACTTTGATGTCAGAGCCGGTCCATGTCCCAACCACTAATAACAAATCAAGTTCATTCAATACGAATTTCATAATTTGATATGATTAGTTTGGGTAGATCCAATGGTGGTTGCAACAAGGATTCTGCACACTGAAAGACAAACACAACGAAAAACATATCATACAATGCATAAGCAGCCAGATGGATGATAGAAGGTTCTGTAAGTGGACCGAGGTGATATCCATAAGAAGCACCAAAGCCTTTCATTATCAGCTTTTTTTGTCATCTTGCCCCTACTTTGAAGTGCAATTATGTTTTACCCTCATTTTTTGAACTTTATGATTTTATCCTCAACTATTCACAAGTCAATGCGTTTTGACCATTGACTAGGGGCAAAATCACAATGACTTGTGAATAGTTGAGGGCAAAATCACAAAGTTAGAAAACTGAGGGTGAAAACATAATTGTACTTCAAAGTAGGGGCAAGATCACCGATGTTCCAAGAAACTAAGGTTTTTAGCTCTTGTCGTATCAGCATGATGTTGCTGACTTGCTGTACGCCGTTTGAAAGATTGGACGAGAGTGCTTGATAGCGACTCATAGTCATAGCTCAAGATTTGCCATTTGGACGTACTAAAACAAACTACGTACTAATTTGCCATTTGGACGTACTAAAACAAACTACGTACTAATTTGCCATTTGGACGTGACAGCTGCTGAAACTTTAGCATGCGATAATTTGCTGACTATGAGTTCTGAACCGTTCAGTTAAGAGTACTCTACCATGCAACATATGGGAAGCGGCAGGGGTCCCAATCCTTATATATCCGCACCATTTGCTTATGAGGAGCTCTGAAGAGCTTTGCCACTTCATAGCTAGACACATAGATGGAGGTGCAGGTGTCTGAAGCTCTTCTTTGTGGTGTCTTTACTCTTGCTCTGGGAATATTTCTTCACTTCATCTACAGGTGGAGGGTCCCTCCTTGCAACGGGAGACTTCCTCCTGGTTCTTTGGGCTTACCTATTGTTGGTGAATCATTCCAGTTCTTCAAGTCAAGTCCTTCTTTGGACATCACGGACTTTTATAAGCTGAGGTTGAAAAGGTGAAGGAATCAATCATCCCAGCTCAGTTCTTTTGTATGTACATATATGTTACTATACACGGTAGATGAGTAACTGAATGAGTTTAATTTTTATCATTGGTAGAAAACTAGCCTTTAGTCCCGGTTGGTAGGGAGCAAATCTCCCAAAAATCCATCCGGAATAAACCAATCGAGACAAAAGGGGGGTCTTTAGTCCCGGGTCCTTCAACCAGGAGTAAAGCCCCCCTTTAGTCCCAACCAGGACTAAAGGGCCTGCCGCACCAGGCGCGGGACAGGGCCCTTTACTCTCGGTTGGTTTTACCAACCGGGGCTAAAGGGAACCCCTTTAATCCTAGTTGGGTTTTCCAACCAGGACTAAATTCCTCCTTGAAGTTTCAGGTGCGCGCCATGCAGGCGCCTGCACGGTGCCTGTAATTTCATGCATCACATACGTACCCCTTTAGTTAAACTTTAGTAGTTGAGACTTTTTTATAATGAAATAAAACTAGTATTTAAACGAATCAAACTAGTATTTATACAATTCTTAGTATATATATAATTCTTAACATACTATACAAATCTTAGCGTATTATACAAATCAAACTATCTACAATCTTACCGTCGAGGTGTTGCTCGGAGTGTCTAAATTTCATCCATCGTAATAAAATTCTCTTTGTGAATTTACCACCTCGTCCACCATGAATCCAATGAGACCTTCACATTGCCGCCACTCTTTCCTTCTTCAAGAGTCCATGTTGAATATTTAACATCTATAATTTGCAAACATGTGAATTTTACACGAACAATTATATTTAAGGTAGAAAATAATTAACTATTTATAATTTTATTTTATGTACTTTATAGTTGTGCGGCGGTGTCTTTCCTTTGGATCCCACAAAACTGTGCATGTGCTCACAGACGTAGTAGCCACATAGATTATTCCCGGGTTCCTATCTTAAGCACTTCAGTGGAAAAAAAATAAGTTACGAACTATTCGTGTTATAGAATGTACACAATGTGCAGACTTCATACGTACTGGGAAGTCTATGTTCCATGTAAGTTTTTCTTTGAATGGACCTTTGTGTGTCCTGATGAATTGTCTCAATGCGCTGTGGATTAAATAATGAATGATATAGTGTTAGGTGAAAATTTAGAAAACAAACTTTTGCATAGAGATAAAGGTCCAGAATTATTACAAGCCTAGCATGTCTTGCATGTCTTAGTACTCCACCAGATCTTTCCTCAACAAATTGAAGATAGTGACGTGGCTTCTTTTAGGCTCAATTATAATGAGGATCCAGGGGGAAGCTGTGTACGTAAATGTTCATATATATTAGAGCTAACTAACATTAATCAGGTAAGGAAAAAGAAAACGAAAGTAGACGGTATGCACACACTTACTTGAAGTTGTATGGAAGTAGTATGAAATCCTTGAATTTTTGTTTGTCTAGAAAATTGTATATTTCCACCAAGGTTTTGTCCGGCATATCCTGTATCTGTTTTTGGTTAACTACGAATGGATCCATGAAGCCAACATGGAGGTACGCTTCTCGTCGGCACGTCTGAATTAGCATCCTACATAAAATGGAAGACGAAGTTAGTACAGTGACGCACGCAAAAAAATAATGCTATGAGCCAAAATTTACATGTAGATAAACGGACACTTACAGAACTCAGGCGCTGACCAAAGAGACGTCCAGGGCATCATGATGGTACACTTCATATATATCCTTGAATTCTAGTCACAGGACTTTCTCGCCTTCGCCGTAAAAATCTATCGGTTTTACCTTAAGGCCAAACATCTCCCTCAAGTCGGCGGGCACCTTCATGTACCATTGATATAATTCGTACATCTTTGTTGATAGGTTCCATTCCAACTCAGGCCTTACCAGAGACTTGCTTAGCTCAAAGGTCCATCTCGGTTCAACTGGCGGTGCAGCTGGCAGCTCAACTTGCCCTAGACATTCATCAAGTCCCATACCTGTTTCTTCCCTAAATTGCAATACTTGTGCTTGTTGATCCAAGGGCATTGCTACTATCTTTTAAGCATCTTTTTTTGGTAGATGCCCGAGGTCGGGGACAGCACCACTAGAAGATGACTTTCCTTTCCTTTTTTTACCTCTGATCAGCCTTGACTAATGCTCGTTCGTAGTTCGATAGTAGTGGTACCCTTTTTTGGCTCCTTCTTGCATCCTGATAAAAAAATTAATTCTCTTCGATCTACTGGCAGTGGCTCCATCTCCTTTGCCTTTTTTTTCTTTAGCCTATTTCTTGAACCACTCCCTGGCCTCTGCTTGGATTTTGGCCCAGCGTTCCGCATGAGTCATTGCCTCCGAGTGTTCCTCATGAGTCACTTCAGGCTCCTTTGTTTCTTCTTTCTCTATCTTGGCTTGGGAGGCACTAGTCGTGACTTCTTAAGTGGTGCTGCAGGTTCCTTGCTTGGGGCTGCTCTTAGTCCTGACGACGGTGATTGGGGAGGGGTGTTGTTGTCATCGTCGTCGCTCCCACCACCAGGATGTGGTGGAGATGGAGACCTTGGTCGAGCAGGAAGTGACAGTCCTGGAGCAGGTTGTGCTAGAGATGATGGTCTTGAGCATCGAGGAGATGGTCGCTGCTGGGGATCTGCGGGGAGTGGTCTTGAGCTCTGAGGAGATGCCTTCGTGCTGGGGATGATGATGTAGCATTTGCGCCATAGAATGATCCCGTGAAGCACATCTCCTAGTGTCCTTTCCCCATCACCTCCTGGGAGGTTGAGCTCTAGGCCTTCATATTGGCTATCAGCAAGCTGCTCTAGGCCGATGCTGGCGTATCAAGGTGGAATCTCCATGCCATGGCTTGTCTACCCTGGCAGGGTTGGTAAGGCACTCCCGTACGCCACTTGTATATATAGCAGAAATAAAGAAGTTATTAAACTCTGATCCCAAGGAGTGTATCGATTGAGGAGATTGCATAAATATTATGTATAAGTATACCTTAATGGTGAGGTTGCTGACCGGTGTATGTAGCTCACATGAGGTGCATTGCGTGATGGCATCCACAGTGAACCGTTGCTCGTCCATGGGTAATCTTAGCGTTTGCGGATCAAGGAGCCCTGTAGAAGCAAAGCTGCTCCCAAGGCATTGAGAAGGGCTAGTGAGGTTTGGATCTGGCAGTGCTCCAGATTGGGCCAACTCTGCAACTACATGGGCCACTCGACGATTGATTTCCTACTACATTCTTACTTCTTGTGAATGCACTTTGGATTCTAGCATGCGCTGCCAGCTCTCCTCGATCTGTTCCTTTCTTCGCTTGCGGCTTCTGTACAAGGCGTTGTTGCCTCGGAAAGCAAACTTCCATGGAACGACCCCGAACCCTCAGCAACGTCCTGGGTGCTCGGGATTCCCAAGGACCAATGTGAGCTCATCATTCTCTCGGTCCACCTTCAACCTCCCAGCCTTAGCATCTTCAATGTTCTTGATAAGCCTTTCGGCCTTCTGACGTATTGTCTCATTGAAGATCAGCGTCCCATCCTCTTGGCTCGGGAAGCCTCCATGAGCGTAATACCAATTTTTTGATCGATCAGGCCATTCAATAGTTGCTGGTACCATACCCCGATCGATCAGGTTTTGTTCCATCTTCTTCCATCTGGGAATTGTTGTTCCATAACCACCTCACCCTAGACGATGATGGTACTCCTTCTGACCAGAATTTGTAGTGTTGGTCTGGACCTTTTTCACACCATCTTCACTCCTCTTGTATTTGACAAATGCCTCCCAGTGGTCCCTCAACTTTGGCCACACATCAAAATCCAGAGTTCAGCCCTTCTTAAAGTAGTTGGCATCCAGCATCTTCTTGAATGTTTGGAATTGTGTGGCCATATTCTTTAGCGTCCACGCTTTCACATCCTTTTCAATATATCCTTCGGGAAACGTGAAATGTCTTGACATCTTCCCACAACATATTCTTTTCTGTATCCGGGAGTGCGTATGGATTAGTTCTTCTACCCTTCTATTCCCTGATGCTGATGGGCACGTTGTCCCTTACGATTGCCCCAATTTGACTCACGTACTTCTTTCCCACTTTTTTGGGAGCAACCAGCCTGCCCTCTTCTGTGACTTCCATGATGACAAGCCTCCCATCCATCACCCTTGTACGACCTCGGGGCTTCTTACGGTTCATCGATCTAGAGGGCTAAAAGTTCAAGATTCATTAATTAGTACATAGTAATAACGAATAAGACACTATAGATGGGGTAAAACAATGGAAATGATATATACATCGTCGGAACCTTCCTCCACGGTAAGGTTTTGCTGGGGCTCGAGCTCTTCATTGCCATCGCCGGAACCTTCCACCACGGCAAGGTTTTGTTGGGGCTCGGGCTCTTCATTGCCATCGCCGGACATGTTGAGGAACATGTCCGCCTGGTTACCCTCTTCATTGGTGTACGTTGTGGGAAGGTTGGAGCCACTAGCATCACCAGCAATAATATGCTCCATTAGATATCTTGCGGTCTCGTCGTCTGCCATCTCAACTACTTTAAACACACATGAAAACATAGTTACATGTATGTTAAGGTATATACATGAAATCATAGAACAACCATAGAAAAAAACAAACTGATTGAAACGTACACATGAAACCATACACGAAATGAAACTTATATAAAAACTTACAAGAAATACACAAGAATGTCTTGAACGAAACTTAATTACATTAAATGTCTTTAATGTGTTACATGAAATCATAGTTACATGAACGTTAAGATATATACATGAAATCATAGAACAACATGAAACCATACATGAAAGTCTTGAATGAATCCCACCAAATTTGAAGTGTTTCTACAAATTTCAACTAATACCTACTAAATTCTAACAAATTTAAAGTGTTTATACAAATTTCTACTAATTTCTAAGAATTTCTACCAAATTTGAAGTGTTTATACAAATTTCTACTAATTTATTGGAATTTCTAGAAATTTTCTACTAATTCCTACTAATTTTAAGAATTTCTACCAAATTTCTTCTAATTTCTAAGTATTTCTACTAAATTCCTATAAATTTCTAGTAATTTGTAAGAATTTCTACCAAATTTCTACTAATTTCTACTAATTTTCAAAGCATTTGTACTAAATCATGGTAATTGCTAAAAGTTATACAAAAATATACGATGCATTTGAACTAAATTATACTAATTTCCTACTAATTATAGTAATTTCCTACAGAGTTTCAACTAATAATAGTAATTTCCTATTGATTTTTTTCCTAATCTACTAATTTTCTACAAATTTCTATTGATTTTCTAACTAAAAAATAAAAAAGAGCCCTTGCGTCAACAAGCCAGTGGCTTTGCGTCAGCAAGGGCCCCGCCGCACGTGCGGGAGCGAGGGCCAGTGGGGGTTAGGCGGTGGCGACGGGGGGAGGGGGCCATACGGCGGTCGGGGTGGCGGGATGACGGTGGCTGGGGCGACGGAGTCGCAATGCGCGGGACGAGGAGGGGGGCGGCGGACGCCGGCGGCGGCGAGGACGGAGCGAGGTGGCGGCGATGATGGTAGAGGCCGACGGCGATGACGGGGACAGAGGTGGCGACGAGGATGGAGGCGGTGACGAGGCGGCATGACGGAGGCAGCGGCGACGAGGGGGCGAGATGGAGGAGGCGGCGGTCCGGGCGCGGGCGAGGTGGTCGGGGCGGCGAGCGACGGCTCCAGGTGCAACGGGCGACGAGGAGAATGGTGGCTGGCGATGGAGCAGGCGGACGGGCGCGGATCTTGGTAGTGGTGAAAATTTGCCCAAGTGTTGAAGGGTGCAGCTTGTAATTGAACCCGGGACTAATGGGGGATTTTATCGCGGGTGCGAATAGCAACTAGGACAAAAGGCGCCTCCTTTTATCCCGGTTTGAAACTGGAACCGGGATAAAAGGGTATTTTTCGGGGCCTTTTCCCATTTTTCATCTCCCGCCTGTTTTTTAGAAATGGATTTTATTTATGTTTTCACTGGATTTCAGGATCAAAAAGTAAAAACTTTACATATTTCGAACATGCAAAAATATATTAAATTAGCAAGTACGGAGTTTCTTCTTTGGATAGCAAGATGCTTGGGTCAACTTGAATAGCGAATGGAGGCATGCCATCGAACTGATCATAATCATATGATTGGTCTGTTTTATCCTCGACTCCCATGATTTTTATTTTACCTGGAAAAACTATGTGGCGCTTTGGCTCCCATGGCTCTTCTGGATTTCTCTTTGCTAGACATGTCCTTCACATAGAAAACCTGATGCATATCATTGGCAAGTACAAATGATTCATCACTGTATCCAATCTTGCTCCGGTCCACTATTGTCATTCCATACTGATCTTTGGTTACACTAGTTAGCTTCACCCATTTGCAACGAAACAGAGGGATGTACAGCTTCACCCCTTTTGTCCCGAGCCAACTTTAAACCGGGATAAAAGGGGGCGCATGGAAGGTGAGTTCTCTACTAGTCTATGCTGCCGATGAGTTAATTAGTACGTATTCGTTTTGACAAGGTAAATATAATCCACATAAATCGAGTAAACTAAATAATCTCTATATATACAATGCATTATCACTAAGCATCTCTTAGCCACCCACGGTCTTTTACTAATTTTGCATGGGCATAAAATGGATAGCATCATAAAAAAAAACCTTCAACCTTCCATATCATACAAAATAAAACATGTGGCAACCGCTAAGAAAGTGGCCATGAGACTGCGAACATGGACTGTTGGAAAGGTGATGGCCTTTTGGTCCCATGGCAAATATAGAACTCTTTTACAGTACATAATACTACTACTTAGTGGTATATAGTATATATAAGATGTAACTGTTCATTATTATGGATAATTTAGTTATTATTACATTGTAAAAAGTGATATTTCAAATGGAATGGTCTCTTAAACTTTATGCTAGTGTCAAAAATAAAATTATAGTAATGTCATTTGTGTTTTTTTACCATAATATCCTTATACTACCTATACTACTCATGTATCCTACCCATACCATAGGTGAAGGTTACAATAGTATACAATTAATCTTGACCGTCGGATGTTTTTATGCTAGCTCTTTTCAAACACTAATATAGGCTAGTATTATGTACAGTAAAAGAGCTCGCCAAATAACACAAACAGACCTCCAGAGAAAAACGTGTATGCAGGTGCAAGTCGGCAAACGTTTTGTTTATCCTATTTTCTGATAGATGCAGATAGCCACGTCGCAGTCGTCCCTAGGCATGGGCCACTGCTGAAAAAAACAATCAAAAAGTCCCATATGGTGTCATTCATTTTCAAGCAGAAGTCATTGTTTTTAGTGATCAATAGTTGTTATGCAGTATTATTGCAGTTTGGCTGAACCAACAACCCTTGTAAAGTGGTGAAACCAAAACCCCTGGCCATTTCCATTATCTTTACGGTGGTGTTAGTAGGGATGCAAGTTATATATATTTTGGGTCATTGCATTGGGTCGATCTAAAAAGTTGATAAAATGAACTAGAATGGCATTCCATATAAATAATTTGGGAGGATAAATAAACTAGAGTGGCATGCCATCATAATTAATCAGCTGACCCAGAAAACACTATTGGGTACCCACTGCATCCCTAGATGTTACGGAGAAGTAACGCTAATTTCTACACTTCTCAGCCCTACAATTATCATTCTTTTTATTGTTTTGTCCTTATCAAAGAGTGTAAACTAGCAGGAACAAGAATAAGAAACTATTAGATATTGAGATGGTTAGCTTACCTTATTTTTTTCATCATAATGTACTTTTAAGAATATTATCATAATGTATTCAGTTTACCGCTGGCCAAGCATTTTTTTAACAATACACAACAACAAAAGATATGGAATATTAATTACTAGAGTCATCACCACTTTCACAGGTATGGCCCTCTTTTCAAGACCAGCTTATTGGGGAAGCATGTAATTGTCTCCATGGACACGGAAGTCAACCGTTTTATATTCAGGCACGAAGATAAGCTGTTCAGGACATGGTACCCTAACACGCTGAAGAGCATATTTGGCAAGAAAACCATGAGAGATGTAGAATCCATTCACAAGTACGTGCGAAGCATCGGAGGTCCCGTCTTTGCTCCAAAAAACCTGAAGGAAGCGTTCATATTTGAAATGGAGAAAACCATCACAGAGTCCCTTAGAAGATGGGCTACTAATCCTAGCATCGAGGTGAAGCAGTCTCTGAGAAATGTAAGTTTCTTACTTACAACATTTTTCCTAAAAGAAACATGCGTGGCTACTGGCTCTTTGGAGTTACGTAATCCTTCGTACTTGAAATCAAATGTGCAGCATCAACAATCAAAAGAACAGTACTGGGGAACAAAACTGTACAACTGGTTCTAAATTGAGTTCATATATTGGAAACGGTTTATATAACTGATTTTGGAAACGGTTTTTGAACCCATAATCACTCCTGATTGTTGTCTCAAAACTATAGGGGTGCATACAGAATCACTATCACGTAGTTTTTGGACATCCTAGGTACTCATAGAACATAGATGATTACACATGGTTACAAACCAAAATTAATATGCAAATAATCTGAACAGTGATGATGGCATCTTTGCATGATATGAACTCTTTCTTTTTCTTGGTGGCCTTGCAGTCATTAGGCTCTTCTCTTTTGATGACTTGATCACCATGTCGGTTGTGGCAAGCTGCAAAATAAGCTTCACCTCTTGTATCCTTTGTAACAACAAGCTCCTTTGAAGCCATTGACATGTGCATGGCATTCTTCCCAGGTGACAAAATCTCCAGTTTGGTGGCCACAAGAATTAACATACCAAGTCATAATGGCAATCCTAAATATGTAAAATGATACAGTAAAAACAAATGAGATAAAGCACATAATTGTGAGCACAATATCTGAATGTAAAGTAATCATATAGGCAATGGAGTCCGCTCAGCAACTATAGAATGGAAATTCTTATGGCCGCCGAGAAACGGATTTCATTTTCATTTCCAGACAGCCACGCTCGGCTGGACCTTTTGCACACATCGGGCCAGGCTCAGCACCGAGTACAGGCAACCAAACTCACGAAACCTGCATCCCACGAGCCAAGCCAAACCAAATGTAGTGAACCAAACATGCCCTTAGTGCACATGCGTGGGAACATGTGAGTACATTATCTATGAACTAGTAGTCTACTTTTATCTCTTTTATGCTGATTTAGGCATCTTTATAGCTAGGTGATTAGACACTATTGGAGACACCATTTCGCAAAATTTTGGATCCAAGAAGTAACTCAAAAACAAAGCATTATAGTTGATTGGACATTAATTAACTGCATTTGGAAAGGTTTGTTTTTCAACTCCCCTCTCATATAGGAAATAGGGGCCTATTGCCTTGTCACATAGTAGCATTTCCAATCTAGTTAAAACAAAGTCATGTAGCTCTTCTTTGGAAAACATTTTCAAAAAATTAATTTCCATGAAAACCTGTATTTAAAAGAATATTTGATTTTATTAGGCGGTGAAGCTCCATTGCATTGGTCTTCCTCTAGTTTGTATCTTTGTCATTCAGCTAATCTAAATCTCAATTCAATTTATTAACTGTGTAAACAGAATAATCATTTCTTATTTTTAACTGCCGCAGATGATGTTTGATCTTATAATCAAGAAGCTTGTTGGCTTCGAGCCCAATAGCACAGGGTCCAAGGAGTTGAGAAAAAATATTGAATTATTCTTCAAGGGCGTGATATCCTTCCCACTTCTGGTTCCGGGGACAAATTTTTATCAAGCCATGCAGGTGTGTGCATACGGTGTCACAGTATAATTTATCAGATTTACTACTCCTCAAATGTTTGATTTTTAACTATCTCGCAATTACATAAACTTTGTACTAGAACTTTCAATTGGGGATGGGGATTCGGGGTTAGGGTTTCGGGGTAGGGTGGTTACCTCCATGTCCGGCTGTAGAGGAAATTCCGAGGTGGCTCGCCTGCTGGTTTTGAAGGTGGAAGAGACGGCAGCGGAGCAGAGGCAGCAAAGGACCCCAAGTAGGCGGTGGAGGCAGTGGGGGCATCTAGGCGAAACGGGTTAGCGTTAAGTGGTGGAGGAGGGTGGATGCGGAGGCGGCAGAGGCCCCTGGAGCAGGACGGGTGGTGGTCGCAGCAGGGGCATGGCATCGCGCGTCGCGCGAGAGGAAGATGAAGTAGAAGCTATTGCGTCATGTGCACCAAATAAGAAGACAAGAAGAAAGGGGCACGGATCCTGGCCGTTGGATCTATATCCAACGGCCACAAGCAGAGATTGGAAAGAAAAACAACTTTTGCATCGATTGATAATGAAACACATCCATAATTTTAGGTTCGTTGTTTCTACTAACACCCGGTCCAAATTTGGATGCCCCAGTAGTGGTCCATGAGCGCAGGTGCACACGTTTAGTACTATCTTGCTAGTTGAGTAAGAGTGGAGCCAACTTATAAGCTTCTATCCCCCAGCTATAGCACCTTTGTGTTAAACATTTTACACGAAGCGATGACGAAAGTGTAAGTAGGGTGCTATGTATATGCGTGCCCGCTCCTTGGAAGGGTTGGGTTGTGCGGCTTTGGATGATGGAGTGTTACAAGTCGTATTAGAGCCGACCCTCCTGGTTGCGTGTATGGATCAGTGTGTGGGCATATGGTGCATGGCGCGTGTGGGCTCAGAGTGGACACACAGCATGGCATATGGCGCCGACACTGGATGCACAGTCGTGCGCTAAGAGAGAACGTTCCTGGACCTTCGCCCAAGTGCGAGTGAGTTGGACCGACAAGGATGTTAGGGGTCCATGAACACAAGTGCGCATGTTTAGTACCACCTTCCTAGTTGAGCAATGGTGGAGTCAACTTATAAGCCTTTGTCCCCTAGCCGTAGCACCTTTGGGTTAACCCTTTTACATAAAGCGATGATGAAAGTGTAAGCAGGGTGCTATGTGTACATGTACCCGCCCTCGGAAGGGTTGGACGGTGCGGCTTTGGATGACGGGGTGTTACATATTGTCAAAACCCTTACAAATTATATGTCAAATCAAATTCCTAACTCAGATTATGCATCGTGATCATCTCCATGAGAGAGCTACGCAACAGTGCAGAATGTTGCACTCCAATTTGTGTTTCGACTACTAAAACCTGCCAAGCCGCCTTTCAAAATTGGCCTGGCTGATTCTGTCCGGTCAGGATTGTCAACACAAACTAATTTACTATATAACGAAACTCGACTTAATAAGGCTGGCTACAGATAATCTTTTCTAAAAAGATGATGTTGGCTTTTTATTTCTGAAAGCCAACAATAGCTGTTAGAAGATATTTTTAACTTTCCAGGCTCAAAAAAGCTACAAGAAACTCAAAAAATTGAACTTTACATCTGTCCATATAAACTCATCTCATATGGGCTTCTATCTTCTTGGAAGCTGCAAGAGAAGTTCTCTATTTGTTTAAGCTTCTAACTTTCACTTCTAACTTTCACACTGAGAAGCTGCCCAAAAACTCAAACAAACTGGTTGTTGGTGCAAATCTAGGACCAACACACGAAAAGCACTCGAACATGCGACGTGAAGAGAGGCTCCTTGCTACTCCTCTACACAGGTCGGTCAGACCGGTTTCACTGGGGAACCCGAGAAGCCAACGAACGCCTGCCCGGGAGGGACCCCATTGGGCAGGCGCACCGCGTACCTTGGGTTGTCCTAGGCTCAGCAGGCTAACTAGGACGTCTCCTCATGCTATGGAGATAGGATAAGAACATCACATGGGGTTGGAAAACTAGGGAAAGGAGGAAGAAAGGTAAAAAGATAAAAGATAAATTTGATAATTCAATTGGGATGCTCTCAATCGGCTGTAGCCCTTTAAATTTATAGGGTGGGGAGGTCTTGCCTCATTAGAAGTCGAAACCCTAATGAATTCCTTGTCAAAATACAACTCCTAACTCATACTACACAGACCAAACCGGTTTGATCGTCCTGGGAAACCAGCCTGGCCGGTTTTCCTAGGTGCAGATCTTCTCGAGGTCATAACTCTCTCATCTGAATTCCAAATCGAGCGTTCTACATATGTATTTTGATCTACTCGACGAGAGCTACACAATGGTGAAGTCCAATTTTCATTTTGAGGACTTTGGTGTAACCGGTCTGACCGATGGGGAGACCAGCTCAGAGATCTAATCATCCAGCTCTGCCAATTTTGACCTCGAACACATGCCCCCCTATTTTATGGCAAAGCTTGCATGCCAAAAAACATTCTCAATGATCCAAATTGTCTAAAGATGATGATAAACAATACATCGCCCATATGATGGTTTTTTTGTGGATGCTAATGTAGCCGAAACAAAATCCTAGCAAGTACAACAGGTATGAAACTACTATTTTAGCTTTGAGCATCTCAGCATATCTAATAGCAGAAATCTTGATCTGACCATGGCGGTCAATTTGCATTTGAGGATTTTGGTCCAATCGGTCTGACCGGTGGGGAGACCGGTTCAGAGACGTGATCATCCAGCTCTGCCAATTTTGATCTCGAACACAGGCCAAATCAACAAAGTTCTGGCAATAAGCTGAGCCTACAGAATGGAGCAGATTGTTTAGATGGCATGAGCAAAAATTAAGTGTTTTTAAGAAAAAGGGCCCTTAAGTTTTGCCACTGCCCAGCCTTCATTGGTGGCCATAAATAAGCTGACTCCACCTTGGCGCAACCAAATAAAAAAATCGCAGAGCTCCAGAATCAAACTTAGGACCAGGAGGATCAAACCTTGTGGCGCTCCTACTGAGCTAACGCTCACGAACGAAAACTAAGTTTGTCCATGATATTTATCTCAGACAATTTAAATTTTAATTTTAGTGAAAAATATTAGAGAATCATCATTGTAGTGTCGTATGTATTAACTTTTCCCTTGATCTTTTGCATACCAAGGGAAGGAAACACGTGCAAAAAATTCTAAAAGATTTGTTGAAACAAAGGACTACTGCACCACAAAAAAAGTACGGTGACTTTTTGGACGTAGTTCTGGATGAACTACAGAGTGGACGAGCATTACTGGATGAGAATTTTCTGGTGGATACCGTTGCTGGATTCATTTTCGCTGGTGTTGCATTAACACCAACAACACTCACTGCAGGCATGAAGTTCCTCACAGACAGTCCAAATGTAGTGGAAGCACTCTCGGTTAGTGTTTCTCTCTGAAGTTTTAAATAATAACACTGCTTTGTGTTGCGGTACTTTTACACGTATAAATAATTCTACTCAGATACTAGTACATATACCGACAGATTTTATAAACATCATCAAGAAATATTATCCATTCCCTTTTGCAGGAGGAGCATGATACAATACTCAAAAATCGAGATGAAACTCAACCTACAATCACATGGGAGGAGTTCAAGACCATGAAATTCACTGATCAGGTAAAATTATTTGGAACACTAGTGTATCCAGTACGGTGCTAACATCAACTAGTATTTTCATGCAATAATCAAAAGGTGATGTGTTCCTATCAAATAAAGTAGATGTTACATGCATCTTGCCTTTTAGGAGGTAAGACTTGAAACAAATTTCAGACCTCACTACTACAAAAATGGTATGTAAGAGCAGCATTTTCAATTCTTCGGAAATTCAATTTTTAGTGTTTCAAGACAAGGAATTTACTCCTACAAACACAGAGTTGAGTCATTGTAAATTAATTAGGACCAGATTAACTAGAGAACTATATGAAGTATCAGAAGACTTTACTGTGATGAACAATGTGTAGGAACAAATATTTGAATTTCAATTGTTTATTGTTTTACAACGAGGAATTACTCCAACACACACAGAGTTGAAGCTGCAAATTAATTAGGACCAGTTTAACTAAAGAGATACTAAAGATGTATCGTAAGACTTCACTGTGATGAACTAGCAAATAAAAATATTAAGTAGTAATGCTCAATGTTTAAAACAGGGGTTTAGTCCGATCATGTCCTTGTGTGCGTTTTTTCTTGATAAGTAAGAGTAATACTATTGGTTTACATCCCTCATCCTGGTCCAAGGTGGCGTGATGTCCTGTAATTTGGACCTTTATTCTCTCTTAATCAAAGATACGCAGCTCTCCTACGTGTTCGAGAAAAAGTAATGCTCAATGATCTTCTTTATGAACTAAACGTGTTATTATAGCAGGTGCTGTCAAATTTAGTGTGTGGTTAGTTGAAACTTAATGTTAAGATAAATACAATTGGCATTTTTCCTGTGTGTCCTAGTTTTTTATATTTGCATGGGCATGTTCAACTCTTAGCTTCAGGCACAGTATCTTTTTTAGCAAAACTGATATTTGTTTTTGTATCTGAAGGTTATTAATGAGATACTTCGCTTGAGTAGCAATGGCCCTGGGATTACTAGGCAGGCCTTGAAGGATGTACAATATAATGGTACATGCATCTAATCTTCTATGATTATAAATTCATTATGGTCGTCATTACCAAAACCCAACTTCAAGACTGGCTGAAACTTTTCGGCTGGGACCAACTTAACATTATGTAATGCTGACAAGAATTTATTTCTAATCATGTAAATTTATGATGCAGGCTATACGATTCCAGCTGGATGGGTTGTCATGATCAGTCCCATGTCAGTTCATCTAAATCCTGACATTTTTGAAGATCCACTCACCTTTAATCCATGGAGGTGGCAGGTTATTACTGAAAACACTAGACTAAACTACCTTAAATCATTAAAATGAGTTTCAGACTTAAATACAAGATTCAAGGATTTTCACTAACATGTTTGTATCACAAAAATATACCTGTATATTATCATATAGAAATGTGCAAATGTAAAAAGAACAGTTCGAAAACATAGGCTTCATCGCAGCCTAAATTGCACTTATATCACAAGCATACACACAAATTACAGAAGAACCATAGTATTGATGTAATGATCATGCATGGTGATAGAGGAAATAAATGCTAAATATTTTTATTCCATTCAATGATTTCAAGTTATGTTTACATATTTTTTTTTGCTACACTCTCCTTAAAGCTAGAATAATCAGCATCCAAATAGGCCTAATTATTCTCCCTCGTGTCTTCCCATGATACAATATAATGCACTCATTTAATGTGCATGAGAAATTGACTATATTATTTTAAATCAGGTGAAGTATGCTGCAAAAATGTGAATCAATTTATGATGAGCACATGTTAAATCAATTTGAGCGTGCATCAATGAACTAAAAAACTTGCAGGAAGAAAATGCAAATTCACTAATGAAGCACTTCATGCCATTTGGAGACGGAAAAAGGCACTGCATGGGTGCCAACTTCACTAAGTTTCAGATTGCAATGTTCCTCCACACCTTGGTGACCAAATACAGGTACATAATAATAAGTTCATATGTTTACATAATACATTTTCTTACAAGCTACTAGTTCAATGAAATGTGTACTAATGCATAGAAAGCCCAGTATGGTATTAAAAGGAATCTTTTATATATATCAACGAGTATGCTCAGAACGTTTGTTCTATTATTGCATATATTTGCGCAATGTATTTTATACATGTTTGTTTTTGGAGTACTCAGATGGAAGGAGATCAAAAGAGGTGAAACGTTCCGTATTGCAGATCTTGCATTCCCACAAGACTATCACATTAAACTGCTCCCTAGGTCCTGATAATAATATAATTGAGATGCTGAGTACATGTCCTCTCTGCCTCCTTGGGTAAACACAATATGTGCCAATATTGTGGTTTTAGCAACAAGTGTGTTGTGTGTGAGAACAGATAAAAATTATCTTTATCAGTGTGTGATAACTGATAAGTATGTGAATATTGCTGTTGGCCCGTGTAGACCTCCGTTTAATTTTTGTTCCTAACAAAGGTTTGTAGGAAATTAAAACAACTACTCACCTCAACTATATAAGTGACAGTACATAAGGGTCAAATGGAAGGAAAACTACGGTAAGTTTGCTCTCCTCGTGGAGGGGTTGGACGGGGCTTCCACTAGTCCCTCATGCGTCATCATGGCCACTACCGACGAGTTCCTCCGCCCCTAGCACGAATCGACCTTTAATTTGCCTCCCTAAGTCGCCGAGGCAGCAGCAAATCGTCGTCTCACAGTGCACACGGACTCGATTCTGGGAACTAGTCCATCAACCCGTGGTCCTGCACGGGTTAATATTTTTAGAAGCTATTATATTTGAAAAAATTTAGAAATTAAACTTCTAGCTAATAATCAAAATTGATTACCTACTACTCTCTTATTTTTTTCAATACATCAACATAATACTTATATAGATATATACCTATCTTTGTCCAGTTATGATTGATTTTTAATTAATAATTACTCTATGCACTTTTTCATCCATATTCATACTTTTTCCATTTTGTATCGCACCTCCAATCCTCCATACATTATGTTTAGCATACAAATCAATATTTTTCATCGATTCCTCACATACATGTATAAATGGTCTAAACGGTGACACTCATCATATCTATATACTTTAACTTAGTATTTTTATATTAAAAATAACATATATAAGTAATTTAGAATTATATATTAGTTTATTTTTGACATTTATGTATGATGCACATGAAGATAATTAGATTAAGATTTAGATGTTTAATTTAGGTTATTTTTAATAACAACTTACGTGGGTAATATAGATTAAATTTTAGAATGACATTTTAAGTTATGCTTTATAATGATATTGTTGGCGCTAGAAATCAGCTGATTGAATCTCTAGCGTCGGACACACGACCCGGGAGAATCTGCTTAACTCCTGTTCGGGTGATTGCCCTGGTGCGGTTCGCGCGGCGTGCCAGCCAATCTGACCTGTTGATTGGCAAGAAAAGAAACATGTCAGATCCTAGAGGTTACGATCGGCTAAGGTTCCGATCTCGAGAAAAACTTATCAGCGAATCGGCCGATTTGCTGTAATAAAGAAATCGGCTATAATACAGCCGATTACCAGGCAACGTTGGTAAAGAAAACTACTAGAGTAACCTAAACAACGCTACAGTAGCAATACTAGGAATAGATCTAAATCGGCTATGTGGAAAGCAGTAAATTAAGTAACAAGATATGGGAAAACCGAAAGTTCCAATTCCAAGCTTGATAATTGGTGACAAAACTAGAACAACATGTAAAACCTAGAATTCTAGTGAATATCGATAACTAGTGAATAAATCTAAACGAAATGACAACGATGCGCCCGAAGTTAAAGCTTAGATATTACTCGATAAGCGGAACTTACAGAATCGGCCGGAGATCAAATTGATGCAGCCCCGCCAACCCGTACGAACTCGTGAAAAGAAGAAAAGTATTGGCGAAGTCGCCTGCTCGAAAGTAAGTGCGAGAAAATAGTAGTTTGTTGTATTGATTTGATGATGATTACAGATCTATGAAGGCGGCTATTTATAGCCTGTTACAACCAATCTCTTAACCGACTAGGACTCTATCTCTAATTTTAAACGAAAACAAATATTTACAAGTATGATTCGTATTGGAGTTGATCATCGCGCTCACATGGGCCGATCTCCTCTTTATCTTCATAATTCATTTTAAGCCCATATTGGCCCAATTGCTCCAGCCTCCCAATCGGCCGATTTCCACCAACTCCATCCGCTGAAATACTGCAGCACCAATCGGCCGATCTTCAACTGTAGCACCAATCGACCGATTCCCAATCGTGACCTCCGTGTTTTGCCGCATCTCCTGATTTCTTCCCTTCTTGACACCGATTTCGTACGTGTCAAAATCTGGTGTCAACAGATATGTATTAGTAAATTGGATGAAGATTATGGGATTACTTTAGATTATTTTTTATAATAGCTGAGCTCGGTAATTTAGATATAGGTTTAGAGCTCATTTTTAAATATTTTCACAATGATAGTGGTGAAAATATAATAGATCAATGGCTATGATTATTAGAGTTTATATGATTGGTGTTTGATGTTTTTGATTTTTATGGGAATTTGTCTCTTTTTTTGTAGCTTGTCTCATGGGAACTAATGCGGAGTCTCGAATGGAAAAAAAATGGGACTACATTGCTAAAAAATATTACCATAAGCTACCTCTCGTTTGTTAAATATTCAAACACAATAGATATATATTATTATCTTCATCCAATTGTGATAGATTTTAGTTAGTAATTACTCTATAATATTTTCATCCACATTTATAATCTTTAACTTTTCACTTTGCATCGCAGGTATGCGCTTGAATTTGTTTAATGAACCCTAAGTTTGTGATACAATTTTAACATAGAAATATATATTATCATTACTTCCTCTATATCTTTATAAATGGTGACACATCATGTGTATAGAACTTAATTATTATATCATATACCAATAGTGCAAGATATAGACGATTTAGAATCATATATTGCTGTATATTTTTAATTAAGGTTATTTGATTCAAACGTAGGGTTATCATGTTATTTTTAATAATGGCATATGTGGGTAATATAGATGCAAATTTAACGGGTTACTTTAAGTTTTTAAGTTTTTAAGTAATAGCGGTGGGCAATTTGGTTGCAAATTAGGGGGTTATTTTAAATATTATTTATAATGGCATAAGTGGGTAATTTTGATGAAGATTAAGGGGTTATTTTAGTTTATTTTATATAATGGCAGAGGTGGGTAATTTATATATAGATTTAGGAGGTTACTTTAGGCTATTTTCATAATGGCATAGGTGAGTAATTTTTTAGAAAACATAATAGATCTAATGGCTATGATGATTTGAATCTATCGATCGATGGTCGGATGTTTTGCTTTTTTGTGAGAATTTCTAGGGTTTCTCTCTTTTTCTAGAGTGTCCACCTAGGAATCCTAGGTGGCTTCACCTGGAGGCTTCAAAAGGAGCCTCCAATTAGTAACAGTAAGATAAGGAGATCACGGCAAGAAAAGGTCAACAAGCCTTGCGCAACAGACATATATAGTTGGTATCCTCCAGTACCGGCCGCTAACCCTTGTGCTACCGAGGATTGCAATTTTGCAAGTTCATCGGCAAAACAGTCGCCTGTTTACGCTAGTACCTCAAGCTACGAGTCCAAACCTATTAATCCCGTACAGATTATTGTTACTATGCTTTGTGATAAACATAGTGCCAACGTCCTCGCGATGAACACTGTGTACAAGTGTTTAGAGTCAAATTAATATCTATCTATGTCCCCAACTACTGAAATAATTTAATTTTTAGTTTAACCAAAAATGGATCGGTATTTAATATGATTAGTTTGGGCAGATCCGCTGATGGTTGCAATAAGGATTCTGCACACGACAAGACAAACCCACATTAACGGACACAGGCTTGTCAATGTCGTTGAGCAACATTTTACCAGCTGATGAAAGCACTGGTACGTTTGAACGGGACGAGTGTATGGCAATATATGCATACCTAATACAAACCTATGTTTCTCACTTCTTCGGTGCACTATATATGAAGCGCTTTAGCAGTATGCTAGAGATCATGTGTCAAAATCTGTAACTCAGGCATTCTCATGAATATAAGGTGGGATTGTTGTTGTAGCCACGATGACGTATCAAAAGGTTTGCAAGGACCCATAATGGCCGGTGTTGCGGTATAGATACAAGCTTCGGCTAAACCTCGTCAACAAAAAATTATTTGTGATCTTACAAGTTCATCGGTAGTCTAACAATCCCTTCCCTATGGCGAGCACTGGAGGCTCCTGCGCCGGATTCTCATCAAGGTTCTAGGATTTGAAATGTGAAAAATTTCGGTCCTGATCGAGATGGGTGAATTTCGGAAATTTCGGACCGGAATTCGGTTGTTTGACCGGTCAACGAATTCATTTTTATATGAAATTTGGCTACAATTAGATGGAGATTTAGGAATTGAGTACTCCCAGAGAAGATAGTGGGAGAGAACTAGGGAGATATTGTGAGGAGCTTAGGAGAAAGATGGCGAAAACATGATGTTTCTGCGTTCATCAGTTGTTACAAAATTCAAGAGGCTAAAAGAGTTATATAACTAAAGTTTATTCATATCTTTATAGCTGAAGGGTACATGGGGCTGCATAGATCTTAACGATGGTAGAAAAATTCTAATTTATTCGAATTTTTTGATCATTTCAATTTCGTTTCGGTCCTAACCGAAATGGGTGAATTTCAGTGAAATTCGGTCATTTCGGACCGAATCCCAGAACCATGATCCTCGTGACCGAGCTCCTCGGCGCGCGTCGCGTCGCGGCGTTCCGGCGGATCTGGCAGGACGAGGCGGCGCGCCTCCTCTCGTCGCTCGCATCGTCATCCTCCCCTCCGGCGGGCCAGCCCGTCAACGTCGTCGAGCTGCTCGCGGAGTTCATCGCCGACTCGTCGGTGCGCGCCATATTCGGCAACAGGCTTACGGACCGGGCGGCGTTCCTGAGGATGAGGAAGGAAGGACCGGAGTTCTCATCGCTCTTCAAGCTCCGCGACCTCTTCCTGTTGTCGCGGCTCGTGCGGATGCTGCCACGGAGCGGCAAGGCGGAGCGGCACTGGCGGGAGGTGTCCCGGCTCATCGGAGACATCCTCCGGCTCCACGAGGAGAGGAGGGCCGCCGCCGGAGATGGAGACGGTGACCAGGACATGATCGACGTGCTGCTAAGGATACAAAAGGAGAGCGGCATGCGAGTTTATCTCACCCCAGGAGTCATCAAGTCTGTTGTGATGGAGAATTTGCCCTGGGATTGATTTCGCGGAAGCAAACATCGAGATTGCTTTGGCTAGCCTTCTATACCATTTTGATTGGGATACTACCTCCGTTCCTTTTTAAATGACGTTTTAGCCTATTTCCAGTACAAAATTCCTGTCCGAAACGACAAACATTCACGAACGGCGGTAGTATGACAGAAGGCTTTGGGATTGCAGCTAATAAGAGGAAGGCCGACCTTCTCTTACACCCAATTCCCCGTATACCACTTGTATATGAATAGAACTTGATAACTTATGAATATACTACATAGTACTACTACGTATAAGTGCTTCAATTCCTGCATTATGCCATGTCACTTTAATTAGCTTGCACCAATTATAAATGTTTTATGACTTATTTGAGCGAATAATTTCTTTCACGATCTACCTAAAACTAAATCACTCATTGTTGTACTTATGGTGCAATTTACAACTGCAGGTTGTCCTTTTTCTTAAGGACGCTATATTGATACAGATGCTCATATAAGAAAAAATGATTATATTTAAGTTGTATTGATAATAAACACTAATTTTGTTTTCCTTTGTTAGACAATTAAACTTATCATTTGGAACGGATCATAGGCCTGGCCCATAGCTGAGTAGTGACAAGTGAAATGAGACAAGGATATGATGGATCTTTCATACAAGCTGCACCGATAGATTCCAACTCGCTCCTGCAGGGAATAGCTATTGAGAAAAGAGTAGCTCAGTGACAAAATTGACCAAAATGTAAAAGCTCAGAGATACCTCCAAAGTATATTTCTGACTCTATATACTGCATTACTCATAGATGACTTTTCTTTGCTGAACAAAGTCAACTTTTTAGCTTGCTAAACGTTTTGTACCATTTATGCAGTGTGGTGCAACTTTTTGCCAGCTTGTGCTTAGCACCTAGCTGCTCAAGATTCCAATGAGCATGGTAGCTGACTTGTCGTACTCACCAACATAACTTGTTTAAAACCTACGAATAAACTTCTTCAGAGTTGATTAGGTCATGTGCCCCAACCACTTCAAATAAATCAAGTTCACTAAAAATGAATTAGCTAGCAATGTGATATGATAGTTTGGGTAGATCCAATAATGGTTCCCATAAGGATTCCACATACTACAATACAAACCTCCTTATGATGCGCATGCGCATGTGAATAGAATGTATAAACAAGCAATGGGGTGGAATTGACTAATCATATCACCAGCATGTTTGTTGACCAGGCCAGCTTGTGAGGCATTCTCCAAATACGACTCGTTGTCACCAAAGTATTTTGGAGCCAGGTATCTGTTCATGCCCCCATGTTCCTTGCTTTCCATGCATGGTTTGGTTGCTTAATTTAATTGCCATGCATGGTTCCACCATTGAAAAAACAAAAGCATCTCCGTGTACTTTCTGCCACCCATTTTTTTGTGCTTTTGACCATATTACTGTGCTTCCTGCAGCCTTTTTTAAGCACTTTAGAACATAATTTTTTGGAAAATTAGACAACTTTCCGAAATAGATTTATCATAGCAAGAATAAAACCTAGCATGCAAATCTCTAACATACTAGGCAATAGCAAGCACGACTTCATATTCTCAGAAAACATGCTAAAATAACATATCAGATCACGATGTACGTACGTAGCGGGTGCAGCCGTGATGACAAGCGGTACTGATGCTTCGACAACGATGTTGCAGACGGAGCGTAGCAGACGACGTTGAAGATGATAGCCCGCCGTAACGCCGGACTTAGATGGAAGACGAGCTATGGTGAAGACCTTGAGCAGTCGCGTGGAGCGCTTCTCAAAAACCTTATTCGCCCTCTCCCTGTGCAGGATCACAAGAGCGAGAGGTTCCGGAGACCTGCTCTCCCATTAGCCGGTGCACGCCAGCGCTCGGGATGGAGTTGACTATGGTGGCGGCGCAGCAGCGAGAAGAGGCAAAACCTAACTTGTATAGACCACCTTGGGGATATCCTAACCTGGGGACCTTCCCGTATAGTAGTTTATGGTGCGTCTTTTCCATGAGGAAGGTGGTCCGTATATATAGGGAGGAAAACCCCCCAACACTCTCGTCTATCAGCAATACAGGACTAATAGATGGTGTACCCCCTCTTACACTAATAAGCCTTTGAGATTAGCATGGAGGTTCCAAAATGGATCTCTCTTTACATGCTTGAAGATGATCACTCCCCAAAGGTTCTTTGCTGCTTCACTGAAGATGATCTCTCTTTACATGCAGGTGATAAGATATTGTTGTGCTCCGAACGAGAGCTTGTGTACACAAGCCATGCGTGCGCCTGGTCCACCGTGCGCCGACGTGTACCTTGTGGGCCCGCACAGCCCCTACTACTACGGTTCATGGGTTTATAGAGAGCGAGCGACACGCGAACCCAGCGACAGTTTCACTCCGGCCTCTTCGCCATCCTTGTGAGTTCTCTAGTCGCTTCCGCCTCGACGGTGTGCGCTCCCAGAGTTTTCTTTGCTTGCGCGCGCGGGGCCGCACGGGAATCGTGCCGGAGATGGCCGTGGGTGTGGGCGATGCCGTGGCGAGCCCACCGGCGATGTGGTGGGCGGCGGTGGTGGCGGCCGTCGGCGCGTTGCTCCTCTTCTTCCTCCTCGACGCCGGGGCGCGGAGGCTCCACGGGTGGTACAGGGAGGCGGCGCTGGGCGCGGCGAGGCGGGCGCGGCTGCCGCCGGGGGAGATGGGCTGGCCCGTCGTCGGCGCCATGTGGGCCTTCCTCCGCGCCTTCAAGTCCGGCAAGCCCGACGCCTTCGTCGCCTCATTCATCCGACGGTCAGTTTCCTCCATTCCAGTAACCGCCCTCCCCCTCCCTACCTCCCTCCCTCCCTTTCTCTTTCTCGCCAATGCCAAAGCCATCCTCTATTCCTCTTCAGACAGGAGTTGCTATCCACACTCTACTCCTGACGAATTACTACGAGATTGTTGCGGTTTGGTTTGGCCGCCAAGAACAAGATTGTACATCAATTCCTGTTGGTGTTGGGGGATGAATGAAATGTTCTTGTCCTTGCAATATCTGTCTCTCTCCCTCTCTCTACAAGTCTACTGTAGTAGTGCAAACAAACGGATGCTTTTAGGTATGCACCAAAAGACATCCATGCAAGCACAAACAACAGGAGGGATGAGTCTTCAACCTGTCCCCTGGACCTCAAACAGGCACACGTACACACAAAGTGTGGCTTCAAGATCATCATCTCTCTCCTTTTTATTTTCTCCAACCTGTTTCTGTCTTCAGTTCTTTGTGCGCCCTGATGACGCCACGATATCCTACTGCTACGTACGCCTGCATATCACCTCCAGCAGTCAGTGAATCACTTTCAACGATTCTGTCAGACTGCTGCCGTAAGTTCAGAAACATGTACAGTCCTCCAGTCAGTCAGTGATGGCTCATCTGATCTGATCTCATCAGATGCATGGAGGAGGAGCTAGGGAATGCTTGCTGGCGCTGCCCCCACTGCCCATAAGGAGATGTCTGACTGATTGATTTCCATTTCCAATACAAAAATTTGAATTCAACCAATTTTTGAGAAATTCCTCTAACAAAGAAAACAAGTTCCTGCCTCTGCTAGCTCTTGCAATTCTCTCATAACCTCATGTTTTGTGCAATGCTAATGAATGGTGAGCATCCAAGTATGATTTTCTGTGCAAAATGTTTGCATCTAGGACATGACCTGTTTCAGACTGCATGTTCGCAAGTTGGATCATTCTGGAGTCTGGTGTTATCTTTGATTAGTACTCTGACGAGAGCTCATCAGTTGCCCTGACTCCTGATTTTTGGCAATTTGGCATGCAGGTTTGGCCGCACTGGCGTGTACCGAGCTTTCATGTTCAGCAACCCGACGATCCTGGTGACGACGCCGGAGGCGTGCAAGCAGGTGCTCATGGACGACGACGGCTTCGTCAGCGGGTGGCTCAAGGCCACGGTGGCGCTCATCGGGCCCAAGTCGTTCGTGGCCATGCCCTACGACGAGCACCGCCGCCTGCGCAAGCTCACCGCCGCGCCCATCAACGGCTTCGACGCGCTCACCGCGTACCTTCCCTTCATCGACCGCACCGTGACGTCGTCCCTGCGCGCGTGGTCCGGCGAGTGCGCCGACGGCGGCGAGGTCGAGTTCCTGACGGAGCTCCGCCGGATGACGTTCAAGATCATCGTGCAGATCTTCCTGGGCGGCGCCGACGACGCCACCATGCACTCGCTGGAGCGGAGCTACACGGACCTCAACTACGGGATGCGCGCCATGGCCATCAACCTGCCCGGGTTCGCGTACCGGCGGGCGCTGGGGGCTCGCCGGAGGCTGGTCTCCGTGCTGCAGGGCGTGCTGGACGAGAGGCGGGCGGCGACGGCCAAGGGGCTCACGCGGTCCAGCAGCGTGGACATGATGGACCGGCTGATCGAGGCGGAGGACGAGCACGGGCGGAGGCTGGACGACGACGAGATCATCGACATCCTCATCATGTACCTCAACGCCGGCCACGAGTCCTCCGGCCACATCACCATGTGGGCCACCGTATTCCTGCAGGAGAATCCCGACATCTTTGCAAAGGCCAAGGTATGCCGTACTGGATTTATAATCGTGCCGAAAAAGGTTGAATCTTTTCAGCTCAGACGACATTATTTGGAGATCAGTTTGGTTGACGCGGCTTCTTTTATTCCAGGCAGAGCAGGAGGCGATCATGAGGAGCATTCCACCGACGCAGCAGGGGCTGACGCTGAGGGACTACAGGAAGATGGAGTACCTCTCACAGGTAACGTTTTCTTTGTAGCAAATTAAATGCATTATATTCAGCTCACGCAGCAGTGACTTTGAGCACACTAGATTCCATTCTTTGACAGTACAATGCAACCAACCAGCAACATTATACTGTACTGATGAACTCCTACGTATCTGAAGGTGATCGATGAGACGCTGCGGTTCGTCAACATCTCGTTCGTGTCCTTCCGTCAGGCGACCAAAGACGTCTTTGTGAACGGTGAGTTTCAGAATTAGCCTCACATTTTTGTATCTAGAGTGATCGCTGAATCGACTGAAACACCGTGTGCATGTTTCCTAACAGGGTACCTGATCCCCAAGGGCTGGAAGGTTCAGCTGTGGTACCGGAGCGTGCACATGGACCCTCAAGTGTACCCTGACCCCAAGAAGTTCAACCCTTCAAGATGGGAGGTACTGTACCAACAGCAACAGAGACACTGTTGCCATTCTGAATAAATCGATCCTAAAAGCATCATCAATCAGATCATGGCCTGATGAAGCATAAACAATCTTCATACTCTTGTTTCCTTTCAGGGCCACTCGCCGAGAGCCGGCACATTCCTCCCCTTCGGCCTCGGCGCAAGGCTCTGCCCCGGCAACGATCTCGCCAAGCTGGAGATCTCCGTCTTCCTCCACCATTTCCTCCTCGGTTACAGGTAACTTCATTGCCGGTGGAAATGGTGCATATGACACCTGTAGTTTTTTTTTTTACCGTTTCCACCGGCAACGAAAGAAGTTGCAGCCAAAAAAAAAAACACCTGTAGTTTACCGTTTAGATGAAGAAACTACAGGTGTTTTTTTTTTGGCTTTGTTCATATGACACCTTATCTGAATAATGCATGTTTCTCTTTAATGATTTGTTGGGCTTTGCTTTGGCAGGCTGACGAGGACGAACCCCAGCTGCCGGGTGAGGTACCTGCCCCACCCCAGGCCGGTGGACAACTGCTTGGCCAAGATCACCAGAGTTTCGGACGAGTACTGAATTCTGATGAAGCATAGCTAGCTGCTGGGGCCGAAAAAGGGCCAAACTATTGTCGGCGATCTGTCCAAAAAAATAAAACAAGAAATGAAGTGTTACATGACATGTTCTGTGCTTCAGCAATGTGCCTCTCTGCCCCTGTATGTTGTTGCTCGGCTAGCTGTTTCGCTGCTCTTGTTAATCACCATCCCCACCTGAAATTTTATTTTAAAAGAAACTACGTAGGATGCAGGAGCCAAAATGCAAAATCAAAGGTTAGGACCAAATTTTCAAGAGGAAAAGGAACTATGCTTTGTGAAAATACTATGATTTTCCCAATGACACGTGGGACCCTACCCTCACTTGAGAGAGATCAGAATCAATTGGCATCTAACAAATGCTACAATGAATCAATGATACTAGAAAAGGGACATGAGAGGAGTTTTGACAGTTTTCTAATTTCCCCAACAATATATCAATGGATCAAGCGGAGGAGACGGTGCAGCACATTCTTACCAACGCTAGCATAGTTCCAAGAAGGAATGAAAAGAGCTTCGCTGATTGGTGAATAAATCATATAAACAAAAGTAAGGAAAGCCCAAAGAAAAAGATTTTACTTAATAGCAACTTGGATGCAACCACATAAACAAAGGGAATTTTTGATGGGGGCAGCCCTTCTTTGCAAGCAGCACATGAGTTTTTAAAGAAAAGTTGAGGCTTTGCAACCTTGCCGGTCAAGAGGCTCCGGTCAAGAGGAGGGTCAAGCGACAGGTCCTAGTTGGATACACCCTCATAAACTTTAGGACACTCATAAAATTTAGGAGCTAGAAATTGGTAGTCCTAAAATTTATGAGTGGGCTGTTTGGATGGAATCATAATATTTAGGATGTTAGAGGGGAAATGACTTTTGTACCCCTAATTACTCCACCCCTGCTCTGTTTCTAGCGCCGTGGAGAGAGAAGGGGAGGGGCAATAGGGGTAAAGGATGGGTTGGGGACCACTTTTAGGAGAAAAATGACCCATTATGATGGTTTGATCCTCCTAATGAAAACAACACTCCTAAACATTATGAATGCACTTTTATGACATATGTTTGAATGCATAAGTCCTAAAAGTGAAGTCCTAAAGATTATGAGTGTGAATCCAAATAGGCCCTTAGATTCGTGGGGTGTTGCAGCAGCCTTATTTCCTCCTTCGTGAGGAAATGAGACTGTTTTGTACGAATATTTTCCCCCTTCTCTCTTCCTTAATATAAGGGGGTGTTTGATCTTTAGTCCTGACTAAAATTTATATCACATCGAATATTCGGAGGCTAATTAGAAGGACTAAATATGAGCTAATTATAAAACTAATTACACAAATGGAGGCTAATTCCCGAGACGAATCTATTAAGCCTAATTAATCCATCATTAGCACATGTTTACTGTAGCACCACATTGTCAAATTATGGACTAATTAGGCTTAACAGATTCGTCTCGTAAATTAGCCTCTATCTATGCAATTAGTTTTGTAATTAGTTTATGTTTAATATTCCTATCTAAATATTCAATGTGATAGAAATTTTAGAAGATCCTAAAGAAACAAACGGGCCTAAGACTCTGCTCACTTGTGCTTTTTCACCAGCTGCTCGGCTGTAGCTCAAGCAGTAGCAGCTGCTCTAGTTGCTGCACAGCTAGCTGATTGGCTGATACTCCATGTCAAAAAAAATCGGATGCAGCTCAAAGAATTTTCCAGTGAAAAGCTTCCTAGTGTACAAGTGATAAGTGCTACTAGTAAAATGAGGTTGCAGCCTGGTTACAACAGCTGTAGTTGCTGCTACGAGCAGCTGCAGGCTTGCAGGAGCACTGTAGTCGCTTCAGGCTTGCTGCTGCAGCCTCAGCTACAGCTCAGCCACTGCAATCACTTCCGAGCACCCCCATTGTGTGTGAGAACAGATAAAAATTATCTTTATCAGTGTGTGATAACTGATAAGTATGTGAATAATGCTGTTCGCCCGTGTAGACCTCCCTTTAATTTTTGTTCCTAACAAAGGTTTGTAGGAAATTAAAACAACTACTCACCTCAACTATATAAGTGACAGTACACAAGGGTCAAATGGAAGGAAAACTACGGTCAGTTTGCTCTCCTCGTGGAGGGGTTGGACGGGGCTTCCACTAGTCCCTCGTGCGTCATCATGGCCACTGTCGACCAGTTCCTCCACCCCTAGCACGATTCGACCTTTAATTTGCTCCCTAAGTCGTCGAGCCACCAGAAAATCCTCGTCTCACGGTTAGCTCTAATTTAGCCTAACAAATTAAATTAGACTAACAAGGTTTAATAAGGACCAGGCCTTAATTTTATATAATTTTGAAAATAAAATAGATAGATCTGAGTTGGATAAGGACCATGATCCATTACCACCCTACTTACAATGCACACGAACTCGATTCTGAGAATAAGGAGATCATGGCAGGAAAAAGAGGTCAACAAGCCTTGTGCAACAGGCATGTGTAGTTGGTATCCTCCAGTACCGGCCGCTAACCCTTATGCAACGGAGGATTGCAACTTTGCAAGTTCATCGGCAAAACAGTCGCCTGGTTTACGCTAGTACCTCAAGCTACGAGTCCAAACCTATTAATGCTGCAGTGTCTGTATATCGTCCCGTACAGATTATTGTTCCTATGCTTTGTGATAAACATAGTGCCACCGTCCTCGCGATGAACACTGTGTACAAGTATTTAGAGTCAAATTAATATCTATCTATGTCCCCAACTACTGAAATAATTTAATTTTTAGTTTAACCAAAAATGGATCGGTATTTAATATGATTAGTTTGGGCAGATCCGCTGATGGTTGCAATAAGGATTCTGCACACGACAAGACAAACCCACATTAACGGACACAGGCTTGTCAATGTCGTTGAGCAACATTTTACCAGCTGATGAAAGCACTGGTACGTTTGAACGGGACGAGTGTATGGCAATATATGCATACCTAAAGGGCCCTAATCCAAACCTATGTTTCTCACTTCTTCGGTGCACTATATATGAAGCGCTTTAGCAGTATGCTAGAGATCATGTGTCAAAATCTGTAACTCAGGCACACATAGGCCTACCCTATAGATGCAGGCTTCGGCTAAACCTCGTCAACAAAAAATTATCTGTGATCTTACAAGTTCATCTCGGTAGTCCAACAATCCCTTCCATTATGGAGATCAGTGGGTAGTGCTAATTTTCTAACACAATGGAGGGCTAATCACTCATCAATGCATTCCTTTTCTTAAGTATAGTAGCTCATGAATATGTAGTGATTCCAATGAGCATGCACTACTGGACACAGGGACTTCACCGAGTGCCAGGAGCACTTGGCGAAGCCCGAAAAACACTCGGCAAAGCATTTGCCGAGTGTAACACTCGGCATATGACACACGGCAAAAAATCTACCGGCAAACGCTGATTCGCCGAGTGTTTTGTGTCGGACACTCGGCAAACACTTCGCCGAGTGCTAAAAAACACTCGGCAACCAATTTTTCAAAAAAAAAACATCCGGCCGCCGCCACCACCACCGCCACCACACACTGCACCAGTGGCCGCCACCGCCACCACACACTGCACCACCGGCCGCCGCCACCACCACCGCCACCACACACTGCACCACCGGCCGCCGCCACCACCACCGCCACCACACACTGCACACACCGCCGCCGCCACACCCCGCTGCCACACGACCCGCCCGCGCCGGCCGCCTCGACCCACCCCCGCCGCCGCCACGCCCCGCCCCCCCCCCCTCCCCGCCGGATCCGGGGAAGAAGAAGGGCGCCAGATCCGGGGAAGAAGGGCGCCCGGCCAGGGAAGAAGGGGAGGGAGGGGCACCAGATCCGGCCGCCACGCCCCGCCATGACCTGTCGCCGCCTCAACCCGCCCCCGTCACCGCCCCGCGCCAGATCCAGCTAGGGGAGGGAGAGGGGAGGGGAGGAGGTGCGCCGGGGAGGGAGGGAGAGGGGAGGGGAGGAGGGCCGGCCACTGGCGGGGAGGGCAGGGAGAGGAGGGAGGGGGCAGGGAGGGGAGGTCGGAGGAGACGGGGGGCCTCTGGGGGTGGGGGCGCGGGGGTGCGGAGTGGGGCTCGGGGGTGGTGGCCTGGTGCGGTGCGGAGGAAATTAAGGGGGCGCGGTGGGTTAGATTTTTTCAGGTTTGCCGAGTGTCCCCGATTGGGGCACTCGGCAAAGTTTTTTTTCATTTTTTTGAGAGAAAAAACTTGTTGCCGAGTGTAAAAAATAAAACACTCGGAACCTTTTGTTTTCCGAGTGCTAAAAATAAAACACTCGGCAAAGCCTTGATTTACCAAGTGTCATTACTTTGCCAAGTGTTTTTCACAAAACACTCGGCAAAGAGTTCTTTGCCGAGTGCCCGAGGGAATACACTCGGCAAATAAAAATACACTCAGTAAATTAGAGATTTCCTGTAGTGATGGTAGGTGATTTGTGGTACTCACCAACATAACTTGTTTAAAACCAACGAATAAACTTTCTTCAGAGTTGATTAGGTCATGTGTCCCAACCACTTACAATAAATCAAGTTCACTAAAAATGAATTAGCTAGCAATGTGATATGATAGTTTGGGTAGATCCAATAATGGTTGCCACAAGGATTCCACATACTACAATACAAACCTCCTTATGATGTGCATGTGAATAGAATGTATCAACAAGCAATGGGGTGGAATTGACTAATCATATCACCAGCATGTTCGTTGACCCAGCTTGTGAGGCATTCTCCAAATACGACTCGTTGTCACCAAAGTATTTTAGAGCAAGTTATCTGTTCATGCCCCATGTTCCTCGCTTCTTCGGTGAGCTATGGAGCCCTTTAGCCTGCCATACTACTTCTACGGCTTGTGCATCCTCCTCCCTCTCATCGTCCATGTCATCTTCCACGGCAAGCTCGTCGACCCGAGGATACCGCCGGGACCATGGCAGCTATGTCACATCCTGAAATTTTAGGATTTCAGGATGTAATTACAAGGAATAATTGAACAATAATTTTCTCATAATTTTAAAAAATTTCCAACATTTATTTTCTTTACAGGAAATTTAGTATAGCAAAATAATTGGTTGTTTTTCTAAATTAAATAATATTTTTCTATGTCTGTGCATTCATGCCAATGCATTCTTGGATTTCATGAGTGCTAAAGTTTCAAAAATGCATTTCTATGATGATTAGACCTTTCTGAGAATTTTCCAGCTTTTTCTGGAATTTATTCTCCTTTTCCCTAAATCTAAAATTAATTTTTGGAAGGCTCTAGAATCCTTTACATGAGCTCCAAGTGTTTTATTTGGACTCCTCGAGTCCCAATCTACCTCTAGGAATTTTCCTGGAATTTTTGGGATTTTTAGAATATTTTTTGTGAGTTAAATGATTTATGTAGAATTTTCTGGATTTATCTTTACACGCGGAATTATTTCTGAAAATAATCTTTTCATCTCTATCGGGTTGAGCCCGTGGGCCTGACCCACGTCTACTGACCCGGCCCAACCGTAGGCTCGGCTAGGCCCATCGGCCGACAGCGCTCGCGGCCCGGCGAGCATGGCCTTGCCGCCCTCCGCCCCGCCCGCCCGCTACCCCCTCCGCCTCCATCAGCCGCCCAGCCCCGCCATCGCCACCGCCGCCTCACCTCGCCCCGCCACTGCTCCTCACTGTCAGTGAGGGCGAGCAGAGGGGGAGGGGAAGGGAGGTAGAGGAAGGGGCTGGTGAGGTGAGAGCAAGGAGATAGGAAGGGATAGGAAGGGAGAGGAAGGGAGACGGGAGAGATAGAGGAGAGAGGCAGGCAGGTGGGTGGATAAGAAGACAGGAGATAGGGGTGAATGGATGGATGCGGGCCGCGGGTGGAGCCCCACCCAGTACTAATGATCTTTAGTATCAGGTGGAGCTCCCCCCGGTACTAATGGGTTATCTTTAGTACTCGGTGGAGCTCCCACCCAATACTAAAGGGGGTCACGGGGGGCTTCTCGGGGACTATCCGTTAGGCCCGGTACTAATGCTCACATTAGTACCAGGCCAAAATGCAACCGATACTGAGCCTCGGGATGAATGCTTAGTTTTCCAGCAGTGTGTTCATGTCCCCAACTACAAAAAATAGTTAACTAAAAATTGAATTAGTGTTTAATATGATCAGTTTGGCCAATCCACTGATAGTTTTAGTAAGGATTCTGCACAGGACAAGACAAACACCCCTTTAACAACATACTCCAGTAGGCATAGTCATTGCAAGTAGGGGAGGCAACATGTAACAACTGTTGAAAGCACTGTCCATATGGGTGTGCGGGTGACTAATGCATGCTCGCCTGTGATCGATCGGCTGCAATAGCAACCACTAGCTACTGCACTCAATTGTCAAAAAAGGAAAGAAAAAACTAGCTACTGTAGCCGGCAGGTTTGATGAGCAGTAAAGTCACTACCGGAAAACGAGCCTTTAGTTCCGGTTGGTAGGGGCCAAAGATCCCGAAAATCCATCCGGGATTAATTTTCGAAACGAAAGGGGTCGGTTGGTATTCCCAACCGGAACTAAAAAGTTTAAAAAAAAAAAAAAAAGCCCGCTCTGCCCGCGCCCGCCAGCGCCGCTCCACCCCGCGCCATCGGGCCCGCGCCGGCGCCTCGAGGACATTTGCCCGCCGACGCCGCTCCGCCTGATCCGCACCGGGCCCGGGTTGCCCGCCCTCCCTCTGCTCCCTCCCTCCCTCCCCGCATCCCCGGTCTCCTCCTCCCTGCAGGCGAGGGCAGCGCGGCGTGGGCGAGCGAGGGAGGGAGGGAGCAGAGAGAGAGGAGGCGGGGAGGGAGCTGAGGGAGAAGGAAAGGAGGGCTAGGAGATAAGGAGAGAGAGGGGGGAGGACCGGGCACAGGAGATAAGGATGGGTGAGGTCACGAGAAGAGAGAGGAGTCAGAGAGGTGAATACCAACCGGAACTAATTCATTTTATCTCGGCTCGTGGCTTCAACCGAGATTAAAAGCTCCACTTTTATTCTGGTTGGAACCACCAACCGGGATTAAAAGGGCTCCGCTAGTCTACAAAATTTAGACCCGGGACTAAAGGTCCTTAAGTCCCAAGTGTAAAGTTATTCGGGACAAAAGTTACTGGATGGAATGTCAGTTCTCTGCTGACGAGTGTTCGAACCCATCCAACCTCTCTCTCTACTTAATCCATTTTTTATGTTTTTACTATATGTCTATGTATATCAGAGAAAAAGTGGGACACGTGCAGATATGGCTCACACCATATCCTAAATTATCTATGGAATCACACTAGTCACATAATAATATCTTAGCACCTAGCTGCTCAAGATTCCAATGAGCATGATATCTGACTTGTCGTACTCACCAACATAACTTGTTTAAAACCTACGAATAAACTTCTTCAGAGTTGATTAGGTCACGTGCCCCAACCACTTCAAATAAATCAAGTTCACTAAAAATGAATTAGGTGGCAATGTGATATGATAGTTTGAGTAGATCCAACAATGGTTGCCATAAGGATTCCACATACTACAATACAAACCTCCTTATGATGTGCGTGTGAATAGAATGTATAAACAAGCAATGGGGTGGAATTGACTAATCATATCACCAGCATGTTTGTTGACCCAGGCCAGCTTGTGAGGCATTCTCCAAATACGACTCGTTGTCACCAAAGTATTTTGGAGCCAGGTATCTGTTCATGCCCCATGTTCCTCGCTTTCCATGCATGGTTCCACCATTGAAAAAAGAAAAGCATCTCTGTGTACTTTCTGCCACCCATTTTTTGTGCTTTTGACCATAATTACTGTGCTTCCTGCAGCCTTTTTTAAGCACTTTTGAACATAATTATGGAGCAAGATATGTTGGAGGGATCAATTATGTCATAAGAACACTCGCAAATGAGAGACGTGTTTTTGCTGAGACACGTCTTCCTTATATATATGTTCATACGTCCGCTTGGACCAACACATACTTAATTAAGTGATGCGTTGTAATCTCTCACGTCGCTAATTAGTCTCATTTTAGTGACGTGTTTTGCACCCCACGTCTGTGATTTGCTTGTCTCCTTTTATGCTGTTTCGACATAGACACATAGTGAATGTATTTTGAAGTCAGCTATGCTGTTCATGTCCCCAACTACAAAAAATAGTTAACTAAAATTGAATTAGTGTTTAATATGATCAGTTTGGCCCGATCCACTGATAGTTTCAATAAGGATTCTGCACAGGACAAGACAAACACCCCTTTAACAACATACTCCAGTTGGCATAGTCATTGCAAGTAGGGGAGGCAACATGTACCAACTGTTTGAAAGCACTGTCCATCTGGGGTGAGTGGGTGACTAATGCATGCTCGCCTGTGATCGATCGTCTGCAGTAGCAACAACTAGCTACTGCATTCAATTGTCAAAAAGGGAAAGAAAAAAACTAGCTACTGCAGCCTGCAGGGTTGATGAGCAGTAAAGTGTTCTAACCCATCCGACCCCTCTTCTCTCTCTCTCTCTACTTAATCCATTTTTTCTGTTTTTACTGTAGGTCTACCGTATATCAGAGAAAAAGTGGGACACGTGCAGATATGGCTCACACCGTATCCTAAATTATCTATGGAATCACAGATCTGTCCCTATTCACACAATAATATTTTTTTTTAGGTCTATGGTGTGCTCTATAGTCATCCAATAATGTTCTTGTGATATCTCAATTATCAAGGCTAGCTAGTGTAGCGGAATTTTATATGGCAGTGGCAGCCCACCGGTAAGACAAAAATAGACGATTCATCGTTGCACGGAGGCCCACACCTTAATTAGCTGGTGAGCTAGGTCCTACAGGCCGCCAGCCCGCCACACATGCTGGGCTACTCGCGTGTGGCCTCCGGGTGAGCAAGGCCCGGCACGGGTCGGACTTTGGTAGGTGGGCTCTGGGTAGAAGACAAAGGTGGGTTGGGCTTAAAACGACCTCAAGCTTTCTTTTGTCCACTGTGAATCTGTGATCTAATCGCTAATCTTTTTCTTAATTATTTGACAAGTTCCTTTTCCAAGGCCTGCAGTGATGCTTGCACATTTAGCAGTGGAAAAATGTGCCTCACGTAGCTGCCACCCAAGAAAAAAAGGATAAATCGTCAAAATCAGTAGTATAGTATATCATAGAGGCAGGTACAACTGTATAAGCAACGAACTAATATTAGTTTGTGCCTATTTCATTAATAGAGAAGAAGAGTACAACCGGCTAGCCGGAAAGAACTAAAAGAGTTATTCTCATTGTACAACAGACGCTAGATCTTTGGCTCTTGCTAGGTCCCAAGCTGCCACCTCACTTTTGATTTTGACCATCTGTTCCGGCGTGGACGTTTCTCGCTATTTAAAAACTCTCACGTTTCGCTTATTCCAGACCTCCCAAATTACCAATAACGAATTAGACACCAGTCGGAATCTCTGTCACCAAAACGGGGCTTAAATACTCTCCAAATGGTGGGCAAGGATGGATATCGTTGAAAAAAGGATTAAACTTTGCAGTCTGGTTGTACAAACTCCAATCAAAATCGCCAGCGCCACGGGCCCACGTCTTTGCAGGCTTCCGGCTGAGGCTGGCTGGCTCTGCTGGCTGACCGGCCGCCTAGCTAGCAGCCCCAACTGAGAAGACTCTTCAGATGCACCAGGCAGTTTTTCTTCCCAGTTGAATTCCCCTGTCGACCTGAAAGACAATAAACTGATGCAAACCATTTATCGTGTAGAGTGGGAGTGGCATCAGAGACGCGAAGGACAGGTAGACATAGTAACTTCAAGCAGACATGGTAAATTGCAGCTGCCAAGGAAGGTTTTGCCGTAACTTTTAATCTTAAGATGAATTACTGATACACAATGGTGAAACATCACAAAGTGAACATTGTCCAAACTGTACACATGCATTGCTATCCCTATAAGAACATTGCAGGCACCTTTAGAGCCTGTTGGCAGGAATCATTGTTATATGCCAAACACATGTCAAAGGTACCTATGACTAATATCAATAAATTCGTTGATATTAGAGTAGTAGTGCAGGCATAAATGGCTTAGTGCAGGCCAATATGAAATACAATGTTGGTGGGGAATACAAAAGAAGAACAAGGTAACATAATTACAACAAGAGACCTGTCTGCACTTGAAACAAATACCAGGTCATTCAGCTTCCCATTTAGAAAAAGAGAGCAAAGAGCTATGATTGCAGGAGCTCACCTAAGGCTGAAAGAAATGTGGACATGCATGCTTAGCAGCAGTAGAAGTTCAGTTTCCTAGGGTCATTGAAGTGTTAGTGGATGTACAATTTGTGTTTTTTTTTTTTTTTGCTGGTGGAATGAAGTTGATGATTAGTCACCATTTCCTCGTATAAATAATATAATAAAAGTAGCATTAAAACATTTCTTTGGTGGGAAAAGCATCATCATCAAAACATGCATCAGATGTTGCCTTTTACATATGAGTGTTTCCCCATAAAACAGGACATGTTTGTGATGTCAGTGCTTCGACATCTGAAAGGCAACCTCCAATTCAGTCTTATCTTCACAATTATGGCTTTTGACACTTCAGTATTATCTTCACAATATCATCTGAACATGGTACCATTTTTTCTAACATGTTCTGTTGGGGAAAAAAAAGGGAAACAAGCTAGCTCAGCAATTGAAGCTGCTACAGGCAAATGCTTGTACCTCAGGCAAGCATGAACAACTTGTGAACTTCACGGCACAACTGAAGCTAAGCTAGTTGAAATATTCCACCTTTTACGTAGAAGATATGACCAAAATCAAGTAATTTTTCAGCAGTGCTGTGTTCAATGAAATACCAGTTCCTACTTGAGGAGGCAATGTACACTGCCATCGCTGTTGTCACAAAAGAACAGAAGAGACTTACAGAGCAATGGTGTGTGTACCTTGGCAGGCAAGCTCGGAGGAGAAATGGCCGGTGGAGGTGATGAGAAGCGAGCTGAAATTGCCTAGCGCAAGCCCCAAGAACTGACCACAGCCACCTTCCCAGCAGCACCATTGTTAGTTCCTTGTCCCCTCTCTCCCTCTTCCTGTCCTCCAAGAGTGGGCAACAAGTTGGTCACAAGAAAGGACAGTGATGCGATGAATAACTCCAGATCCAGGCTCACCCATGCCAGGTCCAATGAGGGTGGCGCTTGTTGTTGCTCACTAGCGTGGCCATAGCATCATTCCACTAGGGCTTGGCTGCAGTAGAGGAGAGAGAGGGAGGCAATGACAGGGAGGGTGGGGGTCGGTCACCATCGATGTAGAGGGTCCTCATTAACAAAAAGAAAATCACACTGAAAGTATAGCATCGGAGAGTCTAATCAACACTGCCTGATCTGCTGAATGAATATGCTACCAAAAACAACCCTTATATGTGGGGCACCAAAAAAATCATCGAAGCAAAAAGTAAGTGGGTAATTGCATATCAAGCAGATCACTGAAATCTACAAAAAAAAAATACTTGCAAATGAAGCCAACTAACTGTTTTTTAAAAAAAATAACATATATAGTCTATCTGTGGCAAATGCATGCTAGAACAGATTCCAAAAAATATTCATTTACACATATTGTGGGAACAAACTTACCTCCACATCAGAGAAAATAGCACATTTAATAGAGAAAATGATACTTTTCAGGGAAAATAGCACATGTAATTGACTGTTAGTGTCCAGGTAATTTCCTGTCTTCCAAACAAGAGGATTTTCTGGGCATCTAAGCTTGTAACAATCAACTGGAGCCAGCTCCAGCAAGAAAATGATACTTTTCTGGGAGATATTTTATCTGTTCCTGACATGTCCCTCTGCTTGTGAAGAGATCGACCAACAACATTGTTGTTGAATCTTCAAGAGACAAGTTTCTCTCATCAATTTTAGAAAGATAAGTTCCAGCCCTGACTATTTCATGTTTCTCTAGCAACGCCCTGACCACATGATTCAGCAGTCGAGAGTTGGGATCAAAGCCAGCATTCTCCATGGATGAGAAAATGTCATCTGCCTCTTCCGGTAACCCTTGTTTAATAAGATTTGTCATCATTAGATCACAAGTCTCAACAGAAGGCACAAGCCCACTTGCAGGGATGGAAGCAAACAGTTCCTTAGCTCCTTCAATTCTCCTAGTTTTGAACATTGCAGCAATCATAATATTAATAGTTATAATATCAATCTTTACGTTCATCGCTTGTAATTTCTTGAAAAGCCCAATTGCTTCATCAAAGGAATTGTTTTTGCAAAGTCCACTAAGAACGGTGTTGTATGTGGCAGTGCCCACTGAGATCCCGCTCTCGATCATTTCATGGAATCTTTCCTTTGCAGAAACTGTTCTCCCAGCCCGGAATAACCCATCCAGTACAATGTTGTACGCAATAGTTGAGGGCTTAATTCCCTTATGCACCATTTCTCTGAAAACACTCAACCCATCATCAATCCTTCCAATTTTACAATAGCCATTAACAAGTGTGCCATACACTGCAACATCAGGTTCAATGCCAGCTGACACCATAGCATCAAATACTCTCAATGCTTTCTCCATCTTGCCAACTAGGCAGTATCCATCCACCAGCGAACTATACGCAAAAACATCAGGATGCAGACCGATACTTACAAGTAAGTCAAATATATCCTGTGCGTCCACTACCCTTCTCTCTTTGCAAAGGCTGTTTATTATTGAATTTAAGTGCACAATGTCAGGACACATGCCTTTACTCATCATTTCAAAAACCAATTCCTTAGCTTTCAGCAAACCACCATGAGTACAAAAACCCTGAATCAGGCACTGGTAAGTAGCTATACTGGGTGCTACTCCTTGATCAATCATTTCATTAAATATTTCCATAGCATCGTCCATTTTAGCCATCCTGCAATGTGCAGCTATGACTGTCGAATAGGTTACCACATCAGGTTTTGCTCCTTGCTGCCTCATTTCACTGAAGATAATCATAGCCTGATCCAGCATTCCACATTTAGCATATCCCTTGATGAGTACACTGAAAATACGGACGTCAGGTGCAACACCGTCTCCTAGCATCAAATTGAAGAGGTCTGTCATATCAACAAGGCATCCTTCAGTAGCGTACCCATCAAGCAGAATTAGGTATGAGAGAGTATCAGGCTCCTGGCCCTTCGTTGCGATCGAGTCAAAAACATCTCTAGCTTCCTTAATTTTTCCATGCTTGCAAAGGGAAGCCATTAACGAGTTCCACGTACCAATATTTGGTAGGAGACCCCGCCTAGTCATCTCTTTGAATATCCTGACCGCCTCATTCCACTCACCCCTAGCGGAATATGCAAAGATCAAGTTATTATATGACCAGTTATCCGGACGAACACCTTTACGAACCATTTGTCGGAGGACCACCTCTGCCTTGTCCGGTGCCCTTGCCTTGCATAGTGCACCAATACTGGAGCCATAAGTCACTAGATCGGGTGAAATCCCCTGCTGCATCATTTTCATTTAATAGATCGCATCCTTTACCAACTTCACCCTCCTTAAAGAAGCCATCGATGACCGTGTTGTATGAAACCACGTTGGGTGAGCAGCCAGCTCCCTTCTCGGCCATCCTCCGGAGCAATTCAAGAGCCCTCCGACTCTCTCTGCTGTCGCAGAAGCTCTTCATAAGTATGTTGTAGGAGAAAACATTAGGCACACAGCCAAACTCGGGCATCCTGTGGAGCAGCACGTCCAAAGCGTCGTCAGTCCGCTTTGCTTCACAGAGGCCCTTGAGGAGGTTGCTGAATGTGATGACATCGACGCCCAACCCTGTCCTGAGGAGCTGGCCGAAGAAGGCCGGCGCTAGATCCGGGCGGCGCGCACGGGTGCAGCAGTCCATGAGGATGCTGTAGGTGTGGAACGAGAGCGACAGCACCCTTCGGCCGGCAGCTCCTGACATGGCGTTGAAGAAAGTGACGGCGAGCGCAGGCCCGTCGCTGCAGGCGGTGGAGGGCGGCGCGCGCGCGAGCGCGGCGAGGAATCCGTTCAGCGCGCGCTCGGGAACGGGGGTGCCTCGCCGCCGCAATTCGTCGAGCAGGTGGCGTGCGTCCTCCGGGCCGAACGCCCCGGACCGCACGCGCTCCGTGGCGGCGGCCAGGGCGAGGTGGGGAGCGCGCGGTGGTGACGCTGAGGACGCTGTGGTGCGGAAGATGGAGGAGAGGCGGGCACGGGAGGACATGGCCGCATGAGATTTGGGCGACCCTGCTCCGCCGTCTCTCTCGCCTTCCGTCTCTGGAACGGCGAGAGCCCCTGGCTTTTGTTATGCTGTTTTTGTTTTTCCTTTTTGCCTCCGCTCTTCTACAAGCGACGGACGTGACAGGACAAGATCACAGGAGTTGGTTTCCGGCCGACCGGGATACACCAGCGTACGTCTTCTCGAATGGACGCAACACTATCCCTGATTCACCGGACCATGCGTGTACGTGATGAACAAAATGATTTGCTTATCAAGAAACAAAATTAAGCAGTTGACCCAATAAGAATAGCGAAAATGTCTCATGATCATGACTTGTGGACAAAACTCGGCACTTTTCACCCTGCAGGCTTCAGCACTCAATAACAAGGATTTGAACTTTTGCAGCGATGAATAAGCCCCCAGACGTGCTGCTTTTAGCTTTAGGAAAGGGTAGTACTCCATCACTTCTCTAGCGGTATGACCCCCAACGCTCCAGTACAATTTAAAGCTATGTGAAAGGCTTGCTTGCTGTTGGGCTCTCGCACACGAGTAGTAGCTTGCATGGCCATGTACTCCCTCCTCCGTTCCAAAATATTAGTCGTTTTGACTCTTCTAAATATATAGAAAAGCTAAAACGATCTATATTTTGAAACAGAGTGAGTAGTAGTATATGTTAAGCTTATCATTATATTTGCTATTTTTTAGGTGTGTTGGATGTTATAACCCTTGTTTTCATCAGTTTAGTGTCTCACGTGGACGTGATGATGATGGTGAGTAGTTAACGAATCTGGTTGTTATTCTTCTTCTTTTTTTCAATCGATTTTTATATTCCACGCCTGTTCATGTTTTTCAGTTGAAATTATACTATGTGTTCCACGCCTGATTTTGTCATTGCGAAATTTTTATCTGGCTCGCACTGTCAAAAACGGGGGCTCCTATCAACACCTTCTGGTAGATAGTTAGCATGTACATCTATAATCCATTAGCAGCCCACTAACCGGCCCAAATTAGCCCGCAAACTAAACCTGCTGTTAATTATGTCCTGCGCACGTATCTTAAAGTGGAAGATGTACAAGGAACTATCGTACAGGATTTCCGGTCAAAAACCAACGCCTGAGAAGCCCAAACACTCCGCCGCTTCCGTTGCAAAACTAGGCGTGGGCTCCACGTGGGCTTAGAAGCAAAGAGTAGGGGCTGGAAAAATTTCTCAGGCCTGGCCCGGTCTGGCTTTGGTAGTCGACAACGGTGTGCTGGGCTTCCTTCCTAGACGGTAGCCAAGTCGTACTTACGCGAGTCGCACCACATCAGTTCGTACTAACATAACATCACAGAGCAGGAATTGGAGTGCAAAACCTCTCACGCACACAAGAAAGCTAGCTCATGATTTGCTGCAGCTGAAGAGCAAAAGCAACAACGACTTGACGAGACACCGGGAACCTAATTAAATTTGTCACCGGAACAGGGCAGAGCTTAAACCAATACGCTCCAAATGGGGCAAGGGTATCGTTGAAATCGATTAAATTTTGCAGTCTTGGTTGTACTAACTCCGGCCAATTTATCCAATCAAGATCGCCAGTGGCACGGACGTGACAGGAGTTAGTTTGCGGCCGGTGGACGACGATGCATGCCTGCGCTGGCAAATAAGGCACGAGGCAGGGTCATCCGGCACGTACGCAAACCTAACGCACCGTCCTGCGCGTGAGCTCATCAACCGGACCATGCGTGCACGTGATAATCAAAACTAATGATTGGCACGCTTATAAAAAAAATGTCTCGTGTACTCTCGTGACTTTCTTCGATCACCTGCATGCAAGGCCTCAGGGGGATTCGAAGCAAAGAATGAAGCGCCCAAACATGCTCTCTCCGTAGCAGCCCGTAGGCAATCAGTTGCCTCAGACATTGGGTATGGTTGCCGATAAGGCTGTGATCGAGAAACAAAGGTTAGTTGTACATGCATGCGTGGTTAGGGGTACAATTAAGTAGCAAATACAATCATGCAACAGGCGGCGGCAACACACAAGAGGGGAAGCTAGAGCTTTGTTAGGCCGGTCAAAGCCGCACGCGCCGGCGGCTTCTTGCTTTAGGGAGCGACAAAACGTACCACATCATACGCACCCTGGCAGCCCCCGTGCCCCGTGTATACTCAAACTTAGAAAGGTTGCGCATGCACCCAAAAGCTAGGCTTTTTACCGATTTTTTTTTTGAGCGTGAGTACGTAAGGTACGCAACAGGCAACACGCCCCTCTACAAAAACGCATCCTAGCTAGCTACGAACGAACGGCATTGGCAGTCAGCTGACTTTTTTTTTATTGCATATGCCTAATGCTGCGTGCGTGTAGAATCAGGCTCATATGTGTTGTCAGGGCCGGAGCTAAGCTAACCTATCGGCTGTTGCTAACGTACGCATGTGTTTTCGATCCCCTGTATCGCAGGGCTCTCTGTCTGGCTTTGACGTGGGCCTGATCGGAGCAGCTGGTCGGCCACGCCCCCAACTGCGCTGAATTTCCTTTCTCCCCTTTTCCCCCCCTTTGATGAAGCTGACGTGGACGTGCAGCAGCTGGTCGATCTACCTGCCACGGCCAAACGCGGTTAAACTGGTTTGTCATCGTCGTCTAACCACTCCCTGCGGTATTTGTAGTAGGTGTGGCACCGCACGTGACGACAGATGCAAAAACATATAGAACCACTGATTGCACGTGTGGGGTCAGCTAGCTAGAGTTAGTATATGCATAGTAGGTCAACTCCTGCAAAATTAAAACGTTGCCCGCGTAGTAATTTATTCCACACACAAAAAAAAATTACCCCACCGTTCGTTGCTCCTGGCACTGCAATTTTGTCTTGTTTTGTTGGTGCAAGCAAGCAGTGCTCGCCGGAATACCGGCCCGAAACGCAGCCACACACACGACACGATCGCAGCACGCAGGGTAATGGTAATTAATTAATCCATTTAATCAACCGATTAGTTGCCGCTGCAAAGGTCAAAGCCGGAGGAGAGAGAGAGAGAGAGAGAGACCTGCTGCTCCTACTGCCTCCTGGACCAGGTCCACTCGCCTGAGCCCGGCGCGCGCCCACAGCAGCGGAGCGCACCGGCCCACGCGGCGGGTGCACGGAGGCGCGTGGGCCCCTCGGGGCGGAGCCGTTGGGTCGGTTGGCTCAGCGCGCCGGCGCCACCACCGTTGGTTGCCGGAGAGGTCGGGGTGGCTCACGGGCCATAGACCACCCAGTCCAGGGCAGGGTAGGGTGGTGTAGGCGTGCGTGTACTAGGGGGGGCGTAGGGCTCGCAGCGCACCAGCCACAGCTGAGTGGCGCGTCCACATCGCACACCGACTGGCACTAGCCGTTATATCCGGCTGGTTTCGCTGCCCCTGTTCCACGACTCCTTTCTTAAAATATAAAATCTTTTCCGCTCGTTTCGTAAAAGTATTTCGTGAATTCCTTTTTTCTTTCTGGAACTTTGTTTAATTCCAAGAATTGGTTTTGCCTGTCGTAAATCCAACCTTGTACTGTCACCGTCACGCACTGCATCGCACGGCACAGTGCAGTTTTCCACAGTGGCCGGCTTCTTGTGTTCCTACCACCTGCAAACGTACCAAAAGTAGGACACGAAGAGTGACGTGAGCACACTCAGCCGGTGGCGCAGCCGCCAATATTCGTCAGAATGCAGACCCTTTACCAGTTTACCTCTGGCCATAGTGTGGCCGCTTTGGTAGGACAAAGCCAAACTTTGACTCTGAAAAAAAAGAGATCAGACTTGTCGAGAGTATGGAGAGGGAGGGAGAGTCAGGCAGAGAATGACAGCGACAGTAAAAGTCCCGTAAAAGTCATTGCCGATGATGTTGGGATTTTTACCGGAACAGGGATGTGAATGGTGAATGCAGCCAGGTTCCCACTGCTAGAGTACCTTCACTGCAGTACTAGCATCAGAGCAGTAAACACTCCTACCTGCTTGGATTTTTTTTTTGGGGTATCAAGTAGGTCTAGCGTAAATTAAAACGGGAGTTCCAAAGGGAAATTTATGGCATTAAAAAAAATTCATGGACGGAGCACCTGATATGAATGAATGGATGAATAAAAAAATTGGGGACGGAACGGAACAGCGAGGGTGAGTTGTTGTACGTTCTCATCCATGTCCGCGCGGTGGCAGTTTATATTTATTTATTGCCCGGAAAATTAAATAAAACCCGTCGCATCGTGCAAACCGGACGCCACAATTTTTTTAAAAAATATTTGGGAGGGGTGCACTGTACGTACTGTAGACCAGGAAAGAGAAAAAAAACCATTTTTTTCATGGCAATACTTAACTACTAGTAGCACACAGTAGCTGTACTGCTCGCTAGATTCTTTTGGACTTTGGCATGAAAGTGTAGAGGAATAGAACACGATCCAGCACCAAGTCTTTGGAGTCAAAGGCCTGTGTTGAAACTTGAACTGGTCTGAAACGGGACAGAGATGTGCTAAACGATCCCTCTTCCGACATGTTTTTTTTTTTTGGACAAGAAGACGACATGCTTACTAGTAGTAGTATCGATTTACAGTGTTAGTACTGTAAAAGTATGTGCTTACTAGCAGTAGTATCGATTTTTTTTTCACTCACTCCAGCTACCGAATTTATCTGTCGCTGCTGGAACAATTGATCGCCACAACCAACGTGTACGTTGGCCATCAATGACCATTCCCGCCCACACAAATTCCTTTCCAGTTTCCAACCCCTCCCGCACTCTCAATAAATAAAAAATTAAAGACAAGTAAAAATCCAACCAAGAACCCGCGCCGCGTGCGCCGCCGCCGCGGCGCCCTCGCCGACTCGCCGTCGCCGTTCGTTCACACGCTTCGCCGGCCCGTGCACCGCCGCCACTTGTCCCGGTCCCGGTACCAAACCAAAACAAAAGAAAGCCCACCCGTTGCGTCGCGACCGGACGCCATTGCCGCCCCCGTCCCCTGGACCACCGCCACCACCACCTCTCGCGCGAACGCGCACCCCGGTCGGCAGGCAAGGGGCCCCTCCCTCCGACGGCCACACGGAACACGGGATTTTTAAGCGATTAGCCGCCCCTGATCCTTGATTAGCACGGGCGAGCTCTAGTTTTATCTTGCAACTTTCCTCGTCTCCTCTCTCTCTCTCTCTGCGTCCCTTGGCAAAAAGGAGAGGGGAAGGTAGATCGATAAAGAGCAGCCTCTTTCTTTCCCATCTTTCCTCACCAAAAGCAGAGAGGGAGGAGGGGATCACTGCAGCGGGCCAGCGGCTGCACAAAAGCGTTCGCGTCGGGGCTTTGGATTCCCAAGAATTCCCTTCCAAAGCGGCTGAATCTCGGGACCCCGCCTGCCGCCTGCGCACGCGCCTGCTCCTCTTCCTCCCTCCCTCCTCATCCTCCTCCACACCGCAGCTCCAGCGGAAGCGGAGCAGGGCGAGCAAATCTTGGTGGGTTCGCTGCCTGCCTGCCGGTGCCGGCCCCGCCCTTTTGCGGGTTGGGTTGGATTTGGTTGCGAGGTGTGGTGTGGTTGGGGGTGGGAGAGCTCGGGACGAGAGGAGGGGGGGAGTGGTTACTTCCCCCCTTGGCTTCTTGCCCCGCTGGGCCGTGTCGTGCCATTAAAGCCGGCGCCTTTGGGTTTCCTTCTCTCTCCACCTCCCTCTCTCTCTACCCGACCCGCTCTCTCTCTCTCTCTCTCTCTCTCTCTAGCTAGATAGCTGCAGATTGGTTCCTGCGCCAGCGCGCAGCTCGACTGGGGCTCGGGAGTCCAAAGGCGCCGCCTTTCCGGGTTCGCCCCCGCCGTGGAATTCTTGCCTTCTTGGGCCCCGAATCTCGCCGCCGTTCCCCGGACACCGGTTTGGCGCGGGAGGGTCGATTCGCGGCGTTTCTTGGCTGTCCGGGGGGTGATTCCAGCCCTGGATGGGAAGGATTTGAGTGGATTCGGGAAGAGGAGGAGGAGGCGGAGCTCTGATTCGGTTCGCCGTGGTATGTGCCATGAGGAAGCTCTTCTTCTCCGAGTCGGCCTGCAAGGAGACCAAGCTCCACTCCGCGCCCCACTCGTGGCTGCCCCTCGAGAGGGGGAAGCTCTCCAAGTTCTCCGGCCATGCCGCCGGCGGCTCCTCCATGTAAGCGCCCGCCCCGATCCCGTTGCTCCCCGCCGTACCTGATTTCTCGCTTGATTTCGCAAGATGCGCTTGCTATTATGGCTGAATTTGTTGCTCAAGATTCACTTTTTTTGGTGCTGAATTTTGGTTTCCTGTGATGAATTGGCTGATTGGGATGTTTGCCATCTTTTCTGATGTCTGTGATGCAGAGAGTCTTTGATGAAGATGCCGGAGCCGGCAGTGCTCCCGCACTTTAAGCCCGCGGACTATGTCGACAAACTGGCTCAGATACACGAGGAGCTGGAGTCCTGCCCTCCGGATGAGAAGTCCTGCCTGTACCTGCTGCAATTCCAGGTCTTCCGCGGCCTGGGGGAGGCCAAGCTGTCACGACGGAGCCTCCAGTCCGCGTGGGAGAAGGCGAGCACCATACACGAGAAGCTCATCTTTGGGGCGTGGCTCAAGTATGAGAAGAAAGGGGAGGAAGCGATCTCGGACCTCCTCAGCTCCTGCGGCAAGTGCTCGCAGGAGTTCAGGCTGCTGGATTTCGTGTCGCAGGTCTCCACGGGGTCACATGACATGAGCTATGATGATGAGTCTGATGAATTTCGGGGCTCAGCAGTGGTTCATTTCCGGATAAGAGATGATATGATTGCATGTGATCGGCGGAAGCTTGCAGCTTTGTCAACCCCGCTATATGCGATGCTCAATGGCGGGTTCAGGGAATCATATCTTGAGGTCATTGACATGTCTCGAAATGGCATCTCCCCTATTGGCATGAGGGCAATCAGTAAATTCAGCTTGTCAGGAAGATTACCGTATTTGTCAGCTGATGCTATTTTGGAAATGCTTGATTTTGCCAATAAATTTTGCTGCAAGGGCCTCAAGGATGCTTGTGAGCGAAAGCTTGCTTCTTTTGTCTCCTCAAGGCAAGATGCTATTGACTTCATGGAATGTGCTCTTGAGCTGGGCTGTTCCATCCTTGCTGCTTCATGCTTGCAGGTGCTCTTGAATGAGCTTCCAGAGTGCTTGAATGATGAGCAAGTTGTTAGGATATTCACCTCTGCAAATAAGCAGCAGAGATTGACAATGGCTGGCAATGCATCTTTCTCCCTATATTGCCTTCTTAGTGAAGTCTCCATGAGTACCAACCCGACATCGGATGTCACTGTAAGTTTCTTGGAAAAGCTGGTGGAGTCAGCATTAGATTCTAGACAGAAGCAGTTGGCCTTACATCAGCTTGCATGCACAAAATTTCTAAGGAAAGATTATGCTGAAGCTGAGCGCCTGTTCAATGCTGCATTTTCTGCTGGCCATTTCTATTCGGTAGTGGGTTTGGCTAGATTGGCCTCTCTGAGGGGTAATAAGCATTTTGCTCTCAAGTTGCTAGACTCTGTGATGTCATCTCGGTGGCCTCTTGGATGGATGTATCAAGAGAGAGCACTATATTTGGATGGTGATAGCAAGTTAGAAAACCTTAACAAGGCTACTGAGTTGGACCCTACTCTGACATATCCCTATATGTTCCGAGCTGCATCTTTGATGAAAAGGCAGAGTGTTGAAGCTGCATTGATGGAGATCAACCGGATCCTGGGATTCAAGCTTGTGCTGGAATGCTTAGAACTAAGGTTCTGTTGCTACCTTGCTCTTGAGGATTATAGAGCTGCGCTATGTGATGTGCAGGCAATCCTCACACTTGCCCCAGAATATCGTATGATTGGCGGCCGGGTGGCTGCCAAGCAGTTGCGTATGCTTGTGCTGGAGAATGTAGAGCAGTGGACAACTGCTGACTGTTGGATGCAGCTCTATGATCGGTGGTCATCTGTGGATGATATAGGATCACTCTCTGTTATATATCAAATGCTGGAGTCAGATACTGCCAAAGGAGTTTTGTACTTTAGGCAATCTTTGCTTCTTCTCAGGTAAATAAATAGATTTATGTTATTGCTCAGAAGAATAGTTTGCATAATTCGGTATTATAGAGTCAGGCAATAATGGGCATAGATGCTCATGCTAGCGCACATGGTTTGGCATGCCTGGCATGTCTTGCACCTACTAGTATTATGTATCTGGAAGCTGGAATGTTTGCACATGTTTGGCTGATTAGCATGTTTGCACATGCCTCCTGTGCTAACTTACTGCATGTTTTTTTTTGGAAGCACAAGCACAATTTGGGGTGTTAGGATTAATATGGTTTCATTTTGTGTTACCAGATTAAACTGTCCTGAGGCTGCAATGAGGAGTTTGCAACTTGCTCGTGAGCATGCTGCAAGCGATCATGAAAGGCTTGTCTATGAAGGATGGATATTGTATGATACTGGCCACTGCGAGGAAGGGTTGCAGAAAGCGGAAGCATCCATCGCAATACAAAGGTCATTTGAGGCATTTTTTCTAAAAGCCTATGCTCTGGCTGATTCAAGTCTTGATCCTTCGACCTCAGCAACAGTTGTATCACTTCTAGAAGATGCATTGCGGTGTCCCTCAGATAGACTTCGGAAGGGTCAGGTAAGGGTTCCTTCTCCCAACATCATTTCCTCAATTCCACTTAGTCAAGTGGACCACGATCCATGAATCATTTTTCTGCTGTGACATGTGGCACATGTTGAGATCTAAGAGATCTTATACCCAAAACTGAAATATAGTTGCAACCCATAAAGTTTTGCTTGACTTTCATCACTTTCCTTGGAAAATATGGAACAGGAATTTATTGCTACATTTGTTAAGCAGCCTTTTGTTTGGGTAGAGAGTGATATTGGATTCTTGTTATTGCTTTTGTTCTTCACATATTCATTCATTCAACTGCCAGGTGTTGCTAAATTTGTTAGGAAGTTAAGATGTCCTATTCATTGTTGCATTAAGTATGGGAATGGCATTCTCACTCTTAAAAATGGTTGTCCTTGTTCTCCTAACATGGCAACTGATCAACTGGAGTTTTGGGTAAACTCCAATAGTAATTTGTTTTCCTATCAAGTAGTTGGGTTGGCCTGTTAGAAAAGTTAGAGCATCCGATACCATCTTTGTTATTGGGAATTTTCATTTTAACCATGTGGATAAATTGAGCACTCCTTTCAATGGCTAATCAAAAGAAATTAAAAAAAATTGCTGTCAGCTTAGCTACGTGAGCTTCAGAAACTGCCCTGTTTATGTCCCTGTAATATGCTAGATTGAGATGTTCAGAAAAGGATGCATAACTGCAACTCGCTGATGAATGTTTTAACATCTTGTAGGCTCTGAACAACCTCGGAAGTGTTTATGTGGATTGTGGGAAGCTAGACCTGGCAGCTGAATGCTACATTAACGCCCTAAAGATTGGCCACACAAGAGCACATCAAGGCCTTGCAAGGGTTCATTTCCTTCGGAACAACAGAACAGGTGCATATGATGAAATGACAAAGCTAATAGAGAAGGCCAGGAACAATGCATCAGCATACGAGAAGAGATCAGAGTACTGCGACCGGGAGCTGACAAAGGCGGACTTGCAGATGGTCACCAAACTTGACCCTCTACGAGTCTACCCCTACAGATACCGTGCTGCTGGTAAGCGCTGCTTCCTGCATGAAATATCTAGGTTATTTATTATTTTGGTACGACAAAGCTAAGAAGTGATGTGATTTTAGACCACAAGATTCAAAGCAGATTGAAACTTGGTATAGAAAATTCTAGATGCAATAATTTAATTGTTAATAGATGTAGTTCATCTGTGCCCAACTCCCAGTGGTTTGTGCTACTTTAACGAACCAACTACCCTAGTTCCTAACATAAGCTGGTGAGGAGTCAATGTGATCTGCCATATTCTATGTTCAACTTGATCAGTAGGTGTAACAACCATAATATATTTCATTCAGTCCATGAATTAGCTCATCTGTTCATGTTCTGTTTCCTCATTTTCTGATGTGGACTGTCCTACTTTGATTTGGTGCCCAGTGCTGATGGACAACCACAAGGAGAAAGAGGCCATCGCAGAGCTAACCAAGGCAATCGCCTTCAAGGCGGACCTGAACCTGCTCCACTTGCGCGCGGCCTTCCACGAGCACATCGGCGACATCTCGAGCGCCCTCCGGGACTGCCGTGCAGCCCTATCGGTGGACCCCAACCACCAGGAGATGCTGGAGCTTCACCACCGGGTGAACAGCCAGGAACCCTGAGCCCCATGGTGTACATACAGGAGCTCTCATAGCCAACCAGCCATACCAGTGTATGTTTTGTACCATACACAGCAGATGAATGTAAGGATAGTAGAAGCCATTTAGGTCCTCTCCTTCAAAACCAAACCCCATTCCTTGTGTCCCTAATTAGATATGTTGTTTGCCATAGCCTCCTCTTAGTAAATTATTATTGTCGATTGTGATTAAGCCTCCTAATTGTACCGGCCATGTGCCCCAGCAGCCCATGTTGCCAGAATCAAAAAGTTTTGACTGTATCATTGTGTAAATGAAATGGGAAAAAGAATGGAAGCTTTGTCGGCGCTACTAAACTGTCAAACCTGGTGACCACTTGCTATCCTGGCTGATTGATTGCACATGTGCAGATATGCTTCCTGGCTGTTGATTTTATCTGGAGTGTTCTTTGTTTACTAGTCATGAGTCGGGATTAGCATGCGGTCATTGTTGCACTGATTGGGGTGTAGACTGAAGGAAGGCAACAGCTTGCAGCTTCTGAAAATGAATGGTCAATGAATGAGGACTGAAGACAGGGCTTCACATTCTCAGGTTGAATGGTCCATAAATGGTGAATCGGAAGGTCAAGTCTCAAGTGGATGGAGAAGTTGTAGGATTCCTTTTTTCCCATAATGAGCAGCATTTGTTGGTGTGCTTGTATGTGACGTTTAGCTGCACTGAATTGAGTGAAGCATCAGGGATGATTATATCCTCCTATTTTGATGTCACTCATATTTGGTGATTGAGCGAAAAGAGGACGAGGATTAAGATCCGAGTCCTCAGACAAAGCCCCCACTTCACTGTAATTTAGTGAGAAGCGACATTCACGGATAACCATCCCTATCCACGCCCACTCATAAGAGTAGCCTTTTGCATGCCTTGAGCCTCTCTTTGGTAACTTTTTGCCTTGTTTTTCTTCGAACCATTCACATCTTTTCATTGGTTTGCCAAACAAATCCCAACAAATACGATCCATATGTCCTACCACCAAGATCTCCAACACATACAATTTTTAAAAGAGAAAAGGGTGCGTCAATTAGGTTGATCGGTGTAACCATCCAGGCACAAATTGACAAAAGTTCGAGACCTTTCATCAGCCCCCCTTTTTTTGCCGAACTGCCGGTCGCCAAATGCCGAAAACGTCAAGAAGACTCACGTCATGGGGGCAGCGGCTGCCTCCAAATTTTGTGGTGGATTTTCAGCGGCAAAGCTTCCTTTGAGAGGTACACGAGGGAAAGCGACGTTAATTCGTTGAACACTTGACGGGTGCTGATGATGTCTATCGGATGAGCATGTGGAATGAGAACAAAGTAGTGTGGATAAGAGCTGAGGTGGTGATGAGCACTTGGCATATGCTTCTCAAGCACAAAAGTTTAAGATGAAACTTAAAGCTAAACGGACCTCGAAATGGGGTTTATACTTGGTACCATCCTAATACATCCTATATTTTTCAATTCAGCAAAACAGGACAGAACGCTTGGCTGGACATCTTGCTACAACGTTTGTGCTTTTTGAGCCCCTCCGAATACGGTCACAAACATTACAACAACTAGCAATTATACTTGTGCTCCTTGAAATAAGCTAGTTTAAGCGTCCGTTTGGATCCACCAGATTATGAAATCAGGCTTCCAAAAAGCTCTTTCCAATCTAACTTTTGATGTAGCCCTAAATGGAGCCCTACGTTTACAAAAAATATAAGTAACTAAAATATATTTTGATTTGATTATATAATATATCATGATTGAGTGCTTGTTATTATCCTGATCAACAGAACACTAACAGATGAGAGCGCAAGGAAGAATATTTAAAAGTCGAAGCATAATAGCAAGGAAGATTATTGGAGGAAAAATAAATAAACAAAACTATTTTGAGAGGACGAAGCGGCGACCGTACGAGAGCCCGATGCAGGAAAGAGAAGCAAATTGGACTCGTTCGACCTTATTTTGCTGGCTTAGTGATAAATACTAATTATTGATAATAAAATTTGACACCTTCCTTAAACCTGACCTGATAAGATCAAGCAATTTGTTTGGTTGGATGTTTTAGTCTAATTCTGCTGTGCAGTAAAAAAAACAGCCAGATCAAAGTCAAGTTAGAAAACAATAGCAGATTGCAGGCTATCAGGCTTCTTTCTTAGTTCGAAACTGGGCCTAGTGATTTCATTTATAGTTTAGTGTTTGTGCCAAGTATCAACTATTTTGGGCTTGGACCCAAATTAACTTTCCATTCCTGTGTGTGTGGGTGCCTGGTGGGTAGATGAAATCACTAGGCCCACAAACGACACGCTTGAGCCTCCCTAGCTAAAGCCCACCATTACATTCATCTCACGAACTAGCTCACGCACTTCATAAACTTTAGCTATCGTTATGTCTAAAATTTAGTAGCATAATCTTTCCATCATGCCCCAAAAAAAATGCAAACCATGATAACGTGCAATTGTATGCTAACAACAAAAGGAAATGAACTTTGGCCACTTATTTATAAACAAGTGTTTGAATGGGCCATACAAATAATTAATATCAATGGATTCTTGTCACGTAAAAACATCTTCATATAACACCAGAAAGTAAAGTAGAAACAGGTTGGAGGGTTCATTCGTAACCATCCGCGGGCACCCCTTGTGGGAGTAGTAGGAGCACCAAATTGAACGCACCTGGCCACCTGGGCCGCTGATCTTCAGCCTGGCACGAATGATCGATCCTGCCACAAAGGATGTCTTTGTGTTCTTGTGTATCTATATTCTATATAAAGAGGTTACAGATGAGAGTTGCAAAAAATGGCAGAAATACAGACCTGCACGAGACTCAGTCCACCCTCAGAATGGGTTGGTTTGGATTCCGAGCAAGCTGTAACTGGATTTTCTTCTTCAGTTCACCTTTCTTGCGCCTTTCTTCCTCGTTGATGCTTTCGAGAAATTTTACAGACAAGGATATGAAAACACTGAGCTGGACCTCGTTGATGCTTTGGAGAAATTCTAGCCCAGAAAATCCAGTCTCATTATTTGCTCTCCCTGTAACCTGCAGCCGCTCAAGTTTGGGCATTATTCCTTCTTCAAACTTTACCCATTTGGTCCTCCATATGTTTTCAAGCATGAGCACCCTGAGCCTTCCGAAAGCTCTTCCAGTCTGCTGAGATCGGAAACGAAGTTCTTCACCCTGAAACGATTGCCAAGACAAGCTTAGAATTTCCAGCTTTGACAGTTTCCCAAGGAATTCCATAGCAGCATCGTGCTCCAATAGCCTGGTGTCAACTAGTTTCAACTTCATGAGATGCGGGAGCTCCTTGATCCATTCCGGCAACGTTTGCAGATTGCCGTAGAGCTTGAGGCTCTGCAGGTTTTCTGGAGGGGAGGATATTGCATCCAAGCAGCCACGCAAACCTGGGTATCCTGCCGAACTCACAGACAGCGATTCCAGCCTGCTGAGATTGGAAATGGCAGCGCGAAAAGCTGGGCCATTCTTCCTGTTGATGCCGGCAACTCCTAACTTGCGCAACCCCGTAAGCATTTTAATGTCCTGTAGAACGGCATTTCCCCTTCCGACATGCACTTCCCGCAATGTGTGCAACTCTTTCAGTTTTCTTGTCCCCCTTGGCACCATAGCGCCTCTTTCTGCATAAACTCCTGTCATGACAGCAGGGAATTTCACGCAGCAAGCGAAAGTGTATGCATCACGCCTTGTAAGGGCCTTATGGAGAGGGCCATCAATGTCCCAAAGAACAGGTGCGCAACATGTTGCACATTGACCCGCCCCCCAAAGACATCTCCTGGTTAAACTGTACTTTTCCCCTATCCCATAATCTAGTCCTTGACCAGCATGGATGTACTGTAGCTTCCGAAGCTTGATGATGGTTTTGGGCAGAGCCATTATGTATGTACCTCTGACGTCTAGCACTTGGAGCTGTATCAGGTTGCCCAATGAATCTGGCAGTAGATCAATGCCAAAACATCCACGTAGAGAAAGGTATTTGAGGTGAATAAGCTTCCAAATATGATCAAGATGATAATATTGTAGACACTTTATATCTTCTAAGTCGAGCACTCCTAGAAGTCTCATCTTGTCAGAAATGTAAAATGGTCTGAATGCTCCAAATTCTCCAAACACGGTTAGTGATCGTAATCGTGACAGATCAACTATTCTCTCTAACTCACTCTGATCTCCTTTCCAGTTGCTGCCTATTGCAAGATGACGAATTGCGCCATGGGTACTCAAGTCACATCCTTCCTCCAGTCTAAAAACAAGGTTTTCCTCCATTGACTTTGAGATGGCAATGTCACGGATGAGATCATGGACTTTGCAAGAGTCAATTGATTTTCTACTGTGAACTGATTGTTGAAATGGTAAAATCATGCTTCTGCATTTGAGTTCTGCGAAGTAATTTTCAGCTATTTCATTGGCAGACTTGCCACGCCTCTCTTGTGAGTACCCTTCTGCTGTCCATCGATACACCAAACGCCTCTGGCTAATGATGTAGTCCTCAGGAAAAATGGACAGATATAAGAAACATGACTTGAGTTCATAGGGTAAACCATCATAACTTGTCTGAAGGATGGTTCTTATCATCCCAAGCTCTGGATTCATCTCTAACTCAGCACTGATATTTTCATTCAACTTTCTCCACTCAGCTCTAGTCTTTGGCTGGCTTGCCAAGTAGCCACCTATTGTAACTATTGCAAGGGGAAGTCCACCACATTTCTTTAGGATTTTTTTCATTTCTTCAACCAACTCGGGATTCTTCTTAATCAAATCTGTTGCCTTCACAAGGGGAAGTCCACCACACTTCTTCAAGTTTTGGTTTGCTTCTTCAACAAACTCTGGATTCTGCTTAACAAAATCTGCATCCTTCCCAAATACCTGGTTTTAATGCAATTTAAGTATTTTAGTATTCCAATCTAAAAAAATAAATAATTGTGCATTACTTGTTGATATGTTGTTTGCTAGTGATAGGCGCACAATTGGTTGTGCACAGTGATAAGCACATAGTGAAACAACAGTTTTCCTGTGAAACTTGGTGATATATAATATTTTTGTAAGTTTGGCTGAAACTTGTCCATTATTCTTTTATAAAATATTGCTGAAAATTCTCACAACTTCACGAACTTTCTTGGGAGTTGTCTTTCATAAAACTTGCCCATTATTCTTTTAATTTTTTTTTCTGTGGTAGACCACCTTTGATGAGGGCTGTTAGTTTCCTTTAATCTAACATATATGAATATGATGATCTGAGGTATACGAGATCGGTTTACAATAGAGCTGAAGCTATGTTTTAAGGAAATTTCCTAAATACTAGGGAACTACTAAGTTTCACCTGAGTGTTTTATATGGCTTCAACACCAGAATTTGGTCCCACAGTTTTATGCCAACACTTATGCTTTAGGGGTGATATGTATATAAGTTAAGAAATTTAATATACATATGACATCATGTTCTTTTCATAGTAATATCTCAAATTGTTATTATGCTAGATTCAATATTTTTTAACCATTGTAAAAATCCCCAAGTTATTAACATTGCTACGAAGACCCATAGACATTTAATACTTTTCTTTAGCAACCAAATGAAGCAACAAATACTACTACTCGATCCGTGGATGTTTTCAGTCTTTTAGTGGGTGGGGGTAATTAATAATTTTTAAATAATATTATCTTCATAGTCAATTGTAAATAATTTTCATTAATGAAACAAAGGAAAAATTAAAATAGATAGTTGACAGTGCTATTGGAAACTCCTAATATTGGAAAAGTCACCTAATATAATGACAAAAGTACCTTCCCTTAAGATCCTCAGAAAAATGAGAACTATTTTGTTGTTTCACATGGATAAATGAGGAGGAAAGGGAATTAAACAAATAAGGAAAAAAGAAATTAAAGCATTCTCTACTGTGTTCAGCAAGAGGACAAAACACATTTTTTCTGTGTTCTGGTGATGTTTGTGGTCTTGTATTTTTTAAAAGGGAGAACGGGCATCATTGATATACTGGGAGGCAAAAATTACGTTATATATGAATCATGGATGTATAGGTCATTAGTGGCAATAATTGGCATGGCAACAGCATGTTGAATATCAATGTATTGATCATCTTGGTTCAGTTGTTCAAATGATAAACAAATGTCAAAAAATTTGCATGTTCCCATATGTTCTCCATTGTCGACAGGACCATCTTTAATCTCTACGAAATGCTAGACTGTTGTAGTAATAATGCTATTTAAAATCAAGCAAAAGTGACAAGGTTTCTATTATATTACCTTTAAGCTGAAGAGGTTAAGTGCGTCCTCTTCTTTTAGAATTTCAAGGTTGTGTACTATTCCATATTTCCCGGAACAATGCTTTGCAATGCTTTCCTCCCTTGTAGTCACAATTATTTGGGTTGTTTTTTCCATCCAAGAAAACCCTTGTATTATATGGTCCCATTCTTCAATGGATAACAGATCGTCCAGAACAATCAAGCAGCTCTTCTTTTCTAAAAGCCTTTTCAACTCTTTAGTCAAGCCTTGTAATGATTTGGTCTTGCTGGGTCTATTGTTCAACAGTTCTTCCTTCTTAGAAGACTCTTCTTGTAATCGCCTAACTAAACTTCTAAGTAGATCTGCAGGATTGAAAGGACGCATGATTGTGGCAAATGCGTGCTTCTCAAACATATCACTTAACTTTGGGCTTTGATAAATTCCGTTGGCTAGAGTGGTTTTTCCAAGACCACCCATTCCCCAAACAGAGATCACTTGACTCTGTTGGCTAGCCTTGTTTGAGATTAATCCTATAATTTTGGATATTTCTTTCTCTCGCCCAATAAGTTGAGATTCCTCCAAAGAACCAACACCTGTTTTGATGCGAGTGAGGCTCTTTTTGTCCACCTTCGTTTCATCAACATCCTTACACTGATCCTCTGTTATCTCACTAGGGGCCACTGTTTGGGTAGTTGTACTGGTAGTGGCCACATCTGAGCTAGATACTGGATCCACGGAAACCATTTCATTTTGAGAACCCTGAACAAACAGAAAGTACAATTATTGGAAGCAACCTTTAAACTTCTTCTTCTTGTTGTTATTTTTTTAAGGTTATGTGTACCTATAACCAAAGTACTATATAAACTTTTATGTAATCGCCTTTTATGTAATCATGCAGTCAGTGACTATTGGTCATAAATCAATTTAACAAGGTATGAAAATTCCAGATAACAGAAATCTGGCCTCGCTGCAGTGCTTAAGTTTTTAATATCTATAAGCCGAAGTCCTAACATAAATGACTAATGTCATAGTTGAAGACACCAGGGGTAAAGGGTTATGGTTTCAAATGATCCACCTCCCTCTGAAATCCTAAAACGCACCCAGTTATTACTCAGTAATCTGTAGTTTAAACGATGCTCCCTATTGATAGAAATATCTTGGTGTCCTCCTATCTAAATATTTAAGAGTTTAGTGGCTGTGTTTATATTAGCTGTTGAAGAAGCCATAAATTATAATTTCTTCATCTAAAACTCAACGATGAATCCCATGTTATGTTTATGCTCCCCTCAAGAGATGCTACGATCAACATAGACTACAGCAATGCACGGATTCAATATCTTTCCCCTTCATATAGATTTTCAGTTAGCAAATGCAGTGATTTCACAATTTTTCTAGTATATCTATTCATTAAATCTGCGGGAATATCCTGTAGGATTTAACAAGGTACTCCCTCCGTCCCCAAAAGAATGCAATTCTGGAACAGTGTCATGATTTACTGTGTCAAGTTTGACCTATTATAGATGAAAAAGTATAAATATATATAATATCAAATAAACATCATTAGATTAATTACGAAATGTATTTTCATAATAAATTAATTTGGAGCCATAAATGTGAATACTATTTACTATAAACATGGTCAAACGTGAAGCACTTTAACTAGCACGCATACCATAGTTGCATCCTTTTCAGGATAGAGGGAGTATTATTTTTCACATTGACAGTGGGTGGTTGCTTTTCAAGCACAGATGGGACAATTGCTTTAGAGATTTATATAATTAAAATAAAGCTTCAAAATTTACAATTAAACAAGGAAGCTTATGCTCCCTCTGTTTCAAATTGTAGATCATTTTGGCTTTTTTAGACACATGATTTTTGCTATGCACCTAAATGGTTATGTCTAGATACATAGCAAAACCTATGTATTTATAAAAGCCAAAATGACATATAATTTGAAATAGAGGAAGTACTTCGTTACATGTAAATTTGCATATTAATGTGTTAGCCAATCTTGTACCTTTTATCCATTCCCTTTTCAGGCAATTGCTTAAATGATATTGGAAAATAATATAATCCTTGATACGCCGATAACTGAACCAGAATAATGATTGCATAGAATGCTACTAAAAATGAAAATATAAGTAGTACCTTGTCATAGAATGCATAAAGCGTGTGATCAGCAGATAATTGCTTTAGCTCTGAGGCTTGGCTCTCTTGCCCTGCACATAAGCTTGCAACTTCAACTTGTGTTGTTGACACTATGATTCGGCTTCCTTTGTTGTTGTTTGGCAGGCATTTTTCGATCTGGTCCCACTCTTCAATGGTGCAGAGGTCAGTAAGCACAATGAGAAACCTCTTCTCCTTCACATATCCATCGAACTCCTGAACTAAATCGTGCGCGGTCTTCTCTGCGTCCAATATATCTTTAAATCCTTCCACTGCAAGAAATTGGTTCACTAAGCTCCGGACAAAGCCTTTTGAACTGAATGGATGAGTCACCCTCACCCATGCTCGGCTGGGAAATTTGCTTTGGGTGTCTGGATTCTTGTAAGCCGCCCTGATGATGGACGTTTGGCCGATATCACCACCTGTTCCCCACACCGCAATGACTCTAAGGTCATCACCCTCCTTGTTGACCAGTTGGAGGAGATCCACTCTCTGATTCTCCTCCTTTGCGGCACGCCTTGCATCATCAACACCGAATATGGCTGCACCAATGATGCTTGATTGCTCAGTGGCAGCTGTGGCCTTGGATCCAGAGCCCTTGATGAGGCGGTAGCGCACATTCCTCTGGCTCACGTCCTCGACCTTGGCCCTGAGCTCCTTCATCTTCATGGCCACACGGCGCCGCTCGAGCAGCGTGCGAGGGAATCGCCACCAAGATGGCCTCTCAAGACGAACAGCGAAATCCTGGAGGCTGTCCTCGACATCGTAGGCCGTGTCACGGACCTGCTTCACCCAGGTCTTCACCACCTTGTTGTCATCTCGCTCCTCGTGTGCCTCCATAAGGAAAGACTGCATCATCTCAAGCTCATCCGAGACGAACGCATGGTCTCGCTGGATGCCAAGCTGCAAGGCCACCGCCTCCGCGAAGGCAGATTTCGCGTAGCCAAGCGCTCCATCGAGCACCGACTTGCCCACACTTAGCGCCGTCGCCTCCATCGTTCTGCTGTGTTTCTTCGTGGATCTATACAAGGCTCAAATTTAGAAGCTAAAACTCCGAGGCAGAAAAGGATAGATGGACAAGCGTTGACCCAACAAGATGGCAAGTACCTGAATTTTTGTGAACGCACAACCAAGGCAGGGTCAGATCTAGATAACGCACACCGGCTGATCAACAGGACTCACAAGGTAAATATGCTGCAAAATACATTCTTGCTGTAATTACAAATAATACTCAACTGAACAGTACAATCTGTGAGAAACTGAAGATCTTTGAAAGTATACCTTCTGTGGCCTATGAGATCTTGTGGCGTGGAAGTAAATACAGCACTCTACTGCTTTGATCCGGCGAGGCTCAAGCTCACGGAACGGCCCACACTCACACGCCCTGACGTGACCCGGCAAGCCAGCAAGGTTGAGGCCAAATGGTGTGGATGCGTGATTCCAAGGCAGTAGGCACCGAGATGGCGGCGCCGCCCTCGCCGACGAGCTACGCGGCCACTACTCTTGCACCCGGTCGGCCTGTCGCCGCTGACACTCTGTGGTGGCTTGGTAGTCACCAGTCACTCCTCAGAAGTACCTCATGCTGGCTGGGAGCAGTGGACTCTAGATACCTCTAATGGACTTCGCAGGGTGCTTACATGGTCGGTAGGGATTTTGCACACGAGCACTTGTTGGGGTCGGTTAGCAGCCGCCTGCCAATTTCCTCTCCACTCCTTACATGGATAATAAAGGGTGGCCAAAGGAATCTCACCATTTCTCTTTTTTTTTAAAAAAAGGTTTTTGAAACAAACCGCTTTACTATTGCCCTAGGGACAGATGCATCACAGCATAAGATGCATGAGCAAATAATTAAGTACTCCCTCCGTTCCAAATTACTAGTCGTTTTAGCTAACGAATAGTAATTCGGGATGGAGGGAGTAGGTTTTTTCAATCCAAAGCGCACTACGGGAAACAAGAAATTCGCCGAGTGCCAGGGGCACTCGGCGAAGGGCGAAATACACTCGGCGAGCCGTTTGCCGAGTGTAACACTCGGCAAACGGCACACGGCAAACTTTGTGACGGCAAACAAGGATTTGCCGAGTGTTTTCTGTCGCGCACTCGGCAAAGACTTTGCCGAGTGGCCAGAAAACACTCGGCATACAATTGTTGAAAAAAATAAAAAAAAACCTGTTCCGGCCGCCGCCAGCCACCACCGCCAGCACCGCCACCGGCCGCCGCCGCCAGCCACCACCGCCAGCACCGCCACCGGCCACCGCCGCCACCATCCACACCTAGCCACCGGCCGCTAGCAGCACCACCACCGCCACCGGGAGGGGAAGGGCCGGAGGAGAGGGAGGGGAGGGGCGCCGCCCGCCGGAGGAGAGGGAGGGGAGGGGCGCCGCCCGCGTCGGAGAGGGAGGGGAGGGGCGCCCCCACGCCGGAGAGGGAGGGGAGGGGCGCCGCCCGCGCCGGCGGATCTGGAGGAGGGAGGCGGCGGCGCCGGAACCAGGGGAGGCGGCGGCCGCACCACCACCATCCACACCGCCGCCGCCGCCACCGCCGCCGCCGGCCACCATCCACGCCTGCCGCCACCATCCACGCCGCCGCCACCATCCACGCCCGCCGGATCCGGGGCCCCCGACGCGAGTCCCCGCCGGATCCGGGGCTCCCGACGCGAGTCCCCGCCGGATTCGGCGAGGAGGGGCGGATTCCCCGCCGGATCCGACCGGATCTGGGGAGAGGGGCGCCCCACGCGAGGGAGGGAGGAGGGGAGAGGAGGGGGAGGGGCGCCGGTAGGAGAGGGAGAGGGAGAGGGAGGGAGGGTGGCGGCGGCGGCGGCGGCGGGAGAGGAAGGTGGGGGAGGGGGGCGTCGGTAGGAGAGGGAAGGGAGAGGGAGGGAGGGCGGCGGCGGCAGCGGCCGGGGGGGGGGGGGGGCGCTGGAGGGAGAGGGGGCCGGGGGGGGGGGGGCGCTGGAGGAGTTGGGGAGGCGGTCTGTCGCGGGGGGAGGCGGGGGGATTGTTTTGAGGGTGGGGGCGGTCTGTGCCGAGTGTCCTACGTGGACACTCGGTAAAGAGTTTCTTTGCCGAGTGTCCAACGTAGGACACTCGGCAAACTTTTTTTGAAAAAAATTTAAAAAATATCCAACAGTTTCAAAAAAATACCAAATTTTCACACGAACCAATATAGGTTCTCTACTGACTATACAAAAAGTTTTGTAGTCAAACCAAACTCGACCATCACTTCGACTCTAAATTTTATCGAATCCTTCTCAAAGTTACTATTCTTCTTCTGAGATGCTTCGGTTTGTAATCATCGTACATGATGAAATGTGCAAAACCTTCTCAATTTTTTTCCACAGCCTCCACGTATTATATCATCACATCATGACAAATCTTAAGATTTTCAGACTTTGATTATTTTTTTTTACAATTTAAAAATACTACTGCCACACGTTCATGGTCGTGTTTCCTGAACAAGATGTTCGAAATTTGTTTTCATTTCATGGGTCAGGTCTCAAATTGGTCCAAATAACATGAATATCATTTTTCTACTCATTTTATTCCATAATTTGAATCACTTGCAGTTCAAATTTGACTTATACCAAAAATTCCCTTGAAATGCAATTAATTAATTAAATATAGCAAATAAATTCAAAAATATACCAAATTTTAACATGGAGTACCACATGTTGTATGTGGGGAGTAGAAAAAATTTCATGGTGAAAAGAGAAAAAAAATTATTTTTTTGCCGAGTGTCAAAAAAAACACTAGGCAAACCCCCCTCTTTGCCGAGTGTTTTTTTTGACACTCGGCAAACCCCCCTATTTGCTGAGTGTTTTTTTTGACACTCGGCAAAGAGGGGACTTTGCCGAGTGTTTTTTATTTGACACTCGGCAAAGCCCCGATTTGCCGAGTGTTTTTTTTTGCCGAGTGTTTTTGGCTTGACACTCGGCGAAGAGCTTGTTTGCCGAGTGCTCAAAAAAACACTCGGCAAAAAGAAAACACTCGGCAAATTTAAGGTTTCCCGTAGTGGCGATTGGGCAGCAGATTTTAGTATGTCACGTGGGGCAGTACTAACATAAGCTGGTGAGGAGTCAATGTGCTTTGCCATATTCTATGTTCAACTTGATCAGTAGGTGTAACAATCATAATATATTTCATTCAGTCCATGAATTAGCTCATCTGTTCATGTTCTGTTTCCTCATTTTCTGATGTGGACTGTCCTACTTCGATCTGGTGCCCAGTGCTGATGGACAACCACAAGGAGAAAGAGGCCATCCACTACGGGACATAGGCAAATTGCCGAGTGCCAGGGGCACTCGGCTAAGGGCAGAATACCCTCGGCGAACCGTTTGCCGAGTGTAACACTCGGCAAATGGCACACGGCGAATATCGAGTGGGCAAACACTAGTTCGCCGAGTGTTTTGTGTCGGGCACTCGGCAAAGACTTTGCCGAGTGCCCAGAAAACACTCGGCGAACAATTATTGAAAAAAAAAACATGTACCAAACCATCCGCCGCCGCCACCTGCTCCTGCTCTGCCACCGCCGCCGCCACCACCATCCACACCGCCGCCAGCCACCGCCACTGCTTCCCGCCGCCACGCCATGAAGCAAATCCGGTGGAGGGGCGTCGGGCGGCGGCGGATCCGGGGTCGGGGGCGTCGGGCGGCGGCGGATCCGGGGTCGGGGGCGTCGGGCGGCGGCGGATCCGGGGGCGGCGGATTCGGGGGCATCGGGCGGTGGCGGATCCGGGGGCGGCGGGGCTGGGGGCGCCGGGCGGCGGCGGATCCGGGGCCGGGGGCGTCGGGCGGCGGCGGATCCGGGGGCGGCGGGGCCGGGGGCGTCGGGCGGCGGCGGATCCGGGGGCGGCGGGGCCGGGAGCGCCGGGCACCGGGCGGCGCTGGCGGTGGGGCCGGGGGAAGGTGTGGCGGCGGGGCCGGAGGAGAGGAGAGGGGAGGGGGCCGGGCTGGAGGCGTGCGGTGGCGGTGGCGGCGGCGGCGGCGGCGGCGGCCGGAGGCGTGCGGCGGCGGCGGCGGCATGCAGGAGGCAGGAGGGGAAGAGGTAGCAGGGGAAGAGAGGAGAGTGGGGGGAGGGGGCCGGGCCGGCCGGGGGGGGGGGGGGGTTTAATTTCTTGTGGGCGTCTGTTTGCCGAGTGTCCTACGTGGACACTCGGTAAACGGTTGATTTGCCGAGTGTCCACCATAGGACACTCGGCAAATGTTTTTTGAAAAAAATTTAAAAAATATCCAACAGTTTCAAAAAAATACCAAATTTTCACACGAACCAATATAGGTTCTCTACTGACTATACAAAAAGTTTTGTAGTCAAACCGAACTCGACCGTCACTTCGACTCTAAATTTTATCGAATCCTTCTCAAAGTTACTATTCTTCTGAGATGCTTCGGTTTGTAATCATCGTACATGATGAAATGTGCAAAACCTTCTCAATTTTTTTCCACAGCCTCCACGTATTATATCATCACATCATGGCAAATCTCATAATTTTCAGACTTTGATTGTTTTTTTTACAATATAAAAATACTACTGCCACACGTTCATAGTCGTGTTTCCTGAACAAGATGTTCGAAATTTCTTTTCATTTCATGGGTCAGGTCTCAAATTGGTCCAAATAACATGAATATCATTTTTCTACTCATTTTATTCCATAATTTGAATCACTTGCAGTTCAAATTTGACTTATACCAGAAATTCCCTTGAAATGCAATTAATTAAATAAATATAGCAAATAAATTCAAAAATATACCAAATTTTAACATGGAGTACCACATGTTGTATGTGGGGAGTAGAAAAAACTTCATGGTGAAAAGAGAAAAAAAATTATTTTTTTGCCGAGTGTAAAAAAACACACTAGGCAAACCCCCCATTTTGCCGAGTGTTTTTTATTTGACACTCGGCAAAGCCCCGATTTGCCGAGTGTTTTTTTTTGCCGAGTGTTTTTGGCTTGGCACTCGGCAAAGAGCTTGTTTGCCGAGTGTTTGAAAAAAAACACTCGGCAAAAAGAAAATACTCGGCAAATTTAAGGTTTCCCGCAGTGATCGCAGAGCTAACCAAGGCAATCGCCTTCAAGGCGGACCTGAACCTGCTCCACTTGCGCGCGGCCTTCCACGAGCACATCGGCGACATCTCGAGCGCCCTCCGGGACTGCCGTGCAGCCCTATCGGTGGACCCCAACCACCAGGAGATGCTGGAGCTTCACCACCGGGTGAACAGCCAGGAACCCTGAGCCCCATGGTGTACATACAGGAGCTCTCATAGCCAACCAGACATACCAGTGTATGTTTTGTACCATACACAGCAGATGAATGTAAGGATAGTAGAAGCCATTTAGGTCCTCCCCTTCAAAACCAAACCCCATTCCTTGTGTCCCTAAGTAGATATGTTGTTTGCCATAGCCTCCTCTTAGTAAATTATTATTGTCGATTGTGATTAAGCCTCCTAATTGTACCGGCCATGTACCCCAGCAGCCCATGTTGCCAGAATCAAAAAGTTTTGACTGTATCATTGTGTAAATGGAATGGGAAAAAGAATGGAAGCTTTGTCGGCGCTACTAAACTGTCAAACCTGCTGGCCACTTGCTATCCTGGCTGATTGATTGCACATGTGCAGATATGCTTCCTGGCTGTTGATTTTATCTGGAGTGTTCTTTGTTTACTAGTCATGAGTCAGGATTAGCATGCGGTCATTGTTGCACTGATTGGGGTGTAGACTGAAGGAAGGCAACAGCTTGCAGCTTCTGAAAATGAATGGTCAATGAATGAGGACTGAAGACAGGGCTTCACTTTCTCAGGTTGAATGGTCCATAAATGGTGAATCGGAAGGTCAAGTCTCGAAGTGGATGGAGAAATTGTAGGATTCCTTTTTCCCCATAATGAGCAGCATTTGTTGGTGTGCTTGTACGTGACGTTTAGCTGCACTGAATTGACTGAAGCATCAGGGATGATTATATCCTCCTATTTTGATGTCACTAATGACAACATATTTGGTGATTGAGCGAAAAGAGGACGAGGATTAAGATCCAAGTCCTCAGACAAAGCCCCCACTTCACTATAATTTAGCGAGAAGCGACTTTCAGTGATAACCATCCCTGTGCACGCCCACTCATAAGAGTAGTACATACGCCTATCGCCCACTCATAAGAGTAACCTTTTGCATGCCTGGAGCCTCTCTTTGCTACCTTTTTGCCTTATTTTTCTTCCAACCATTCACGTCTTTTCGCTGGTTTGCCAAACAAATCCTAACAAATACGATCCATATGTCCTACCACCAAGATCTCCAACACATACAATTTCTAAAAGAGAAAAGGTGCGTCAATTAGGTTGATCGGTGTAACCATCCAAGCACAAATTGACAAAAGTTCGAGGCCTTTCATCAGCCCCCTTTTTTGTGCCCAACTGCCGGTCGCCAAATGCCGAACACGTCAAGAAGACTCACCAAATTTTGTGGTGGATTTTCAGCGGCAAAGCTTCCTGTGAGAGGTACATGAGGGAAAGCGACGTGAATTCGTTGAACACTTCACGGGTGCTGATGCTGTCTATCGGATGAGCATGTGGAATGAGAACAAAGTAGTGTGGATAAGAGCTGAGGTGGTGATAAGCTCTTGGCATCTGCTTCTCAAGCACAAAAGTTTAGATGAAACTTAGCTAAACAGGACCTTGAAATGGATGATACTTGGTACCATACTATTTTGAAATTCAGGAAAACAAGACGGAACGCTTTGCTGGACATCTTCCGTACAACGCTTGTGTGCTCTTTGAGCCCCTCCAACGAATCCGATCATGAGCACTACAAACAACTAGCGCGTATAATTGTGCTCCTTGAAAATAGCTAGTTTAAGACCCCGTTTGGATCCACTTCAGGCTTCCAAAAACTCTAGCCGACCTAATTAAGTTTTGATCTAGCTTTTACAATCTTACAAGCAATCTTTCCTAAATTTTTTCAGTACATTTGTGCATTATGACTTTTAAAAGCTCTAGCTGATCCAAAGAAGCCAGCTTGGTCTAGCTTCTAACAATCCATAAGTTGGGCCGTACCTAAGATTTAGAGGTCCTGGTGCTAAACATAATTTAGGCCCTACACTTACAAGTATAAGTAAATGAAGTGTATTTTTTATTTGATTATATAACATATCATGATTAAGTGCTTGTTATCCTGATTAGTAGAACAGTAACAGATGAGAGCGCAGGGAGGAAAAATTGAAAAGTGGAAGTATAATTGAAAGGAGGATCATTGGAGGAAAAACAAATAAACAAGACTGTTTTGAGAAAATGAAACGGCGACCGTTGGAGAGCCGATCTAGGAAGAGCAGCAAATTGGACTAGTTCCACCTTGTTTTGCTGGCTTAGTGATAAATACTAATTATCGATAACAAAATTTGACACCATCAATTCTTTAAACCTGACCTGGTAAGATCAAGTAATTTATTTGGTTGAATTTTGAGTTTAATTTGGCTAGATCAAATTCAAGTTAGATAACTAAAAAAAAGTCAAGTTAGAAAACAATAGCAGATTGCAAGGTATTGGACTTCTTTCTTAGTTCAAAATAGTGATTTGATCTACACAGTAGAGTGTGTGGGTGGGTGCCTGGGTGGCTAGATGAAATCACTAGGCCCCCGACATGCTTGAGCCTCACTAGCATCGAGCCTACCATCCCATTCATCTCATGAACTAGCTCACACTTCATAAATTTTAGCTAACGTCATGTCGAAAATTTAGTAGCCTAATCTTTCCATCATGAACCCAAAAAAAAATGCAAACCATGATAATGTGCAATTGTATGCTAACAACAAAAGGAAATGAACTTTGGCCACTCATTTATAAACAAGTGTTTGGATGGGACCTACACAAATAATATCATGGAATTCTCGTCATGTACAAACATCTTCGTAATAACAGAAGAAAGTAAGTAGAAATAGGTTGAACGGTTCATTTTTAACCACCCACTAGGTACCCCTTGCGGCTGGCAGCTGCTGCAAGGCAGCCCCGCTGATCTTCAGCCTGGTAGGTGTGCTCGAACCTGCCGCAACCGCAAAGTATATAAAGAGGTTACAGATCAGAGTCGCTCGAAATGGTAAAAGTGTAAAAGGTTTTTTTACGGTATACAATACTACCTTATACTACTGTTCGAAAAGGACTCGTATATAAGGATCCTACGGTTAAGATTAATTGTATACTACTAAAACCTTAAGCTAGGTAGTATGCATGAGAGTATGGGTAGTACAGGGTAGGTTATCTTCTCTTCATTTCCTTTTGCTCATCGTCTCTTCATTTCCAATCGCTCGCATGCGCACTGGGCTGGTGGCGGCGACTCCGCTCACTGGTCTAAAAACACTCGGCAAAGAGTTCGCCGAGTGTAACCCTCGGCGAACTGTACTCGGCAAATTTCGCCTCGGCAAACAGTGGAGTTGCCGAGTGCCGAACGTCGGGCACTCGGCAAATGGTTTGCCGAGTGTCAAAAAGCACTCGGCAAACATTTTCAGAAAAAATAAAAAAAAACAAAAACACCGGCCGCCGGCCACCACGCCACCCCGCCGCCTCGCCCGCTGCCGCCTGCCACCACGCCACCTCGCCCACTGCCGCCCGCCACCAAGCCGCCTCGCCTGCTGCCCCCACGCCGCCTTGCCCGCTGCCGCCTGCCACCCGTACGCCGCCTCGCCCGCTGCCGCCCGCCACCCGGACGCCGCCTCGCCCGCTGCCGCCCGCCACCTGCACGCCGCCTCGCCCGCTGCCGCCCGCCACCTGCACGCCGCCTCGCCTGCTGCCGCCCGCCACCCGGACGCCGTCTCGCCCGCTGCCGCCCGCCACCTGCACGCCACCTCGCCCGCTGCCGCCCGCCACCTGCATGCTGCCTCGCCTGCTGCCGCCCGCCACCCGGACGCCGCCTCGCCCGCTGCCGCCCGCCACCCGGACGTCGCCTCACCCGTTGCCGTGCGCCACCCGGACGTCGCCTCACCCGTTGCCGTGCGCCACCTGCACGCCGCCTCGCCCGCTGCCGCCCGCCACCACCACGCCGCCTCGCCTCCTGCTGCCACCCGCCACGCCGCCACATCCGGCCGGAAAGGGGAGGGGGCCTCGCTGGGGGAAGGAGGGGCGGCTGCGCCGCCGCCGAATCCGGCCGGGAGGGGCCGCGCCGCCGCCGGATCCGACCGGGAGGGGCCGCGCCGCCGCCAGATCCGGCCGGGAGGGGCGGGCCGTGCCGTCGCCAGGGAAGGAGGAGGGGAGAGGAGGGTGAGGGGCGCCGACAGGAGAGGGAGAGGGAGGGAGGGAAGGGGCGGCGGCGGCAGCTAGCCGGTGGCGATGAGAGGGAGGTGGGGGGCGGAGCTAGGAAGAGGAGAGGGGCGTCGGGGGGGCGCTGGAGGCTGGGGTGCTGGGGACGGGGGGCCGGGGGGACGGGTAAAATACTTGGTGTTGATGTTTGCCGAGTGTCCCCCACGGGGCACTCGGCAAAGAAAAAGAAAAAAGATATTTGCCGAGTGTGAAAAGAAAAAACACTCGACAAACATTATATAATTACCTTTAATACATTATTAAAAATATCCAATAGTTCCAAAAAATTAGCAAAATGACACCTGAAACAATATATGTTCTCTATTGCATATAAAAAAAGTTTTGTGGTCAAATAAAATCTCTACCGTCACTTTGACTCTAAATCTAATCGAATTCTTCTCAACGCTACTATTCTTCTTCGGAGATGCTTCAGTTTGTAAACATCGCACGTGACAAAATGTGCAAAACCTTCTCAATTTTTTACCACAACCTCCACGCATGATATCATCACACCATGACAAATCTCATGATTTTCCGACTTCGTTTGCCTTTTTTAGAATTTAAAAATCATTCAATCACATGTTTGTGGTTATGTTCTCTGAACAAGATGTTTGAAATTTCTTTTCATTTCATGGGTAAGGACTCAAACTGGGCTAAATAACATAAATATCATTTTTCTACGCATTTTATTCTATAATTTGAATCACTTGCAGTTCAAATTTGACTTATACCAAAAATTCCCTTAAAATGCAATTAATTAATTAAATATAGCAAACAAATCCAAAAATATACCAAATTTTAATATGAAGTACCACATGTTGTATGTGGGGAGTAGAAAATATTTCAAGGTGAAAAGAGGGAAAAATTATTTTTTTACCGAGTGTCAAAAAAAACACTCGGCAAAGACACTCGGTTGCCGATTGTTTTTTTGACACTCGGCAAAGAGACGGGTTTGCCGAGTGTTTTTTTCGTGACACTCGGCAAAGATTCAATTTGCCGAGTGTTTTTTCTTTGCCGAGTGTTTTTAGCTTGGCATTCGGCGAAGAGCTTGTTTGCCGAGTGTTAAAAAAAAAAAAACACTCGGCAAAGAAAAAACACTCAGCAATTTTTAGCTTTCCGGCAGTGGCTGCCTCCTAAATCCTTTTGCTCATCGTCTCTTCATTTCCAATCGCTCGCACGCGCACTGGGCTGGTGGCGGCGACTCCGCAGCTGGAGGCAGCGAGGAAGAAGGAGGTCAGGTACGAGAAGATCCGGACCATCGAGAAGGGCCACCGGCGGCACTTCCACGACGACATCACCGTCGTCATGCTGTTCCTCGACAGGTGCAGGTCTGGACCGGAGGACATCGACGGCAGCGCCCGTCGACGTCTTCTCCTGCAGCCCCGCCGGCGACCACAAGGACCCGACCAGGCCCGTCCTGCGTTGAGGTTGATCTCGGATTCTCGGCTGGTCCTCCTCGTGCTATCCAGAGATTGATGAACATACTGTTCTTTCTTTCGGTGCTTGATCCGATTGCTCGCTCTCTAAACGAGAGGTACGCGTGAATCGAGCCGTTTCCCGTTCAAGGAGAATTTGCCTGCAAAGAAATGCTAGTATCGAATCGAACATACTGTGTGGTAATTAAACGTACTGTAAACCTTCATCAGTTCCTTCTTTCGTTTTAAGAGAATGTGAATGTTCTACTGCACTCCAACGATCCTGCTTTCTAGTATCTGTTCTTCCCGTTGTTCTTCATAGCCGCCGGCGGCGAGCTCCTTCAGACGAGTGAGCAGCGAATAATATATGTCGTGCTAATTACAATTTTACCTATATTAAAAAATAGCCTATACTCTATACTACTACCAGGTAGTATTGTCAAACGTCAGAATTGGTTCGTTTCTATTCCGAGCAAGCTGTTCCTGGACTTTCTTCTTCAGTTCACCTTTCTTGCGCCTTTCTTCCTGTCTTCTTTCCTCTATCGTTTCCCTGGTCTCACAATCTGGAATGTAAACACTGAGGTGGACCTCGTTGATGCTTTGGAGAAATTCTAGCCCAGAAAATTCAATCTCATTATTTACTTGCCCTCTGACCTGCAGCCGCTCAAGTTTGGGCATTATTCCTTCTTCAAACTTTACCGATTTGATGCCCCATAAGTATGCAAGCATGAGCACCCTGAGGCTTCCGAAAGCTCTTCCAGTCTGCTGAGATCGGAAACGAAGTTCTTCACCCTGAAACGATTGCCAAGACAAGCTTAGAATTTCCAGCTTTGACAGTTTCCCAAGGAATTCCATAGCATCATCGTGCTCCAATAGCCTGGTGCAAACTAGTTTCAACTTCACGAGATGCGGGAGCTGCTTGATCCATTGCGGCAACGTTTCCATATTGCCATAGAGCTTGAGGCTCTGCAGGTTTTCTGGAGGGGAGGATATTGCATCCAAGCAGCCACGCAAACCTGGGTATCCTGCCGAACTCACAGACAGCGATTCCAGCCTGCTGAGATTGGAAATGGCAGCGCGAAAAGCTGGGCCATTCTTCCTGTTGATGCCGGCAACTCCTAACTTGCGCAACCCCGTAAGCATTTTAATGTCCTGTAGAACGGCATTTCCCCTTCCGACATGCACTTCCCGCAATGTGTGCAACTCTTTCAGTTTTCTTGTCCCCCTTGGCACCATAGCGCCTCTTTCTGCATAAACTCCTGTCATGACAGCAGGGAATTTCACGCAGCAAGCGAAAGTGTATGCATCACGCCTTGTAAGGGCCTTATGGAGAGGGCCATCAATGTCCCAAAGAACAGGTGCGCAACATGTTGCACATAGACCCGCCCCCCAAAGACATCTCCTGGTTAAACTGTACTTTTCCCCTATCCCATAATCTAGTCCTTGACCAGCATGGATGTACTGTAGCTTCCGAAGCTTGATGATGGTTTTGGGCAGAGCCATTATGCATGTACCTCTGACGTCTAGCACTTGGAGCTGTCTCAGGTTGCCCAATAAATCTGGCAGTAGATCAATACCACTACATCCTCGTAGAGAGAGGTATTTTAGGTGAACAAGCTTCCAAATATGATCAAGCTGATGGTATTTTAGATCATCTATATCTTCTAAGTCGAGCACTCGTAGAAGCCTCATCTTGTCAGAAATGTAAAATGGTCTGAATTCTCCGAACACGGTTAGTGATCGTAATCGTGACAGATCAACTATTCTCTCTAACTCACTCTGATCTCCTTTCCAGTTGCTGCTTATTGCAAGATGACGAATTGCGCCATGGGTACTCAAGCCACATCCTTCCTCCAGTCTAAAAACAAGGTTTTCCTCCATTGACTTTGAGATGGCAATGTCACGGATGAGATCATGGACTTTGCAAGAGTCAATTGATTTTCTACTGCGAACTGATTGTTGAAATGGTAAAATCATGCTTCTGTATTTGAGTTGTGTAAAGTAATTTTCAGCCATTTCATTGGCAGACTTGCCACGCCTCTCGTGTGAGTACCCTTCTACTGTCCATCGATGCACCAAACGCCTCTGGCTAATGATGTGGTCCTCAGGAAAAATGGATAGATATAAGAAACATGACTTGAGTTCATAGGGTAAACCATCATAACTTGTCTGAAGGACGGTTCTTATCATCCCAAGCTCTGGATTCATCTCTAACTCAGCACTGATATTTTCATTCAACTTTCTCCACTCAGCTCTAGTCTTTGGCCGGCTTGCCAAGTAGCCACCTATTGTAACTATTGCAAGGGGAAGTCCACCACACTTTTTTAGGATTTTTTTTGTTTCTTCAAACAACTCGGGATTCTTCTTAATCAAATCTGTTGCCTTCACAAGGGGAAGTCCACCATACTTCTTCAAGTTTTGGTTTGCTTCTTCAACAAACTCTGGATTCTGCTTAACAAAATCTGCAGCCTTCCCAAATACCTGATTTTAATGCAATTTAAGTATTTTAGTACTCCAATCCAAAAAATAAATAATTGTGCATTACTTGTTGATATTTTGTTTGCTAGTGATAGGCGCACAATTGGTTGTGCACAGTGATAAACACATATTGAAACAACAGTTTCCTGTGAAACTTGGTGATATATAAATTTTTTTTGTAAGTTTGGCTGAAACTTGTCCATTATTCTTTTATAAAATATTGCTGAAAATTCTCACAACTTCATGAACTTTCTTGGGAGTTGCCTTTCATAAAACTTGCCCATTATTCTTTTAATTTTTTTCTGTAGTAGACCACCTTTGATGAGAGCTGTTAGTTTCCTTTAATCTAACATATATGAATATGATGATCTGAGGTATACGAGATCAGTTTACAGTAGAGCTGAAGCTATGTTTTAAGGAAATTTCCGTAATACTAGGGAACTACTAAGTTTCTCCTGAGTGTTTTAGATGACTTCAACACCAGAATTTGGTCCCGCAGTTTTATTCCACAACTTATGCTTTAGGGTTGATATGTATATTAGTTAAGAAATTTATATGTTTTGAGGCCTCAAAATGACAATTGACTTTTGTTTATACAATATAATTATAATCAGTTTAATGTTGAATTAGGGCTAGTCTACCCATAAGTTACATTCATGTTTTTTTATAATTTTCAAGTAATAAGAGTGTAATAAAAATTCAACTATTTTATACCCGAGTATAACACTTGATCCTTTTGTTAGTATGAAGCTAGATCTAAGTTGAGTTAATATCTTGAAATTGGATAGCTGAAAATCAGGTGGTGGAAACCCCTAAAATGCTTGAGTGACATATATGTAGTCCTAGTCCCTAATAGTAAGGATAAAAAATATACAGGGACATTCACTCAAAGTGAAATATGACACACCACGTAGCAACAACTCAAAACAAATGTAGGCTGCGTTACTTGAAATACATATGACATCATGTTCTTTTCATAGTAATATCTCAGATTGTTATTATGCTAGATTCAAAATTTTTTAACCATTGTAAAAATCTCCAAGTTATTAACATGGCTACGAACACCCATAGATATTTAATACTTTTCTTTAGCAACGTAATGAAGTAACGAATACTACTACCCGATCTGTGGACGTTCTCAGTGTTTTGGTGGGTGGGGGTAATTAATAGTTTTTAAATAATATTATCTTCATAGTCAATTGTAAATATATTTTATAATGAAACAAAGAAAAAATAAAATAGATAGTTGACAGTGCTATTGGAAACTCCTAATATTGGAAAAGTCACCTAATATAATAACAAAAGTACCTTCCCTTAAGATCCTCAGAAAAATGAGAACTATTTTGTGGTTTCACATGGATAAATGAGTAGGAAAGGGAATTAAACAAATAAGGACAAAAGAAATTAATGCATTCTCTACTGTGTTCAACAAGAGGACAAAACATATTTTTTCTGTGTTCTGGTGGTGTTTGTGGTCTTGTGTTTTCTAAAAATACTGGGAGAACGGGCATCATTGATATACTGGGAGGCAAAAATAACGTTATATATGAATCATGGATGTATAGGTCATTAGAGGCAATAATTGGGATGGCAACAGCCTGTTGAATATCAATGTATTGATCATCTTGGTTCAGTTGTTCAAATGATAAACAAATGTCAAAAAATTTGCATGTTCCCATATGTTCTCCATTGTCGACAGGACCATCTTTAATCTCTACGAAATGCTAGACTGTTGTAGTAATAATGCTATTTAAAATCAAGCAAAAGTGACAAGGTTTCTATTATATTACCTTTAAGCTGAAGAGGTTAAGTGCGTCCTCTTCTTTTAGAATTTCAAGGTTGTGTACTATTCCATATTTCCCGGAACAATGCTTTGCAATGCTTTCCTCCCTTGTAGTCACAATTATTTGGGTTGTTTTTTCCATCCAAGAAAACCCTTGTATTATATGGTCCCATTCTTCAATGGATGACAGATCGTCCAGAACAATCAAGCAGCTCTTCTTTTCTAAAAGCCTTTTCAACTCTTTAGTCAAGCCTTGTAATGATTTGGTCTTGCTGGGTCTATTGTTCAACAGTTCTTCCTTCTTAGAAGACTCTTCTTGTAATCGCCTAACTAAACTTCTAAGTAGATCTGCAGGATTGAAAGGACGCATGATTGTGGCAAATGCGTACTTCTCAAACATATCACTTAACTTTGGGCTTTGATAAATTCCGTTGGCTAGAGTGGTTTTTCCAAGACCACCCATTCCCCAAACAGAGATCACTTGACTCTGTTGGCTAGCCTTGTTTGAGATTAATCCTATAATTTTGGATATTTCTTTCTCTCGCCCAATAAGTTGAGATTCCTCCAAAGAACCAACACCTGTTTTGATGCGAGTGAGGCTCTTTTTGTCCACCTTCGTTTCATCAACATCCTTACACTGATCCTCTGTTATCTCACTAGGGGCCACTGTTTGGGTAGTTGTATTGGTAGTGGCCACATCTGAGCTAGATACTGGATCCACGGAAACCATTTCATTTTGAGAACCCTGAACAAACAGAAAGTACAATTATTGGAAGCAACCTTTAAACTTCTTCTTGTTGTTATTTTTTTAAGGTTATGTGTACCTATAACCAAAGTACTATATAACCTTTTATGTAATCATGCAGTCAGTGACTATTGGCCATAAATCAATTTAACAAGGTATGAAAATTACAGATAACAGAAATCTGGCCTTGCTGCAGTGCTTAAGTTTTTAATATCTATAAGCCGAAGTCCTAACATAAATGACTAAGGTCATAGTTGAAGACACCAGGGGTAAAGGGTTATGGTTTCAAATGATCCACCTCCCTCTGAAATCCTAAAACCCACCCAGTTATTACTCAGTAATCTGTAGTTTACACGATGCTCCCTATTGATAGAAATATCTTGGTGTCCTCCTATCTAAATATTTAAGAGTTTAGTGGCTGTGTTTATATTAGCTAATGAAGAAGCCGTAAATTATAACTTCTTCATCTAATATTCAACGATGAATCCCAAGTTATGTTTATCCTCCCCTCAAGAGATGCTGCGATCAACATAGACTACAGCAATGAACAGATTCAGTATCTTTCCCCTTCATATAGATTTTCAGTTAGCAAATGTAGTGATTTCACAATTTTGCTAGTATATCCATTCATTAAATCTGCTGGAATATCCTGTAGGATTTAACAAGGTATTATTTTTCACATTCACAGTGGGATGTTTCTTTTCAAGCACAGATGGGACAATTGCTTTAGAGATTTATATAATTAAAATAAAGCTTCAAAATTTACAGTTAAGCAAGGAAGCTTATATTCCCTCCGTTTCAAATTGTAAATCGTTTTGGCTTTTTTAGATACATGATTTTTGCTATGCACCTAAATGGTTATGTCTAGATACATACCAAACTCTATGTATTTATAAAAGTCAAAATGACCTATAACTTGAAACAGAGGAATTGCTTAAATGCTGTTGGAAAATAATATAATCCTTGATACGCGGATAACTGAACCAGAATAACGATGTCATAGAATGTTACTAAAAATAAAAATATAAGTATTACCTTGTCATAGAATGCATAAAGCGTGTGATCAGCAGACAATTGCTTTAGCTCTGAGGCTTGGCTATCTTGCCCTGCACATAAGCTTGCAACTTCAACTTGTGTTGTTGACACTATGATTCGGCTTCCTTTGTTGTTGTTTGGCAGGCATTTTTCGATCTGGTCCCACTCTTCAATGGTGCAGAGGTTAGTAAGCACAATGAGAAACCTCTTCTCCTTCACATATCCATCGAACTCCTGAACTAAATCGTGCGCGGTCTTCTCTGTGTCTAATATATCTTTAAATCCTTCCACTGCAAGAAATTGGTTCACTAAGCTCCGGACAAAGCCTTCTGAACTGAATGGATGAGTCACCCTCACCCATGCTCGGCTGGGAAATTTTCTTTGGGTGTCTGGATTCTTGTAAGCCGCCCTGATGATGGATGTTTGGCCGATATCACCACCTGTTCCCCACACCGCAATGACTCTAAGGTCATCATCCTCCTTGTTGATCAGTTGGACGAGATCCACTCTCTGATTCTCCTTTGCGGCACGCCTTGCATCATCAACACCGAATATGGCTGCAGCAATGATGCTTGATTGCACAGTGGCAGCTGTGGCCTTGGATCCAGAGCCCTTGATGAGGCGGTACCGCACATTCCTCTGGCTCACATCCTCAACCTTGGCCCTGAGCTCCTTCATCTTCTTGGCCACACGGCGCCGCTCGAGCAGCTTGCGAGGGAATCGCCACCAAGATGGCCTCTCCACACGGACAGCAAAATCTTGGAGACTGTCCTCGACGTCATAGGCCGTGTCACGGACCTGCTTCACCCAGGTCTTCACCACCTTGTTGTCGTCTCGCTCCTCGTGTGCCTCCATCATGAAAGACTGCATCATCTCAAGCTCATCCGCGACGAACGCATGATCTCGCTGGATACCGAGCTGCAAGGCTACCTCCTCTGCAAAGGCAGATTTCGCGTAGCCGAGCGCTCCATTCAGCACGGACTTGCCCACACTCAGTGCCGTCGCCTCCATCGTTCTGCTGTGTTTCTCCGTGGATCTATACAAGGCTCAAATTTAGAAGCTAAAACTCCGAGGCAGAAAAGGATAGATGGACAAGCGTTGATGCCACCCAGCAAGATGGCAAGTACCTGAATTTTGGTGAACGCACAACCAAGGCAGGGGCAGATCTAGAGGTAAATATGCTGCAAAATACATTCTTGCTGTAAATACAAATAATACAATCTGTGAGAAACTGAAGATCTTTGAAAGTATACCTTCTGTGGCCTATGAGATCTTGTGGCGTGGAAGTAAATACAGCACTCTACTGCTTTGATCCGGCGAGGCTCAAGCTCACGGGACGGCCCACACTCACACGCCCTGACGTGACCCGGCAAGCCAGCAAGGTTGAGGCCAAATGGTGTGGATGCGTGATTCCAAGGCAGTAGGCACCGAGATGGCGGCGCCGCCCTCGCCGACGAGCTACGCCGCCACTACTCTTGCTGTCTTGCACCCGGTCGGCCTGTCGCCGCTGACACTCTGTGGTGGCTTGGTAGTCACCAGTTACTCCTCAGAAGTACCGCATGCTGGCTGGGAGCAGTGGACTCTAGATACCTCTAATGGACTTTGCAGGGTGCTTACATGGTCAGTAGGGATTTTGCACACGAGCACTTGTTGGGGTCGGTTAGCAGCCGCCTGCCAATTTCCTCTACACATTAGCAAATAATGTGTAGATTTTTTCAATCAGTTAGCAATTCCCTCGGGAGTAGATTTACACATTAGCAATTCCCTCGGGAGTAGATTTTTTCAATCAGTTAGATCCAAAGCGATTGGGTAGCAGATGTCAGTATGTCACATGGGGCGGTACATTGGCAACAATAAGATACTTAAAGAGCTAACTGGCCGACGATGCTACCGAAGACTTAACTAATTACTACTACCTTTTGGTGGACCAACCTATACAGACACGTAACACAACTGTCCTAGAAATATAGTTGCGCACAAGATAAAATTGCATAACCCAAGCACCTTCTACTAAGGTTGAAATGTTCGTTATACAAACCATGGCCCATGGCACACAAGCTGAGTAAACTCCAAAAGGGTTCTGCATACAACCTAAAACAATCTTACAACAAAGAAACAGACAAACCCAATGGACAATATCCATGTATACTTCGTTTCAGAAAGGTGTTCCGTTTGCATTATGCTTTAGTGTAGCACCAGGCTAAAATGCAGGACCGTCTTCTCGAGCTCATCCCTGATGAATGCCTGGTCTCGCTGGACACCAAGCTGCAACCTGCAAGGCCACGTCCTCTGCCAAGGAAGATTTCGCGTAGCCAAGTGCTCCATTCAGCACATACTTGCCCACACTCAGTGCTGTCGCGTCCGTAGCTCTGCAAGCTGTGTTTCTCCATGTTTTTTTAGATTAGGGAAATATCCGGTCTTACGCCATCTGCCACAAGGCCTTACATAAAGTTTCACCAAACAGAAGATGACAGACACTAGGCCTCAATCTTATTCCTGGAACTCCACCCAAACTAGCTGAAGATTTCCATGACAGCAATCTCCAAATTGCGACAGCTTTCTTTCAAGGCGACCTTCTCTTCCTCGTTAGATAGCAGCGACCAACATAATGTCCAGTATATCCCTCTAAGATTACCTTGCATAAGAGAGTTAGGCTTGGATCTTTTGAGCACTACATCATTCCTACTTAACCAAATAGTCCAATAAAGACTCAATGCACCAACTAAAATCTGATTTCTAAGCTTTACAGAAAAAGTTTCTAATCCAAGAACCATACAAATTCGATACATTGGTAGGCGATTGAATATCAAATGTGATGTAAACAGAATTCCAAATTGTTCTAGCCAAATGACAGTAAAAAAATAAATGTTGAATCATCTCACTAGAGCTACAGAAGCAACACCTAATACTGCCTTTCCAATTTCTCTTTACCGAGTTGTGGCAGACCTGATGCTCACCTCACACATCTGGCCTGATGACTCTACAAAGTGACTGAGCTGGCGCCACAGCTGCACTCTTGGCGTATGGTCCTGGAACGAATCCAGATCAAGTGACTTTGCCCATGTGAAGCACAGTCAACGTATCGACAGGTCAAAGTGTAACAGAGAGAGGAGCTGGTTTGGACGGATCGATGTCCTATAGCCTTGCGGTGGTTGGGAGCAAAGTTTCCCTTCCCCTGCATGCATGTACTTGAATCCATTATTTTGCAATTCACCAAGCCAAAGATGCCCAAAGAGCTCAGTGAGGCGTTCGATGTAGGCAAAGTACTCACACACTCTGGTGATAATCATACTGCTTATTTGATTGATGGTGGCCTGGGTGCTGAGTACAGTAGCATTTATTTTATGTTGTGGAGTGTACTAGTTGTTGAGACAGGCTGTAAAGATACACCATGTTTGATTACATGCAAAAAATTTTTTTTTGAGAAGGTTACACCCTGCTTTGGACATGGTAACAATGCAACCACTCCTCCAAGTTCCCTTTCTTCTTTTTTTATTCTACTACACGGAGATCGGCGCAACATCAAGCATGAGTAAAGATGCACGATCGCAGAAAGCTCCTCATAGTCAAGTTCTAATCATTCAAGAATCAAAGCAAGCAACAACAGCTTGAAACTGGCTCACCATTTTGGACTACCAAACTCTGAACAAATACTTCTGGACTGAAAGGATGCATCACCCTCACCCATGTTCGGCCAGGAAATTTGCTTTGGACGTCTAGGTTATGGTAAGCCGCCCTGATGATGGATGTTTGGCCGACATCACCACATGTCCGGGTTCAGCTACAATTGTAGGCGACATAAACCGGAAAAGGACAGACCGGAGGGATTAGAGTTTTTTTTTTCCTCCTTTTTTGAGATGGGGATTTAAGCATTCTTAGGACGGAGGAGAGGAGGAGAGCGTGGTGCGGCACGTGACCTCAATTTCTGTCATTAGCTTGAATCGTCACTATGAACATGTACTAAAAAGTAAAAATTAGCATAATACTCCGTAGTTGCCAATGAGTACCCACTAGTAGAGAACTGACTTTCGATCCACCCCCTTTTATCCCGGTTTAAAAGTGGCCCGGGACAAAAGGGGGTGCGCCGGGGTGCGGGAATTTGGAGGGGAGCATTAGTCCCGGTTGGTAATTGCAACCGGGACTAAAGGCCCCCCTTTAGTCCCGGTTGCAACGGCTAGCGGGGGGCCGTCGGTGGCGGGACCCTTTTATCCCGGTTGGAGGATCCAACCGGGATAAAAGGGACACCCTTTTATCCCGGTTGGAGGCACCAACCGGGATAAAAGGGTTAGTCCCGGTTGGTGCCTCCAACCGGGATAAAAGGGTGTCCCTTTTATCCCGGTTGCATCCTCCAACCGGGACTAACTTTCCAACCGAGACAAAAGGTTTGTCTCGGTTGGAGTTTTTAACCGGGATTAAAACTCATCCCCCACTATACCCCGAGACAGAGACTTTCTTCTTCCTCCAGCCCGAGCAGTCCAGCACATTGATAGAGAGCTGAGCTTCACCTACTCTCCGGTGGTGCCCAAGCAAGGGAGGTGCTGCCCGAAGTTTTTTCCCTCATTTTCGTGGGAATTTGACTCAGCCAACAAGTGCTGCGAAGGTTTGCTACTTCATCCTCGTGTTATGCTTTGATTTATGCTTTGGAGATGGAAAGATTATTTGCTACAATGTGATGATGAAGTAGAAAAATGGAGAGGTATTTTGAGCTAGAATGTGAGGGAGATTGATGTGTCATATATAGTATGCATTATTTCAGTGGTTTAAAAATGATGCTACCTTGTCTAGACGGTTTATCTTATCAAATTCAATATGGTTTTTTAAATCCATATACTTGTTGAACTTGCATACCGTGTTCATTTCGGCGAGAATGTTCTCCGCCGAGCAGCAACGTATGTCAAGAAGGAGGTTCGATTCTACGAGAAAGAGTGAATACGGACATCGTGACCGTGTCCCCTTTTCCGTAGCATCTAACCTCTTTCATGACGAAGTGCGGTGCCGCCTAGCTGAGGACATCCTCGCGAAATGAACACGGTCTTCAAGTTCAACAACTTCTGTAGTGGTAAGGAAAGAATTTTTGTACATAGATGACTTCTGCTACTTGTTGAACTTGCATACCGTGTTCATCTCGCCGAGGATGTTCTCCGCCGAGCAGCAACGTATGTCAAGAAGGAGGTTCGATTCTACGAGAAAGAGTGGATACGGACATCGTGACCGTGTCCCCTTTTCCGTAGCATCTAACCTCTTTAATGACGAAGTGCGGTGCCGCCCAGTTGAGGACATCCTCGCGAGATGATCACGGTCTTCAAGTTGAACAACTTATGCAGTGTTTGGGACTTTAATTTAAATATGTGTATTTGGATCTTCATGTTGTTGTATTGTACCATGTTGTTTGGATCTTTAATCGATTTTCACGCGTAATCCATTGTCAAGTGTAATCCATTTTCGTGCGTAATACGATGCAGATGGACCGGCATTGGATGTATAATGCAGACAGGCGGAGCAAGGTGTTTATTGATGGCTTGCATTATTTTCTCGAAGTGGCAAAAGCGAACAAGCCAGAGAATGGGTTCGTATGTTGTCCATGCTTCCAATGCAATAACAGGAAGGAGTATTCAAAGGATTCCTGGGGGATTATTCACAGCCACTTGTTTAAATACGGTTTCATGCCTAACTATTTGGTTTGGACCAAGCACGGTGAACTAGGGGTTGTAATGGAAGATGGCGAGGAGGAGGAGGAAGATGACACCATTCCGGACTGGGTTGCAGGCCAAGCTTTTGCAGGTACTACAATGGGCGAGGCTGATGAAGATGAGTTTGCAGAAAATGACCCTACTGATGACCTTGGTCAGGTGATACGAGATGCATACAGAGATTGCGACACTGAGAAGGAAGCAGCAAAGTTGCAGCGCATGATAGATGATCACCAAAAATTGTTGTACCCAGGTTGCCAGCAGGGCCATAAAAAACTAGGTACGACACTAGAATTTGTGCAATGGAAGGCAAAAAATGGTGTGTCCGATAAGGCATTTCAGGGGATGTTGAGAATTGTCAAGAAGATTCTCCCCGAGAATAATGAATTACCGTCCACAACATATGAAGCTAAACAGATTATTTGCCCTCTCGGATTGGATGTTCAGAAGATACACGCATGCCCTAATGACTGTATCCTCTATCGTGGTGATGAATACGAGGAATTGGATGCTTGTCCCGTCTGCGAAGCCCTGCGGTATAAGATCAGGCGAGATGATCCTGGTGATGTCGAGGGGCAGTCTCCCAAGAAGAGAGTTCCCGCGAAGGTGATGTGGTATTTCCCTATAATACCACGCTTGAAGCGCTTGTTCAGGAACAAGACGAATGCTAAGTTGATGCGATGGCACAAAGAAGACCGTAAGGAAGATGAGATGCTGAGACACCCCGCAGATGGGGCACAGTGGAGATCAATTGATAGAACATTCCCAGACTTTGAAAGTGAAGCAAGGAACATAAGGTTTGGTTTAAGCACTGATGGATTCAATCCATTCGGTGAGTTGAGTAGTGGTCATAGTACTTGGCCTGTGACCCTTTGTATGTTCAACCTTCCTCCTTGGCTGTGCATGAAGCGGAAGTTCATTATGATGCCGGTGCTTATCCAAGGCCCAAAACAACCCGGCAACGACATTGACGTGTACCTAAGGCCGTTGGTTGATGACCTTTTACAGCTCTGGAAGGAAGAAGGTGTATGTGTGTGGGATGAGGATAGACAAGAGATCTTTAATCTACGAGCACTGTTGTTCGTAACCATCAACGATTGGCCTGCATTGAGTAACCTTTCAGGACAGACAAATAAGGGATATCGGGCATGCACCCACTGTTTAGATGACACAGATAGCATGTACTTGAAGCACTGTAAGAAGGTCGTCTATATGGGTCATCGTCGATTTCTCCCTGCTCACCACCAGCTGAGAAAGAGCGGGATGCATTTCAAAGGGACGCCAGACCATCGTAAAAACCTGCACACCGTAATGGAAAACGTGTGTTCGAGATGATGAAGGATGTACATGTAGTCTTTGGAAAGGGACTTGGTAGCCAACCTGTTCCGAACGATGATAACGGACATGCACCCATGTGGAAGAAAAAGTCAATATTTTGGGAGCTACCTTATTGGGAAATCCTAGAGGTTCGCAACGCAATAGACGTGATGCACCTGACGAAGAATCTTTGCGTGAACGTGCTAGGCTTCATGGGTGTTTATGGAACCTCAAAAGATACATTGGAAGCAAGACAGGACCTGAAAGCCATGGGGCAACGAGATGACCTACATCCGGAAAAGAGAGATAATGGACAGCACTACTTACGTCCTGCCAGTTACACTCTCAGCAAGGAGGAGAAGGATAGCATGTTTGAATGCTTGAATAGTATGAAGGTCCCGTCTGGGTACTCCTCGAATATAAAGGGAATAATAAATATGAAACAAAAGAAGTTTACAAATCTCAAGGCTCATGACTGCCACATGTTAATGACCCAGTTGCTTCCGGTTGCACTGAGGGGTGTTCTACCCGAAAATGTCCGGTTGCCGCTCGTAAAGCTATGCGCATTTCTCAATGCGATTTCGCAGAAGGCAATCGATCCATCCAAGCTATCAAAGCTACAGAACGATGTGGTGCAGTGTCTTGTCAGTTTTGAGTTGTTATTTCCACCATCCTTCTTCAATATTATGACGCACTTACTGGTTCACCTAGTAAAAGAGATTGGTATTCTCGGACCTGTATACCTGCACAATATGTGGCCTTTCAAGAGGTTCATGGCAGTCCTAAAAAACTATGTTCGTAATCGTGCTCGTCCAGAAGGAAGCATCGCCAGGGGATATGGAACAGAGGAGGTGATCGAGTTTTGTGTTGATTTTATTGATTCAATTGACTCGATTGGGGTTCCAACTTCACGCCACGAGGGGAGGCTCCGAGGAATGGGCACCCTTGGAAGGAAATCAAGTTTGAGCAATGATACTAATTTGTTCGACAAGGCACACTACACTGTTCTACAACAGTCATCCTTTGTGTCTCCGTATATCGAGCAGCACAGGCAGATGGTAGCTTCCAAAAACCCGACCAAATCCGATGCTTGGCTTACCCGTCATCACATGGAAACTTTTCCCTCCTGGTTGCGCCAACAACTTATGGGTAACTCTGAGATTCACCCACAGCTTGCTTGGTTAGCCAGGGGACCTGCTACCACAATCGTCAAATTCCAAGGCTATGAGATAAATGGTTACACATTTTACACGAGAGCCCAGGACCAGAAAAGCACGAACCAGAATAGTGGTGTCCGCATAGATGCCATGGACAGAAATAATAGCAAGGAGTCGTATTATGGTTTCATACAGGAGATATGGGAACTCGAATACGGACCGCTGTACATCCCTCTATTTCTTTGCAATTGGGTGAAGCTAACTGCCGTCACCAAAGATCAGTACGGAATGACAATAGTAGATCTGAGCAAGACTGGATACAGTGATGACCCATTCGTACTTGCCAATGATGTGCATCAGGTGTTCTATGTGAAGGACATGTGCAGCAAACCCAAGAGGAATGCAGAAGAGACATGGGAGCCAAAGTGCCACATAGTTCTTCCAGGTAAAAGAAAAATCGTGGGAGTCGAGGATAAAACAGACCAATCAGATGATTATGATCAGTTTGATGGCATGCCTCCATTCGACGTTGAAGTTGATCCAAGCATCCTGCTGTCCAAAGAGGAGGCTCCGTACTTACGCCGCGATCATGATCAAGGAACTTTCATGAAGAAGAAATTTTACAACGTTGTATTGTAATGCGTTAAATGTGCATGACCTTTGTGTATTAATTGATACAATTTGTAATTTACCCTATGTATGATTTCATGTGTTATTAAATTTGTTAGGTGAAGATTTTTTAGATATACATGAACATTGTTAACCACATACTAACATGGATTTTTCTGCGCATTCAAATAATTTAATTGAATAATTTATTGATCACAGCAATGCAGTAAAATAAATATTTTACAGGCTACATGAGTTGGTATAGAAATAATGATTACTTCATACTTATTGTCAATTTACTCGTTAATTAAATATATTTTTGCATGTACAAAATCTGAGAAGGTTTTGTTTTTCATCCTGGAATGCAGTGAAAAGGTTAAATAAAATCCATTTCCAAAAAACAGGCGGGAGAAGAAAAATAGGAAAAAGGACCTTTTGTCCCGGGTGCTAACAGCAACCGGGACAAAAGGCCCCCCTTTTATCCCGGTTGCAAACGGCAACCGGGATAAAAGGGTACGTTTCGTCTCCCGCCCGAACGTACCCTTTTATCCCGGTTGCCATTTGCAACCGGGACAAAAGGCCCCCCTTTTATCCCGGTTGGTGACGGGACCCGGGATAAAAGGGTGCGCTCCCAGCCCCACCTGGCGGGGGCACCCTTTTGTCCCGGGTCCCGTTACCAACCGGGATAAAAGGGGGGGGGGGCCTTTTGTCCCGGTTGGTAACGGGACCCGAGATAAAAGGGTGCCCCCGCCAGGTGGGGCTGGGAGCGCACCCTTTTATCCCGGGTCCCGTCACCAACCGGGATAAAAGGGGGGGGCCTTTTGTCCCGGTTGGTGACGGGACCCGGGACAAAAGGCTCTTTTGTCCCGGGTGCCATTACGAACCGGGATAAAACGGGGGGGGGGGGGGGGGGGGGGGTTAAAAGCACTGTACTCCCTTCTACCCCCCGCCAGTTCCACACTTAGCGAAATTTTCGCAAGTCCCGCGCTCTCCGCCCGTCGCCGCCTGTCCGCCTCCCTCGCCGGCCGCCGCCGTCGTCGTCCCCCATTGCGCCGTCGAAGTCCCGCATTGCACCGTCGTCGTCGCCCGTCCGCCTCCCTCGCCCGTCGCCGCCCGTCCGCCTCCCTCTCCGCCCGTCGCCGCCCGTCCGCCTCCCTCGCCGGCTGCATCGCCCCTCGTCGCCGGCTCCATCCTCGTCGCCCCTCGTCGCCCCTCGCCGGCCGCCGTCGTCGTCTTCGCCTCGGCCGCCGTCGTCCCGCCGTCGTCGTCTTCGTCCTCGTCGCCGCCCCGGCCGCCGCTGTCCCGCACGCCGCCCGGCCGCCGCCGTCCCGCCGTCACGCCGCCCCGGCCGCCGCCGTCAGGCCGCCCCGGCCGCCGCCGTCCCGCCGCCCCGGCCGCCGCCCCGCGCGCGAGAGGTCTGCCGCGCCGGCCGGTGCGCCGGGAGAGCTGGCCGTTTTCTTTTAATTTTTAATTTTGTTTTTTTTAGATGGAATTGTAATTTTGTTAAGTTAGATTTTTAGATTTCTAATTTTGTTAAGTTAGATTTTTAGATTTCTAGTTAGTTTGTTAAGTTAGATTTGTAGTTAGGTTGTTAACTACCGTCCCGCCGTCGTGATCGCCGCCGTCCCGCCGAGTAGCTACCGTGAGAGTCGCCTTGTAGCCGTCGTGATCGCCGCCGTCCTGCCGCCCATCAGAACGTAGTAGCTTAGGCACCGCCCGTGGTTCCGGTGAACCGCCTCCGCCGCCCTGACCGCCGCCGTCCCGCCTTCGCCGCCCTTATCGCCGTCGTAGAAATTCGTAGAAATTCGTCAAAATTCGTAGAAATTCGTCAAAATTCGTAGAAATTCGTCAAAATTCGTAGAAATTCGTCAAAATTCGTAGAAATTCGTCAAAATTCGTAGAAATTCGTCAAAATTCGTAGAAATTCGTCAAAATTCGTAGAAATTCGTAGAAATTTGTAGAAATTCATAGAAAATCGTAAAAATTTGTAGAAATTCATAGAAATTCGTAGAAATTTGTATAAATTCATAGAAATTCATAGAAATTCGTAGAAATTTGTATAAATTCATAGAAATTCATAGAAATTCATAGAAATTCATAGAAATTCATAGAAATTTGTATAAATTCATAGAAATTTGTATAAATTCATAGAAATTTGTATAAAGATTCCGGACTTTGTACGATTCATGTTATTTTATGATTTCATTATATACATGTATGATTCTGAACTGTGATTATATACAAATTTGTATTAAGACGATTTCTATGACTGTCATGTATGATTCCATGTATGTTTGCAGCAATAGTTGAAATGGCAGACGATGAGACCGCAAGGTATATCATGGAGCAGATAATCGCTGGTGATGGTAGTGGCGACAACGTTCCACTATCATACACGGATGAAGAGGGCACCCAGGCGGACATGTTCCTCAACATGTCTGCCGATGTGAATGAAGAGCAACAGCCGCAGCAACAACTTGCCGTGGCGGAAGGTTCCGGCGAGGTATATACAACCATTCTTGTATTGTTTCACGCCACCGCTACTAGTACGTACTAATTAACGAATCTTAAACTGTTAGCCCTCCGGATCGACACAAGGGCAGAAGACCCGAGGTCGTACAAAGGTGATGGAAGGGAGGCTTGTCATCACCGAAGTTACAGATGAGGGCAGGCCGGTTGCTCCCGAGAAAGTCGCAAAGAAGTACGTTGGTCAAATCGGGGCAATCGTCCGGGACAACGTGCCTATCAGCATCAGAGAATGGAAGGGCAGAAGCGATAATCCGTACGCCCTTCCAGAGACAGAAAAGAATATGCTGTGGGAAGACGTGAAGAGGCATTTCACATTCCCCGAAGATTATAGCGAGAAGGATGTCAAAGCGTGGACACTTAAGAAGATGGCTACTCAATTCCAGACATTCAAGAAGATGCTGGACACCCACTACATCATGAAGGGCAAAACTCCAGACTTCAACGCGTGGCCCAAGTTGAGGGACCACTGGGATGCATTTGTTGAATACAAGAGGAGTGAAGAAGGTGTGAAAAAGATCACGACCAACGTTGCAAATGCTAGTCAGAAGGGCTACCACCATCATTTGGGGCGAGGTGGGTATGGCTCAGCAATTCCCAAGTGGAGAAAGATGGAACAAGATCTGATCGAACGGGGAATCATACCTGCAACTATTGAATGGCCCGAACGATCAAAGAACTGGTACTACGCTCATGGAGGCTCCCTAAGCTAAGAGGATGGGACGCTGATTTTCAATGACAGAATACGTGAGAAGGCCGAACATCTCATGAAGAACATTGAAGATTCCAAGGCTGGGAGGTTGAGGGTGGACCGAGAAAATGATGAGCTCACATTGGCCCTCGGTAATCCAGAGCACCCAGGACGTTGCCGGGGGTTCGGGGTGGTTCCGTGGAAGTTCGCTTTCTGAGGCGACAGCGCCTCTTACAGAAGCCGGAAGCGAAGAAAGGAACAGATGGAGGAGAGCTGGCGGCAGATGCTAGAACAACGAATGATGGATGAAATCAATCGGCGGGTGGCCGACGCAGTTGCGGAGTTGGCGCAATCTGGAGCACTGCCGAATCCTCACACCGCCAGCCCTTCTCAATGCCTCGGGAGCAGTTGTGCTTCTACAGGGGTCCCCAATGCGCAGACGCCCAGGTTACCCGTGGAGGAGCAACGGTTCCCCGTGGATGCCATCACGCAACGGACCTCATGTGAGCTGCATGCACCGGTCGGCAACCTCACTATTAAGGTATACTTATACATAATATTTATGCAATCTTGTCAATTGATCCAGGCCTCGAGATCGGAGTTCAACTTGTTTACTTCTGCTATATGTATAGGTAGCGTACGGGAGTGCGTTACCAACGCTGGCAGGGCAGAGCAGTCATGGCATGGACATTCCAACAGGCTACGCCAGCGTCTGCGTCGAGCAAATAGTAGATGCCCAGTATGAAGGTCTAGAGCTCGACTTCCCGGGAGGCGACGGGGAAAAGACATTGGCAGATGCGCTTCATGGGATCATTCTATGGAAGAAACGCTACATCATTATTTCCCGCACGGAGCCATCTCCTCAGACCTCAAGACCGCTCCCCGTAGATCCCGAGCAGCGATCTTCTCCTCATACCTCGAGACCGGCATCTCCTGCTCCAGGACCGTCGCTTCCATCTATATCAAGGTCTCCATCTCCACCACATCCTGGTGCTGGGAGCGACGACGACAATAACAACACCCCTCCCCGATCACCGTCGCCGGCACCAAGAGCGGCCCCCTCGAAGGAACCTGCAGCACCACTCAAGAAGTCACGAGCACCGCCTCCCAAGCAAAGATAGCCTCGAAAGAAGAAAACAAAGGTCGACCCTGAAGTGGCTCGCAAGGAACACTTTGAGGCAATGTCTCATGCGGAACAGTGGGCAGAAATCCAACGAGAGGCCAGTGAGTGGTTCAAGAAACAAGCCGAATTAAAAAAGGCAAGGGAGATGGAGCCACCGCCAGTAAGTCGGCGGGATTTAAACTTTTTTATCAGGATGGAGGAAGGAGCCAAGAAAAGGATACCACTCTTGTCAAACTATGAACGGGCTCTAGTAAAGGCTGATGAAAAGGATAAAAGAAAAGGAAAATCATCCTCCAGCGGTTCAGTCCCCGACCTCAGCCATTTATCAAAGAAAGATGCTCAACGGGTAAAAGCAATGCCCTTGGATCAACAAGAAAATATATTGAAGTTCATGGAAGAAACAGGTCTGGGACTTGATGAATGCATAGGGCAAGTCGAGATGCCAACTGCACCGCCCCCTGAGCCGAGATGGCCTTATGAGCTAGGCAAGCCTCTAGTGAAGCCGGCAATGGTACGGAAGCTGTCAACAAAGATGTACGAATTCCATCAATGGTACATGACGGCATCCGCCAAATCGAGGGAGATGATCGGCATGAAGGTAAAACCGATAGATTTTCACGGTGAAGGGGAGAAAGTGCTGTGGCTAGACTTCAAGGATATATACGAAGTGTACCATCATGATGCCCTGGACGTCTCTCTGATCAACGCTTGGATTCTGTAAGTGTCCGTTTATTATCTCTACATGTAAATTTTGGCGTGCGTCACCGTACTAACTTCATCTTCCATTTCATGTAGGATGCTAATTCAGACATGCCGCCGAGAGGCGTACCTACATGTAGGCTTCATGGATCCATCTGTAGTTAACCAACAACAGATACAATTAGCGCCGGAAAAAACCTTTGCCGAAATATACAATTTCCTACACAAACAAACATTCAAGGACTTCATACTACTTCCATACAACTTCAAGTAAGTGTGTGTATACCGTCTACTTTCGATGTCTTTTTCCTTATCTCTACATGTTAGTTAGCTCTAATATGCATGAACATTTTACGCACGCAGCTTCCACTGGATCCTTATTATAATTGAGCCTGAAAGAAGCCACGTCACTGTCTTTGATTCATTACGGAAAGATCCGGTGGACTACCAAGAATTGCAAGACATGCTAGGCTTGTAATAATTCTGGACCTTTATCTCTATGCAAAAATTTATTTCCTAAATTTTATCCCTGTTACACTATGTCATTCATTATTCTAATCCGCAGCGTATGGAAACAATTCATAAGGACACACAAAGGTCCATTCAAAGAAGATCTTACATGGAACACAGACTTCCCGGTACGTATGAAGTCTGCACATTTATTACATTGTATAACACGAATATTTCATAACTTATTTTTTTTCCGCACTGAAGTGCTTAAGACAGGAACCCGGGAATAACCTATGTGGCTACTACATCTGTGAGCACATGCACAGTTTTTTGGGACCCAAGGGACCGAAGATGACGCCGCACAACTTTAAAGTACGTAAAATAAATATATTACTAGTTAATTATTTTCTAGCTCCTTATATGTATTTGTTCATGTAACATTCACAAATTTCCAAATTATAGATGTTAAATATTCAACAAGGACTCTTGAAGGAAGAAAGAGTAGCGGCAATATGTGAAGGTCTCATTGGATTCATAATGGACGAGGTGGTAAATCCAAGAGGAGAATTTTATTACGATGGACGACAATTAGACACTCCTCTCAGCAACACCACGACGGGAAGATCGTAGGAAGATACTTTGATTTATTTGTATATATGATCGATTTGTACTAATTAAGCTAGTTGAATTGTGTATATGAATTGTGTATAAGGATTGTGTATATATATAGTAGTTGTATAATTACAAATCCCATTCGTTTAAATACTAGTTGATTTAATTCATTCTAAAAAAATCTCAACTACAAGGTTAACAAATTAAAAGGGCCGCGGTACTACTATACGTATACGTGATGCATGCATGAAAAATTCAGGCGTCACCAGTGCCATGCAAGCGCAATTTAGTCCCGGTTGGAATTGAGCCGGGACTAAAGGGGACCCCTTTAGTCCCGGTTGGTAAATCCAACCGGGACTAAAGGGCCTGTCCCGCGCCTGGCGTGGCAGGCCCTTTAGTCCCGGTTGGTGACACCAACCGGGACTAAAGGGGGTCCTTTACTCCCGGTTAAAATACCCGGGACTAAAGACCCCCCCCTTTTGTCCCGGTTGGTTTATCCCGGATGGATATCCGAGAGATATGACCCTTACCAACCGGGACTAATGCTCAGTTTTCTACCAGTGACCGGACTCAACTACACAAACTGCTTTCATACGACACAAATCAACTAGAAGGCTCTTGCTCCGGCATACCAGCCATCCTGATAGAGCTTCTGGTCACCTACGGATGTCGGAGACGATACTTTTAAAAAGTATTGTTGTGTATTGGTGAATCTTTCTTGCCGTTGGCAAATTACATGCCTTTGCAGATCACGTAAGTATGGTCATTTGGTCCAACATGCAACAACCACAGCAACAGCTAGCTGCTTACTCAATCTAGTCATTAGTCAAGATCACAGTAAAAACGCACTCTGATCCATCCGTAGCTACAATGGCATCAGCAGGAACAGGAAGCAGCTAAGGTATATTCCAAATCCTTTGGAAGGTGACGAAGGTATTAGCATGACCACCCCCCTCCGCCGGTGACCATCCCGGTCCCGGCGTCCACCCCGCCCCGCCGGTGGTCACCCCGACCCCGGCGTACACCTAGTCCCGCCGGTGACCACCCCGGTCCCGGCGTCCACCCCGCTACGCCGGTCACCATCATAGTCCCGGCGTTCACTCTGCTCCGTCGGCTCCCTCTCCGGCTCAGGAGACGCTGATCATCACCCCAGTTCCGGCGTCAACACCTCTACGTCGGTATCATTGCTTGATCCGGTGCCCACACCCTGTGTATGGATCACTGGCGCAGACCTTTGTTCGTGAGTGCATCCTTTGAAGCTTCCATCCGGACAACAGCACAGGAGGAAGGTATCTTCGCAGCTTGACTTGGAAGAGGTTACCCTCTTAACATCCTACTACATCTCTTTGCTCTCCGCGTTTGATCTTAGATATGGATCATACAAAATTCAACTTTAGCCTGGGAGAAGACTTTAGTCGGCTGGTTATGAATAAGATTGGTACTCAGGTTACTCTGGATGAAACAAAAGCAGGAAATGGTTTTCACCTGCTGGTGGTGTTTAGCAGAAACAGATTTCGATTATCTGCAGAAACAGTAAACACTTGTCTTAACTCTATTTTGGGAGGAAAAAAGGAATCATTCATGGCAGAAGAATTAGAAGAACAAATCTTCAAATTCAAGGTTTCATCAAGAGAGGTTGGATTTCTGATAGTTAATCAAGGTCTAGTTCTCTGTGATCTATTCAAGCTCTCATTCTTCCTGCTGAATGATGATGGATTTGCCAAGGCATTGAAATTTGCAAAACAGGATTCTGGACCTTTGTATTATTGGCAATCTGCTAAAAAAAAAGAAATCCACGTTGTTGTCCCAGGTACAACATCCTTACTCTCATCTTTTATCTGGAGCCAATTTAACTCCCCTGGGTTTTAGAGGTCATGAATCCAGAAATATTGCCACTAGGCTTAAACGCCCTGTTTCTTATGCTGACATGGTTAGAAACCACCCCAAAACCTTTCCTGGGGAAAAAGTTTCTCTTCATAATAGAGAGATTTCCTCTGGTAGCCCCTCTTCCCATATAGTGCAAAGGGAAAAATTCTATCCTGCACCTAGGAAATCTGTCTTTCAAAGAATGCAAAACTTGCCTAGACAGTCAGTTTTCGAAAGATTACAAATCCCAAGAAAGGCTGCACCCAGATTTGAACCTTGGCATTGGAATAGGAGCAAGAGACAGAAAATCTCTGATCCAAGATATCCCAGATACCCCAGGGCTAACATCTCGGAATATGTTCATGCTTGGACTGAAAAAGACCAGCTCCCATCTGCCAACCGCTCAAGGAGGTTCTCACCTCATTGGCTGACTTGTTGGCACTGTAATCAAGTAGGACACAACTTCCAAACCTGCTCTAGGAGGTTAAGCCTTCAAAAATTTACGGCAGCTTTTGCCTCGAGGCCTGGCAGTAGCTTTTCCTCGGTAATTGACGAAAACGGTTGGCCAAGGGATATTGGGCTGCGTTGGTTTAAAGCAGGCCAAAAAATGTCTACTGGGATAGCCCAAGAAAGCCCACCGGGCACTATTCCCCTAAAAAATTTGGGGAAAATTGAGTGGAGAATACGAGGAGACACTCCTTCTCCTTCCTCCTCGTTGCCACACAGTACTCCACAGCAACAGCCTGACCCAAATCAAGAACTCCTCCATCCTTCCCTTGCCGAGGATAGAGAGCAAGAACACTCCGCCACCAGCATGGCCTTCCTAAATGTGGATCCAGAACCACTTATGTTCCCTGGCTTCAATCGAGTCTTGGTTCAAGGACGACCCAAGTTCACCAGGGTGGTCACTCCAAGAAGCTCTCCGGCGAATGAAGATCTTGCGATCGTCACTGTTTCAAACTTCCCCCCTGGTGAGATTCCATTCAATGCTGTTCAACAAGCTATAGTTGGGTTGATTGAGGATGATTATGAGCTTCGTATCAAAGAAATCCAAAGAAGCCCTTTTCACAGAACACAAGCTTTTGTCAGACTTAATAGAGTCACTAATAGAGATGCTCTAGTGCAGCATAGTCCACTTCAAAGCAATGGTCTTTCATTTGTTTTTGTCAGGCATAATAGAGGCCCCAATGCCAGGAGAGTGCTATTCAATAGAGAATGTTGGCTACTCTTGATTGGTTTTCCAATAGATTCTAGAGATATTGAGGACATCCGAGATGCTATAAAATCTTTTGAGAGATTGATTTGTTGGCAGAAAGACAATGTCATGGCTAGGGTGGTTGTTAAAGTCAGAGTCACAGAACTGGAAGATATACCACACTACCTGGTTTTTTCAGAGGGGGACGACTTTGAAGGAATTTCAACCACTGTTCAAGTAGAAATCATGCAGCAAAACATGCTTGGAGGGCAGCTACCAGATGAAGACATTCCCCCTCCAGGCTATGATGATGATTTTGTGTTTCCAGGGCTACAGGCACATAATGCAAATGACAACCATCAGATGCCCCAGCAACAAATCCAAGTTCAGCAAAATCCACCTATGGATGCACAGATGCATAATCATCAGCAACAGGTAGCTCTCCCAGACTTGAATGATGATCCAGAAGAAGAGGATCATATACAAGAACAAATGCAGCAACTCATGGAGGACTTGGAAAATCAAGCACCAGAACAGATGGAACTGCAACAGGATCAGCAGCAAGAAGTTATGGATCTCCAGCTTAGTTTGTCCTTATCTTTACCACCCAACTCGAGCAACAGCATAGAGGGAGGAAGAAAAGGCTCAGAGAAAAGTGTCGAAGGAACATCACACCAGCAAGGACATTTGAATGAACAACCTGAGATAGTGTTGGGACTTCCCGCCATAATCAATATGAATATTCAAGGGGAACAGCATATGGGCCCACAACATGGAGAAGAGAATGTTGGAGCAAATTTCTTCCTACCAGACTTTCTTAACCCCATCCAACTTAACTAGGAAGAGGGGGAAGAACAAGGGGCTCAGATCAACATGAACATTGATGTCAACATGCTCATCACCCAAACAGACTACAATAATAGGATGGACCCAGGATGGGCTGCAAGGGTTGGCAAAGCAAAGGTAGACAAGGCAGAAAACCCAGACTGGCAACACATCTGGGCACATCTCTTCCCCACCAACGACACTCCTAAACAGGTGACAACAATACCTGCTGATTGGGCACCCTTTTTCATTAATAAGCTCTCTACACCTTCTAGATTTGATTGGGCCAGAGCCTTTCTTACATCAAATGCTATTGCTCTCTTGTCTTCAAGTGCTACAAATCTCAATATGATATCCTTCCAATTACCAATGGCTTGCTCTCAACATGATCTACCTAAATGTTCCCTGTCAGAACTCAAAGATAATGAATCTAATGAGGATTCTCCTGCTGATAACCCCTGTCAACAGAAAAAAATGAGAAGAGAAGAGCCTCAAGTGGAGATACAAGCTCGGCGCAGTCCAAGAATTCGACTACGCAATGCCGGCTTCAAACACTCCAACTGTACCTCCAAGAAATGTCTTGCATGTGCTACAGTCCCACCCACCCTATCAAGTAAAGCTATGATGACGGTTGGAACAGATCATTGCAAGATCAGTAAAGAAAAGCTGACTGAGGAGGCGCTCAAAACAAAGAAACAGAAGCAGGCACCAATTGGGGCAGGAAGATCTGCTGAATCAAGGAACAAGGACTCCATAGAGGAGGGGGAAGGATCCACAGTCTGAAGAAGAAGCTATCAAGCTTTTTGGACCATCTGACAGCTTTTGTCTTTGTCAAATGCTAGCAATTTGTAACAGAACTCGAAGGGTCAGGAGTGGAGACTTTTGTATCTTCCTAAACTTTATGTCGTTATTTTGTGATCATAGTGATCGGCAGACCAGGAAAACAAGGGTGGTAACAGTTTTTGTGATGGAAAAGACAATCCTTAACATGGCAACATTCTATGATAACCTTGCTTGTTGGTTTTTTCAATCTTTTTGTACCTTGCTAGATGGGATTCTTTTGTCAGCCTCTACAATAGGTTTCCTAGAGGTTTTATTTACGAAATTCTGGCCTCTGCCTCAATGACCGAACATCTTTAACTCTTATCATGAATCTAATGAATCGCTCACAAGGGAAAAAGGAGTGGAAGATCTTGTCTTGGAATATTAGAGGAATAAATTCAGATGCAAAATGGAATGCAATCAGGAGCAAAATCATAGAAGCAAGGTGTGATGTGGTATGTCTACAGGAAACAAAAAGGGATTCTTTTGACCAGGCTTACATCAAAAAATTTTGTCCCCCCCAGCTGAATGAGTTCTTCTATAACCCATCTGTTGGGTCCTCAGGGGGATCTATCATCATCTGGAATAACTTGAAATTTGATGGTGTTCTGGAATTTCAAAACTCTTATGCACAGTCTATTCTCCTCACTTGTAAAGGGACAGGGGAATCCTGGTACTTGTCAAATATCTATGCACCTTGCACTACTGAAGGAAAACGAGAATTCATACAATGGTTCAAAGCAGTGGAGATGGGAGAAGAAGACAAATGGCTAGTAGTAGGCGATTTCAATCTCATAAGAAGACCAGAAGACAGGAATAAGCCTGGAGCCAACTGTCAGGAGATGTTAGCCTTTAATAACGCAATAAGCAAGCTAAGATTGGTAGAACTACCTCTAAAGGGGTGCAGATTCACGTGGACAAATAAGCAACATAACCCCTTGCTGGAAAGATTGGATTGGTTTTTCACCTCAAAAGCTTGGACGACCTGCTTGCCCAATTCCTTTGCAATAGGACTTTCTAGAGATATCTCAGATCACACGCCATGTGTGATAACAGCCCAAACAAGCATGCCACAATCATCCTCCTTCAGGTTTGAGAATTATTGGTTACAACATGAAAGTTTTCTGCCTATTTTACAGCATGCATGGAGCCTACAATCCCCACAAGAGGACCAGGCTATGAAGATTATTGGAAAACTTAAAAAGCTAAGAAGGATCCTCAAAATGTGGAAATCGCACTTACCAAGTCTAGAGAAAACTATACAGAACAACAAATCAACTCTACAATTCATGGACCTAATAGAGGAGTCAAGAGATCTCAGTATAGAAGAATGGAACTTTAGACATTTGGTGGAACAGAATTTGGAACAGCTACTTCTTCAGCAGAGAACTTACTGGAAGCAAAGGGGGAAGGTTAGATGGATAAAAATGGGGGATGAATGCACAAGATTTTTCCATGCACATGCATCTATCAAGAAAAGAAGAAATACAATAACCCATCTAAGAGATGAAGGGGGTACTCAAACAACTCAACATGAAGCTAAAGCTGACATACTATGGAAATCCTTTAAAGAAAGGTTAGGGGTATCAGAATACACACACATGTATTTCCAGCTACAAGACTTATTCCAACAGGAGGATAACCTGGACATTCTGGATGAACCATTTTCAAAGGAAGAAATAGATAAGGTAATCACAGAACTTCCAAACGATAAGTCGCCTGGGCCGGACGGATTCAATGGAGAATTTATCAAAAAAAGCTGGCAGGTTATAGCAGAAGATTTTTACAAACTTTTCCAAGACTTCTATGACAATAACATTTGCCTACGAAGTATCAACTCCTCATATATTACCCTCATCCCTAAGAAAGAAAGCCCGATGGATGTGGGAGACTACAGACCCATTTCGTTGCTTAACTCGTCTCTTAAAATAATTACCAAGCTTCTGGCGATAAGATTACAACAAGTGATCAAGAATATGATACATCAGAACCAATATGGCTTCATTAAATCCAGGAGCATTCAAGACTGTTTAGCATGGGCCTATGAGTACTTACACATCTGTAATAAATCAAAAAGGGAACTGATCATCCTCAAATTAGACTTTGAAAAAGCGTTTGATAAAATTGAACACAAGGCCATTATAGAAGTTTTGAAGCACAAAGGGTTTGGGCCCAGATGGTTAAATTGGATCCAAGATATCTTAGCAACAGGAACATCTTCGGTTCTACTAAATGGAGTCCCAGGGAAAGTAATCCACTGCAAAAGAGGAGTTCGGCAAGGAGACCCACTGTCTCCACTTTTATTTGTCCTGGCAGCTGATCTTCTTCAAACCATAGTAAACCATGAAAAAGACTTAGGCAGTCTCAACCTTCCCATTCCTCAGGGAGCAGGGACAGACTTCCCCATAGTCCAATATGCTGATGATACACTGCTATTCATGGAAGCCTGCCCCAGACAGCTTTTGAAGTTGAAAGAAATCCTGCACATATTTGCTCTGTCGACTGGGCTCAAGGTTAATCACGGAAAATCGACAATGATGTCGCTGAACATCACAAATGACAGATTAGCCAGCCTAGCACAGATCTTTGAATGTCAACACAGTTCATTGCCTTTCACATATTTAGGCTTGCCTCTGGGAACGACCAAGCCAAACATGGAGCATTTCATGCCTCTCCTACAACGAATTGAAAGGAGGCTAAATTCCATGTCCATGTTCTTAAGTCAAGGGGGAAAACTAGAAATGGTCAACTCAGTTTTGTCCTCATCAGCTGTGTTTTATATCTCTACCATCAGACTTCACAAAGGGGTGATAAAACAGATTGATAAGTTTAGAAAGCACTGTTTATGGAATGGAGCAGATCCAAGCTCCAAAAAACCTTCAAAAGCAGCATGGCCAATAGTATGTACACCCAAGGATTGTGGGGGCCTGGGAGTTATCAATATTTATGCACACAATGAAGCCCTCCTTATGAAGTTTCTACACAAATTCTATACAGAAGCAGATACACCATGGGTCAACTTGATCTGGAACAGCTATTATCACAATGACACACTACCTGGAACACAGTCCAAAGGATCCTTCTGGTGGAGGGATGTCCTTAAGTCGCTCGACAAATACAAGGGCATAGCCTCGGCTACGATAGCAGATGGCTCAACAGTCTTCTTCTGGCATGATCTCTGGAATGGAATAATACCAAGTCAGACTTACCCAGAGTTGTTCTCCTTTGTCAAAGAAACTAACAACACGTACAAGACAGTATATGGAAGGACCAACTTCATACAAAACTTCAGCCTTCCCCTCTCTGCCGAGGCACATAGGCAATACTTGGATTTGCAACAATTTATTGAGAGAATCATACCAATAGCAAACAGAGATGTCTGGTCATACACATGGGGAACAACGAAATACTCATCACAGAAAGCATATAAAACAATCATTGGCCACCGTATTGTTCATCCAAGCTTCAAATGGTTATGGAGGTCAAAATGTCAAAAAAAAACACAAATTATTCTTCTGGCTACTTCTCAGAGACCGACTAAACACAAGAGACCTTTTAGACCGAAGACACATGCAGCTCGAGTCACAAACTTGTGAGATGTGCATTTGGCAGAAAAGAGAAACAGTTAAACACCTTTTCTTCTGCTGCAGATTTGCCAAAGCTTGTTGGAACAGTATAGGGATAACATATACCTCCACAAGGACGATTCAGAATATTATCTTACAAATTAAAAACAAGCTACAGGTTCCCTTCTATATGGAAATCATCATTTTGATAGCTTGGAGCATATGGACAACAAGGAATGGATGGTTTTTCAACAATTTGGCTCCATCTCCTGGGGTTTGCTTGCAAAAATTCACGTCGGAATTCAAAGACATTTTACTAAGAGTAAAGCCAAGATATTTGCAACAAATGGAAATTTGGCTCCATCTGTTCGCCGTTCATTAGCAAGGGCTCTTTGTTTTGTTTTCGTTACCGGTACTCTTGCCTACCTTCCTTTGCTTTCTAGGTCTCTCTTTCTTTATTTTGTTTATTCCTTTTTTTTTACCTGTTCTATTTCTATTTCTCTTTGTTGACTCTTTTGAACTTGTAATGCTTCATTTCTAATTTAATATAACCAGTAAGGGGCCCGCACCCTTCCTGTTTTCTCAAAAAAAAATCAACTAGAAGCCGGCCGGAATCCCAATGGAGATGAAATGATGCTAAGCCTTCCTTCTTCGTCTGGTGGAGTTCAGGACGCGTCGGCTACTCGGCTGTATTTGCGTGAAGCAAAATACCATTTTGGGCAAGGGCCGAAAATGTCCGCAACATGGCATCTGAAGCCCGTGGGCCCACCACGAGCTTGTAGTTCTCAAGCATCAAGCCACCATTTCTTTGTGGCAACTACTCATCGCACTTCATGGGGATCAAGCGACAAATCTATTGGCAAAACCTCAGTAGGTGAACGAGCTGGATATATATACCCACGCTTGGGATTCATGCCTTATAGTGGTAATAGAATCTCCTGATCAACGCAGAAAAATGCAAAAGGAACAAAATTTGGCCATTTGATTGGTTTGAATAGCTATTGGGATTTGCAGCCATACACAAATAGCACCACTTGATTCATCGTGGGGAAGAAACATCTTCATAAAAAATTCATAAAAATCCATTATGATATATATGTACTAGGGCATAATAAGTTTAAGCGAGCAAGCCATCAAGCTTAATTACGTGCTACAGTACTGTATCAAGCACGTACGAAAGATCTCATACGAATCAACGAATAAGATAGATAGATAGATGTCAGAGGCATAGTACTAATAATAGGATTATCTATGATATTAAGTACCCTTGTCTTCCTCGCCAAAAAAAAAAGGAAACTTATCATAGAATGCATAAACACCAGTGGAAAACTCGGTATTCGTCCCGAGACTTAGTACTGGGTGGTTTTTGAACCGGTACTAATACTCAGCATTAGTATCGAGTCTAACGGCTAGTTCCTAGGAGCCCCCCTGACCCCCTTTAGTACGGTTGGGGGCTTCAACCGTACTAAAGGTCACCCATTAGTACCGGGTGGAGTCTCCACCCGGTACTAATGGGTGACCTTTAGTACCGGTTGGAGTCCCCAACCGGTACTAACTTCGCTCCTATAAATCAAGCGTCTTCTTTCTCCTGCTCGAGCCATTTCCTCCAGTTCAAGCTTCATCCATTCATGGCGAAATAGGGGAGGTGCTGCCAGATTTTTGACCATTTCATGGGGATTTCACTCATTCAAGTGTTCTAAAGGTTAGAAACTTCATCCTCCCTTCATACATGGTTAGTATACTAAGTTTTATGCTTTAGAGCTAGAGTAATCTGTGACTTTTAGAATAAGGTATAATGGAGAAATTTTTTATTTATATGCATGTGTTATTTAGAGCTCATATTTGTGATTTTTAGAATAAGCTATAATTTTTTAGATGCTATGTTGTGTATTAGTCAAAAAATTAATATGAGGTTAGAGGAATAATTTCATAGTTTAGTATTTTACAAATATGAGCTAAATAAATTATGGGAAAAAATATAATTTGTTTGTATTTTAGTTATTTGCAAATATGAGCGAGATAAATTGTGGTACATAGAGATAATAGGATAAAATAGAGGTATGTAATTAGTTATTTTTAGAATAAGCTACAATTGAGAAAGTTTTTATTTATATGTTATGTTTGAGCTAAATAATTTGTGGGGAAAAAATAATTTGTTCATAGTTTAGTCATTTGCAGATGAGCTAAATAAATTGTTGTACTTAGAGATGGCTACTGCTACTGGTGGTAGTGCCGATGGTGGGGATGATCATTGTTCCTCTCGCGGCAAGGGGAAAATCATAGTTGGCCCTCATGATAAGCCTAAGAAAATGAGCACGTGGGAGAGAGCAATGCTTTGTTATTTGGAAAGATGTCATGAAGATGCTATTGCGGTGGGTGAGGAACCTCCTTTTGGTGGTCGTTATGCTCCACCGCCAGTCCCGGGTGTTTCAAGTCCACTGAGTACTACGGTCGTAGGAGGCACAAATAAACCACACAATGAGGCTGGGTCACTGAAACCTTCGTCTTCGCCGCCTAGGGATGCTTAAAGTCCTCCCAGATAGTACTCAGTTGATGGTTTGTTATAGTGTATTATGTTGTTTGGGTTTGAAATTTAAATGTGTGTATTTCTGTCTAAAATTTCAGCAACATTTGAATTTAATGGTATTTGTATCATATTTGTATCATATTTGTTATGCTTCATGTATAATTCTATGGATGATCAGAATATCTTTGGTTCGGTAATACTTTGTAGGTAGATCGGCAATGGATGTACAACACGGATAAATGCTCCATGGAGTATATTAATGGTTTGCGTGGTTTTCTCGATCTGGCAGAGTTCAACAAGTTGTCATATGGTTTCATTTATTTTCCATGCTGAATTTGCAAAAATGAGAAGGATTACTCATCCAGACTATTTACACCCACATATATAGTTTGGGGTTGATGCCTAACTATTTTGTTTGGACCAAGCACGGGAAAGAGGAGTTATGATGAAGATGATGATGATGAAGAAGATGATAACTACATTCCTAACTGGACTCAAGGAGGTACCTTTGCAGATGCTGCAATGGGCGAGGCTGAAGAAGAGATGATTGCAGAAGAATATCCTACCGATGATTTAGGTCAGGTGTTGTGACATGCAAAGGAAGACTGCGAGAATGTGAAGGAGTCAAAGAAGTTCGAGCGTATGTTAGATGATCATGAGAAATTGTTGTACCCAGATTGCAAACATGGGCATAACAAGTTGGGTACCACACTAGAAATGGTGCAATGGAAGATAAAAAATGGAGTTTCTGACAAGGGTTTTGATGAGTTAATAAAAATTATAAAGAACATGCTTCCCAAGGGGAACGAATTGCCATTCTCAACGTACAAAATGAAAAAGTAGCTTCTCCTAATTCTGTGAAGTGATTCTCCATCCTAATTTTTAAAGTTTCGACAAAAACCAATCTAATATTTTGCATCTTTTCTTTTCTTCTTTTGCCTTAACTTTTCCAATCCCAATCTGCTATTCTTCCTTCATCTCGACGACGTTTGAAGGTGTTCTAGGTGGCCTGCCGGCCCTATAACAACCCTACATGCGCCTGCCCTGACAGGATCCCTCTCGGGCGAGTGTTCATCGATCTACCGTCGGTCTTCCCGACAACCGGTCAGACCGGTCGTTGTAACCGGTCAGATTGGCCTGCACCGAGGTGCTGCAGTGAGCCCCTCCGCGAGCTACACGATCATGTGCGTTCATGTGTTGGCCTAAAAAAGCGTCAACACAAACTATGATAATCTGCAATTGTATGCTAACAACAAAAGGAAATCAACTTTGGCCACTCATTTATAAACAAGTGTTTGGATGGGCCATAAAAATAATTAATATCAATGGATTCTTGTCACGTAAAAACATCTTCATATAACACCAGAAAGTAAAGTAGAAACAGGTTGGAGGGTTCATTCGTAACCATCCGCAGGCACCCCTTGCGGGAGTAGTAGGAGCACCCGGGAAGGGCGGCATGGACACTGGTACGCACGTACCAAATTGAGAACCCACCTGGCCACCTGGGCCGCTGATCTTCAGCCTTGCACGAATGATCGATCCTGCCACAAAGGATGTCCTTGTGTTCTTGTGTATCTATATTCTATATAAAGAGGTTACAGATCAGAGTTGCTCAAAATGGCAGAAATACAGACCTGCACGAGACTCAGTCCACCACCCTCACAATGGGTTGGTTTGGATTCCGAGCAAGCTGTTCCTGGATTTTCTTCTTCAGTTCACCTTTCTTGCGCCTAGCTTCCTCGTTGATGGTTATTATTTCTCCACGCCAGTACATATAAACATCGAGCTGGACTTCGTTGATGCTTTGGAGAATATCTAGCCCAGAAAAGCAAATCTCATTATTTGCAACCCCTGTGACCTGCAGCCACTCAAGTTTGGGCATTGCTCCTTGCTCAAACTTTACCGATTTGACCTTGCTTATTACTCCAAAACTGAGCACCCTGAGGCTTCCAAAAGCTATTCCAGCCTGCGATGATTTGAAATCAAGTTCTTCACCCTGAAGCAATGACCAGTGCCAAGACAGAACTAGAATTTCCAGCTTCGCTAGGTTCCCAAGGAATTCCATAGCAGCATCGTGCTCCAATAGCCTGGTCCTCGCTAGTTTCAACTTCACGAGATGCGGGAGCTCCTTGATCCATTCCGGCAACGTTTCCAGATTGCCGTAGAGCTTGAGGCTCTGCAGGTTTTCCGGAGGGGAGGATATTCCATCCAAGCAGCCACGCAAACCTCGCTTCCCTGCTGAACGCACCGACAGCGATTCCAGCCTGCTGAGATTGGAAACAGCGGCACGAAAAGCCGGGCCATTCTTCCTGTTGATGCCGGTGACTCCTAACTTGCGCAATCCAGTGAGCCTTTTGATGTCCTGTAGAACGGCATTTCCCCTTCCAACATTCACTTCCCTCAATGTGTGCAACTCTTTCAGTTTTCTGGTCCCCCATGGCACCGTAACGCTTCTTTCTTCATCAACCCCCATCATGACAGCAGGGAATTTCACGCAGCAAGCGAAAGTGCATGCATCACGCCTTGTGAGGGCCTTATGGAGAGGGCCATGAATGTCCCCAAGAAGTGGTACGCAACATGTTGCACATTGACCCGCCCCCCAAAGACACCTTCTCGTTAAACTGTCCTTTGCCTCTGTTACATAATCTGTTCTCCGACCAGCGTGGATGTACTGTAGCTTCCAAAGCTTGATGATGGTTTTGGGCAGAGCCCTTACCCGTGTACCTCTGACGTCTAGCACTTGGAGCTGTCTCAGGTTGCCCAATGAATCTGGCAGTAGATCAATACGAAAACATCCTCGTAGAGAAAGGTATTTGAGTTGAATAAGCTTCCAAATATGATCAAGCTGATGGTATTTTAGATCATCTATATCTTCTAAGTCGAGCACTCGTAGAAGCCTCATCTTGTCAGAAATGTAAAATGGTCTGAATTCTCCGAACACGGTTAGTGATCGTAATCGTGACAGATCAACTATTCTCTCTAACTCACTCTGATCTCCTTTCCAGTTGCTGCTTATTGCAAGATGACGAATTGCGCCTAGGGTACTCAAGCCACATCCTTCCTCCAGTCTAAAAACAAGGTTTTCCTCCATTGACTTTGAGATGGCAATGTCACGGATGAGATCATGGACTTTGCAAGAGTCAATTGATTTTCTACTGCGAACTGATTGTTGAAATGGTAAAATCATGCTTCTGTATTTGAGTTGTGTAAAGTAATTTTCAGCCATTTCATTGGCAGACTTGCCACGCCTCTCGTGTGAGTACCCTTCTGCTGTCCATCGATGCACCAAACGCCTCTGGCTAATGATGTGGTCCTCAGGAAAAATGGACAGATATAAGAAACATGACTTGAGTTCATAGGGTAAACCATCATAACTTGTCTGAAGGACGGTTCTTATCATCCCAAGCTCTGGATTCATCTCTAACTCAGCACTGATATTTTCATTCAACTTTCTCCACTCAGCTCTAGTCTTTGGCCGGCTTGCCAAGTAGCCACCTATTGTAACTATTGCAAGGGGAAGTCCACCACACTTCTTTAGGATTTTTTTTGTTTCTTCAAACAACTCAGGATTCTTCTTAATCAAATCTGTTGCCTTCACAAGGGGAAGTCCACCATACTTCTTCAAGTTTTGGTTTGCTTCTTCAACGAACTCTGGATTCTGCTTAACAAAATCTGCAGCCTTCCCAAATACCTAATTTTAATGCAATTTAAGTATTTTAGTACTCTAATCCAGAAAATAAATAATTGTGCATTACTTGTTGATATTTTGTTTGCTAGTGATAGGCGCACGATTGGTTGTGCACAGTGATAAACACATATTGAAACAACAGTTTTCGTGTGAAACTTGGTGATATATAAATTTTTTTTGTAAGTTTGGCTGAAACTTGTCCATTATTCTTTTATAAAATATTGCTGAAAATTCCCACAACTTCACGAACTTTCTTGGGAGTTGCCTTTCATAAAACGTGCCCATTATTCTTTTAATTTTTTTCTGTAGTAGACCATCTGTGATGAGAGCTGTTAGTTTCCTTTAATCTAACATATATGAATATGATGATCTGAGGTATACGAGATCGGTTTACAGTAGAGTTGAAGCTATGTTTTAAGGAAATTTCCTAAATACTAGGGAACTACTAAGTTTCACCTTAGTGTTTTAGATGGCTTCAACACCAGAATTTGGTCCCAGAGTTTTATACCAACACTTATGCTTTAGGGGTTATATGGATATAAGTTAAGAAATTTATATGTTTTGAGGCCTCAAGATGACAACTGACTTTTGTTTATACCATATAATTATAATCAGTTTAATTTTGAATTAGGGCTACTCTACCCATAAGTTACATTCGCGTTTTTTTATAATTTTCAAGTAATAAGAGTGTAATAAAAATTCAACTATTAGATACCTGAATATAACACTTGATCCTTTTGTTAGTATGAAGTTAGATCTAAGTTGAGTTAATATCTTGAAATTGGATAGCTGAAAATATAGTCCTAGTCCTAATAGTAAGGATAAAAAATGCTTGAGTGACATATATATAGTCCTAGTCGTAATATTAAGGATAAAAAATATACAAGGACATTCACTCAAAGTGAAATATGACACACCACGTAGCAACAACTCAAAACAAATGTAGGCTGCGCTACTTGAAAATAATTTAATATACATATGACATCATGTTCTTCTCAAATTGTTATTATGCTAGATTCAAAAAATTTTAACCATTGTAAAAATCCCCAAGTTATTAACATTGCTGCAAAGACCCATAGAAATTTAATACTTTAGCAACCAAATGAAGCAATGAATACTACTACACGATCCGTGGATGTTTTCAGTGTTTTAGTTGGTGGGGGTAATTAATAGTTTTTAAATAATATTATCTTCATAGTCAATTGTAAATACTTTTCATTAATGAAACAAACAAAAAATAAAAAAGATAGTTGACAGTGCTATTGGAAACTCCTAATATTGGAAAAGTCACTTAATATAATGACAAAAGTACCTTCCCTTAAGATCCTAACATAAATGAGAACTATTTTGTTGTTTCACATGGATAAATGACTATGAAAGGGAATTAAACAAATAAGGACAAAAGAAATTAAAGCATTCTCTACCGTGTTCAACAAGAGGACAAAACACATTTTTGCTGTGTTCTGGTGGTGTTTGTGGTCTTGTTTTCTAAAAGGGAGAATGTGCATCATTGATATACTGGGAGGTCAAAATTACGTTATATCTGAATCATGGATGTATAGGTGATTAGCGGCAATAATTGGGATGGCAACAGCCTGTTGAATATCAATGTATTGATCATCTTGGTTCAGTTGTTCAAATGATAAACAAATGTCAAACAATTTGCATGTTCCCATATGTTCCCTGTTGTTGACAGGACCATCTTTAATCTCTACGAAATGCTAGACTGTTGTAGTAATAATGCTATTTAAAATCAAGCAAAAGTGACAAGGTTTCTATTATATTACCTTTAAGCTGAAGAGGTTAAGTGCGTCCTCTTCTTTTAGAACTTCAAGGTTGTGTATTATTCCATATTTCCTGGAACAATGTTTTGCAATGCTTTCCTCCCTTGTAGTCACAATTATTCGGGATGTTTTTTCCATCCAAGAAAACCCTTGTATTATATGGTCCCATTCTTCAATGGATGATAGATCGTCCAGAACAATCAAGCAGCTCTTCTTTTCTAAAAGCCTTTTCAACTCTTTAGTCAAGGCTTCAACCTCCATCATTGCTAATGATTCGGTCCTTTTGGGTCTATTGTTCAACAGTTCTTCCTTCTTAGAAGACTCTTCTTGTAATCGCCCGACTAAACTTCTAAGTAGATCTGCAGGATTGAAAGGACGCATGATTGTGACAAAAGCATGCTTCTCAAACATGTCACTTAACTTTGGGCTTTGATAAATGCCATTGGCTAGAGTGGTTTTTCCAAGACCACCCATTCCCCAAACAGAGATCACCTGACTCTGTTGGCTAGCCTTGTTTGAGATTAATCCTATAATTTTGAATATTTCTTTCTCTCGACCAATCAGTTGAGATTCCTCCAAAGAACCAACACCCGTTCTGATGCGAGTGAGGCTCTTTTTGTCCACCTTCGTTTCATCAACATCCTTACACTGATTCTCTGTTATCTCACTAGGGGCCACTGTTTGGGCATTTGTACTGGTAGTGGCCACATCTGAGTTAGATACTAGATCCATAGAAACCATTTCATTTTGAGAACCCTGAACAAACAGAAAGTACAATTATTGGAAGCAACCTTTAAACTTCATCTTCTTTTTATTTTTTAAGGTTATGTGTACCTATAACAAAAGTACTATATAACCTTTTATGTAATCATGCAGTGAGTGACTATTGGTCATAAATCAATTTAACAAGGTATGAAAATTACAGATAACAAAAATCTGGCCTCGCTGCGGTGCTTAAGTTTTTAATATCTATAAGCCGAAGTCCTAACATAAATGACTAAGGTCATAGTTGAAGACATCAGGGGTAAAGGGTAATGGTTTCAAATGATCCACCTCCATCTGAAATCATAAAACCCATCCAGTTATTACTCAGTAATATGTAGTTTAAACGACGCTCCCTATTGATAGAAATATCTTGGTGTCCTCCTATCTAAATATTTAAGAGTTTAGTGGCTGTGTTTATATTAGCTGTTGAAGAAGCCGTAAATTATAACTTCTTCATCTAATATTCAACGATGAATCCCAAGTTATGTTTATCCTCCCCTCAAGAGATGCTGCGATCAACATAGACTACAGCAATGAACAGATTCAGTATCTTTCCCCTTCATATAGATTTTCAGTTAGCAAATGCAGTGATTTCACAATTTTTCTAGTATATCCATTCATTAAATCTGCTGGAATATCCATCTAAGATTTAACAAGGTATTATTTTTCACATTGACAGTGGGATGTTGCTTTTCAAGCACAGATGGGACAATTGCTTTCGAGATTTATATAATTAAAATAAAGCTTCAAAATTTACAGTTAAGCAAGGAAGCTTATATTCCCTCCGTTTCAAAATTTACAGTTAAGCAAGGAAGCTTATATTGCTTTAGAGATTTTTGCTATGCACCTAAAGGGTTATGCCTAGATACATACCAAACTCTATGTATTTATAAAAGCCAAAACGACCTATAATTTGAAACAGAGGAAGTACTTCATTACACTGCAACTGCTTAAATGCTGTTGGAAAATAATATAATCCTTGATACGTGGATAACTGAACCAGAATAACGATGTCACAGAATGTTACTAAAAATAAAAATATAAGTATTACCTTGTCATAGAATGCATAAAGCGTGTGATCAGCAGACAATTGCTTTAGCTCTGAGGCTTGGCTATCTTGCCCTGCACATAAGCTTGCAACTTCAACTTGTGTTGTTGACACTATGATTCGGCTTCCTTTGTTGTTGTTTGGCAGGCATTTTTCGATCTGGTCCCACTCTTCAATGGTGCAGAGGTCAGTAAGTACAATGAGAAACCTCTTCTCCTTCACATATCCATCGAACTCCTGAACTAAATTGCGCGCGGTTTTCTCTATGTCCAATATATCTTTAAATCCTTCCAATGCAAGAAATTGGTTCACTAAGCTCTGGACAAAGCCTTTTGAACTGAATGGATGAGTCACCCTCACCCATGCTCGGCTGGGAAATTTGCTTTGGGTGTCTGGATTCTTGTAAGCCGCCCTGATGATGGACGTTTGGCCGATATCTCCACCTGTTCCCCACACCGCAATGACTCTAAGGTCATCACCCTCCTTGTTGATCAGTTGGACGAGATCCACTCTCTGACTCTCCTCCTTTGCGGCACGCCTTGCATCATCAACACCGAATATGGCTGCAGCAATGATGCTTGATTGCTCAGTGGCAGCTGTGGCCTTGGATCCGGAGCCCTTGATGAGGCGGTACCGAACATTCCTCTGGCTCACATCCTCAACCTTGGCCCTGAGCTCCTTCATCTTCTTGGCCACACGGCGCCGCTCGAGCAGCGTGCGAGGGAATCGCCACCAAGATGGCCTCTCCACACGGACAGCAAAATCTTGGAGACTGTCCTCGACGTCATAGGCCGTGTCACGGACCTGCTTCACCCAGGTCTTCACCACCTTGTTGTCGCCTCGCTCCTCGTGTGCCTCCATCAGGAAAGACTGCATCATCTCAAGCTCATCCGAGACGAACGCATGATCTCGCTGGATACCGAGCTGCAAGGCTACCTCCTCTGCGAAGGCAGATTTCGCGTAGCCGACCGCTCCATTCAGCACGGACTTGCCCACACTCAGCGCCGTCGCCTCCATCGTTCTGCTGTGTTTCTCCGTGGATCTATACAAGGCTCAAATTTAGAAGCTAAAACTCCGAGGCAGAAAAGGATAGATGGACAGGCGTTGATGCCACCCAGTAAGATGGCAAGTACCTGAATTTTGGTGAACGCACAACCAAGGCAGGGGCAGATCTAGAGGTAAATATGCTGCAAAATACATTCTTGCTGTAATGACAAATAATACTCAACTGAACAGTACAATCTGTGAGAAACTGAAGATCTTTGAAAGTATACCTTCTGTGGCCTATGAGATCTTGTGGCGTGGAAGTAAATACAGCACTCTACTGCTTTGATCCGGCGAGGCTCAAGGTCACGGGACGGCCCACACACGCACGCCCTGACGTGACCCGGCAAGCCAGCAAGGTTGAGGCCAAATGGTGGAAGCGTGATTCCAAGGCAGTAGGCACCGAGATGGCGGTGCCGCCCTCGCCGACGAGCTATGCGGCCACTACTCTTGCACCCGGTCGGCCTGTCGCCGCTCACACTCTGTGGTGTCTTGGTAGTCACCAGTCACTCCCTCGGGGTCAAATTACTATTTGTTTTAGCTAACGAATAGTAATTTGGGGTGGAGGGGGTAGATTTTTTCATTCAGTTACATCCAAAGCGATTGGGTAGCAACCATAATATACTTAACCTACATGGGGCGGTACATTGGCAACAATGAGATACTTAACGAACCAACTACCCTAGTTCCTAACATAAGCTGGTGAGGAGTCAATGTGATCCGCCATATTCTATGTTCAACTTTATCAGTAGGTGTAAGAACCATATTATATTTCATTCAGTCCATTCACGTCTTTTCGTTGGTTTGCCAAACAAATCCCAAGAAATACGATCCATATGTCCTACCACCAAGATCTCCAACACATACAATTTCTAAAAGAGAAAAGGTGCGTCGATTAGGTTGATCGGTGTAACCATCCAGGCACAAATTGACAAAAGTTCGAGGCCTTTCATCAGCCCCCTTTTTTGTGCCCAACTGCCGGTCGCCAAATGCCGAACACGTCAAGAAGACTCACCAAATTTTGTGGTGGATTTTCAGCGGCAAAGCTTCCTGTGAGAGGTACATGAGGGAAAGCGACGTGAATTCGTTGAACACTTCACGGGTGCTGATGCTGTCTATCGGATGAGCATGTGGAATAAGAACAAAGTAGTGTGGATAAGAGCTGAGGTGGTGATAAGCTCTTGGCATCTGCATCTCAAGCACAAAAGTTTAGATGAAACTTAGCTAAACAGGACCTTGAAATGGATGATACTTGGTACCATACTATTTTGAAATTCAGGAAAACAAGACGGAACGCTTTGCTGGACATCTTCCGTACAACGCTTGTGTGCTCTTTGAGCCCCTCCAACGAATCCGGTCATGAGCACTACAAACAACTAGCGCGTATAATTGTGCTCCTTGAAAATAGCTAGTTTAAGACCCCGTTTGGATCAACTTCAGGCTTCCAAAAACTCTAGCCGACCTAATTAAGTTTTGATCTAGCTTTTACAACCTTACAAGCAATCTTTCCTAAAAATTTTCAGTACATTTGTGCATTATGACTTTTAAAAGCTCTAGCTGATCCAAAGAAGCCAGCTTGGTCTAGCTTTTAACAATCCATAAGTAGGCCGTACCTAAGATTTAGAGGTCCTTGTGCTAAACATAAATTAGGCCCTTCATTTACAAGTATAAGTAAATGAAGTGTATTTTTTATTTGATTATATAACATATCATGATTAAGTGCTTGTTGTCCTGATTAGTAGAACAGTAACAGATGAGAGCGCAGGGAGGAAAAATTGAAAAGTGGAAGTATAATTGACAGGAGGATCTTGGAGGAAAAAAAATAAACAAGGCTGTTTTGAGAAAATGAAGCGGCGACCGTTGGAGAGCCGATCTAGGAAAAAGCAGCAAATTGTACTAGTTCCACCTTATTTTGCTGGCTTAGTGATAAATACTAATTATCAATAACCACTGGTAGAGAATTGGCCTTTAGTCCCGGTTGGTAGGGTGCATATCTCCCGAAAATCCATCTGGGATAAACCAACCGGGATAAAAGGGGGGTCTTTAGTCCCGGGTCTTTTAACCGGGAGTAAAGGTCCACGCCAGGCGCGGGACAGGCCCTTTAGTCCCGGCTGGATTCCAACCGGGACTAAATGGCGCCCTGCATGGCACTGCCTGGTGCCTGAATTTTTCATGCATGCATCACGTACGTAGTACCGCGGCCCTTTTGTTAACCTTTAGTAGTTGAGATTTTTTTAGAACGAAATCAACTAGTATTTAAACGAATAGGATTTGTAATTATACAATTACTATATATATACACAATTCTTATACACAATTCATATACACAATTCAACTAGCTTAGAACAAATCGATCATAATTAGCGCGTATTATATATACAAATAAATCAAAGTATATGTCTACAATCTTCCCGTCGTGGTGTTGCTCATCGGAGTGTCTAATTGTCGTCCATCATAATAAAATTCTCCTTTTGGGAATGTTCTATCAATTGATCTCCACTGTGCCCCATCTGCGGGGTGTCTCAGCATCTCATCTTCCTTACGGTCTTCTTTGTGCCATCGCATCAACTTAGCATTCACCTTGTTCCTGAACAAACGCTTCAAGCGTGGTATTATAGGGAAATACCACATCACCTTCGCGGGAACTCTCTTCTTGGGAGACTACCCCTCGACATCACCAGGATCATCTCGCCTGATCTTATACCATAGGGCTTCGCAGACGGGACAAGCATCCAATTTCTCGTATTCATCACCACGATAGAGGATACAGTCATTAGGGCATGCGTGTATCTTCTGAACATCCAATCCGAGAGGGCAAACAATCTGTTTAGCTTCATATGTTGTGGACGGTAATTCATTATTCTCGGGGAGAATCTTCTTGACAATGTTCAACATCCCCTGAAATGCCTTATCGGACACACCATTTTTTGCCTTCCATTGCACAAATTCTAGTGTCGTACCTAGTTTTTTATGGCCCTGCTGACAACCTGGGTACAACAATTTTTGGTGATCATCTATCATGCGCTGCAACTTTGCTGTTTCCTTCTCAGTTTCACAATCTCTGTATGCATCTCGTATCACCTGACCAAGGTCATCAGTAGGGCCATTTTCTGCAAACTTATCTTCATCAGCCTCGCCCATTGTAGTACCTGCAAAAGCTTGGCCTGCAACCCAGTCTGGAATGGTGTGTCATCTTCCTCCTCCTCCTCGCCATCTTCCATTACGACCCCTAGTTCACCGTGCTTGGTCCAAATCAAATAGTTAGGCATGAAACCGTATTTAAACAAGTGGCTGTGAATAGTCCCCCAGTAATCCTTTGAATACTCCTTCTTGTTATTGCATTGGAAGCATGGACAACATACGAACCTATTCCCTGGCTTGTTCGCTTTGGCCACTTCGAGAAAATAATGCAAGCCATCAATAAACGCCTTGCTCCACCTATCTGCATTATACATCCATTGCCGGTCCATCTGCATCGTATTACGCATAAAAATGGATTACACTTGACAATGGATTACGCGTGAAAATCGATTAAAGATCCAAACAACATGGTACAATACAACAACATGAAGATCCAAATACACATATTTAAATTAAAGTTCCAAACAACATGATACAATACAACAAGCCATCCACTGGTTATTATCTAGGAGGACTTTAAGCATCCTTGGACGGTGAAGACGAAGGCTCCGCTGACCCAACCTCATCCTTAGGTTTATTTGTGCCGCCTGAAACTGTAGTACTAAGTGGACGTGAAACACCCGGGACTGAGGGTGGAGCATAACGACCACCAAAAGGAGGTTCCTGACCCGCGGCAACAGCTTCTTCATGACGTTGCTGCAAATAACAAAGCATTGCTTTTTCCAGCGCGCTCTTTTTCTTCGGCTTATGCTGAGGGTCAACTATGATTTTCCCCTTGCCGAAATAGGAACCACGATCGCCCCCACCATCGCCACTTCCTCCAGTAGCAGAAGCCATCTATGTACAAAAATTATTACCTTAACACTGCATAAGTTATTGAACTTGAAGACCGTGATCATCTCGCGAGCATGTCCTCAACTGGGCGGCACCGCACTTCGTCATGAAAGAGGTTAGATGCTACGGAAAAGGGGACACGGTCACGATGTCCGTATCCACTCTTTCTCGTAGAATCGAACCTCCTTCTTGACATACGTTGCTGCTTGGCGGAGAACATCCTATGCGAGATGACCACGGTATGCAAGTTCAACAAGTATGGATTTGAAAAACCTTATTGAATTTGATAAGTTCAACAAGTAGCAGAAGTCATCTATGTACAAAAATTGTTTCCTTACCACTGCAGAAGTTGTTGAACTTGAAGACCGTGATCATCTCGCGAGCATGTTCTCAACTGGGCGGCACCGCACTTCGTCATGAAAGAGGTTAGATACTACGGAAAAGGGGACACGGTCATGATGTCCGTATCCACTCTTTCTCGTAGAATCGAACCTCCTTCTTCACATATGTTGCTGCTCGGCAGAGAACATCATCGCAGAGATGAACACGGTATGCAAGTTCAACAAGTATGGATTTGAAAAACCATATTGAATTTGATAACATAAACCGTCTAGACAAGGTAGCATCATTCTTAAACCACTGCAATAATGCATACTATATATATGACACATCAATCTCCCTCACATTCTAGCTCAAAATACCTCTCCATTTTCTACTTCATCATCACATTCTAGCAAATAATCTTTCCATCTCCAAAGCATAAATCAAAGCATAACACGAGGATGAAGTAGCAAACCTTCACAACACTTGTATTGGCCGAGTGAAATTCCCACGAAAATGAGGGAAAAAACTTCGGGCAGCACCTCCCTTGCTTCGGCACCACCGGAGAGTAGGTGAAGCTCAGCTCTCTCTGTCAATGTGCTGGACTGGCTCGGGCTGGAGGAGGAAGAAAGTCCTCTGTCTTGGCCGTATATAATGGGGATGAGTTTTTATCCCAGTTAAAAACTCCAACCGAGACAAAAAGGAACACCTTTTGTCCCGGTTGAAACTTTTTGTCCCGGTTGGAGGCTCCAACCGGGATAAAAGGGATAAAATGGTGCCGCCACCGACGCCCCCCAGCTAGCCGTTGCAACCGGGACTAAAGGGGGGCCTTTCGTCCCGGTTGCAATTACCAACCGGGACTAACTCTCCCCTCCATTTTTGCCTACCGTGGCACACCCCCTTTTGTCCCGGGCCAACTTTAAACCGGGATAAAAGGGGGCGCATCGAAAGCCAATTCTCTACTAGTGAACAAAATTTGATACCATCAATTCTTAAACCTGACCCGGTAAGATCAAGTAATTTATTTGGTTGAATTTTGAGTTTAATTTGGCTAGATCAAATTCAAGTTAGATAACTAAAAAAAAGTCAAGTTAGAAAATAATAGCGATTGCAAGATATTGGACTTCTTTCTTAGTTCAAAATTGGACCTAGTGATTTCATCTACACAGTAGAGTGTGTGGGTGGATGCCTGGGTGGCTAGATGAAATCACTAGGCCCACAAACGATATGCTTGAGCCTCACTAGCGTCGAGCCTACCATTCCATTCATCTTATAAACTAGCTCACACTTCATAAACTTTAGCTAACGTCATGTCGAAAATTTAGTAGCCTAATCTTTCCATCATGAACCAAAAAAATGCAAACCATGATAATGTGCAATTGTATGCTAACATCAAAAGGAAATGAACTTTGGCCACTCATTTATAAACAAGTGTTTGGATGGGACCTACAAATAATATCATGGAATTCTCGTCATGTACAAACATCTTCGTAATAACATAAGAAAGTAAGTAGAAATAGGTTGAACGGTTCATTTTTAACCACCCACTAGGTACCCCTTGCGGCTGGCAGCTGCTGCAAGGCAGCCCCGCTGATCTTCAGCCTGGTAGGTGTGCTCGAACCTGCTGCAACCGCAAAGTATATAAAGAGGTTACAGATCAGAGTCGTCCGAAATGGCAAAAGTGCAAAAGATATGTCTTTTACGGTATACAATACTAACTTATACTACTGTTCGAAAAGAACTCGTATATAAGGATCCGATGGTTGAGATTAATTGTATACTACTAAAACCTTAAGCTAGGTAGTATGCATGAGTGTATGGGTAGTACAGGGTAGGTTATCTTCTTTCCTTTTGCTCATCGTCTCTTCATTTCCAATCGTTCGCACGCGCACTGGGCTGGTGGCGGCGAGTCCACAGCTGGAGGCAGCGAGGAAGAAGGAGGTCAGGTACGAGAAGATCCGGACCATCGAGAAGGGCCACCGGCGGCACTTCCACGACGACATCACCGTCGTCATGCTGTTCCTCGACAGGTGCAGGTCCGGACCGGAGGACATCGACGGCAGCGCACGTCGACGTCTTCTCCTACAGCCCCGCCGGCGACCACGAGGACCCGACCAGACCCGTCCTGCGTTGAGGTTGATCTCGGATTCTCGGCTGGTGGTCCTCGTGCTATCCAGAGATTGATGAACATACTGTTCTTTCTTTCGGTGCTTGATCCGATCGCTCGCTCTCTAAACGAGAGGTACGCGTGAATCGAGCCGTTTCCCGTTCAAGGAGAATTTGCCTGCAAAGAAATGCTAGTATCGAATCGAACATACTGTGTGGTAAACGTACTGTAAACCTTCATCAGTTCCTTCTTTCGTTTTAAGAGAATGTGAATGTTCTACTGCACTCCAACGATCCTGCTTTCTAGTATCTGTTCTTCCCGGTGTTCTTCATAGCCGCCGGCGGCGAGCTCCTTCAGACGAGTGAGCAGCGAATATTATATGTCGTGCTACCCATACCAAAAAACAGCCTGCACTCTACATTACAACCAGGTGGTAGTATTGTCAAACGTCAGAATTGGTTCGTTTCTATTCCGAGCAAGCTGTTCCTGGATTTTCTTCTTCAGTTCACCTTTCTTGCGCCTTTCTTCCTGTCTTACTTCCTCTATCTTTTCCCTGGTCTCAGGATCTTTAGCAGCTCCTATCCTTCTATAATCCCAGTAAATGTGAACACTGAGCTGGACCTCGTTGATGCTTTGGAGAATATCTAGCCCAGAAAATCCAATCTCATTATTTACTACCCCTGTGACCTGCAGCCGCTCAAGTTTGGGCATTATTCCTTCTTCAAACTTTACCGATTTGATGTACTGTATGTTTGCAAGCATGAGCACCCTGAGGCTTCCGAAAGCTCTTCCAGTCTGCTGAGATCGGAAACGAAGTTCTTCACCCTGAAACGATTGACGAGACAAGCTTAGAATTTCCAGCTTTGACAGTTTCCCAAGGAATTCCATAGCATCATCGTGCTCCAATAGCCTGGTGCTCACTAGTTTCAACTTCACAAGATGCGGGAGCTGCTTGATCCATTGCGGCAACGTTTCCATATTGCCATAGAGCTTGAGGCTCTGCAGGTTTTCTGGAGGCGGGGATATAGCATCCAAGCAGCCATGCAAACCTGGCTTCCCTGACGAACTCACAGATAGTGATTCCAGCCTGCTGAGCTTGGAAATGGCAGCGCGAAAAGCTGGGCCATTCTTCCTGTTGATGCCGGTGACTCCTAACTTGCGCAATCCCGTGAGCATTTTGATGTCCTGTAGAACAGCATTTCCCCTTCCGACATTCACTTCCCGCAATGTGTGCAACTCTTTCAGTTTTCTTGTCCCCCTTGGCACTATAGCGCCTCTTTCTTCATCAACTCCTGTCATGACAGCAGGGAATTTCACGCAGCAAGCGAAAGTGCATGCATCACGCCTTGTAAGGGCCTTATGGAAAGGGCCATCAATGTCCCGAAGAAGAGGTACGCAACATGTTGCACATTGACCCGCCCCCCAAAGACACCTTCTCGTTAAACTGTCCTTTGCCTCTGTTACATACTCTGTTCTCCGACCAGCGTGGATGTACTGTAGCTTCCGAAGCTTGATGATGGTTTTGGGCAGAGCCATTACCCATGTACCTCTGACGTCTAGCACTTGGAGCTGTCTCAGGTTGCCCAATAAATCTGGTAGTAGATCAATACCACTACATCCTCGTAGAGAAAGGTATTTTAGGTGAACAAGCTTCCAAATATGATGAAGCTTATGGTATTTTAGATCATCTATATCTTCTAAGTCGAGCACTCGTAGAAGCCTCATCTCGTCAGAAATGTAAAATGGTCTGAATTCTCCGAACACGGTTAATGATCGTAATCGTGACAGATTAACTATTCTCTCTAACTCACTCTGATCTCCTTTCCAATTGCTGCTTATTGCAAGATGACGAATTGCGCCATGGGTACTCAAGCCACATCCTTCCTCCAGTCTAAAAACAAGGTTTTCCTCCATTGACTTTGAGATGGCAATGTTACGGATGAGATCATGGACTTTGCAAGGGTCAATTGATTTTCTACTGTGAACTGATTGTTGAAATGGTAAAATCATGCTTCTGTATTTGAGTTGTGTAAAGTAATTTTCAGCCATTTCATTGGCAGACTTACCACGCCTCTCGTGTGAGTACCCTTCTACTGTCCATCGATGCACCAAACGTCTCTGGCTAATGATGTGGTCCTTAGGAAAAATGGATAGATATAAGAAACATGACTTGAGTTCATAGGGTAAACCATCATAACTTGTCTGAAGGACGGTTCTTATCATCCCAAGCTCTGGATTCATCTCTAACTCAGCACTAATATTTTCATTCAACTTTCTCCACTCAGCTCTAGTCTTTGGCCGGCTTGCCAAGTAGCCACCTATTGTAACTATTGCAAGGGTAAGTCCACCACACTTTTTTATGATTTTTTTTGTTTCTTCAAACAACTCCGGATTCTTCTTAATCAAATCTGTTGCCTTCACATGGGGAAGTCCACCATACTTCTTCGAGTTTTGGTTTGCTTCTTCAACAAACTCTGGATTTTGCTTAACAAAATCTGCAGCCTTCCCAAATACCTGATTTTAATGCAATTTAAGTATTTTAGTACTCCAATCCAAAAAATTACATAATTGTGCATTACTTGTTGATATTTTGTTTGCTAGTGATAGGCGCACAATTGGTTGTGCACAGTGATAAACACATATTGAAACAATAGTTTTCCTGTGAAACTTGGTGATATATAATTTTTTTTGTAAGTTTGGCTGAAACTTGTCCATTATTCTTTTATAAAATATTGCTGAAACAAATAAGGACAAAATAAATTAAAGCATTCTCTACTGTGTTCAACAAGAGGACAAAACACATTTTTGCTATTGGAAACTCCTAATTTTGGAAAAGTCACCTAATAAAATGACAAAAGTACCTTCCCTTAAGATCCTCAGAAAAATGAGAACTATTTTGTTGTTTCACATGGCTAAATGAGTATGAAAGGGAATTAAACAAATAAGGACAAAAGAAATTAAAGCATTCTCTACTGTGTTCAACAAGAGGACAAAACACATTTTTGCTATGTTCTTTTGGTGTTTGTGGTCTTGTGTTTTCTAAAACGGAGAACGGGCATCATTGATATACTGGGAGGCAAAAATTACGTTATATCTGAATCATGGATGTATAGGTCAATAGCGGCAATAATTGGGATGGCAACAGCCTGTTGAATATCAATCTATGTATGGATCATCTTGGTTCAGTTGTTCAAATGATAAACAAATGTCAAACAATTTGCATGTTCCCATCTGTTCCCTGTTGTCGACAGGACCATCTTTAATCTCTACAAAATGCTAGACTGTTGTAGTAATAATGCTATTAAAAATCAAGCAAGTGACAAGGTTTCTATTATATTACCTTTAAGCTGAAGAGGTTAAGTGCATCCTCTTCTTTTAGAACTTCAAGGTTGTGTACTATTCCATATTTCCTGGAACAATGCTTTGCAATGCTTTCCTCCCTTGTAGTCACAATTATTCGGGTTGTTTTTTCCATCTAAGAAAACCCTTGTATTATATGGTCCCATTCTTCAATGGATGACAGATCGTCCAGAACAATCAAGCAGCTCTTCTTTTCTAAAATCCTTTTCAACTCTTTAGTCAAGGCTTTAACCTCCATCATTGCTAATGATTCGGTCTCGCTGGGTCTATTGTTCAACAGTTCTTCCTTCTTAGAAGACTCTTCCTGTAATCGTCCGACTAAACTTCTAAGTCTAAGTAGATCTGCAGGATTGAAAGGACGCATGATTGTGACAAAAGCATGCTTCTCAAACATGTCACTTAACTTTGGGCTTTGATAAATGCCATTGGCTAGAGTGGTTTTTCCAAGACCACCCATTCCCCAAATAGAGATCACCTGACTCTGTTGGCTAGCCTTGTTTGAGATTAATCCTATAATTTTGGATATTTCTTTCTCTCGCCCAATAAGTTCAGATTCCTCCAAAGAACCAACACCTGTTCTGATGCGAGTGAGGCTCTTTTTGTCCACCTTCGTTTCCTCAACATCCTTACACTGATCATCTGTTATCTCACTAGTGGCCACTATTTGAGCATTTGTACTGGTAGTGGCCACATCTGAGCTAGATACTGGATTCACGGAAACCATTTCCTTTTGAGAACCCTGAACAAACAGAAAGTACAATTATTGGAAGCAACCTTTGAACTTCTTCTTCTTCTTGTTATTTTTTTAAGGTTATGTACCTATAACCAAAGTACTATATAACCTTTTATGTAATCGTGCAGTCAGTGACTTTTGGTCATAAATCAATTTAACAAGGTATGAAAATTACAGATAACAGATATCTGACCTCGCTGCAGTGCTTAAGTTTTTAATATTTATAAGCCGAAGTCCTAACATAAGGTCATAGTTGAAGACATCAGGGGTAAAGGGTTATGGTTTCAAATGATCCACCTCCCTCTGAAATCCTAAAACCCACCCAGTTATTACTCAGTAATCTGTAGTTTAAATGATGCTCCCTATTGATAGAAATATCTTGGTGTCCTCCTATCTAAATTTTTAAGAGTTTAGTAGCTGTGTTTATATTAGCTGTTGAAGAAGCTGTAAATTATAATTTCTTATCTAAAATTCAACGACGAATCCCAAGTTATGTTTATCCTCCCCTCAAGAGATGCTGCGATCAACATAGACTACAGCAATGCACGGATTCAGTATCTTTCCCCTTCATATAGGTTTTCAGTTAGCAAATGCAGGGATTTCACAATTTTTCTAGTATATCCATTCATTAAATCTGCTGGAATATCCTGTAGGATTTAACAAGGTATTATTTTTCACATTGACATTGGGAGATTGCTTTCCAAGAACAGATGGGACAATTGCTTTAGAGATTTATGTAACTAAAATAAAGCTTCAAAATTTATAGTTAAGCAAGGAGGCTTATACTCCCTCCGTTTCAAATTGTAGGTCGTTTTGGCTTTTTTAGATACATGATTTTTGCTATGCACCTCTAGATACATAGCAAAATCTATGTATTTATAAAAGCCAAAACGACCTATAATTTGAAATAGAGGAAGTATTTCATTACACTGTAAATTTGCATATTAATGTGTTAGCCAATCTAGTACCTTTAGCAATTCCCTTTTCAGGCAATTTCTTAAATGCTATTGGAAAATAATATAATCCTTGATACGCCGATAACTGAACTAGAATAATGTTGTCATAGAATGCTACTAAAAATAAAAATAAAAGTATTACCTTGTCATAGAATGCATAAAGCGTGTGATCAGCAGACAGCTGCTTTAGCTCCGAGGCTTGGCTATCTTGCCCTGCACATAAGCTTGCAACTTCAACTTGTGTTGTTGACACTATGATTCGGCTTCCTTTGTTGTTGTTTGGCAGGCATTTTTCGATCTGGTCCCACTCTTCAATGGTGCAGAGGTCAGTAAGCACAATGAGAAACCTCTTCTCCTTCACATATCCATCGAACTCCTGAACTAAATCGTGCGCGGTCTTCTCTGTGTCTAATATATCTTTAAATCCTTCCACTGCAAGAAATTGGTTCACTAAGCTCCGGACAAAGCCTTCTGAACTGAATGGATGAGTCACCCTCACCCATGCTCGGCTGGGAAATTTTCTTTGGGTGTCTGGATTCTTGTAAGCCGCCCTGATGATGGATGTTTGGCCGATATCACCACCTGTTCCCCACACCGCAATGACTCTAAGGTCATCATCCTCCTTGTTGATCAGTTGGACGAGATCCACTCTCTGATTCTCCTTTGCGGCACGCCTTGCATCATCAACACCGAATATGGCTGCAGCAATGATGCTTGATTGCACAGTGGCAGCTGTGGCCTTGGATCCAGAGCCCTTGATGAGGCGGTACCGCACATTCCTCTGGCTCACATCCTCAACCTTGGCCCTGAGCTCCTTCATCTTCTTGGCCACACGGCGCCGCTCGAGCAGCGTGCGAGGGAATCGCCACCAAGATGGCCTCTCCACACGGACAGCAAAATCTTGGAGACTGTCCTCAACGTCATAGGCCGTGTCACGGACCTGCTTCACCCAGATCTTCACCACTTTGTTGTCGTCTCGCTCCTCGTGTGCCTCCATCATGAAAGACTGCATCATCTCAAGCTCATCCGAGACGAACGCATGATCACGCTGGATACCGAGCTGCAAGGCTACCTCCTCTGCGAAGGCAGATTTCGCGTAGCCGAGTGCTCCATTCAGCACGGACTTGCCCACACTCAGCGCCGTCGCCTCCATCGTTCTGCTGTGTTTCTCCGTAGATCTATACAAGGCTCAAATTTAGAAGCTAATGGTGTGTTTGGTTGGTTGTATCATTTGATTCATATATGAAATGATTTAAAATAATAATGATCATTTTGTTTGGTTGGGTGAATTGGACCAACTCATCCAGGATGAGGCTATCCCACTTAATACATTATTCTACTAATTAGAGTGAACCATATGGTACAAGCAAATTGGTTGAACCACCCCATCCAGGATTCATCCATGCATGCATCATGTAATGCATGCAACCAAACACACCCTAAAACTCCGAGGCAGAAAAGGATAGATGGACAGGCGTTGACCCAGCAAGATGGCAAGTACCTGAATTTTGGTGAACGCACAACCAAGGCAGGGGCAGATCTAGGGAACGCACACCGGGTGATCAACAGCACTCACAAGGTAAATATGCTGCAAAATACATTCTTGCTGTAAATACAAATAATACAATCTGTGAGAAACTGAAGATCTTTGAAAGTATATACCTTCTGTGGCCTATGAGATCTTGTGGCGTGGAAGTAAATACAGCACTCTACTGCTTTGATCCGGCGAGCTGGCTCAAGCTCACACGCCCTGACGTGACGCGGCATGCCAGCAAGGTTGAGGCCAAATGGTGTGGATGCGTGATTCCAAGGCAGTAGGCACCGAGATGGCGGCGCCGCCCTCGCCGACGAGCTACGCGGCCACTACTCTTGCTGTCTTGCACCCGGTCGGCCTGTCGCCGCTCACACTCTGTGGTGGCTTGGTAGTCACCAGTTACTCCTCAGGAGTACCCCATGCTGGCTGGGAGCAGTGGACTCTAGATACCTCTAATGGACTTTGCAGGGTGCTTAAATGGTCAGTAGGGATTTTGCACACAAGCACTTGTTGGGGTCGGTTAGCAGCCGCCTGCCGATTTCCGCCTGCCAAAGGAAACTCACCATCTCTCTTTTTTTTAAAAAAAAACGGTCTTTGAAACAAACCGCTTTATTATTGCCCTAGGGACAGATGCATCACAGCATAAGATGCATGAGCAAATAATTAAGTACTCCCTCGGGAGTAGATTTTTTCAATCAGTTAGATCCAAAGCGATTGATTAGCAGATGTCACTATGTCACATGGGGCGGTACACTGGCAACAATAAGATACTTAAAGAGCTAACTGGCCGACGATGCTACCGAAGACTTAACTAATTAGTACTAGTTTTTGTTGGACCAACCTCTACATACACGTAACACAACTGTCCTAGAAATATAGTTGCGCACAAGATAAAATTGCATAACCCAAGCACCTTCTACAAAGGTTGAAATGTTCGCTATACAAACCATGGTCCATGGCATACAAGCTGAGTAAACTCCAAAAGGGTTCTGCATACAACCTAAAACAATCTTACAACAAAGAAACAGACAAACCCAATCACTACCGGAAACAGTTATTTTGCCGAGTGCCCCAGGCACTCGGCGAAGGCCCAATTACACTCGGCAAATGGTTTGCTGAGTGTAACACTCGGCGAAGTCTAGTCGGCAAAGTTTTCCTCGGCAAACAGGCTGTTTGCCGAGTGTCGATCGTCGGGCACTCGGCAAACCTTTTGCCGAGTGCCAAAATACACTCGGCAAAATTAAACACTCGGCACAAAGACGTTAACGGTCTGTCACGGCAACGGAGGATTTGCCGAGTGCCTGATGGCCGACACTCGGCGAATCCGTAAAGTGTGCCGAGTGTATTCTTAAGGACACTCGGCGAAGATTTATCAGTGTGCCGAGTGTACTCCGGAGAACACTCGGCGAAAATGCATGGATCGCCGAGTGCCTGCCACGTGGCACTCGGCGAAGAAGCCCCACCCGCCGTTTTTATTTGACCATTTGCCGAGTGTCGGCGGGCAGGTACTCGGCAAAGGTCTAACGGCCGGCCCAACCCGGTAACGGACGACGCACGTGCGATGCACGCGCTGTTGATTTACCGAGTGTGGCTTATTTGCCGAGTGTCCAGGAGTCGTTTGCCGAGTGCCTTTTTTTTTGCACTCAGCAAACCTCCTATTTGCCGAGTGTATTATGTTCGCCGAGTGCCTCGTTGTATACACTCAGCAAAGACGGTGTTTGCCGAGTGCCGAAAAAATGCACTCGGCACACTTTTTACACTCGGCGAATTTACTGTTTCCGGTAGTGAATGGACAATATCCATGTATACTTCGTTTCAGAAAGGTGTTCCGTTTGCATTATGCTTTAGTGTAGCACCAGGCTAAAATGCAGGACCGTCTTCTCGAGCTCATCACTGATGAATGCCTGGTCTCGCTGGACACCAAGCTGCAACCTGCAAGGCCACCTCCTCTGCCAAGGAAGATTTCGCGTAGCCAAGTGATGCTCCATTCAGCACATACTTGCCCACACTCAGTGCCGTCGCCTCCATAGCTCTGCAAGGTGTGGTTCTCCATGTTTTTTTAGATTAGGGAAATATCCGGTCTTGCGAATGTCTACGACCACATGAAACAAAATGCAGTTCTTAGACCACCATCTGCCACAAGGCCTTACACAAAGTTTCATCCAAACAGAAGATGACAGACACTAGGCCTCAATCCTATTCCTGGAACTCCACCCAAACTTGCTGAAGATTTCCATGATAGCGATCTCCAAATTGCGACAGCTTTGTTTCAAGGTGACCTTCTCTTCCTCATTAGATAGCAGCGACCACCATCTTATTCAGTATATCCCCTGAAGATTATTTGCATAAGAGAGTTAGGCTTGGATCTTTTGAGCACTACATCATTCCTACTTAACCAAATAGCCCAACAAAGACCCGATGCACCCTGATTTCTAAGCTTTACAGAAATAGTTTCTAAGCCAAGAACCAAACAAATTCAATACATTGGTAGGCGGTTGAATATCAAATGTGATATAAACAACAGTCCAAATTGATCTGGCCAAATGACAGTCAAAAAATAAATGTTGAATCGTCTCACTAGAGCTACAGAAGCAACACCTAGTTCTGCCTTGCCAATTTCTCTTTACCAAGTTGTGGCAGACCTGATGCTCACCTCACACATCTGGCCTGATGACTCTACACAGTGACTGAGCTGCCGCCACAGCTGCACTCTTGGCGTATGGTCCTAGAACGAATCCAGATCAAGTGACTGTGCCCATGTGAAGCACACTCAACGTATCGACAGCTCAAAGTGTAACAGAGAGAGGAGCTGGTTTGGACGGATCGATGTCCTATAGCCTTGCGGTGGTTGGGAGCAAAGTTTCCCTTCCCCCGCATGCATGCACTTGAATCCATTATTTTGCAATTCACCAAGCCAAAGATGCCCAAAGAGCTCAGTGAGGCGTTCGATGTAGGCAAAGTACTCACACACTCTGGTGATAATCATACTGCTTATTTGATTGATGGTGGCCTGAGTGCTGAGTAGCCTTTGGTCAGGCTGTAAAGGTACAGTAGCATTTATTTTATGTTGTGGAGTGTACTAGTTGTTGAGACGGGCTGTAAAGATACACCATGTTTGATTACATGCAAAAAAAAATTTGAGAAGGTTACAGCCTGCTTTGGACATGGTAACACTGCAACCACTCCTCCAAGTTCCCTTTCTTCTTTTTTTATTCTACTACACGGAGATCGGCGCAACACCAAGCATGAGTAAAGATGCACGATCGCAGAAAGCTCCTCGTAGTCAAGTTCTAATCCTTCAAGAATGAAAGCAAGCAACAACAGCTTGAAACTGGCTCAGCATTTTGGACTACCAAACTCTGAACAATTAGGTTGATCGGTTTAACCATCCAGGCACAAATTGATAAAAGTTCGAGACCTTTCATCAGCCCCCCTTTTTTTGCCCAACAGCCGATCGCCAAATGCCGAAAATGTCAAGAAGACTCACCAAATTTTGTGGTGGATTTTCAGCGGCAAAGCTTCCTTGAGAGGTACATGAGGGAAAGCGACGTGAATTCGTTGAACACTTCACCGGTATGATGATGTCTATCGGATGAGCAGGTGGAATGAGAACAAAGTAGTGTGGATAAGAGCTGAGGTGGTGATAAGCTCTTGGCATCTGCTTCTCAAGCACAAAAGTTTAGATGAAACTTAGCTAAACAGGACCTTGAAATGGATGATACTTGGTACCATACTATTTTGAAATTCAGGAAAACAAGACGGAACGCTTTGCTGGACATCTTCCGTACAACGCTTGTGTGCTCTTTGAGCCCCTCCAACGAATCCGATCATGAGCACTACAAACAACTAGCGCGTATAATTGTGCTCCTTGAAAATAGCTAGTTTAAGACCCCGTTTGGATCAACTTCAGGCTTCCAAAAACTCTAGCCGACCTAATTAAGTTTTGATCTAGCTTTTACAATCTTACAAGCAATCTTTCCTAAAACTTTTCAGTACATTTGTGCATTATGACTTTTAAAAGCTTTAGCTGATCCAAAGAAGCCAGCTTGGTCTAGTTTTTAACAATCCATAAGTAGGGCCGTACCTAAGATTTAGAGGTCCTGGTGCTAAACATAAATTAGGCCCTACATTTACAAAGTATAAATAAATGAAGTGTATTTTTTATTTGATTATATAACATATCATGATTAAGTGCTTGTTATCCTGATTAGTAGAACAGTAACAGATGAGAGCGCAGGGAGGAAAAATTGAAAAGTCGAAGCATAATTGCAAGGAGGATCATTGGAGGAAAAACAAATAAACAAGACTGTTTTGAGAAAATGAAGCGGCGACCGTTGGAGAGCCGATCTAGGAAAGAGCAGCAAATTGGACTAGTTCCACCTTGTTTTGCTGGCTTAGTGATAAATACTAATTATCGATAACACAATTTGACACCATCAATTCTTTAAACCTGACCTGGTAAGATCAAGTAATTTATTTGGTTGAATTTTGAGTTTAATTTGGCTAGATCAAATTCAAGTTAGATAACTAAAAAAAGTCAAGTTAGAAAACAATAGCAGATTGCAAGGTATTGGACTTCTTTCTTAGTTCAAAATTGGACCTAGTGATTTCATCTACACAGCAGAGTGTGTGGGTGGGTGCCTGGGTGGCTAGATGAAATCACTAGGCCCACAAACGACATGCTTAAGCCTCACTAGCGTCGAGCCTACCATTCCATTCATCTCATGAACTACCTCACACTTTTTAAACTTTAGCTAACGTCATGTCAAAAATTTAGTAGCCTAATCTTTCCATCATGAACCCCAAAAAAATGCAAACCATGATAATGTGCAATTGTATGCTAACAACATAAGGAAATGAACTTTGGCCACTCATTTATAAACAAGTGTTTGGATGGGACCTACAAATAATATCATGGAATTCTCGTCATGTACAAACATCTTCGTAATAACAGAAGAAAGTAAGTAGAAATAGGTTGAACGGTTCATTTTTAACCACCCACTAGGTACCCCTTGCGGCTGGCAGCTGCTGCAAGGCAGCCCCGCTGATCTTCAGCCTGGTAGGTGTGCTCGAACCTGCCGCAACCGCAAAGTATATAAAGAGGTTACAGATCAGAGTCGCCCGAAATGGCAAAAGTGAAAAAGATCTTTGCGGTATACAATACTACCTTATACTACTGTTCGAAAAGGACTCGTATATAAGGATCCGATGGTTGAGATTAATTGTATACTACTAAAACCTTAAGCTAGGTAGTATGCATGAGAGTATGGGTAGTACAGGGGTAGGTTATCTTCTTTCCTTTTGCTCATTGTCTCTTCATTTCCAATCGCTCGCACGCGCACTGGGCTGGTGGCGGCGACTCCGCAGCTGGAGGCAGCGAGGAAGAAGGAGGTCAGGTACGAGAAGATCCGGACTATCGAGAAGGGCCACCAGCGGCACTTCCACGACGACATCACCGTCGTCATGCTGTTCCTCGACAGGTGCAGGTCCGGACCGGAGGACATCGATGGCAGCGCCCGTCGACGTCTTCTCCTGCAGCCCCGCCGGCGACCACGAGGACCCGACCAGGCCCGTCCTGCGTTGAGGTTGATCTCGGATTCTCGGCTGGTGCTCCTCGTGCTATCCAGAGATTGATGAACATACTGTTCTTTCTTTCGGTGCTTGATCCGATCGCTCGCTCTCTAAACGAGAGGTACGCGTGAATCGAGCCGTTTCCCGTTCAAGGAGAATTTGCCTGCAAAGAAATGCTAGTATCGAATCGAACATACTGTGTGGTAAACGTACTGTAAACCTTCATCAGTTCCTTCTTTCGTTTTAAGAGAATGTGAATGTTCTACTGCACTCCAACGATCCTGCTTTCTAGTATCTGTTCTTCCCGTTGTTCTTCATAGCCGCCGGCGGCGAGCTCCTTCAGACGAGGGAGCAGCGAATAATATATGTCGTGCTAATTACAATTTTACCTATATTAAAAAATAGCCTATAATTTATACTACCACCACGTAGTATTGTCGTCAAACGTCAGAATTGGTTCGTTTCTATTCCGAGCAAGCTGTTCCTGGACTTTCTTCTTCAGTTCACCTTTCTTGCGCCTTTGTTCCTGTCTTTCTTCCTCCTCTATCTTTTCCCTGGTCTTAGTATCTTTAGCAGCTATTATCCTTCCATAATCCCAGCTAATGTAAACACTGAGCTGGACCTCGTTGATGCTTTGGAGAAATTCTAGCCCAGAAAATCCAATCTCATTATTTGCTGCCCCTGTGACCTGCAGCCGCTCAAGTTTGGGCATTATTCCTTGTTCAAACTTTACCGATTTGATGTCCAGCATGTTTGCAAGCATGAGCACCCTGAGGCTTCCGAAAGCTCTTCCAGTCTGCTGAGATCGGAAACGAAGTTCTTCACCCTGAAACGATTGACGAGACAAGCTTAGAATTTCCAGCTTTGACAGTTTCCCAAGGAATTCCATAGCATCATCGTGCTCCAATAGCCTGGTGCTCACTAGTTTCAACTTCACGAGATGCGGGAGCTGCTTGATCCATTGCGGCAACGTTTCCATATTGCCATAGAGCTTGAGGCTCTGCAGGTTTTCTGGAGGCGGGGATATAGCATCCAAGCAGCCATGCAAACCTGGCTTCCCTGACGAACTCACAGATAGTGATTCCAGCCTGCTGAGCTTGGAAATGGCAGCGCGAAAAGCTGGGCCATTCTTCCTGTTGATGCCGGTGACTCCTAACTTGCGCAATCCAGTGAGCATTTTGATGTCCTGTAGAACGGCATTTCCCCTTCCGACATTCACTTCCCGCAATGTGTGCAACTCTTTCAGTTTTCTTGTCCCCCTTGGCACCATAGCGCCTATTTCTTCATAAAACCCCATCATGACAGCAGGGAATCGCACGCAGCAAGCGAAAGTGCATGCATCAATGTCCCAATGAACAGGTACGCAACATGTTGCACATTGACCCGCCCCCCAAAGACACCTCCTGGTTAAACTGTTCTTTTCCTCTATTACATAATCTCTTTTCGGACCAGCATAGATGTACTGTAGCTTCCGAAGCTTGATGATGGTTTTGGGCAGAGCCAATACCCATGTACCTCTGACGTCTAGCACTTGGAGCTGTCTCAGGTTGCCCAATAAATCTGGCAGTAGATCAATACCACTACATCCTCGTAGAGAAAGGTATTTTAGGTGAACAAGCTTCCAAATATGATCAAGCTGATGGTATTTTAGATCATCTATATCTTCTAAGTCGAGCACTCGTAGAAGCCTCATCTTGTCAGAAATGTAAAATGGTCTGAATTCGCCGAACACGGTTAGTGATCGTAATCGTGACAGATCAACTATTCTCTCTAACTCACTCTGATCTCCTTTCCAGTTGCTGCTTATTGCAAGATGACGAATTGCGCCATGGGTACTCGAGCCACAACCTTCCTCCAGTCTAAAAACAAGGTTTTCCTCCACTGACTTTGAGATGGCAATGTCACGGATGAGATCATGGACTTTGCAAGAGTCAATTGATTTTCTACTGCGAACTGATTGTTGAAATGGTAAAATCATGCTTCTGTATTTGAGTTGTGTAAAGTAATTTTCAGCCATTTCATTGGCAGACTTGCCACGCCTCTCGTGTGAGTACCCTTCTACTGTCCATCGATGCACCAAACGTCTCTGGCTAATGATGTGGTCCTCAGGAAAAATGGAGAGATATAAGAAACATGACTTGAGTTCATAGGGTAAACCATCATAACTTGTCTGAAGGACAGTTCTTATCATCCCAAGCTCTGGATTCATCTCTAACTCAGCACTGATATTTTCATTCAACTTTCTCCACTCAGCTCTAGTCTTTGGATGGCTTGCCAAGTAGCCACCTATTGCAACTATTGCAAGGGGAAGTCCACCACACTTTTTTAGGATTTTTTTTGTTTCTTCAAACAACTCGGGATTCTTCTTAATCAAATCTGTTGCCTTCACAAGGGGAAGTCCACCATACTTCTTCAAGTTTTGGTTTGCTTCTTCAACAAACTCTGGATTCTGCTTAACAAAATCTGCAGCCTTCCCAAATACCTGATTTTAATGCAATTTAAGTATTTTAGTACTCCAATCCAAAAAATAAATAATTGTGCATTACTTGTTGATATTTTGTTTGCTAGTGATAGGCGCACAATTGGTTGTGCACAGTGATAAACACATATTGAAACAACAGTTTTCCTGTGAAACTTGGTGATATATAAATTTTTTTTGTAAGTTTGGCTGAAACTTGTCCATTATTCTTTTATAAAATATTGCCGAAAATTCTCACAACTTCATGAACTTTCTTGGGAGTTGCCTTTCATAAAACTTGCCCATTATTCTTTTAATTTTTTTCTGTAGTAGACCCCCTTTGATGAGAGCTGTTAGTTTCCTTTAATCTAACATATATGAATATGATGATCTGAGGTATACGAGATCGGTTTACAGTAGAGCTGAAGCTATGTTTTAAGGAAATTTCCGTAATACTATAGAACTACTAAGTTTCTCCTCAGTGTTTTAGATGGCTTCAACACCAGAATTCGGTCCCGCAGTTTTATTCCACAACTTATGCTTTAGGGTTGATATGTATATAAGTTAAGAAATTTATATGTTTTGAGACCTCAAAATGACAATTGACTTTTGTTTATACAATATAATTATAATCAGTTTAATTTTGAATTAGGGCTAGTCTACCCATAAGTTACATTCATGTTTTTTTTATAATTTTCAAGTAATAAGAGTGTAATAAAAATTCAACTATTTGATACCCGAGTATAACACTTGATCCTTTTGTTAGTATGAAGCTAGATCTAAGTTGAGTTAATATCTTGAAATTGGATAGCTGAAAATCAGGTGGTGGAAACCCCTAAAATGCTTGAGTGACATATATGTAGTCCTAGTCCCTAATAGTAAGGATAAAAAATATACAGGGACATTCACTCAAAGTGAAATATGACACACCACGTAGCAACAACTCAAAACAAATGTAGGCTGCGTTACTTGAAATACATATGACATCATGTTCTTTTCATAGTAATATCTCAGATTGTTATTATGCTAGATTCAAAATTTTTTAACCATTGTAAAAATCTCCAAGTTATTAACATGGCTACGAAGACCCATAGACATTTAATACTTTTCTTTAGCAACGTAATGAAGTAACGAATACTACTACCCGATCTGTGGACGTTTTCAGTGTTTTGGTGGGTGGGGGTAATTAATAGTTTTTAAATAATATTATCTTCATAGTCAATTGTAAATATATTTTATAATGAAACAAAGAAAAAATAAAATAGATAGTTGACAGTGCTATTGGAAACTACTAATATTGGAAAAGTCACCTAATATAATAACAAAAGTACCTTCCCTTAAGATCCTCAGAAAAATGAGAACTATTTTGTGGTTTCAAATGGATAAATGAGTAGGAAAGGGAATTAAACAAATAAGGACAAAAGAAATTAATGCATTCTCTACTGTGTTCAACAAGAGGACAAAACATATTTTTGCTGTGTTCTGGTGGTGTTTGTGGTCTTGTGTTTTCTAAAAGGGAGAACGGGCGTCATTGATATACTGGGAGGCAAAAATAACGTTATATATGAATCATGGATGTATAGGTCATTAGAGGCAATAATTGGGATGGCAACAGCCTGTTGAATATCAATGTATCGATCATCTTGGTTCAGTTGTTCAAATGATACACAAATGTCAAAAAATTTGCATGTTCCCATATGTTCTCTGTTGTCGACAGGACCATCTTTAATCTCTACGAAATGCTAGACTGTTGTAGTAATAATGCTATTTAAAATCAAGCAAAAGTGACAAGGTTTCTATTATATTACCTTTAAGCTGAAGAGGTTAAGTGCATCCTCTTCTTTTAGAACTTCAAGGTTGTGTACTATTCCATATTTCCCGGAACAATGCTTTGCAATGCTTTCCTCCCTTGTAGTCACAATTATTCGGGTTGTTTTTTCCATCCAAGAAAACCCTTGTATGATATGGTCCCATTCTTCAATGGATGACAGATCGTCCAGAACAATCAAGCAGCTCTTCTTTTCTAAAAGTCTTTTCAACTCTTTAGTCAAGGCTTCAACCCCCATCATTGCTAATGATTCGGTCTTGCTGGGTCTATTGTTCAACAGTTCTTCCTTCTTAGAAGACTCTTCCTGTAATCGTCCGACTAAACTTCTAAGTAGATCTGCAAGATTGAAAGGACGCATGATTGTGACAAAAGCATGCTTCTCAAACATGTCAATTAACTTTGGGCTTTGATAAATGCCATTGGCTAGAGTGGTTTTTCCAAGACCACCCATTCCCCAAACAGAGATCACCTGACTCTGTTGGCTAGTCTTGTTTGAGATTAATCCTATAATTTTGGATATTTGTTTCTCTCGCCCAATCAGTTGAGATTCCTCCAAAGAACCAACACCCGTTCTGATGCGAGTGAGGCTCTTTTTGTCCACCTTCATTTCATCAACATCCTTACACTGATTCTCTGTTATCTCACTAGGGGCTACTGTTTGGGCATTTGTACTGGTAGTGGCCACATCTAAGTTAGATACTGGATCCATAGAAACCATTTCATTTTGAGAACCCTGAACAAACAGAAAGTACAATTATTGGAAGCAACCTTTAAACTTTATCTTCTTCTTTTTCTTTTTTAAGGTTATGTGTACCTATAACCAAAGTACTATATAACCTTTTATGTAATCATGCAGTCAGTGACTACTGGCCATAAATCAATTTAACAAGGTATGAAAATTACAGATAACAGAAATCTAGCCTTGCTGCCGTGCTTAAGTTTTTAATATCTATAAGCTGAAGTCCTAACATAAATGACTAAGGTCATAGTTGAAGATATCAGGGGTAAAGGGTTATGGTTTCAAATGATCCACCTCCCTCTGAAATCCTAAAACCCACCCAGTTATTACTCAGTAATCTGTAGTTTAAACGATGCTCTCTATTGATAGAAATATCTTGGTGTCCTCCTATCTAAATATTTAAGAGTTTAGTGGCTGTGTTTATATTAGCTAATGAAGAAGCCGTAAATTATAACTTCTTCATCTAATATTCAACGATGAATCCCAAGTTATGTTTATCCTCCCCTCAAGAGATGCTGCGATCAACATAGACTATAGCAATGAACAGATTCAGTATCTTTCCCCTTCGTATAGATTTTCAGTTAGCAAATGCAGTGATTTCACAATTTTGCTAGTATATCCATTCATTAAATCTGCTGGAATATCCTGTAGGATTTAACAAGGTATTATTTTTCACATTCACAGTGGGATGTTGCTTTTCAAGCACAGATGGGACAATTGCTTTAGAGATTTATATAATTAAAATAAAGCTTCAAAATTTACAGTTAAGCAAGGAAGCTTATATTCCCTCCGTTTCAAATTGTAAATCGTTTTGGCTTTTTTAGATACATGATTTTTGCTATGCACCTAAATGGTTATGTCTAGATACATACCAAACTCTATGTATTTATAAAAGCCAAAACGACCTATAATTTGAATCGAGGAAGTACTTCATTACACTGCAATTGCTTAAATGCTGTTGGAAAATAATATAATCCTTGATACGCGGATAACTGAACCAGAATAACGATGTCATAGAATGTTACTAAAAATAAAAATATAAGTATTACCTTGTCATAGAATGCATAAAGCGTGTGATCAGCAGACAATTGCTTTAGCTCTGAGGCTTGGCTATCTTGCCCTGCACATAAGCTTGCAACTTCAACTTGTGTTGTTGACACTATGATTCGGCTTCCTTTGTTGTTGTTTGGCAGGCATTTTTCGATCTGGTCCCACTCTTCAATGGTGCAGAGGTCAGTAAGCACAATGAGAAACCTCTTCTCCTTCACATATCCATCGAACTCCTGAACTAAATCGTGCGCGGTCTTCTCTGTGTCTAATATATCTTTAAATCCTTCCACTGCAAGAAATTGGTTCACTAAGCTCCGGACAAAGCCTTCTGAACTGAATGGATGAGTCACCCTCACCCATGCTCGGCTGGGAAATTTGCTTTGGGTGTCTGGATTCTTGTAAGCCGCCCTGATGATGGACGTTTGGCCGATATCTCCACCTGTTCCCCACACCGCAATGACTCTAAGGTCATCACCCTCCTTGTTGATCAGTTGGACGAGATCCACTCTCTGATTCTCCTCCTTTGCGGCACGCCTTGCCTCATCAACACCGAATATGGCTGCAGCAATGTTGCTTGATTGCTCAGTGGCAGCTGTGGCCTTGGATCCAGAGCCGTTGATGAGGCGGTAGCGCACATTCCTCTGGCTCACGTCCTCGACCTTGGCCCTGAGCTCCTTCATCTTCATGGCCACACGGCGCCGCTCGAGCAGCGTGCGAGGGAATCGCCACCAAGATGGCCTCGCCACACGGACAGCAAAATCTTGGAGACTGTCCTCGACATCATAGGCCGTGTCACGGACCTGCTTCACCCAGGTCTTCACCACCTTGTTTTCGTCTCGCTCCTCGTGTGCCTCCATCATGAAAGACTGCATCATCTCAAGCTCATCCGAGACGAACGCATGGTCTCGCTGGATACCGAGCTGCAAGGCTACCTCCTCTGCAAAGGCAGATTTCGCGTAGCCGAGCGTTCCATTCAGCACGGACTTGCCCACACTCAGCGCCGTCGCCTCCATCGTTCTGCTGTGTTTCTCCGTGGATCTATACAAGGCTCAAATTTAGAAGCCAAAACTCCGAGGCAGAAAGGATAGATGGACAGGCGTTGATGCCACCCAGCAAGATGGCAAGTACCTGAATTTTGGTGAACGCACAACCAAGGCAGGGGCAGATCTAGGGAACGCACACCGGGTGATCAACAGCACTCACAAGGTAAATATGCTGCAAAATACATTATTGCTGTAATTACAAATAATACTCAACTGAACAGTACAATCTGTGAGAAACTGAAGATCTTTGAAAGTAAATACAGCACTCTACTGCTTTGATCCGGCGAGGCTCAAGCTCACGGGACGGCCCACACTCACACGGCCTGACGTGACCCGGCAAGCCAGCAAGGTTGAGGCCAAATGGTGTGGATGCGTGATTCCAAGGCAGTAGGCACCGAGATGGCGGCGCCGCCCTCGCCGACGAGCTACGCGGCCACTTCTCTTGCACCCGGTCGGCCTGTCGCCGCTCACACTCTGTGGTGGCTTGGTAGTCACCAGTCACTCCTCAGAAGTACCCCATGCTGGCTGGGAGCAGTGGACTCTAGATACCTCTAATGGACTTTGCAGGGTGCTTAAATGGTCAGTAGGGATTTTGCACACGAGCACTTGTTGGGGTCGGTTAGCAGCCGCCTGCCAATTTCCTCTCCATTCCTTACATGGATAATAAAGGGTGGCCAAAGGAATCTAGCTCTGCAGCTAGCTGTATTTCTCCTTGGATTTGTGGCAGAGCCGATGATCCTGCAGCCGGCCTGATTACTGGTCCATATATATCAGAGCAAAAGAGCAACACAAGGCCAATTCAGCAGCTAGCCCGTGGAAGGGAAGCCCCGGAGGGGATTTCACTGGCCAATGGATTCTCTGGGTGGCGCTTTCCCAGGCCTCCTCCACCACCCGTTGCCGTTTGGAGATAATCTAAAATATTCTGCGGCAATGGAATAAAACAAAACTGAAATTGTGGCAAGGAGCTAAGTGAAGCTGACATTACAAATCAAATATATGCCAAGGATGAAAAGACTGCTGACCAGTTGTATTAAAACCATGTAATTCGTCTCACACAAATGCAGATGATTCAATAAATTAAGGATATTTTTGTTAGTAACTGACAGGATCATAACTAACGCATACTGTAATGATAGATGACAGGACAGTACCTAATTAGACACTACGGGAGACAGTGAAATTGCCGAGTGCCCCTGTCACTCGGCGAAGGGCAAAAAACCCTCGGCGAACCGTTTGCCGAGTGTAACACTCGGCAAACGGCACACGGCAATTTTACAGTCGGCAAACACTTATTTGCCGAGTGTTTTGCGTCGGGCACTCGGCAAAGTCTCTGCCGAGTGCCGAGAAAACACTCGGCAACAAATTTTTGAAAAAAAAAAAACATCCTTTGCCGCCACCACCGCCAGCTGCGCCGCCGCCACCACCGCCAGCTGCGCCGCCGCCACCACCGCCAGCTGCGCCGCCGCCACCACATCCTGCTCCGCCGCCGCCACCACCGCCAGCTGCGCCGCCGCCACCACATCCTGCTCCACCGCCGCCACCACCGCCAGCTCCACCGCCGCCACCACATCCTGCTCCGCCGCCGCCACCACCGCCAGCTCCGCCGCCGCCACCACCGCCAGCTCCGCCGCCGCCACCACCGCCACCGCTCCGCCACCACCACCACATCCTGAACCGTTTGCGAGAGAGGGGAAGAGCGGAGGAGTGGAGGGAGTTACCTGGAGAGGGAGGCGAGGGATCCGGAGCCACCACCACGAAGTCCGCGCTCACCGGATCCGGGGAGGAGGGCCTGTGCGGTGGCCGGATCCGGCCGGATCCGGAGAAGATGGGCGGGGCGGTGGCCGGAGAAAGGGAGAGGAGGGGCCGGGGCGGCGGCCGGAGAGGGAGGAGGGGCCGGGCGTCGGGGCGGGGCGCGGCGGGGCGGCGGGCGGCGGGCGGGGCGGCGGGGCGGCGGGCGGCGGGCGGGGCGGCGGGGCGGCGGGCGGCCGGGCGGCGGGCGGCGGGCGGCGGGGCGGGGGGCGGCGGGCGGCGCGGGGCCAGGGGCGGGGGGAGAGAGGAAGGTTCGGGAGGAGTACGCGCGTGCGGTTCGGGAGGAGTTCGAGTGCGGGGATAAGGTGCGGCCGGTGCGGGGTTGGGAATAAAATAAGTTCGCCGAGTGTCCTGCGTGGACACTCGGTAAAGGGTTTCTTTGCCGAGTGTCCTACGTAGGACACTCGGCAAACTTATTTTGAAAAAAATTTAAAAAATATCCAACCATTTCAAAAAAATACCAAATTTTCACACGAACCAATATATATTCTCTATTGACTATACAAAAAGTTTTGTAGTCAAATTAAAACTCGACCGTCATTTTGACTCCAAATCTTATGCAATCCTTCTCAACGTTACTAATCTTCTTCTGAGATGCTTCGGTTTGTAAACATCGTATGTGACGAAATGTGCAAAACATTCTCAATTTTTTTCCATAGCCTCCACCTATGATATCATCACATCTTGACAAATCTCATGATTTTCAGACTTTGCTTGTTTTTTTTATAATTTAAAAATACCACTACCACACGTTCGTGGTCGTGTTTCCTGAACAAGATGTTCAAAATTTCTTGTCATTTCATGGGTCAGGTCTCAAATAGGGCCAAATAATATGAATATCATTTTTCTACTCATTTTGTTCCATAATTTGAATCATTTGCAGTTCAAATTTGACTTATACCAAAAATTTCCTTGAAATTCAATTAATTAAATAAATATAGCAAATAAATCCAAAAATATACCAAATTTTAACATGGAGTACCACATGTTGTATGTGGGGAGTAGAAAAAATTTCATGGCGAAAAACGGAAAAAAAATTATTTTTTTGCCGAGTGTCAAAAAAAACACTAGGCAAACCCCCCTGTTTGCCGAGTGTTTTTTTTGACACTCGGCAAAGAGGGGGCTTTGCCGAGTGTTTTTTATTTGACACTCGGCAAAGCCTCGATTTGCCGAGTGTTTTTTTTTTGCCAAGTGTTTTTGGCTTGGCACTCGGTAAAGAGCTTGTTTGCCGAGTGCTCGCAAAAAAACACTCGGCAAAAAAAATACACTCGGCAAATTTAAGGTTTCCCGTAGTGAGAGAAGTTAGTCAATCCCTCAAGAAGCACCTCTCTGGTGTGATCCATAAGATATCTGCAATTATATCAATAATAGAACCTCATGACAATTGTGCACAATGTAATAGTAGGCAAAAAATGAAACACCAATTCTGCAGACAACTTATACCAGTACTCGTAACTGATGCACAAGCCCCGAGTGCTACGAGCACTAGCTACCTTTCATTGAAATAGTAAGCCATCGCTAATGCATTGGTATAGAGTGAACTACACTTCATTCTGAACTATACTTGTAACTAAACTTCTCACTACAACAGATTATGGGGCGATCAAGAAGCTATATGACTCTGTTGAGGTATGATCAGGCAGGGCAGCATCAGCAGTGGGAAATGCAACGTGTTGGTCCTAGTTTAACGGTGGCTAGCATTTCTGCAGAAAGATGCACTCAGAACTGCAGTACAGAGCTACTCAGGCTGCTTCGTGGTGGTGAGAAAACTAAATCAGACACATTTTCATATGCCTATGGCGTAATGTCACATGTATAAATATTGACATTATAAAAGGGTGGATTTGAGGATCAGATGTTTCTTCACTATAATGATGATGCGCGACCAAACAAGTGTTCACTATATCATAATCACTTTACCAGCCTCTTGTTCCATGTTCAGCACTACATATAAAACTAGTAATTAACTGCTAACTAACAGGGGTGGTATTAGCCAATTTGCATCCCATTCGAAAGGAACCAAAGAACTGATAATGAAGCACGGAAAAAATTTCTTAGGTAAAGCATAAATATGCATCCAGAGATATGACATCTGGAGAATCTCTAATGTTTTTTCTTCTTTATTTTTTTGCTAGTACATAGCTGCATATCTAGCAAATTTTGACCTTTCTCTTTGTTTAGTCGGGTATGCAACATATCAAAACATGAAAACAGAGCTGGGTGTTGGAAATTCTACTTGCTAGCCTTCCTGACTGAACCAATATTTTCTCTTTTTTATTGTTTATTCAACTATGCAAATTTTCACGGATTGCAGTTTTCTGTTTCCACAAGTTATATGCATCACACATGAACATGGGAATCATCTATGCTATTAAGGCAGCTAGAGGTGTGCTAGAAGCGAGGGATATGGGTACCCATGGGTCCCCACCGACTAGGATACTGGCCGGACCTGACAAGTGGGCCTGTTCGATCAGGGCATGCGGGCCGAGGACATGAAGTTACTTGGAGTATACGTTAAGGCAAATAGACAGTCCAAGTCTGCCCGGATATCGTGGCACGTTTTGTAGTCCGACTCAGATTGCTTTCCATGTAAATACCGAGTAGATTAGATTCAAATCGATTTGTAATCCTTGGTCGTCAGCCAATATAAGGCGGCCAAGGGCACCCCTGAGGGTACATGACCTGATCTCATACCAGCAATACGATCCACGCATACAGGACGTAGGGTATTACTCTTCAGAGATCCGAACCTGTCTAAAGCCCTTGCATCCCCTTTGTGTTCTCGCGATCACCTTCGAGTTCTTGGTTTCACAATCGCCCTCACCTACAAATCAACCACTTAGGTAACCCCCTGGTGGACTGCCGGGCTTATAAATCCGACAGGTACTACATGCTCTAGTGCATAAGCATCTACCACAAAGTAGATACCAAGGTGTCAAGAACTCAAGCACTTCTTTGTTCCTTACACAAGGACCCTTGCTATGTGGGTTCAGTACCTTGTAGGACTGGATCTTGGATAGGTGAATCGAGATGTTAACTACAAGAACTCACATCATGAGATGAGGGAGAACACACATATGCCAAGGAGGAAGATGAGGTGGAGGCACTGTGGTTGATGCAGAGAAGGCGGCCGAGGTGGAGGTGGAGGTGCCGTTGCAGGTAGTAATGGGAGTCGGACAGGCGGCGCCTTGACGGGGAGATGGAGCAGTGGCGCCTTGACGGGGAGGCGGAGCAGCGGCACCTAGACGGGGATCAAAGAGGGAGCAGGGAGGTGGAGCGGCGGCGCCTAGACACTAGCGCTAGCCTCACGACAACGAGACGGAAAACGGCTTCCCATTGTGACGAGATGGTGGAGCACCGCCTAGGGAAAACACGAGGGTCGGGTCGCCACAGCCCCGTGGCCTAGGCTTCCAAACAGCAGGGGATTTCAGCCCATGAAAAATTTCCGCGCGGGCTTCCAGCCCGAGGAAAAGGCCCGGATCCCCGCTGGGTTTGGGGTTCCCAAAATAGCCCTTAAAGTGGAGAAAGACAGGCAAGACCGGATGATATTGCATCTGGGGTCCATAGCTAGCTCAATAATTCGCATCAGGCATCAATCTCTAGGCTCTTCACCATCGGGTCTTAATTAGATTTGACTGAGCTGAGAGAATAACGATGGCTCAGCTACCCTGTACTGCTCTACATATGGTCCTGGACAACAACTTAAATGCAATTTGCCTTGTGGAGTGTAAGGAATCGGTGCTCGTAGCCTAAGAGGGGGAAGGGGTGAATTAGGCAAACTTGAAATCTTAAACTATGGCTTCCACTAAAATGCATCCAAATATAAACTAGATCATACTATCTAGATGTATATTTATATTTGATCTAGTGACACTTATCACCCACAAAGAGTTTTACACTACTAGAGAAAACGCCTTTAGTACCGGTTGGGAACCCCTTTAGTACCGATTGTGCAACCCGTAATGGCAATTCGGTACTAAAGGGTATTAAAAAATTTAAAAAAATCCGCACTGGGCCCCGGCCCCTCCGCCACCCGCCACCGCCTCCCACCCGCCCTCCGCCCCGCCCTGCCACTGCCACCTCACCTCGCCCCGCCGCTGCTACTCACCGCCGGTGAGGGGCGAGTGGAGGGGGGAGGGGAGGCAGTAGAGAAGGAGGAGGAGGAGACAGTGTAGAGGAGAGAAGAGGAGGAAGGGATAAGGAGCAGCGCGCGGGGGTGGGGGGGTGGGTGGGGTCCAGATAGGAGATTTAGTACTGGGCGGAGCCCCTACCCAGTACTAATGTGGCTTAGGGCCTTTAGTACCGGGTGGAGGCTCCACCCGGTACTAAAGGTGGTTACGAGGGCCTCCTCGGCGACTATCCCTTAGGCTCGGTACTAATGCTCATATTAGCACTTGGCCAAAATGCAACTAGCACTGAGTCTCGGGACGAAAGGTCATTTTTCTAGTAGCGTTACAACCTAGATCCCTTGCTATGAAGATACTACTCTAGTAAGTAAAGTCATTAAAGTTACAACTAAGAATTGTAAAAATATAAAGGAGTGGGTTAGGAAGGATGCAAACTCGGTACGACGATTTATCCCGTGGTATCGGTAGGCAAATGCCATCCCTAGTCCACGTTGGAGCTCCACCAAGGATATGGTACCAGTCACCAAGTCTGTTCCAGTCAAGGTCTTGGTCTCGCCACAAAGGCTCTCGCCAAGCCGGATGAGAAGCTCGCCACAAAGATAAGGCTCACCACTCCCTCTCTTCCAGTCGCCTTGATGTCGTCTCCACTATGGAGCTTCTCCACGGAGGAAGGGGTCTCCTCATCCCCTAAACACGATCGTCATCGCCGCTCCACACCAAGGTGAAGGGTCGAAGACTTGCCGGCGAGCCACCAAGGCACCAAGGCGCTAGCGCACCAAGCTTACAATGGTGGTTCACTCCTTGAACCAATCACAAGGTAGCAACTCCTTGCACTCACTCTCTAGGCCTATCCAAGCACTAATTGTCGAGGATAGATCCCTAGCACCCGCAAGGAAGGAAGAAGGCAGAATTCTACTAGAATTCACCTGCAATCCTACTAGGACTCATACCATGTAATTCTACTAGGACTCCTACCTTGTAATTGACTAGTAATCCCGCCCCTGGAGTATATAAAGGAGGGCAAGGGTACCTAGATCGGCAGATAGAGAACCACCTCAGGATCAACGTGAACTAAGAGGACCAAATCCTCGACACCAAACGACAACCAAGTATAGGGTGCAATATACAACACCCGAAACAGGATGTAGGGTATTATGCTACTTTGGAAGCCCGAACCTGTACAAATATGTGTCTTGTGTCCTCACTTTTACCATCAAGTTCCAGATCCGACGATCCCTCTCCAACCAATCTACTACATCGGGATACCCCTCGGTAGGTTGCCGGGTATAAAACACCAACATATGGTGCGCTAGGTAGGGGTGATTGTCGAGATCATCGGGCGAGCTTGAAGGATCTTATCATCATCAATCTCCAAGATCAATCTACTCGATAGCGCAGATGAGTCACTTTGAATCTCGCCGGATTTCATGTTCTGCTGCTACTTGAATTGGAGTCAATTTTGCGTCGTTGTTGGAAGAAACTAACACTGGTAGAAAACTCATCTTTTATCCCAATTGGTAGGGGCCAAATCTACCGAAAAACCATTCGGGATAAATTTTTTGAGACAAAGGGGGGATCTTTAGTCCTGGGTCGTTCAACTGGGACTAAAGCCCCCCTTTAGTCCAACCGGGACTAAAGGGGCTGCCATGGTAGGCACGGGATGGGCCCCTTTAGTCCTCGTTGGTTTTACCAACCAGGACTAAAGGGCATGCATGGCGCCTATAATTTCATGCATCACGTACCCCTTTAATTACCCTTTAGTAGTTAATAATTTTTTTAGTAATGGAATCAAACTAGTATTTATACAAATAAAACTAGTATTTATAGAATTACTATATATACAATTCTTAGTATATATACAACTCTTAGTATATATACAATTCTTAGCATATATTATACAAATCAAACTATAATATTTATGCAATTAGTATATATATACACACACAAAAATTTGTCCCGATCATTCCTAGGATCTCCCGTCGAGGTGTTGCTCGGTGCGTCTAATTTTCATCCATCTTAATTAAATTCTCCTTGTGGATTTACCACCTCGTCCACCAGGAATCCCATGAGACCTTCACATATTGCCTGTATTCTTTCCTTCTCCAAGAGTTTTTGTTGAATATTATACATCTGTAAATTTGAAAATATGTGAATGTTACACGAACAATTTAATATAAGAAGCTAGAAAATAATTAATTATAAATAGTTTTATTTTACGTACTATATAGTCATGCGTCATCATCCAGCACTTGTTGGGTCCCACAAAACTGTGCATGTTCTCACAGACGTAGTAGCCACATAGATTATTCTCGGGTTCCTATCTTAAGCACTTTAGTGGGGAAGAAAAATAAGTTATGAAATATTCGTGCTATAGAATGTACAAAATGTGCAAATTTCATACGTACCGGAAATTATGTGTTCCATGTAAGTTCTTCTTTGAATGGACCTTTGTGTTTCTTGAGGAATTGTTTCCATACGCTACGGATTAAAATAATGAAATATACAGTGTTAGGTGAAAAATTAGGAAAAAAACTTTTGCATAGAGATAAAGGTCCAGAATTATTACAAGTGTAGCATGTATTGAATGTCTTGGTACTCCGTCGGTTTTTTCCTCAACGAATCGTAAACAGTGATGTGGCTTCTATCAGACTCAATTACTTGGAGGATCCAGTGGAATATGTGTACCTAAATGTTCATATTAGAGCTAATTAACATTAATCAGGTAAGGAAAAAGAAAACAAAAATAGACAGCATGTCCAAACTTACTCAAAGTTATATGGCAGTAGTATGTAACTCTTCTAATATTGTTTGTCGAGGAGATTGTATACTTCCGCCAACGTTTTCTCTGGAAAATCTTGTATCTGGTTTTGGTTAACTAGGGAAGGATCCATGAAGCCAATATGGAAGTATGATTCTCGTCAGCACGTTTGAATTAGCATCCTACATAAAATGGAAGACGAAGTTAGTAGGGTGACACATGCACAAAAAATAATGATATGAGCCAAAATTTACATATAGATAAACGGATACTTATGAAGCCCAGGCACTAATGAGAGAAACATCAAGGGCATCCTGATGGTACACTTCATATATATCCTTGAATTGCAGCCACAAAACTTTCTCGCCTTCGCCGAAAAAATCTATCGATTTTACCTTAAGCCCGAACATTTCCCTCTCGTCGGCAGACTACTTCATGTACCATTCATGCAATTCGTACATCTTCGTTGATAGCTTCCATACCAACTCAGGCCTTACCAGAGACTTGCCTAGCTCAAAGGTCCATTTCGGTACAACTAGCTATGCAGCTGACATCTCAACTTGCCCTAAACATTTAATAAGGGACATTCCTATTTCTTGCATGAATTTCACTACTTGTACTTATTGATCCAAGGGCATTGCTGCTATCCTTTTAACGCCTTTTTCTAGTAGATGCCCGAGGTGGGGGACAGTACCACTAGAAGACAACTTTCCTTTCCTTTTTTGCCTCTCATCAGCCTTGAGTAACGCCCGTTCGTTGATCGATAGCAGTGGCATTGTCTTCTTCACTGCTTCTGGCATCTTTTTAAAAAAAATTAATTCTCTTCGATCTACTGGTGGTGGCTCCATCTCCTTTGCTTTTTTTAGCCTTTTTCCTGAACCACTACTTGCATTCTGCTTGGATTTCGGCCCAGCGTTCCTTAGGAGTCACTTCAGACTCCTTTGTTTTCTTCTTTCGTTGTCTTCGCTTGGAAGGCAGTGGTGCTACAGGTTCCTTGCTTGATGCGGCTCTTAGTCCGAACGATAGTGATCGGGAAGGGGTGTTGTTGTCATCGTCGCTCGCACCACCAGGATGTGCTAGAGATGGAGACCGTGATCGAGCAGGAAGCGACGATCCCAGTGGTGACGACGATCCTGGAATAGGTTGTGCTGGAGATGATGATCCTGGAGTAGGCTGTGGTGGAGATGACGGTCCTGAGCTTTGCGGAGTTGGTCGCTGTTGGGGATCCATGGGGAGCGGTGATACCTTCATGCCGGGGATGATGATGTAGCATTTGTACCATAGAATGATCCCGTGAAGTGCATCTTCTAGTTTTCTTTCCCGATCGCCTCCTGGGAGGTCGAGCTCTAGGCCTCCATATTGGCTATCAACGAGCTGCTCTAGGCCGACGCTGGAATCTCCATGCCATGGCTTGTTTGTCCTGCCAGGATTGGTAAGGCACTTCCGTACGCCACCTGTACATATAGCAGAAATAAAGAAGTTATAAACTCCCGATGTGTGGATGGATTGAGAAGATTGCATAAATATTATGTATAAGTATACCTTAATGGTCATGTTGCCGAACGGTCTATGCAGCTCACATGAGGTGCGTTGCAAAATAGCATCCATAGGGAACCGTTGCTCGTCCACAGGTAATCTTGGCGTCTACGGATCGGGAACCCCTGTGGAAGCACAGCTGCTCCTAAGGCGTTGAGAAGGGCTGATGATGTTAGGATCCAGAATTGCTCCAGATTGGGCCAACTCGGCAACTGCCAGGGCCACTCGACAATTGATTTCCTCTTGCATTCTTACTTCTTGTGAATGCACTTTGTATTTCAACATGCGCCGCCAACTCTTTTGTTACTGTTCCTTTCTTCCCTTGCGGGTTCTGTACGAGTCAATGTCACCTCAAAAAGCGAACTTCCACAGAACGACCCCGTACCCTCGGCAATGTCCTGGGTGCTCGGGATTCCCGAGGGCCAATGTGAGCTCATCATTCTCTCGATCCACTTTCAACCTCCCAGCCTTAGCATCTTCAATGTTCTTGATAAGCCTTTCGTCATTCTGAGTATTGTCTCATTGAAGACCAGTGTCCCATCCTCTTGGCTCAAGGTGCCTCCATGAGCGTAATATCAATTTTTTGATTGATCGGGCCAATCAAGAGTTGCTGGTATGATACTCTGATCGATCAGGCCTTGTTCCATATTGCGCCATCTGGGAATTGCAGTGCCGTAACCACCTCGCCCTAGACAATGATGGTATTTCTTGCTAGCATTTGCAAGGTTGGTGCGAACCCTATTTGCACCGTCTTCACTCATCTTGTGTTCGACAAATGTCTTCCAGTGGTCCCTCAACTTTGGCCACTCATTGAAATCTGGAGTTCGGCCCTTCTTGATGAAGGTGGCATCCAACATCTTCTTGAATGTATGAAATTGGGTGGCCATCTTCTTCAGCATCCACACTTTCACATCATCTTCATTACATCCTTCGGAATTGTGAAGTGTTTCTTCACATCTTCCCACAGCATATTCTTTTGTGTATCCGGGAGCGCATATGGATCATTTCTTTTGCCCTTTTGTTCCCTAATGTTGATGGGCAAGTTGTCCCTTACGATTGCCCCGATCTGACTCACGTACTTTTTTCCACCTTTTTGGGAGCAACTGGTTTGCCCTCTTCTGTGACTTCTGTGATGATAAGCCTTCCCTCCACCTTTGTACGACCTCGGGGCTTCTGACAATTCATCGATCTAGAGGGCTAACAGCTCAAAATTCGTTAATTAGTACATAGTAATAATAAATAAGACATTATAGATGGGGTAAAATAATGGAAATGATATATACCTCGTCAGAACCTTCCGTCACGGTAAGGTTTTGCTCAGGCTTGGGCTCTTCATTGCCATCGTTGGACATGGTGAGGAACATGTCCTCCTGACTACCCTCTTCATCGGTGTACGTTACGGGAAGGTTGGAGCCACTACCACCAGCAATAATCTGCTCCATTATATACCTTGCGGTCTCGTCGTCTGCCATCTCAACTACTTTAAACACACATGAAATCATACATATATGTACGTTAAGGTATATACATAAAATCATAGAACAACCATGAAAAAAACAAACTGATTGAAATGTACACATGAAACCATACACGAAATGAAACTTACATGAAACCTTATAAGAAATTTATATGAATGTCTTGAATGAAACTTACATTAAATGTCTTGAATGAAACTTACATGAAAACTTACAAGAAAGTTACATGAAAGTCTTGGATGAAACTTACACAAAATGTCTTGAATGAAACCTAGATGAAGTGTTTCTACAAATTTCTACTAAATTCCAAAAAATTCTACAAAATTTGAAGTGTTTCTACAAGTTTCTACTAATTCCTACTTAATTCTACCTAATTTGAAGTGTTTCTAAAAATTTCTACTAATTTCTAAGAATTTCTACCAAATTTGAAGTGCTTCTACAAATTTCTACTAATTTCTAAGAATTTCTACCAAATTTGAAGTGTTTCTACAAATTTCTACTAATTTCTAAGACTTTATACCAAATTTCTACTAATTCCAACTAAATTTAAGATTTTCTATCTAATTTGAAGTGTTTCTACAACTTTCTAATCATTTCTTAGATTGTCTGCCAAATTTCTACTAATTTCTAAGCATTTTTGCCAAATTTCTACACATTTCTACTATTTCGATGAATTTCTACCAAATTTCTACAAATTTCTACTAATTTCAACTAATTTTCGAAGCATTTGTACTAAATCATAGCAATGTACTAAAAATTATACTAAATGTATACAAAATTATACTAAGAATTTGTACTAAATAAGTAAGCATTTCTACAAATTTCCACTAATTTTCAAAACATTTATACTAAAACATAGTAATTTTTCAAAAGTATACAAAATGTATACAAAATTATACTCAGCATCTAAGCATGTGAAGTAAATTATAGTAATTTCTACTGATTTTCTACTAATCATAGTAATTTCCTACTGATATTGTATTGATTTTCTACTAATCATAGTAATTTCCTCTAATTTTCTACTAATTTCTTCTAATCAAAGTAATTTCCTAATAATTTTTCTAACTAAAAAATAAAAAGGGGCCCTTGCATCAGCAAGCAGGGGGCTTGCGACAGCAAGGGCCCCGGCCGGAAGCGGGCGCGCCGCGCGCGGCGCCTGTACTGAGTCCGGTGGGTGGCGGGGCGGGTGACGGCGGGGCGGCGGAGTTCGACAGCGGCAATGCGGGGTGGCGCTCGGTGGACGACGAACAGTCGGGGCGGAGGTTGACGGTGGAGGCGGCAGGCGTCGGAGACGGCGGGCGACGACGGCACCAGGGCGACAACGGCACCAGGGCAACAAAAGGTCATTTTTCCATTTTTCGTCTCCCACCTGTTTTTTTGCAAATAGATTTTATATATATTTTTATTGGATTTTAGGAAGGAAAAAATAAGAACTTTACATATTTCGAACATGTAAAAATATATTAAATTAGTAAGTATATTTACAATAAGTTTGAATGAGTCATTAATTCTATACTAGTTTTTTTAGTTACTAAAATAATTATTTTGCTGCATCACTATCATCAAAAAATTATTCAATTAAATAATTTCAACGCGCGAAAAATTCAATTGATGTATGTGGTTAACATTGTTCATATTGATAAAAAAATCTTCACCTTAACTAATTTAAACACACAAACACACAAATTTATATAAGTTTTCAACTAGTTTTGTTAAAGAAAAAATAAAAACTTTACATATTTCGAACATGAAAAATATGTTAAATTAGCAAGTATATTTATAATAAGTTTGAATGAGTCATTAATTCTACAAAGAGGTTACAGATCAGAGTCGCCCGAAATGGCAAAAGTGCAAACTTGTACGAGACTCAGTACACCTTCACAATTGGTTCGTTTCTATTCCGAGCAAGCTGTTCCTGGATTTTCTTCTTCAGTTCACCTTTCTTGCGCCTTTCTTCCTGTGTTTCTTCCTCCCGTATCTTATCCATCGTCTTAGAATCTAGAGCAGCTATTTTCCTTTCTAAGGTCCTATTTGGCATGACTCTAACTCTGGGTGGAGCTGCTCCACTCCAGAACTCCAGGTGGAGCCAGCTCTGGGTGGAGTTGGAGCTGTCTGGTGAGGGTGTTTGGCTGGGAGGGTGTCCCTAGCTCCAAAAAGGAGGAGTTTGAGGGTAGATTGTCTTTCTTGCCCCTGGTTCGACTTGAACTACTTATCACAAATATAAAATGAAAGTACATGTCCAAAATAATAATAAATTACATGTTCCAAAAAATTAAAATTTCGAAATAAATTCATAGTTCCAAATTAAGGTCGTTACAATAATCATTGCACTAATTCCACGTTAGGGCAATTGATGTAGCCATACTATCACGAAAGGTGTCCATAGTCACAAAGCTTGATTCCGAAGTTGATCCATCGGAGGCATGTTGAGACACGGCATACTTGTTGTATCTTTCCGGAATAGTAGGCATGTAGGTAGGATCTCTATCAAAATTAGCAAAGTCCACATCAACGCTAGCATGTTCACGTATGAAATTGTGTAGAACCATAGCAGCAGCAACAATCTTCTTTTGTGTGACCATGGAATAACCGGGCATCTTGTAAAGGATTTGCCATTTGATTTTTAATACTCCAAATGACCGCTCAATAACATTACGAACAGATGAGTGTATATGGTTGAACTTCTCTTTTGGAGTATTTGGTTCCATACCTCGATGCCACTCGGGTAAGTGGTACCTTTCACCCTTGTATGGAGCCAGATACCCCGGACGATTAGGATAGCCTGCATCTACAACATAGTACTTGCCTACACATATGTAAAATAAGATAAGTTTGTGCATACAAATATAAAAAGGAACATAAGAAAAAATCTTTACCTTGAGGAGGATGTGGGAAGACATTTACATCTGCTTCCAATGCATGGTACAATACACTAAATCCCAGTGAATGTAAACACTGAGCTGGACCTCGTTGATGCTTTGGAGAAATTCTAGCCCAGAAAATCCAATCTCATTATTTACTCTCCCTGTGACCTGCAGCAGCTCAAGTTTGGGCATTATTCCTTCTTCAAACTTTACCGATTTGATGTACCGTATGTTTGCAAGCATGAGCACCCTGAGGCTTCCGAAAGCTCTTCCAGTCTCCTGAGATCGGAAACGAAGTTCTTCACCCTGAAACGATTGACGAGACAAGCTTAGAATTTCCAGCTTTGACAGTTTCCCAAGGAATTCCATAGCAGCATCGTGCACCAATAGCCAGGTGCTCACTAGTTTCAACTTCACGAGATGCGGGAGCTTCTTGATCCATTCCGGCAACGTTTCCAGATTGCCGTAGAGCTTGAGGCTCTGCAGGATTTCTGGAGGCGGGGATATATCATCCAAGCAGCCATGCAAACCTGGCTTCCCTGCCGAACTCACAGATAGTGATTCCAGCCTGCTGAGATTGGAAATGGCAGCGCGAAAAGCTGGGCCATTTTTCCTGCTGATTCCGCCAACTCCTAACCCCGTGAGCATTTTGATGTCCTGTAGAACAGCATTTCCCCTTCCGACATTCACTTCCCGCAATGTGTGCAACTCTTTCAGTTTTATTGTCCCCCTTGGCACCATAGCGCCTCTTTCTTCATCAACTCCTGTCATGCCAACAGGGAATGCCACGCAGCAAGCCAAAGTGCATGCATCACTCCTTGTAAGGGCCTTACGGAGAGGGCCATCAATGTCTCAAAGAAGAGGTACGCAACATGTTACACATTGACCCGCCGCCCAAAGACACCTCCTCGTTAAACTGTCCTTTTTCTCTATTACATAATCCGATCTCCAACCAGCATGGATGTATTGTAGCTTCCGAAGCTTGATGATGGTTTTGGGCAGAGCCATTACGTATGTACCTTTGACGTCTAGTACTTGGAGCTGTCTCAGGTTGCCCAATGAATCTGGCAGTAGATCAATACGAATACATCCTCGTAGAGAAAGGTATTTTAGGTGAAGAATCTTCCAAATATGATCAAGCTGATGGTAATGTAGATACATGCCTTCTAAGTCGAGCACTCGTAGAAACCTCATCTTGTCAGAAATGTAAAATGCTCTGAAATTCCCAAACACGGTTAGTGATCGTAATCGTGACAAATCAACTATTCTCTCTAACTCACCCTGATCTCCTTTCCAGTTGCTGCTTATTGCAAGATAACGAATAGTGCCATGGGTACTCAAGGAACATCCTTCCTCCAGTGTAGAAACAAGGTTTTCTTCCATTGACTTTGAGATAGCAATGTCACGGATAAGATCATGGACCTTGCAAGAGTCAATTGATTTTCTACTGCGAACTGATTGTTGAAATGGTAAAATCATGCTCCTGCTTTTGAGTTCTGCGATGTAGTTTTCAGCCATTGCATTGGCAGACCTCCCATGCCTCTCGCTTGAGTAACCTTCTGCTGTCCATCGGCGCACCAAACGCCTCTGACTAATGGTGTGGTCTTCAGGGAAGAAAGACAGATATAAGAAACAAGACTTGAGTTCATAGGGTAAACCATCGTAACTTTTTTCAAGGATAGTTCTTATCATCCCAAGCTCTGGATTCATCTCCAACTCGGCACTGATATTCTCATTCAATTTTCTCCACTCAGCTCCGGTCTTTGGTCGGTTTGCCAAGAAGCCACCAATGACTACTATTGCAAGGGGAAGTCCACCACACTTCTTTAGTATTTGTTTTGCTTCTTTGACCAACTCAGGATTTTTGTGGTCAACCAAACCTCTAGCCTCCCCAAATACCTGATATTGGTAAGGAACAGTTTAAGTTTCTCAGTACTCCAAAGTAATTTAATTAGGTATAAAATACTGTTGGAAATTTTGGGTGGTCAAAAGGCTGGGATAAAAGGAACGGATAAAAAGAGAAAACTCCCATGATCCGCTCATCCTCGCGCCCACCATCGCGCCTTGATCGGAGGTACAACCGAGACTTGGTTGCGGCCCCCCGATCGCCCGCGCCACAATAAAAAGGGGTGCCTGGCTCGGTTTAGGTTAAGCTGAGACTTCTAAACCGCCCACGCACACCTCACACGCCTACTTGATCTAGGCAGCGCTGGAGCAACTGGAAGACCGCCACCGCTGCGACCTCCTAGCCGTCGTTGTACCGGGACGGACAAGGTGGAGGCCAGAAGGACGTCGCCAACACCTACGACCTACATCCACTCTGGCTGCTTCTTCACTGACCACTGCGATGACCATATCCGGACCTACTGTCGCCGCTGGTCATTACCCTAACTCGTTCTCAGTCATTTCTTACTCGTTCTCGGATGTGTTCAAGTTTTAGGTGTTAAGATCATGTCTGAGTTGTATTTTTAAGTCATGTTTAAGCAATGTAGATTTCTACATTTGGTATCAGTTAAGCCTAATGCATCTAAACATGAACCATAAGCTCCTCAGTTCAAGTCCTCAATCTGTTTTAGATCAATTTTTGATGTGCAATTAGTTTTACCGATGCAATTAGGACTTACTCTAGTTCGGTTCGAAGTTAAAGATCAATTTTCTGTTCAATTACTTGATCTGTTAAGTTACTTTAGTGCCAGATTAGATCTTAGTGTGCCTAATTACATGTTTAAATTAGCCGGTTAGACCCAAATTAAGCCCTATTAATGTCTAATTTGAGTAATTAGGGTTAGTGTTCATCGGTTCTTCTCAAATTCGCAATGTTAACCCAAAACTCGCGCAATTAGTATTCGATTTGCAAAGTTGAATGCGCATAAGCAAGTAGAAGGGGGGAATCCACAGAATCTCGGATAAATAAGAAGAAACCCCAAATTCGAATCAAATCCCAAATCAGAAGAACCCTAACCCTAGGGTTAACGGACTTACCTGGTTGCCGTCATGTGAGGCATGAACTCGCCGCGCGTGGACAATGACTAGCTCCCCAACCGGCTGCCGCATTAGCAAGACACACACGGCTTGAGTTGCTGCACGCGCCATGCCGCAGCCGGACCAGCGTGCCTCCGGGCCACTATCCCGTACACCCGCGGCTTCAGATCCGCCGCGCCCAGACCGCCTCAGACTTTGAACAGCCGTCAGCCTTGGCTACTGCCGACATTATCAGCCAGAGCTGCCACCTGCCACCGCGCATCAGTGCGCCCGCCCGACCACTGTTACAGCACCCCAGAAGAGCCCTTGGACGGAGGCATATGGGACCTAGTCGCACGCATCCTCCGACCAGAGGGCCCGCGGCGGAGCCTATGGCTGCAACGGTGGGATCCCGGAGGCGGCAGCAGGGTGCTCGGTGTCGGGAGAGAAGGGGAGCGGCGGAGAGAGTGGAGAGATCGAGCTAGGGTTTTCCCGGGGGAGGGGGTGGCAGCTACAGGTTTTGATCCTCTGATCCATGTGCTCAGCCATCGGATCCGATGGACGGCTGCCGTCGCTCGCAACTGCGAGATGGGCAGGCCGAGCCATTTTTGCCATAAAGCACAAGGAACCATGGACAGCTGAGGAGGTGAACCTCGAGGACATCCAACTCATTTCCGACCCACTACTCACCACAGAGAGGAAGGCCATGATGATAGATATGTACCACCGTGTAGGCGAATACGCAGCGGTAAGCTTCCTTCTGCTTCGTCCACAACTTGAGATTAGTACTCGTATCTTGACGCGAGTACTTGCTCTATTTTGCAGTATTTAATCAAACGCTCCCGCCGAAAGTCTGAGATGCTCCAGGGCTATGGAGACACCATAATGCGAGCTCAAGCACTTGAGCAGGATCTTGCCAAGGAGCGGGAGTACTCCTCCTAGCTGCTGATGAAATATGATGGCCAAGCCTCCAAGTACCATAACGTCGTACAACAGTTCGCGGAGGAGAAAGACTGCCTTCGGAAGTGCAACAAAACGTTGAAGCATCTCTTGTTGGTCTCCGAGTGCTGATTGCGCTTGACAATACTGAATTGTTTTTTGTGTTTTCCTGCAGTGCTCAAGAAAACCAAAGAAGATCTCCAAGGCCGAGCCACTAATTGGCAAAACTCCTCCTACCGGGTGATGGACCAACACGACAAATTGTCTGCTCTATATGAGAATTTGGAGTATCACCTAGAGAAGGAGAGGAAGATGCGCGCAGATGGAGAAGTTGACTTGGTGAACACCATGAAGACCATCCAGGAGCATGAGGCTGAGCTGGCAGCCACAAAGCTTGCTCTGAAGGAGCTGACTGAAGCAGGTCAGCCCATTGCAGACATGGTAGAGCCCCCTGTCGAAGGCGTGGAGCCCTACCCTCTGTCAAAGGTACTCAAGGAGGTGCCTACCAAGATTATCGGCTACATCCAGAAGATAGCCGAGTCGGTCTCTAGTCAGTTGCTAGCTTTTGTAAAATCCTTTTACCCGTAGGCGGACCTAGCCCCTATTGTGGAAGGGATTGCAGAAGACTGTTCTGATGAGCAGTTCGAGCAGTACCTTCAGGAGGTGGCTCCTATCGCCAAAGAGGTAGCTAGTCAGTTAAACCTTGAGTAATCTTATGTAAAAAAATGAGCATCAACTCATTGTAATATAAACATGATATGAATGAAATGTAAATTATTTAAGGTCTTTGTTGCAATTTTGTTGTTGTCGACTTGTTGTTTTTAGTGCATCTCACGAACTACCCTGATGACTGCTCGTGTGGTAGTCGTAAGTTTCTGCGCACAAGGCTACTCTTATGAGCCTCCTCAGATACGCGATGTAGAGTACTTTAGGATGCGACTCCTTTCTGCGGAGTGCGAGTACTCAGGGCATCTGGGTAGTCATACTTCTTAGACAAGTAGACTCTTTAGGATTTCTTTGACTGGAGCCTATCTTTGCAACCTCTCTGGGTTGTTCAGATGCTGTGCTCTCGAAAGCGTGGTGTTGGGACTCGACTAAACAACAGTTGGGGTGTTACAATACACAAAGGCAATTACTGCTCAAGCAAGTGTTTTAGTAGCTATCCTATCAATGAATAATGACCATTTTAGGGGGGACGGTTCACCTCCCTTTATAGGGCCATAAAGTTACATTTCCGCATTCCCGTTATACCCACACTCAACAACTACATCCTAAGTATATTCCGTACTGGACAGTAACTTGACCTCTACTCAAAATGTCACTTTCATAATGGAATTACACTTTTAACCCTCCTGAAGACTCTTATTACAAAATTGTCCCACAGTAAGGTGGTCCCAGGGCTGCCTAGGTCACTTCCTTCCCCAATCGTAAGCTTCGTCGAGGCCGAGCAAGCCGTCGTGTGCTTTCTGCCTTCTTCAGTCGAAGACAGCTAACCTCGGGTTTTGTTTATGGAACTCCTCCGAAGTCAAACCGCCAGAACATCCGTGAGGGCTTCGACTTTGGGAACCTTCACCTGCAAAATCATAGAATGGGGGTCTTCGCACCATTTAGCTTCGGCTGACCGTTAGCTTCGTAAAAGGGGAAAGTGACGAGGTTAGAGCCGGTCCAGAGAAAAGGTTTCTACTAGCCTCGTTCAGGGTGCGTTGTGGGGCGGTCCCCAACACCTGGAACTACAAACTTGTTATTACAAGTTGCAGCTAGACAAACTTGTCTTGGTAGGATTAGCTCGGGTAGTCTAAATGACTCCCAAATTGCCAGCGACTTCTTTTCTGAAGAACGCCGAGAGGACAAACTTGTCCAATGAGATGAACAACTCACAAAATACTTTTGCTGACTTGCTTTTTACAAGCCGTAAGTGGGCGATGTTGTCCCAAAGGCTGAATAGCCTTGTACAGACTTGTGATTACAAGCTACGAGTTGGGTGATTGTACCCGGGGAGCTGAATAGCTCTGCGAACTTGTCTCAGCAAGTCGCAATCAAGCAGAAGTAGGCGTTTTACGACAAAACATAAATCTGCTTTATTAAATTGTAATTATCCAACTGGGGCCGATGGTCAATTTACATGAATATGTAAACTAAGGATAGAATCGACAAAGTTGCTCAATGTTCCACGAGTTGTTGACGTCTTTGCTAGAGAGGTTGAAGCCTATATGACCCGGGTCCAATGACCTTGGAGACGATGAAAGGATCCTCCCATGGCGAATTTAGCTTGTGCAGTCCCTTGGTGTCTTGGATACGCTTGAGGACCATATCGCCTACGCTGAACGAATGTTCTTTGATGTTGTGATCATGATAGCGGCGGATTCTTTCAAGGTACCTTGCCAACTAGATGAGTGCTGCATAGCAAACTTCTTCAAGGCTGTCCAAGTCTAGACGCCTTGTTTATTCTGCTACACCCTCCTTGTACTGCTTGACTACTAGAGATTTTTCACATGATGTTGGCGGGGAGGACGACTTCTAATCCATAGACTAGGAAGTAAGACGACTGCCCTATAGGCTTGCACGGCTGAGTGCGAAGCTCCCAGAGGACATTGGGTAGCTCCTTAAGCTACTTGCCCCCTTTGGTATTCCCAGTATCATGTAATCTTTTCTTGAGAGCCTCCGGTAACATCCCGCTGGCGTGCTCAACCTGGCCATTGGGCCGTGGATGAGTGACAAAGATACCTGATGTCAATCCCGCTATTCTCACAGTACTCCTAGAACTTGTGGTTGTTGAAGTTGGAGCCCAGGTCTATGATAATGTGATTGGGGAAGCTGCAGTGATGGACAATTTTGTCGAGGAAGTCGAGTACCCTGTCTGCCTTGGGGCAGGTTATTGTCTTCACTTGATCCACTTAGTATAAACTTGTTGATTGCCACCAGTACTCGGTTGAATCCTCCGGGCGCTGTTGGTAGTGGACCAATCATATCTAGCCCCCAACATGATATGTCAACATTCCATCATAGTTAGTAATCAAACCTACATATGCATTGGATGATGCAAAAGGTTGAAGCATTGTCCTTTTTTCCTTAAAAAAAAGCTACACCGGATATGAAGTCAAAATTGGGGAAAATCTCTTGGTGCTTCCTGCTTAACGTTCAGTCGAGGGTAACATTTTTTTTAGTTTTTATTTGCCAAATAAAATGTATTCATGTCGAACATTATTGCTCTTTTTCAGGAAATGTTCTAGACGGACATCCCCTGGTTCTTCAAATTTTAGTCCTTCCACTAAATTTTATTACTTATATCTTAGTAAAATAATAGGAACAGAAAAAATGGAATTGTATATCACACTAAATAGCAGTTCTACCAACCCTAATGTTCATACAGATCCAACCACTAGTAGAGAATTGGCTTTCGATCCGACCCCTTTTATCCCGGTTTAAAGTTGGCCCGGGACAAAAGGGGGTGCGCCGGGGTGGGGAAAATTGGAGGGGAGCATTACTCCCGGTTGGTAATTGCAACCGGGACTAAAGGCCCCCCTTTAGTCCCGGTTGCAACGGCTAGCTGGGGGGCGTCGGTGGCGGGACCCTTTTATCCCGGTTGGAGGCACCAACCGGGATAAAAAGGTTAGTCCCGGTTGGATCCTCCAACCGGGATAAAAGGGTTCACCTTTTATCCCGGTTGGAGGATCCAACCGGGACTAAACTTCCAACCGGGATAAAAGGTGTTTCCTTTTGTCTCGGTTGGAGTTTTTAACCGGGATAAAAACTCATCCCCCACTATATCCCGAGACAGAGACTTTCTTCTTCCTCCAGCCCGAGCCAGTCCAGCACATTGATAGAGAGTTGAGCTTCACCTACTCTCCGGTGGTGCCAAAGCAAGGGAGGTGCTGCCCGAAGTTTTTTCCCTCATTTTCGTGGGAATTTGACTCAGCCAACACAAGTGTTGCGAAGGTTTGCTACTTCATCCTCGTGTTATGCTTTGATTTATGCTTTGGAGATGGAAAGATTATTTGCTACAATGTGATGATGAAGTAGAAAAATGGAGAGGTATTTTGAGCTAGAATGTGAGGGAGATTGATGTGTCATATATAGTATGCATTATTTCAGTGGTTTAAAAATGATGCTACCTTGTCTAGACTGTTTATCTTATCAAATTCAATATGGTTTTTTAAATCCATATACTTGTTGAACTTGCATAACGTGTTCATTTCGGCGAGAGTGTTCTCCGCCGAGCAGCAACGTATGTCAAGAAGGAGGTTCGATTCTACGAGAAAGAGTGGATACGGACATCGTGACCGTGTCCCCTTTTCCGTAGCATTTAACCTCTTTCATGACAAAGTGCGGTGCCGCCCAGCTGAGGACATCCTCGCGAAATGAACACGGTCTTCAAGTTCAACAACTTCTGTAGTGGCAATGAAAGAATTTTTGTACATAGATGACTTCTACTACTTGTTGAACTTGCATACCGTGTTCATTTCTACTAAGATGTTCTCCGCCGAGTAGCAACGTATGTCAAGAAGGAGGTTCGATTCTACGAGAAAGAGTGGATACGGACATCGTGACCGTGTCCCCTTTTCCGTAGCATCTAACCTCTTTCATGACGAAGTGCGGTGCCGCCCAGCTGAGGACATTCTCGCGAAATGAACACGGTCTTCAAGTTCAACAACTTCTGTAGTGGTAAGGAAAGAATTTTTGTACATAGATGACTTCTGCTACTTGTTGAACTTGCATACCATGTTCATCTCTCCGAGGATGTTTTCCGCCGAGCAGCAACGTATGTCAAGAAGGAGGTTCGATTCTACGAGAAAGAATGGATACGGACATCGTGACCGTGTCCCCTTTTCCGTAGCATCTAACCTCTTTCATGACGAATACCGGTGCCACCCAGTTGAGGACATCCTCGCGAGATGATCACGGTCTTGAAGTTGAACAACTTATGCAGTGTTAAGATAATAATTTTTGTCAATAGATGGCTTCTGCTACTGGAGGAAGTGGCGATGGTGGGGGCGATCGTGGTTCCTATTATGGCAAGGTTCCAATCATAGTTGGCCCTCAGCATAAGCCGAAGAAAAAGAGCGCGCTGGAAAAAGCAATGCTTCGTTATTTGCAGCAACGTCATGAAGAAGCTGTTGCCGCGGGTTAGGAACCTCCTTTTGGTGGTCGTTATGCTCCACCCTCAGTCCCGGGTGTTTCACGTCCACTTAGTACTACCGTTTCAGGCGGCACAAATAAACCTAAGGATGAGGTTGGGTCAGCGGAACCTTCGTCTTCACCGTCCAAGGATGCTTAAAGTCCTCCTTGATAATAACCAGTGGATGGCTTGTTGTATTGTATCATGTTGTTTGGGACTTTAATTTAAATATGTGTATTTGGATCTTCATGTTGTTGTATTGTACCATGTTGTTTGGATCTTTAATCGATTTTCACGCGTAATCCATTGTCAAGTGTAATCCATTTTCATGCGTAATACGATGCAGATGGACCGGCAATGGATGTATAAAGCAGACAGGCAGAGCAAGGCGTTTATTGATGGCTTGCATTATTTTCTCGAAGTGGCAAAAGCGAACAAGCCAGAGAATGGGTTCATATGTTGTCCATGCTTCCAATGCAATAACAGGAAGGAGTATTCAAAGGATTCCTAGGGGACTATTCACAGCCACTTGTTTAAATACGGTTTCATGCCTAACTATTTGGTTTGGACCAAGCACGGTGAACTAGGGGTTGTAATGGAAGATGGCGAGGAGGAGGAGGAAGATGACACCATTCCGGACTGTGTTGCAGGCCAAGCTTTTGCAGGTACTACAATGGGCGAGGCTGATGAAGATGAGTTTGCAGAAAATGACCCTACTGATGACCTTGGTCAGGTGATACGACATGCATACAAAGATTGCGAAACTGAGAAGGAAGCAGCAAAGTTGCAGCGCATGATAGATGATCACCAAAAATTGTTGTACCCAGGTTGCCAGCAGGGCCATAAAAAACTAGGTACGACACTAGAATTTGTGCAATGGAAGGAAAAAAATGGTGTGTCCGATAAGGCATTTCAGGGGATGTTGAACATTGTCAAGAAGATTCTCCCCGAGAATAATGAATTACCGTCCACAACATATGAAGCTAAACAGATTATTTGCCCTCTCGGATTGGATGTTCAGAAGATACACGCATGCCCTAATGATTGTATCCTCTATCGTGGTGATGAATACGAGAAATTGGATGCTTGTCCCGTCTGCGAAGCCCTGCGGTATAAGATCAGGCGAGATGATCCTGGTGATGTCGAGGGGCAGTCTCCCAAGAAGAGAGTTCCCGCGAAGGTGATGTGGTATTTCCCTATAATACCACGCTTGAAGCGCTTGTTCAGGAACAAGGTGAATGCTAAGTTGATGCGATGGCACAAAGAAGACCGTAAGGAAGATGAGATGCTGAGACACCCCGCAGATGGGGCACAGTGGAGATCAATTGATAGAACATTCCCAGACTTTGAAAGTGAAGCAAGGAACATAAGGTTTGGTTTAAGCACTGATGGATTCAATCCATTCGATGAGTTGAGTAGTGGTCATAGTACTTGGCCTGTGACCCTTTGTATGTTCAACCTTCCTCCTTGGCTGTGCATGAAGCGGAAGTTCATTATGATGCCAGCGCTTATCCAAGGCCCAAAACAACCCGGCAACGACATTGACGTGTACCTAAGGCCGTTGGTTGATGACCTTTTACAGCTCTAGAAGGAAGAAGGTGTACGTGTGTGGGATGAGGATAGACAAGAGATCTTTAATCTACGAGCACTGTTGTTCGTAACCATCAACGATTGGCCTGCATTGAGTAACCTTTCAGGACAGACAAATAAGGGATATCGGGCATGCACCCACTGTTTAGATGACACAGACAGCATGTACTTGAAGCACTGTAAGAAGGTCGTCTATATGGGTCATCGTCGATTTCTCCCTGCTCACCACCAGCTGAGAAAGAGCGGGATGCATTTCAAAGGGGCGCCAGACCATCGTAAAAAACCTGCACACCGTAATGGAAAGCGTGTGTTCGAGATGATGAAGGATGTATATGTAGTCTTCGGAAAGGGACTTGGTAGCCAACCTGTTCCGAACGACGATAACGGACATGCACCCATGTGGAAGAAAAAAAATCAATATTTTGGGAGCTACCTTATTGGGAAATCCTAGAGGTTCGCAACGCAATACACGTGATGCACCTGACGAAGAATCTTTGCGTGAACGTGCTAGGCTTCATGGGTGTTTATGGAACCTCAAAAGATACATTGGAAGCACGACAGGACCTGAAAGCCATGGGGCAACGAGATGACCTACATCCGAAAAAGAGAGATAATGGACAGCACTACTTACGTCCTGCCAGTTACACTCTCAGCAAGGAAGAGAAGGATAGCATGTTTGAATGCTTCAACAGTATGAAGGTCCCGTCTGGGTACTCCTCGAATATAAAGGGAATAATAAATATGAAACAAAAGAAGTTTACAAATCTCAAGGCTCATGACTGCCACATGTTGATGACCCAGTTGCTTCCGGTTGCACTGAGGGGTGTTCTACCAGAAAATGTCCGGTTACCGCTCGTAAAACTATGCGCGTTTCTCAATACGATTTCGCAGAAGGCAATCGATCCATCCAAGCTATCAAAGCTACAGAACGATGTGGTGCAATGTCTTGTCAGTTTTGAGTTGTTATTTCCACCATCCTTCTTCAATATTATGACGCACTTACTGGTTCACCTAGTAAAAGAGATTGGTATTCTCGGACATGTATACCTGCACAATATGTGGCCTTTCGAGAGGTTCATGGCAGTCCTAAAAAACAATGTTCTTAATCGTGCCCGTCCAGAAGGAAGCATCGCCACGGGATATGGAACAGAGGAGGTGATCGAGTTTTGTGTTAATTTTATTGATTCAATTGACTCGATTGGGGTTCCAACTTCACGCCACGAGGGGAGGCTCCGAGGAATGGGCACCCTTGCAAGGAAATCAAGTTTGAGCAATGATACTGATTTGTTCAACAAGGCACACTACACTGTTCTACAACAGTCATCCTTTGTGTCTCCGTATATCGAGCAGCACAGGCAGATGGTAGCTTCCAAAAACCCGACCAAATCCGATGCTTGGCTTACCCGTCATCACATGGAAACTTTTCCCTCCTGGGTGCGCCAACAACTTATGGGTAACTCTGAGATTCACCCACAGCTTGCCTGGTTAGCCAGGGGACCTGCTACCACAATCGCCAAATTCCAAGGCTATGAGATAAATGGTTACACATTTTACACGAGAGTCCAGGACCAGAAAAGCACGAACCAGAATAGTGGTGTCCGCATAGATGCCATGGACAGAAATAATAGCAAGGAGTCGTATTATAGTTTCATACAGGAGATATGGGAACTCGAATACGGACCGCTGTACATCCCTCTATTTCTTTGCAATTGGGTGAAGCTAACTGCCGTCACCAAAGATCAGTACGGAATGACAATAGTAGATCTGAGCAAGACTGGATACAGTGATGACCCATTCGTACTTGCCAATGATGTGCATCAGGTGTTCTATGTGAAGGACATGTGCAGCAAACCCAAGAGGAATCCAGAAGACACATGGGAGCCAAAGTGCCACATAGTTCTTCCAGGTAAAAGAAAAATCGTGGGAGTCAAGGATAAAACAGACCAATCAGATGATTATGATCAGTTTGATGGCATGCCTCCATTCGCCGTTGAAGTTGATCCAAGCATCCTGCTATCCAAAGAAGAGGCTCCGTACTTACGCCGCGATCATGATCAAGGAACTTTCGTGAAGAAGAAATTTTACAACGTTGTATTATAATGCGTTAAATGTACATGACCTTTGTGTATTAATTGATACAATTTGTAATTTACCCTATGTATGATTTCATGTGTTATTAAATTTGTTAGGTGAAGATTTTTTAGATAAACATGAACATTGTTAACCACATACTAACATGGATTTTTCTGCGCATTGAAATAATTTAATTGAATAATTTCTTGATCACAGCAATGCAGTAAAATAAATATTTTACAGGCTAAATGAGTTGGTATAGAATTAATGATTAATTCATACTTATTGTCAATTTACTCGTTAATTAAATATATTTTTGCATGTACAAAATCTGTGAAGGTTTTGTTTTTCATCCAGAAATGCAGTGAAAAGGTAAAATAAAATCCATTTCCAAAAAATAGGTGGGAGAAGAAAAATAGGAAAAAAGACCTTTTGTCTCGGGTGGTAACAGCAACCGGGACAAAAGGCCCCCCTTTTATCCCGGTTGCAAACGTCAACCGGGATAAAAGGGTACGTTTCGTCTCCCGCCCGAACGTACCCTTTTATCCCGGTTGCCAACTGCAACCGGGATAAAAGGCCCCCCTTTTATCCCGGTTGGTGACGGGACCCGGGATAAAAGGCTCTTTTGTCCCGGGTCCCATTACGAACCGGGATAAAAGGGGGGGTTAAAAGGCACTGTACTCCCTTCTACCCCCCGCCAGTTACATACTTAGCTAAAATTTCGTCAAGTCCCGCGCGTTCTCCGCCGTCGCTGCCCGTCCGCCTCCCTCGCCGGCCGCCGCCGTCGTCGTCCCCCATTGCGCCGTTGACGTCCCCCATTGCGCCGTCTTCATCCCCCGGCCGGCCCGCCTCGATCCCCTCCTCGTCCGTCGACGCGCCCGGCCCCCGGCCACCTCGTCGCCTCCGGCCACCGGCTCCACATCCTCGTCGCCGGCTCCATCCTCATCGCCCCTCGTCGCCCCTCGTCGTCGTCTCGTCGCCGTCCCGCCTACGCCGCCGTCGTCGTCGTCGCCTCGGCCGCCGTCGTCCTCGTCGCCTCGGCAGCTGCCGTCCTCGCCGCCCCGGCCGCCGCCGTCCAGCGCGCCGCCTGGCCGCCGCCGTCCCGCCGCCCCGGCCGCCGCCGTCCCGCCGCCCCGCGCGCGAGAGGTCCGCTGCCGCGCTGGCTGGCAGCGCCGGGAGGGTTTTCTTTTTAAGTTAGAAAATTAAGTTTTATTTTTAGATAGATTTCTAATTTTGTTAAGTTAGATTTTTAGATTTCTAATTTTGTTAAGTTAGATTTTTAGATTTCTAGTTAGTTTGTTAAGTTAGATTTCTAGTTAGTTTGTTAAGTTAGAGTTGATACAGAGAAAATGAAGTTAGAAATTCGTAGGATGCACCGCCGTCCCCTCCGCCGAGTAGCCGCCGTGATCGCCACCGTGATCGCCGCCGTCCCGCCGCCCAACACAACCTAGTAGGCTCCGCCCGTGGTTCCGGTGAACCGTCCCTGCCTCCGCCGTACCGCCGCCCTGACCGCCGCCGTCCCGCCTCCGCCGCTCTGATCGCCGCCGTCACAACCTAGGCACCGCACGTGGATATTGTTACAAATTCGTAGAAATTCGTAGAAATTTGTAGAAATTCGTCAAAATTCGTAGAAATTCGTCACAATTCGTAGAAATTCGTAGAAATTCGTCAAAATTCGTAGAAATTCGTAGAAATTTGTAGAAATTCATAGAAATTCGTAGAAATTTGTAGAAATTCATAGAAATTCGTAGAAATTCGTAGAAATTCGTAGAAATTCGTAGAAATTTGTAGAAATTCGTCAAAATTCATAGAAATTTGTATAAATATTCCGGACTTTGTACGATTCATGTTATTTTATGATTTCATTATATACATGTATGATTCCGGACTTTGTAGGACTTTGTACAAATTTGTAGTAAGACGATTTCTATGACTGTCATGTATGATTCCATGTATGTTTCCATCAATAGTTGAAATGGCAGACGATGAGACCGCAAGGTATATCATGGAGCAGATAATCGTTGGTGATGGTAGTGGCGACAACGTTCCACTATCATACACGGATGAAGAGGGCACCCAGGCGGACATGTTCCTCAACATGTCCGCCGATGGGAATGAAGAGCAACAGCCGCAGCAACAACTTGCCGTGGCGGAAGGTTCCGGCGAGGTATATACAACCATTCTTGTATTGTTTCACGCCACCGCTACTACTACGTACTAATTAACGAATCTTGAACTGTTAGCCCTCCGGATCGACACAAGGGCAAAAGACCCGAGGTCGTACAAAGGTGATCGAAGGGAGGCTTGTCATCACTGAAGTTACAGAAGAGGGCAGGCCGGTTGCTCCCGAGAAAGTAGCAAAGAAGTACGTGAGTCAAATCGGGGCAATCGTCCGGGACAACGTGCCTATCAGCATCAGAGAATGGAAGGGCAGAAGTGATAATCCGTACGCCCTTCCAGAGATAGAAAAGAATATGCTGTGGGAAGACGTGAAGAGACATTTCACATTCCTCGAAGGATATAGTGAGAAGGATGTCAAAGCGTGGACGCTTAAGAAGATGGCTACTCAATTCCAGACATTCAAGAAGATGCTGGATACCCACTACATCAAGAAGGGCAAAACTCCGGACTTCAACGTGTGGCCAAAGTTGAGGGACCACTGGGATGCATTTGTTGAATACAAGAGGAGTGAAGAAGGTGTGAAAAAGATCACGACCAACACAACAAATGCTAGTCAGAAGGGCTACCACCATCATTTGGGGCGAGGTGGGTATGGCTCAGCAATTCCCAAGTGGAGGAAGATGGAACAAGATCTGATCGAACGGGGAATCGTACCTGCAACTATTGAATGGCCCGAACGATCAAAGAACTGGTACTACGCTCATGGAGGCTCCCTAAGCCAAGAGGATGGGACGTTGATTTTCAATGACACAATACGTGAGAAGGCCGAACATCTCATGAAGAACATTGAAGATTCCAAGGCTGGGAGGTTGAGGGTGGACCGAGAAAATGATGAGCTCACATTGGCCCTCGGTAATCCAGAGCACCCAGGATATTGCCGGGGGTTCGGGGTGGTTCCGTGGAAGTTCGCTTTCCGAGGCGACAGCGCCTCTTACAGAAGCCGGAAGCGAAGAAAGGAACAGATCGAGGAGAGCTGGCGGCAGATGCTAGAACAAAGAATGATTGATGAAATCAATCGGCGGGTGGCCGACGCAGTTGCGGAGTTGGCCCAATCTGGAGCAATGCCGAATCCTAACACCGCCAGCCCTTCTCAACGCCTCGGGAGCAGTTGTGCTTCTACAGGGGTCCCCGATGCGCAGACGCCCAGGTTACCCGTGGAGGAGCAACGGTTCCCCGTGGATGCCATCACGCAACGGACCTCATGTGAGCTGCATGCACCGGTCGGCAACCTCACTATTAAGGTATACTTATACATAATATTTATGCAATCTTGTCAATTGATCCAGGCCTCGAGATCGGAGTTCAACCTGTTTACTTTTGCTATATGTACAGGTAGCGTACGGGAGTGCGTTAGCAACCCTGGCAGGGCAGAGCAGTCATGGCATGGACATTCCAACAGGCTACGCCAGCGTCTGCGTCGAGCAAATAGTTGATCCCCAGTATGAAGGTCTAGAGCTCGACTTCCCGGGAGGCGACGGGGAAAAGACATTGGCAGATGCGCTTCATGGGATCATTCTATGGAAGAAACGCTACATCATTATTCCCGGCACGGAGCCATCTCCTCAGACCTCAAGACCGCTCCCCGTAGATCCCCAGCAGCGACCTTCTCCTCATACCTTGAGACCGGCATCTCCTGCTCCAGGACCGTCCCTTCCATCTATATCAAGGTCTCCATCTCCACCACATCCTGGTGCTGGGAGCGACGATGACAATAACAACACCCCTCCCCGATCACCGTCGCCGGCACCAAGAGCGGCCCCCTTGAAGGAACCTGCAGCACCACTAAAGAAGTCACGAGCACCGCCTCCCAAGCAAAGACAGAGAAAGAAAAAAACAAAGGAGCCTGAAGTGGCTCGTAAGGAACGCTGGGAGGCAATATCTCATGAAGAACAGTGGGCAAAAATCCAACGAGAGGCCAGTGAGTGGTTCAAGAAACAAGCCGAATTAAAAAAGGCAAGGGAGATGGAGCCACCGCCAGTAAGTCGGCGAGATTTAAAATTTTTTATCAGGATGGAAGAAGGAGCCAAGAAAAGGATACCACTCTTGTCAAACTATGAACGGGCTCTAGTAAAGGCTGATGAAAAGGATAAAAGGAAAGGAAAATCATCCTCCAGCGGTCCAGTCCCCGACCTTAGCCATTTATCAAAAAAAGATGCTCAACGGGTAAAAGCAATACCCTTGGATCAACAAGCAAATGTATTGAAGTTCATGGAAGAAACAGGTCTGGGACTTGATGAATGCATAGGGCAAGTTGAGACGCCAACTGCACCGCCCCCTGACCCGAAGTGGCCTTATGAGCTAGGCAAACCTCTAGTAAAGCCTTCATTGGTACGGAAGCTATCAACAAAGATGTACGAATTCCATCAATGGTACATGATGGCATCCGCCGACTCGAGGGAGATAATGTTGGGATACGAGGTAGGCTACACTAGCGCAAATCAAAATTTCTACCGCGTATAACCAGGAAGAACTGCCGTATAAGGATCACGGGATTACCACTCGACGCACTACTGGTGCGGAAGATGTAGATATGCGTCGGTGCAGTGAAGACGATCACGTAGTCGTACGTAGTCGATCAACGTAGTCGTACGTAGTCGATCACGTCCAGCAGCTCCTCAGCAGCTCGTCCACGTGCACAGCAAGATCGCCTCCGGTGCCACGGCTCGTCGTCGGCTCGTCGTGGCTCGTCGGCGGCTCGTCGATGGCTCGTCCAAGTGCTGCAGGCGCAACACCTCCAAGGTATCCACACGTGCAGGGAGGAAGCGTCGCAAGCCGGACTGCTAGATCCGCGAGTTGCAACAGGCGAGGGCGTGGGAGGCGCGGCAAGTCTGTTCAGCCAAAAGGTCTAAACCCTAGGGCGCCCCCACCCCTCTATTTATAGAGGTTCCTGATGGGCCTCTGGATCCGAGGCCCATTAGCACTCCTAAACCTAATCCAACTCGGATCAAATCCGAATTGGGCTTCCAGCCCCTTAAGTGTGCGACCCTATGGGTTCGGATACGTATAGACATGGCCCGAGTACTCCTACTCGGCCCAATAGTCGGTAGCGGCCTCTAGCAAGACGTGCCAACTCCTATACGCATACGAAGATCATATCAGACGAACCATCACAACATAATATACATGCTATTCCCTTTGCCTCACGATATTTGGTCTAGCTTCAAGCCGACCGCTCTTTCTCGATCCTGTGATTCGGAATCCTATTGTAGGTTAACTCTTAACCGTACGTAGCATGGCCATGCATTTTCGGATCCGATCACTCGAGGGGCCCGGAGATATCACTCTCAATCAGAGAGGGGCAAATCCCATCTTGATTGACCATGTCTCATAGCATGCTTCTTGACAAACCCGAAAGCTACCTTTATAACTACCCTGTTACGGTGTAGCGTTTGATAGCCCCTAAGTAGGTCAATCCACATCTAGAATACATGCGACAATCTCAGGTCTAAGGACAAAGCGTATATGTTGTTTAAAGAGAGAACTACTTCTCGTGTTGGGTCAGTCCTAACACATGTCTCCACATGTGTCCACATTATTAGTTCAACATCTCCATGTCCATGACTTGTGAAACATAGTCATCAACTAATACATGTGCTAGTCTAATATTCATGTGTGTCCTCACATGAACTCCGACCAGGGACAACTTTAGAATAACCATACAAGTAAAGAGTTTCACATACAATTCACATAATTGCAAATCAATTCAAGTAGCCTTTAATGGATATTCAATGAACACAATATACAAATCATGGATACAAATGGAATATCATCATCTCTATGATTGCCTCTAGGGCATACCTCCAACAGATAATCGGCATGAAGGTAAAACCGATAGATTTTCACGGTGAAGGGGAGAAAGTGCTGTGGCTAGACTTCAAGGATATATACGAAGTGTACCATCATGATGCCCTGGACGTCTCTCTGATCAGCGCTTGGATTCTGTAAGTGTCCGTTTATTATCTCTACATGTAAATTTTGGCGTGCGTCACCGTACTAACTTCATCTTCCATTTCATGTAGGATGCTAATTCAGACATGCCGCCGAGAGGCGTACCTACATGTAGGCTTCATGGATCCATCTGTAGTTAACCAACAACAGATACAATTAGCGCCGGAAAAAACCTTTGCGGAAATATACAATTTCCTACACAAACAAACATTCAAGGATTTCATACTACTTCCATACAACTTCAAGTAAGTGTGTGTATACCGTCTACTTTCGATGTCTTTTTCCTTATCTCTACATGTTAGTTAGCTCTAATATGCATGAACATTTTACGCACGCAGCTTCCACTGGATCCTTATTATAATTGAGCCTGAAAGAAGCCACGTCACTATCTTTGATTCGTTAAGGAAAGATCCGGTGGACTACCAAGAACTGCAAGACATGCTAGGCTTGTAATAATTCTGGACCTTTATCTCTATGCAAAAATTTATTTCCTAAATTTTATCCCTGTTACACTATGTCATTCATTATTCTAATCCGCAGCGCATGGAAACAATTCATAAGGACACACAAAGGTCCATTCAAAGAAAATCTTACATGGAACACAGACTTCCCGGTACGTATGCAGTCTGCACATTTATTACATTGTATAACACGAATATTTCATAACTTATTTTTTTCCACACTGAAGTGCTTAAGACAGGAACCCGGGAATAATCTATGTGGCTACTACATCTGTGAGCACATGCATAGTTTTTTGGGACCCAAGGGACCGAAGATGACGCCGCACAACTTTAAAGTACGTAAAATAAATATATTACTAGTTAATTATTTTCTAGCTCCTTATATGTATTTGTTCATGTAACATTCACAAATTTCCAAATTATAGATGTTAAATATTCAACAAGGACTCTTGAAGGAAGAAAGAGTAGCGGCAATATGTGAAGGTCTCATTGGATTCATAATGGACGAGGTGGTAAATCCAAGAGGAGAATTTTATTACGATGGACGACAATTAGACACTCCGATCAGCAACACCACGACGGGAAGATTGTAGGAAGATACTTTGATTTATTTGTATATATAATACGCGCTAATTATGATCGATTTGTACTAAGCTAGTTGAATTGTGTATATGAATTGTGTATAAGGATTGTGTATATATATAGTAATTGTATAATTATAAATCCCATTCGTTTAAATACTAGTTGATTTTGTTCTAAAAAAATCTCAACTACAAGGTTAACAAATTAAAAGGGCCGCGGTACTACGTATACGTGATGCATGCATGAAAAATTCAGGCGTCACGGCAGTGCCATGCAAGCGCCATTTAGTCCCGGTTGGAATCGAGTCGGGACTAAAGGGGACCCCTTTAGTCCCGGTTGGTGTCACCAACCGGGACTAAAGGGCCTGTCCGCGCCTGGCGTGGCAGGCCCTTTAGTCCCGGTTGGTGACACCAACCGGGACTAAAGGGGGTCCTTTACTCCCGGTTAAAAGACCCGGGACTAAAGACCCCCCTTTTGTCCCTGTTGGTTTATCCCGGATGGATATCCGAGAGATATGCACCCTACCAACCGGGACTAAAGGCCAATTCTCTACCAGTGAACTACAGCTTGATATACATTGATATGAGAGGAAATAACTCATTCTTTGTTGGAGATGTATCCCTGAAGTTAGACATGGAACGAGGAAAGTTTTTTTTTTCTTTCTTTAAGTATAGAGAAATTCCTGCTAGTTGCAAACAGGGTACATCAGCATGATTAAGAGAGTCACCCAAGTGGATAGCCTCAAATAGTTTGTCCAGGAGTTCACAAGACAAAGCATGGTCTGGTCTCGCTCTTAGAGCAGGCGCCAAACTTCGTTGGCCATCTTTTGGCGTTTCCCTTACTCTTTCTACACACTTGACTATAACAAGAAAAAAGAACGTACGATAATGATCCAAACAATCATTGATGCCTTTTCAGCAAACCGAAACAATGGACTCAATTAGATCAAAAGGCGGTGCAAGCTCAGCCTTGTCGATCAACTTGAATTCCTGCACAAAGAACGGAACTGATTCAGAAAAGGAAAGGACAAGAATTAATTGATCAATTCAATCCATCAACATTTTTGGCTTACACCAAGAACAATTCTGTTAGAAAAATGTCACTCACTGACAAAACGGCATACATGCCAAACAACATGCATAACGAAATGGTAGGTTCGAAAATTCAAAGAATGAAAGTTTTCAATAACTTTTCTATACTTGCATATCATTTTGAAATTCTTTAGGTTTCTTTTGAACAAATGAAACGCATCATTCACTAAAAATATTTTACCATGAGTGCTCTGTGTTGGAGCAGCCAGTGTGTGGGAGCACCTTTCTCTTTTGTATCTTAGAAATAAAACCTGTTTTTTAAAACTCTCTCCTACTTAATTGAAAGGCAGAGCTCCAACATTTTCTTCAAAAAAAGGCAGAAGGATTAAGAGGATAAGCAAGAGGCAGCATACCCAGGTGAAAAACGTAAAATGCTTGAAGCAGGTGTTAAGGTGGGCCTTTTCCTTAAAGCTCACAATCTTCTGAAAGTGTGTGTGGTAAATATGGGCATAAACACGGAAAAGGCGCTTGAATATTGTCTTCACAACTTCCTTGAAATTTTGTGGAAAAGGGGTTCCTGCATGAACGGTTGAAGGCAATTGATCCACATAAATGAGGTACTGTAGTTGAATTGCCTTATGGTTTCTTAACCAGATAGTATCAAATTCAAATTTGTTGTTGAAGTACCGATTTTCTGAGGGAAGATGGATTCATCATCAAGCTGGGCCTCTATCCAGTCCATCAAGTACTCCACATATTTGGGCATCGAAACCTCAATAGGTTTCTTGATCTGCACCCCATCAGCCCACCTGTACTCAAACCTGGAAAAAGGATTTATTGTCACCAGTTCAAACTCTTGTAAACCAAATCAGGAGGTTTGTAGTTGAGACCACATTCCTCTCTCAAAGAGGGCAGATATGTTACTTAGGTCCTGCTGACATTGTTGGGCATGTAGCTGGTGTGCAGAACTCTATCAGTGTCGTACAAGATGTTCACTTGGTTGAAGAAATCAACAGCTATGAAGACGCAACAACTATGTGATCAGCACATGGGACGCAGTTGCATGGTACACTTTTTCCTCTTATGGACACAGTTCTCTCATATAATTTTGATTATCTTATAATTGTTGAAGACTCCAATTGTGTAATTCTCTACTTTCATGTGGCACGACACTTATTTTTTTATCTTTCTAGAATGATCAGAGGGAGTTTATGAATTATGATCACAAATAAAAAAAGGTGCCGTACTGAACCACCTAATGAATATTTATCAGAAACATTTTGTCATTGGGATAACATTTTATCTGCGACCTTAGCCGAGCGCATCATCCAACATAGGGCTATAAGTTCACATGGTAGCATGTACGGTAGGCCTGGGCATAATTGACCAAGGACCGAACCGAAAAACCGAAAAGATCGGTATTAGTTCGCTTCCAGATATGCACAAACCAAACTTTTCTCGATTTATTCGATTCTCCCCCTCGGTTAACCGAACTAACTGCTGAACCGCTTTAACACTTTGTCAATGTAAGTATCTTGGCTTAAACCTATAAGCCTTCTCGATCTATCTCTATAGATCTTAATACCCAGAATATATGCCGCTTCCCCTAAGTCCTTCATCGAAAAACTATTTTTCAGTGAAGTCTTTACGGACTCAAGCATAGGAATGTTATTTCCAATCAGTAATATGTCATCCACATATAAGATTAGAAATACTACAGAGCTCCCACTAACCTTCTTGTAAACACAATACTCTTCTTCGTTCTTGGTGAAGTCAAACCCTTTGACCACTTCATCAAAACGAATGTTCCAACTCCTAGATGCTTGCTTCAATCCATAAATGGATCTCTGAAGCTTGCATACCTTTCCAGCATTTTTCGGATCGACAAAACCCTCGGGCTGTATCATATACACGTCCTCAGCTAGGTTTCCATTCAGGAAAGCTGTCTTGACATCCATCTGCCATATCTCATAATCGAAATATGCAGCTATAGCTAGAATAATCCGAATGGACTTAAGCATCACTACGGGCGAGAAGGTCTCGTCGTAGTCAACTCCTTGAACTTGTCGAAAACCTTTTGCGACAAGTCGTGCTTTGTAGATGTGAACATTTCCATCCATGTCCTTTTTCTTCTTATAGATCTACTTGCACTCTATGGCTTTAACACCATCAGGCGGGTCAACCAAGTTCCAAACTTGATTGTCTCCCATGGACTCTATTTCGGATTGCATGGCACTCTGCCATTTTTCGGAGTCTGGGTCCATCATTGCTTCTGCATATGTCGCAGGCTCATCATTGTCCAACAATAATATTTCCCGCATTTCGAGGAGCCTTGCCGACCTTCGTGGTTGTGGCGGTGCTTCTCTTGCCATGGGTATCTCAACTTGTTCTGCTACGTTAGCATCACTCATTGATTCTTGCCCGATTGGCTCATCTTGAACTTCTTCAAGATGCACTGTCTTTCCACTCTTTTCTCCTTTGAGAAACTCTTTCTCTAGGAAAACCCCGTTCCGAGCGACAAACACTTTGCCTTATGATCGGTTGTAGAAATAATATCCCAAAGTTTCCTTTGGATATCCCACGAAAATGCACTTATCCGACTTGGGTGTGATCTTGTCTGACTGAAGTCGCTTGACAAACACTTCACATCCCCAAATCTTTAGAAAAGACAAACTAGGAACCTTTCCAGTCCACATCTCATATGGTGTCTTAACTACGGATTTAGATGGTACCCTATTAAGTGTGAAAGCTGCTGTTTCTAGAGCGTATCCCCAAAATGACAACGGTAGGTCCGACTGGCTCATCATTGATCGAACCATGTCTAACAAAGTTCGATTACGTCACTCGGACACACCATTTCTCTGAGGTGTTCCAGGCGGCGTAAGTTGTGGAATAATTCCGCAACTCTTTAGATGATTGCTAAACTCCTGGCTCAAATACTCGCCTCCACGATCAGATCGTAAGGCCTTAATTTTCTTGCCACGCTGATTTTCAACTTCATTCTGAAATTCCTTGAACTTTTCAAAGGTTTCAGACTTGTGCCTCATCAAGTAGACATAGCCGTATCTACTAAAATCATCAGTGAAAGTTATGAAGTATTGGAATCCTCCTCTAGCCGTCGTGCTCATTGGTCCGCATACATCACTATGTACGAGTTCCAACAAGTCTACTGCTCTCTCAGGAAATCCTGTGAAAGGCGTCTTGGTCATCTTGCCTAGCAAGCAAGCCTCGCATGTCTCGTATGATTCAAAATCAAACGAAGTTAGAAGTCCATCAGAATGGAGCTTCTTCATGCGCTTATCACTTATATGACCCAAACGACAATGCCACAAGTAGGTAGGACTCAAATCATTAGGCCGAGGCCTTTTAGCACTTACATTACAGACAGGTGAACCATCAAGATTTAAAACAAACAATCCATTCACAATGGGTGCAAAAGCCATAAACATATTATTCTTAGAGATCACACAACCATTGTTTTCACTCGTAAATGAATAATCATCCTTCATCAAACATGAAGGAGATAAAATGTTTCGACTTAAACTAGGAACAAAATAACAATTATTCAACTCCATAATAAATCCTGACGGGAGGTGGAGTTGCATCGTCCCGACGGTCAAAGCAGCAACTCTTGCATTATTGCCCACGCGGAAATCAACTTCTCCTCTTTCCACGCTTCTACTTCTTATCATTCCCTGCATCGAATTGCAAATATGAGCAACCGATCCAGTATCAAATACCCAAGAATTAATAACTGTATCAGCGAGAAATATGTTGTCTATAACATAAACAACAAGCGTAACTGAGGTAGAAGTACTCTTACTTCCGCCGTTCTTCAAGGAAGCTAGGTACTGCTTGCAGTTTCTCTTCCAGTGACCAAGTTCATGACAGTAAAAGCACTCTTTATCTGGAGCAGGTCCAGGTCCAGCTTTAACCTTGGGCGGTTGGTTTGGCTTGGACGTTCCAGCCTTGCCCTTCTTCTTCCAAGAATTGCCCTTCTTCTTAAAGCTGGGCTTGTTCTGTATCGCCATCACATGGCTGGTACTAGCGCTTTTCTTTATGTCAGCCTCTGCTGTCTTGAGCATACCACACAGCTCATTCAGACCCTTCTCCATCCCATGCATATGGTAGTTCGAGATGAAGTTCCCATAGCTAGCCGGAAGAGATGAAAGAATGAAATCAGTGGCCAACTCTTGGCCCAGTGGGAAGCCTAGCTTCTCCAACCGTTGAGTGTAACCAACCATCTTGATTACGTGTGGTCCTACTGCTGCGCCTTCTGCTAGCTTGCTCTCAACAAAGGCCTTAGACACATTGAACCTTTCAGTCCTGGCCTGTGTTTGGAACATGTCTCTAAGCGCCACGATCATATCGTGCGCCTCATGGTTTGTTTCGAACTGCATCTGCAGCTCGGGTTCCATGCAAGCAAGCATAAGGCAGCTTACTTCGAGGTTAGCATCACATGCTTTCTTGTAAGCATTCTTAGCAGCAGCGGGTGCATCCTCAGCAGGTTCTTCTGGTAGTGGGTTGTCTAGAACATCTTCCTTTTTCTCAGCCCTGAGAACAATTCTCAGGTTGCGGATCCAATCCGAGTAGTTTGTTCCATTCAACTTGTCCTTCTCAAGGACCGAACGCAAAGCAAACGATGTGGTGGTGTTGCTAGGTGACATTTAATCTACAACAAAAGTAATGCAAAATACACTAAGACAAACGTATCCATGATAGAGCAAATTACATTAAACTATTTTAACAGAATCTACTCCCACTAAAATCAATATCCCTCTATTGAAACTTAGTGATTCAGGATCCACAACTAACAAGTCTACTAGTGAGCTTTAGCATCACCGCTAGCAAACGAGGTAGATCGGTAAGCAACTTTTGCTAATCATATCACATATGACTCCTGTTGTTGGGTGACATCTCCATGTCTCGGCGCCCAACCTTTATGCCCCAAGGTCCTTAACCGTTAAGATGACCTTGTTAAGCAAACCAACCCTTATGCGTGTAAGTGTCCGACACAAACCCGTCTAGTCAAGGAAAACTAGTGGCACCCTAATTTCATAGACCCACCACTAATTGTACAAGACATGGGACGGTGCAAGTTTTAGTTGGGAGGGCATACTAACTTAAACTTTGTGAGGGATCGTTCTACTTCTAACATCACAGCATGCAGAAAGTAAAACATAAATCAGAATAGCATTCACACAGTTGTGACACGGTATGGCCCGTTTTCATATGGTGATCTCCATCTCCATAGAAGCTGTTCACCATGGTGATCTCCATCTCCATGTTCCATGTGCGCCATCCTCCTGGTGATGAGTCCTCCAAGAACTAGAACATGCTATTACGCCTAATAGCTAGTAAAGAATCTAGTAATGAAGATTACATAGTTGCTTGGATCATCACAGATTGGTACGCAGACCATTAAATACAATAAAGTGACAACACATATGGCTCCTGCCGTGTTGCCGTACGCGCGACACGCAGGTCACGAATGAGTTACACACATGCATCACATACACAAGGGGCCATACTGATCACAAGATACATACATCCTGCAAAAGAGAGTTAGGCGTCCTAACGTTCCAAACTTCGGAGGCCCGAAACTCCATCTTCCAAGCTGAATTTGGGAAACCTAATTTCGCCGAAAATGGCGAAGCGGTTGAATTTCATGTGTAACTTTTTCTGTAGATCAATTTTCGTATAGAAATCGCCCCGATCCGAGATCGTACCGAAAAGTTACGGCTGATTTACCGAAGCATGCGCATACGGCAAAATCCCGACCCCGGCAGTAGATCACATCTACTATTGCACATCTAATGCGCCTGGCGTATGACCCTGGATCTCGATTTGACCAATCATATTGATCTTCCCTCACTGCAACTGGATTTACGTGTATCACTTAACTCCGATGGCGGAAACCGACCGGTAGGAGTATGTCGTTACACTACCATTGCAGCAAGGGCACGAAATCAGGACATAGATCAAACAGAGAACTCGCATATCTCCATATGCACACATCCCGAATCCAAAACTAAGCAGCTACGGCTCTTGATACCACTGTTGGGATACGAGGTAGGTTACACTAGCGCAAATCAAAATTTCTACCGCGTATAACCAGGAAGAACTGCCGTATAAGGATCACGGGATTACCACTCGACGCACTACTGGTGCGGAAGATGTAGATATGCGTCGGTGCAGTGAAGACGATCACGTAGTCGTACGTAGTCGATCAACGTAGTCGTACGTAGTCGATCACGTCCAGCAGCTCCTCAGCAGCTCGTCCACGTGCACAGCAAGATCGCCTCCGGTGCCACGGCTCGTCGTCGGCTCGTCGTGGCTCGTCGGCGGCTCGTCGATGGCTCGTCCAAGTGCTGCAGGCGCAACACCTCCAAGGTATCCACACGTGCAGGGAGGAAGCGTCGCAAGCCGGACTGCTAGATCCGCGAGTTGCAACAGGCGAGGGCGTGGGAGGCGCGGCAAGTCTGTTCAGCCAAAAGGTCTAAACCCTAGGGCGCCCCCACCCCTCTATTTATAGAGGTTCCTGATGGGCCTCTGGATCCGAGGCCCATTAGCACTCCTAAACCTAATCCAACTCGGATCAAATCCGAATTGGGCTTCCAGCCCCTTAAGTGTGCGACCCTATGGGTTCGGATACGTATAGACATGGCCCGAGTACTCCTACTCGGCCCAATAGTCGGTAGCGGCCTCTAGCAAGACGTGCCAACTCCTATACGCATACGAAGATCATATCAGACGAACCATCACAACATAATATACATGCTATTCCCTTTGCCTCACGATATTTGGTCTAGCTTCAAGCCGACCGCTCTTTCTCGATCCTGTGATTCGGAATCCTATTGTAGGTTAACTCTTAACCGTACGTAGCATGGCCATGCATTTTCGGATCCGATCACTCGAGGGGCCCGGAGATATCACTCTCAATCAGAGAGGGGCAAATCCCATCTTGATTGACCATGTCTCATAGCATGCTTCTTGACAAACCCGAAAGCTACCTTTATAACTACCCTGTTACGGTGTAGCGTTTGATAGCCCCTAAGTAGGTCAATCCACATCTAGAATACATGCGACAATCTCAGGTCTAAGGACAAAGCGTATATGTTGTTTAAAGAGAGAACTACTTCTCGTGTTGGGTCAGTCCTAACACATGTCTCCACATGTGTCCACATTATTAGTTCAACATCTCCATGTCCATGACTTGTGAAACATAGTCATCAACTAATACATGTGCTAGTCTAATATTCATGTGTGTCCTCACATGAACTCCGACCAGGGACAACTTTAGAATAACCATACAAGTAAAGAGTTTCACATACAATTCACATAATTGCAAATCAATTCAAGTAGCCTTTAATGGATATTCAATGAACACAATATACAAATCATGGATACAAATGGAATATCATCATCTCTATGATTGCCTCTAGGGCATACCTCCAACAGATAATCGGCATGAAGGTAAAACCGATAGATTTTCACGGTGAAGGGGAGAAAGTGCTGTGGCTAGACTTCAAGGATATATACGAAGTGTACCATCATGATGCCCTGGACGTCTCTCTGATCAGCGCTTGGATTCTGTAAGTGTCCGTTTATTATCTCTACATGTAAATTTTGGCGTGCGTCACCGTACTAACTTCATCTTCCATTTCATGTAGGATGCTAATTCAGACATGCCGCCGAGAGGCGTACCTACATGTAGGCTTCATGGATCCATCTGTAGTTAACCAACAACAGATACAATTAGCGCCGGAAAAAACCTTTGCGGAAATATACAATTTCCTACACAAACAAACATTCAAGGATTTCATACTACTTCCATACAACTTCAAGTAAGTGTGTGTATACCGTCTACTTTCGATGTCTTTTTCCTTATCTCTACATGTTAGTTAGCTCTAATATGCATGAACATTTTACGCACGCAGCTTCCACTGGATCCTTATTATAATTGAGCCTGAAAGAAGCCACGTCACTATCTTTGATTCGTTAAGGAAAGATCCGGTGGACTACCAAGAACTGCAAGACATGCTAGGCTTGTAATAATTCTGGACCTTTATCTCTATGCAAAAATTTATTTCCTAAATTTTATCCCTGTTACACTATGTCATTCATTATTCTAATCCGCAGCGCATGGAAACAATTCATAAGGACACACAAAGGTCCATTCAAAGAAAATCTTACATGGAACACAGACTTCCCGGTACGTATGCAGTCTGCACATTTATTACATTGTATAACACGAATATTTCATAACTTATTTTTTTCCACACTGAAGTGCTTAAGACAGGAACCCGGGAATAATCTATGTGGCTACTACATCTGTGAGCACATGCATAGTTTTTTGGGACCCAAGGGACCGAAGATGACGCCGCACAACTTTAAAGTACGTAAAATAAATATATTACTAGTTAATTATTTTCTAGCTCCTTATATGTATTTGTTCATGTAACATTCACAAATTTCCAAATTATAGATGTTAAATATTCAACAAGGACTCTTGAAGGAAGAAAGAGTAGCGGCAATATGTGAAGGTCTCATTGGATTCATAATGGACGAGGTGGTAAATCCAAGAGGAGAATTTTATTACGATGGACGACAATTAGACACTCCGATCAGCAACACCACGACGGGAAGATTGTAGGAAGATACTTTGATTTATTTGTATATATAATACGCGCTAATTATGATCGATTTGTACTAAGCTAGTTGAATTGTGTATATGAATTGTGTATAAGGATTGTGTATATATATAGTAATTGTATAATTATAAATCCCATTCGTTTAAATACTAGTTGATTTTGTTCTAAAAAAATCTCAACTACAAGGTTAACAAATTAAAAGGGCCGCGGTACTACGTATACGTGATGCATGCATGAAAAATTCAGGCGTCACGGCAGTGCCATGCAAGCGCCATTTAGTCCCGGTTGGAATCGAGTCGGGACTAAAGGGGACCCCTTTAGTCCCGGTTGGTGTCACCAACCGGGACTAAAGGGCCTGTCCGCGCCTGGCGTGGCAGGCCCTTTAGTCCCGGTTGGTGACACCAACCGGGACTAAAGGGGGTCCTTTACTCCCGGTTAAAAGACCCGGGACTAAAGACCCCCCTTTTGTCCCTGTTGGTTTATCCCGGATGGATATCCGAGAGATATGCACCCTACCAACCGGGACTAAAGGCCAATTCTCTACCAGTGAACTACAGCTTGATATACATTGATATGAGAGGAAATAACTCATTCTTTGTTGGAGATGTATCCCTGAAGTTAGACATGGAACGAGGAAAGTTTTTTTTTTCTTTCTTTAAGTATAGAGAAATTCCTGCTAGTTGCAAACAGGGTACATCAGCATGATTAAGAGAGTCACCCAAGTGGATAGCCTCAAATAGTTTGTCCAGGAGTTCACAAGACAAAGCATGGTCTGGTCTCGCTCTTAGAGCAGGCGCCAAACTTCGTTGGCCATCTTTTGGCGTTTCCCTTACTCTTTCTACACACTTGACTATAACAAGAAAAAAGAACGTACGATAATGATCCAAACAATCATTGATGCCTTTTCAGCAAACCGAAACAATGGACTCAATTAGATCAAAAGGCGGTGCAAGCTCAGCCTTGTCGATCAACTTGAATTCCTGCACAAAGAACGGAACTGATTCAGAAAAGGAAAGGACAAGAATTAATTGATCAATTCAATCCATCAACATTTTTGGCTTACACCAAGAACAATTCTGTTAGAAAAATGTCACTCACTGACAAAACGGCATACATGCCAAACAACATGCATAACGAAATGGTAGGTTCGAAAATTCAAAGAATGAAAGTTTTCAATAACTTTTCTATACTTGCATATCATTTTGAAATTCTTTAGGTTTCTTTTGAACAAATGAAACGCATCATTCACTAAAAATATTTTACCATGAGTGCTCTGTGTTGGAGCAGCCAGTGTGTGGGAGCACCTTTCTCTTTTGTATCTTAGAAATAAAACCTGTTTTTTAAAACTCTCTCCTACTTAATTGAAAGGCAGAGCTCCAACATTTTCTTCAAAAAAAGGCAGAAGGATTAAGAGGATAAGCAAGAGGCAGCATACCCAGGTGAAAAACGTAAAATGCTTGAAGCAGGTGTTAAGGTGGGCCTTTTCCTTAAAGCTCACAATCTTCTGAAAGTGTGTGTGGTAAATATGGGCATAAACACGGAAAAGGCGCTTGAATATTGTCTTCACAACTTCCTTGAAATTTTGTGGAAAAGGGGTTCCTGCATGAACGGTTGAAGGCAATTGATCCACATAAATGAGGTACTGTAGTTGAATTGCCTTATGGTTTCTTAACCAGATAGTATCAAATTCAAATTTGTTGTTGAAGTACCGATTTTCTGAGGGAAGATGGATTCATCATCAAGCTGGGCCTCTATCCAGTCCATCAAGTACTCCACATATTTGGGCATCGAAACCTCAATAGGTTTCTTGATCTGCACCCCATCAGCCCACCTGTACTCAAACCTGGAAAAAGGATTTATTGTCACCAGTTCAAACTCTTGTAAACCAAATCAGGAGGTTTGTAGTTGAGACCACATTCCTCTCTCAAAGAGGGCAGATATGTTACTTAGGTCCTGCTGACATTGTTGGGCATGTAGCTGGTGTGCAGAACTCTATCAGTGTCGTACAAGATGTTCACTTGGTTGAAGAAATCAACAGCTATGAAGACGCAACAACTATGTGATCAGCACATGGGACGCAGTTGCATGGTACACTTTTTCCTCTTATGGACACAGTTCTCTCATATAATTTTGATTATCTTATAATTGTTGAAGACTCCAATTGTGTAATTCTCTACTTTCATGTGGCACGACACTTATTTTTTTATCTTTCTAGAATGATCAGAGGGAGTTTATGAATTATGATCACAAATAAAAAAAGGTGCCGTACTGAACCACCTAATGAATATTTATCAGAAACATTTTGTCATTGGGATAACATTTTATCTGCGACCTTAGCCGAGCGCATCATCCAACATAGGGCTATAAGTTCACATGGTAGCATGTACGGTAGGCCTGGGCATAATTGACCAAGGACCGAACCGAAAAACCGAAAAGATCGGTATTAGTTCGCTTCCAGATATGCACAAACCAAACTTTTCTCGATTTATTCGATTCTCCCCCTCGGTTAACCGAACTAACTGCTGAGGTCCAATAACTCAGGCCTGTTTGGATGCATGGTGCTAAAGTTTAGCACCTGTCACATCAGATGTTTGGATACTAATTAAAAGTATTAAATATACGCTAATTACAAAACTAATTGCACAGATGGAGTCTAATTCACGAGATAAATCTATTAAGCCTAATTAGTCCATGATTTGACAATGTTGTGCTACAGTAATCATTTGCTAATGATGGATTAATTAGGCTTAATAGATTCATCTCGTGAATTAGACTCCATCTGTGCAATTGGTTTTATAATTAGCTCATATTTAGTCCTTCTAATTAGCATCCGAACATCCGATATGACATTGCTAAAGTTTAGCAGTCCAAATACCCGCCTTAACCCCACGTATATAACATTCCACTCCCCACTCGCTCCTCAGTCCCACTCCCACCCGGCCGCCCCCTCATCCCGTGACCGCCGCAGCCGCAGCCCGCAGGCCACACCACCGCGCCGTAGCCACCCCGTCAATACCATTCCACAGCGGCGGTGGCGTCCGGCGGAGCAGGCTGGGCAGCGCGGGGGCCCGTCTGGCGACGCGGGTGGGGCAGTGCCTCCAGCGCGGGGCCACGGGAACTCGGGGAGCGGGGCGCATTCATTCTCCTGCCCTGGCAGCTTTGTCTTATCTGTTCTCTATCAATTCAACAGTACCAGTAGGTCAACAGGCAGATTCATCTTTTATTTTTACTTCGTTGAATTGATCTGTACAGTCCATGATTTGATGGATTCTTTTTTATGTATTGGGAATCTCTTTGCTTCTGTTACTCGCTGGGACGGCATGCTCTTTTGTGCTTTTTTTAATTCAATTTTGATCCTGATATCTGCGAAAATAAAAGGCGGTGAAACATCTTGGATTTACTCTGCGTTTACTGGAGCTCGGTTAGTTCGGTCGGAACCGAAGACCCAACCGAACTAACCGAGACCGAAGTTGTCGGTTCCGAGAATTTGAATTAACCGATCGGTTCGCATTTTCTGGTAACCGAATTTCGCAAATGACCGAGGAACCGTATCGGTTCGGTACGGGATGGCAACGGGGCAACAATCTGATACAGCATCCTAAGACAATCAAATTTGTTTTGCTTATGGACTAAACCAAATCAGTTATAGTACAGAAGAAAACAAAAGAAAAGGCACAAATTTAATGATCAGTAGGGTTGTATCAATGCTGCATAAAATCTACCCAAAGCAAGTAACAGGATGTGTGCAGAAGTTGCCATAACACGGTGAATTGTTGATTATTAGTCTGATGTATGTCTCATGACACTATCTCTCAGTTTATCTAAGCATTGTTTAGTATTTATAATTCCCATGCAGAGATTACTCAACAATTCCCTCTCAAAACTTACCAGGGCTTTTCATAAAAAACCTAAAATGACAACAGTTCCCAGTAGTCATCACAAAAATCAAGCAGGAAAAGGTCAAACAGTGAGTCACTTCGTCCTCGTAGAGCGCTTGATTTCATCAGGGCAGAAGCAAAGACAGGGGATGGTGCCATGACAGAGGAGAGTCCAACAGTTGCATTCATCCCATGGTATGCTATGACCTCCCGGGCACATTGTAGGCAGAATACGCATTGTGGAATACAGGGTTGCTCATAAGCAGAATAAGAAGAGATTCTGCTCAAGAACAAGGACTGCCCATGGACCTTCTGGACCACATATGTAGAACAAAAGTTCATCCACCATTTTCACAAGTCAGAAGCGATATGTCTGTCGACAGGAGACATATAAAAGAAGACAAAAGGTGAACCATGGAACCTTTATCAAATCTGCTATATGCCTCTAGATAAAGATAGGACATATATTCTTTCATGTGCCAATCAAAATCTAGTATGTGATAGGATCCACAGTACACAAGCATCATCACAACATAAGTAGAAAAGCGGGGCACTGAACAAGTTCCAGAACTAATCTAGGCAGTGACAAGTACATGAACTATCATATAAAAGTATGCAACAAGAAATAATTCTAGGGAGTGTACCTTGAATGAATCAGAAAAGGGATTCCATGCTAGCTGATCAGATAATCATGTTACTTTCTTTTACTCTAATTCAATTGGCCCAATCTGATCAAATATCAATTAATTGAACATTGAGTCAGCTATTATGGATGGCGAGGTGCATTGCTTGGCAACGTCAGGCAGGGACACTGCGCCAGCAGGAGAACAGAGGAACCAGATCAAGGCAGGGGCAGTTGGACACAATACGTTGCTGCCATGAATACAGTCCTAAAGCATGAATATGCGTGAATTTAGATGTCAAATAAAACAATGATACAATAAGAAACACCCTCAGTGCTACCTTCACTCCTTCAGTACACAACACAGGCACCAAGGTTGATCAGTGATCAGTTCCAGTTCAGTCAATCAACCACTAACGATTTGAATTGAAAACCACATTATCCAATTGATCCCAAAGTAAATTGGGTTAGGAAAGTTAACAAGGAACCATAGTCATTAGAATCGGTAGTGATGGTAGTGACATAATAAAATATTTTTGGTATAAAAAATTATAAATTGTCAGGTTCTTATCTAACAAGTTTTATAAATTGTCAGGTTCTTATCTAACAAGTTTTGAGAACTGTGAAAATCCAAATAATTATGACGGTTGTCCTAATGATTAAGGCATCAGTCTTTTACCTGGTGCAATTTTTTTTTTGTTATTGATGTGAAAACAGTGCCAGCACGATTAGAAACTTAGAGATTTTTAAAAATTCCAAGCCACCTTGGGATGTAAGTAACTAAACATTGTAAAGGAAAATGACAGATGAAGACCTGCAGTTGTCCATTCATATCTGAATTCCATATACCTTAGAATATGATACTGAATAATAAACACACTGAATTTGGTTAAAGGGCTATGAAACCAAAAGATTAGACTAACTCTATATAATGGATGCCACAGATTGTAGCTGATAGGATGGAAACATAATCAAACCTGACCATCAAAAGAGAAAATCCGCCTCTCCAACCAAGACTTTATTTTGCGTCAACAGACTTGATGCCAAATTTTAAATGCAATGCCCTTGATGCCAAATTTTAAATGCAATGGCCCTTGGTGTTTTTTCTATAGGTCATTTACCTACCTTGCAGTTTGCCTATCAAGAAAAGTAGTACCTACTCAAACTAAAAGGAGCTTCACAGTATTCACAGTATTTCACTCTGGGATAAAAGGTAACATGAAAAAGACAGCATGTCTTGCAACCTATATTTCACAAAAGTTTGTCTAAGCAATCAGACAATACCTCGAACAAGCCATTTCGAATGCACACCATCTTTACTTCTTCATGGCACGTGCCACAGACACGTGTTTTCATCTGGAGAAAACATTTATGAATACAAGAGCCATTACCGGTAGTAATCATACAAATTCAGTAGAAATAATTAAGCTAGTAGTACCAACAAAGTAAAATAACCAAGTTAGATTTGGGAATCAATCAATCAATACACCTAAAAGGTGATCAGTAGCTCTAGCTACTACAAGGACACAAGCTCAGAATTATTTAGGGAGAACAGGAAATAAAATCTGACAGGCAGCAAAGAGTCAGGTGTCAGTGCAAAATACAAATTCGTACCACTTAGATAATTCGTCATAGTGGTAGCTCCAAAGCTACTTCCCTCAAAATTACTCTCATCACAACACCCAATTCATCAATGATGCCATCATCCTGAAACATTTTATGTGAGCGAGCCAGTGCTAACATCTATAGCTTACGATTAATGCTGAACTATGGTTGCATCATCAGTCATCTTAAGTAGTCGAATGGCAAAGCAATAATACAACTGAGATCTGATAGAACCTAAGAGAAACCCTAAAAGGTGACCCAGTTAACAAATATGTCACGTACCACACTATTCGGGTTGATTTTTGTGCAAAAAACCATCAGGTGCATTTTAAAATTTAACCAAAATTGTTTTCCTTAGATACTTTGTTGCTTAATCTCTCACAAATTATGCAGCACGAATACATCAATATTAAAAGCTTGAAAATAAATGAAAAGAAATAGAGGTGCAAACATTTTTATCCCCAGGAATGTATTGTAAGTGTTTAATAGTACCAATATATATTTTTTTGTTGGAAGTTCTCTTGCATAGAACCAATCTCAATGCCCCCTCTTTAGCAACTACACTAATATAACCACTAATAGCATGTACTGCATTTAAATGGAACTAAGAAGCTATAACAGCAATATATATGTCTCTCACCTAAGAATATATATAGCAGTGCCCAGATCTATGTGTGCCTCCATTGATGCACACTCCTAGTGACCACTGCACCATTAAACATCCACAAATAAGCCATTAATAGAGAGTTATCTTAAAATAACTAAATCAGGAGGCAAAATAGTGGACAGTTCTTATGCAGAGATGCCATTATTCATTGGGCTGTCTGTCAAACATTGACACCATGCTGCGAGTAATTAACTCATGCTAAAACAATGAAACAATGAAAATCTGTCTGAGATTTGAGAAATGCCTATGGCATGACAACCATTAAGAAATACCTATATCTGACAGATTCCCATGAGCATACCTTCTAAACTAAAAACGATTCCTTTAGAGAATTAACCAATTAGAAAAACCTGCAATTTCAATGAAAGAATAAACAATTCAATGCGAAAAGATCTCGCAATCGCAAAGAAATCCATGCACTGAACATGGAGAGCAGACAAGCAAGGAAACAAATTGCCACTCTGTAAAACAAACCTACTAGCTCACCATCCAAGCTCAAATTACCAATGGCCCACTGCACGTCGTCGAGGTTGGTGCCGGCGCCATTGGTGAGGTCTCCTCCTCATCACAAGAGCGCTGCCGCCTATGCAAAAGAAAAGAAAGAATAAATTCAGCTTCTCTTGTCCATCTTGCACTTGTCAGGCGACCAGATTCTGCAGCACGCATAGACTGGTCATCCGACCAAATCACGAGCCATTGACTGCATGCACAGACGTGAAACTACTGAACATTGAGGTTAACTACCGATAAGCAATTTCTATAAGTTGGTTCAAACATTGAACAAAAGTTCAGACATTCAGCAGTTTCACAGTGCATGCCCATGCCCGCATGAGCTTTGCCCACCCAGTGCATCCCTGCAAGAAGAAAACAAAGAAAAAGAGAGCTTGTCACCTCGCTGGCAGCGTACATGATCAAGAACATGCAAAAGAATATTTTATCTCCACCAATGAAACCCAAACAAGCACGGGTAGCTAATTAGACTTTATTTTCGAACCAGACAAAAGCTTTAGGTGATTTTTGACGAACACGTTACCTGCACGCGTACAGTGGCTGCAATAAAAAAAAAACTTGACCTGCGGGGGTATGACGGCCCCCGGGCTTTTGAATTAAGAAGAAAGACCTTCTCACGCAGGCCAAGAAAACCCCCATTTTCGAACCAGACAAAAGCTTTAGGAGATTTTTGACGAACACGTTACCTGCACGCATACAGTGGCTGCAATAAAAAAAAACTTGACCTGCGGGGGGTATGACGGTCCCCGGGCTTTTGAATTAAGAAGAAAGACCTTCTCACGCAGGCCAAGAAAACCCCCGAACCCCTACCCCACCCTTACATGGCGGCACCTGCGCCTGCGTGAGCCTAGGCCGAGCCTTGCAGCATGCTTTGGTGTGGGATAGACGAGGAGGTTTTTTTAACCCCAGCCTGAAATTCGCTCCCATAGGAGTCGAACCTAGGACCTGAGGAGTGCCACTCGATTCCACTAACCAACTCAGCTAGGGAACCTTAGGCTTTAAAAAACTTGACCTGCGGGGGGTATGACGGCCCCCGGGCTTTTGAATTAAGAAGAAAGACCTTCTCACGCAGGCCAAGAAAACCTCCGAACCCCTACCCCACCCTTACATGGCGGCACCTGCGCCTGCGTGAGCCTAGGCCGGGCCTTGCAGCATGCTTTGGTGTGGGATAGACGAGGAGGTTTTTTTAACCCCAGCCTGAAATTCGCTCCCACGGGGAGTCGAACCCAGGACCTGAGGAGTGCCACTCGATTCCACTAACCAACTCAGCTAGGGAACCTTAGGCACAGTGGCTGCAATGAACACATGAACCAATGAAAATTGCTAGCTTCTTCTCCCGACAGTGGAAGGTAGAGTACGCGGCGCAGCTCAAGCTCCCAAAGAGCTCGTCGAGCCAGACCAGCAGCTTTTGGGGCGGCCAAGGACACGGCGGCGGCGAAGCAAGATCAAAAACAGAAAAAGCCGTGTGAGCTCCCCATCACCGTCACCGCGGACGCGAGTCCCAGCTTCCCAGGGAGCAGCAGCCGCTACCCGCCGCCGTGCAGTCGCTACCAAAGCCGTGTAAGGAGCAACCTGCCTTCGCTATCAAAACAATTCTCTCGCTCTTCTCGTGCAGTGCTTCTTCCTTGTATATATAAGTCCCAATTAACAATAGAAAAATCCAACAACTCGGCTTGGCTGATTCTTGGGAGAAATTCAGGCCAGAAAAGGCCAATTTCATCATTTACTTGATCCTACTTCAAAAACATTACCGAGCTTACTTCCGGTATTCCTGCAAGCCTAAGGCTTTGTTTGAGCTTCCTGAAAGCTTCTGAGTGTGAAAAGCTATAAAGCTCAGTTTTATGTGTTTTTCGTAGCTTTTTTAGCTCAGAAAGCTAAACACATCTTCTAAAAGGCTTTTTACAACAAAAAGCCAATAGCAGCTTTTCAAAAGCTCTTATACAATCAAGTCCTAAGCACCTAAGGCTTCTGACAGCTATTCCAAACTACTGATATTGGAAATACCCTACTTCATCATGAAACATAGCCACACAGAAAAAAAAAATTCCAGCTCGGTAGATTCCTAAGGAACTCAATGTCATGCTCCAATAGTCTAGAGCTCCCTAATTTTAACTCCATGAGATGATGGAGCGTCTTACACCATTTTAGGAAATTTCCCAGATTGCCAGGTTTTCTGGAGGTCCATAAACCGGCTTCCATGTTGAATAATGCATCAATGCTTCTGAGATTAGAAATGGCGGCTAAGCAAAACACTGGTCATTCTTTTGTTTGATGCCGGACACTCCTAACATGCACAATCCCATGAGATGTTCTACGCTATTAGAATAATTTTTCCATTCCAATATTCAAAACTCAAAAGTGCAAATCTTTCGTAGTAGGGGGTCATTGCCCCCTCTCTCGCCATGTGCGTATAAAGGTGCCCAATGTTTTTGAGGTATTTGAGTTGCACATATGGTTAGGTTTCACCTCGAATACCTTTTGTTTTTAATGATCTTGTATATGGGTACTTATTAGGTTTCAATTACTACTTATAGCAAGATGGTGAATTTTGCCATGGGTGCTTATTAGGGTGCAGCCTTCCTCTTGTTTAAAAACAATGTTTTACTCCCTTGATTTTGAGATGGCAATTCAGGGATGTGATCAGTCTGATTGATTTTTCTGATATAGACTAATTGCTAAGATGGGTAGAATCATACTCCTGTTTTTAGTTCCATAAGTATTTGTCAACCATTACATAGCCAGGCTTTCCATGCCTTTCGCTTGAGTAACATTACATTGTCCACCGAAAGCCCTCCTTTTAGTCCTGATTGTAATGGCTAGAATTTTCGCACCGACGCCGATCCTTTTTTGTCCCGGTTGGAAGCTCCCGGTTGAAACTTTTGTCCCGGTTGAAGTTTCCAACCGGGACTAAACTACCAACCGGGACATAATCTCCTCACCTATAAAATCGTAAGACAGAGATCTCTTCTTCCTCCTCCAGCTCGAGCTACTCCACTCCACCAGAGACATTCGGCCTCCTCTCCATGTTGTTGAAGCAACCCTAGGGGTGGTGCTGCCCGAATTTTTTTTCTCATTTCTGTGGGGATTTCACTCATACAAAGTGTTGTGAAGGTTATCTACTTCATCCTCCCTTCATTTATTATTATTATTATGCTTTGTTTTATGCTTCAGAGGGGGAGAAAAATGAGTTTTTTTAGAATGAGGAAGAATGGAGAGGATTTTTATTTATATATGTTTTTGAGCTAGAATGTGATGGATAGCTTGCTTGTTATATACGATTCGTATTAGTTAAAAAAACTTATCAATATTAGGTATGAGAAAAAAAATAAAGTAAATATGTTTTTAATATTTATTAAGTGAAGATTGACACTCTGAGACTAACTACTAACTATATGGTATCTAGTGAAGATTGACAAATATAAGAAACAAAATGTGGAACGGCAAGAAACAAAATGTGGGATGGGGGGAAAGCGTCGTAGCTTCTTCTAAAGATATGTAAAGACAAATTTGAAGGGCATTAATTTATCTTTTACGTGGATCTAAAATTGGATCAAGTTTGAACTTGGATTTATAATGGTTATGGACTACTTTTTGCGTCCGTGCAACTGAGGGAGCTGCAGGGCGAGCAGCGAATCAGCGAAATTTGCACAATAACCGGACACGTACCGTGTCGTCCTTGACCTACGGCTTTGAATAGCCAAACAGTTTATTTTTAGGTTTAAATGGATTTAAAAAAAGAAGGGTGCCAAAATAAAAACGCGCCAGGTAGGGGTCGAACCTACGGCCTTCTGCTTAGGAAACAGACGCTCTATCCACTGAGCTACAGGCGCTTTACGATTAACATTCAGTAAATCGATTACATATTTTAAGTATCACGTCCTGTGTTGTCTCCTGCCCGAACCTGAGCCTGACGCAGTGACGCGTCGCCACTCGCCACAATTCCGCACGGGGCAGAAACGACGGCCAGATTCTGCACGTGGCGCGGACCTGCATATATGGGCTGCGTGCGTGCAGGTGCAATGGAGCGAAGGCTGCAGGTGACCGGACCGGCCCTGTGTGGGTGGGTGGGTCTGGCCGTCTGGGTCGCCGCCGGCCGGCCGGAAACTTTGCCTCGTCCTGTGGCGGCGGCGGGCACGGTGCTCCCTCGTCTTCACAAGCACACGCACCCGGGCACACCTCGCCCCGTCTCGATAACGAACAGTTGATGCAAAGCTCCCGCTTGTGCAGTTGTGCCTTTGGGATTGTAACCAGACATGAGATCTCCAATGAAATACTGCGACAATTAATCAGGTAATTAACGAACAATTAACGCATATATACTCGTGCATTTGGAATTGTAAATTTGTCACCAGGCGTCAAACCCCCAATAATAATGGAACACTGTAGATAACAGTAATCTGGAATGAGCGCTGACAGTGGAATGATAAGGACCCGTTATTTTTAGGAGGCGTCTACAGCGAGAGGGCTAACCCGAGAGCCCCCTACACTTTTCTTCACATGCAGCTGTGCGTACCACGCAATACAGAAAGAAAAAAGATACGTGAGAGGAGAAAACGACATAGATGATGATATCAGCACATGCGAATCTATCCAAAGCTAAAAAAAATCCATAGTTTAACAACAGAATATCCAAATCGAAATATGAGTGCATGCACCAATATGTTTGTTTTAAAGAAAACTTCAAACAAGATCTCACTCGGGTATGTTTTGATCAAAGTGGTGTGTGGTTAATTCCCCTATCATATAAATTAGTAAGATGTTACTTTCAGCCATGTGTATTATTTGATAAGTTACTTACTGTGATGAACAGTAAAATTATTTTTTCCCTGTTCATAGGTTACATTTCATGGCCATAAGATTACGTTTTCTAACATTCAAGTACTACAATGTTACTTTTCCTTAATTAACTTCCACGTAGTACAGATTTACTTTTCTTAATATATATGAACACTAATCACAAAGTTACTTTTTGAACACTCACGGACTAAAATATTACCTTTTATTAATTTGCACAGAGTAAAAAGGTACTATTCTTAATACAACCACTGCACGGACCATAAAGTTACTTTTTCTTAACATGGACACAGGCCACAAAGTTACTTGTTCTAACATTCACAAACTAAAATGTTACTTTTATTGACCTTCATGAAGTACAGAGTTACTTTTCAGGAGTGATCTGAGGAGGCCTGATGATTTCATATTCTATGTGCAGTAATCGAGCGGTTAGCCCGTAAGATTATCTCGCAAAGCTGAGCTCACATGGTCCGGCAAAACCAAATGGTGGCTGTAAATCGAGTAGCAACAAGTTTATCCGTACGTGTGCACAAGCTACGTGCTGCACGTACGCCTATACATGGTTTTACTGCAGCTTGGATCTGAACATCGGTAAGCTAGCATCTATAGCATCATCGATCATCACGGCCTAAGTACAGAGCACCTAGTAGTAATCAATACCAAACAGTAATTATTAATGGATAGTAACTTGTTTAAACAAAAAACAACGGACGGGCTTTCGGGGTTTCTAGAACAACAAGTCAATCGGTGTACTCCAGAGGAGGGGAGGTTGCTGGCAGGGCTCATCTACTGCCGGCTGCCGTTGTGTGGTGCACGTCCGAACCAGTTACTTGCTATTTTTGGCAGGCTTAGGGGATAGCGGAACGGTGGACTTCCAAAAAAAAAAAGGAGGGCTCTCCTGTTAAGCTTATTTAGAGAGGCCTCTCCAAATAGTTTTTACGTTATTTTTATCGTCAGATTTTGTGACTATCTTCGTGGAACCAGTTACTCGGAAGGTTTCAGTCCCCGTCCACGTATTCTTGGATAGTTGAATAATTATCTTTGATAACCATGCAGAACATCAACGGTCCCATGGTCTAGCGGTTAGGACATTGGACTCTGAATCCAGTAACCCGAGTTCAAATCTCGGTGGGACCTTATTTTTTGCTCCTATTTTTTTTTCCCTCCCAAACATGCTCACATGTTACTAGGAAATACTTTACCAAGAGCATCCTTTCTCAGTAATTTCTTTGGCTCCACACCTGCACAGTACGATTGCACGAAATAAGAAGAAAACGCGCGCAAAGGGAGCACATGCAAACCAAAGCGCGGGCGGCGGCAGCAGCAGCGACTGACCCTATCGACCAAGCCCTTGCATCATATCCTCTTTGTTTTTGCTGACAGAGAGCTGACGCTGAGAGCATACGCAAAGCGGGTGTGATCCATCCTAATGACTCGTGCATCGAGCTAGGCCGGGTGCCTATCCTGTTCTCGTGCCGAAGTATCAAGGATGACGACGATATCGACGAGAGGATTGAGCTTCCTTGTGAGTGACTGTGAGGTGCACGGGAGGGGAATAAAAAACGCCATGGATTCGCTGAATCACTCGGTATATGGGACGAGCGAAATTTGGATAGGAATTCAGTGCGAAAAAGAATTGGATAAAGAAGTGAATGAGAATGTACAAGAGCTTGAAGAGAGGGATTCAGATGGGGCCAAGCTACGAGAGCAAGAGTTCATAACTCATAATCATCGTCAAATTAAGTGCTTGCTAAAAGAAACTTTCTATGCCATGCCACAACTAAGCTTCCGCCCACGGGATAAAACCTTCCTGATGCGGATATGGAAGATTTTTTTTTCTCTCTCAAAAACTTGTATATGCAAGTGTTTCGTTAAGAATGTGGAAGCGGTTGTTTTTGTGTCCAACGTTTTCGTGGGCACCCATCCGTGAAAAAAAGATTAATACGTTGTCGTGTGCTCATACATCCTTACAAGAAGCGGGAGAAAATCCAAAGGTGTTGAAAGTGTGTAGTTTGCTTCATTAGATTTTGCTTCAAACTCTCGCCAAACCAAAATATAGATACTCGCTTCGTTCCAAATTGTAAGTCATTTCAGCATTTCTAGAAGCATAATTTTTACTATGTATCTAGATATAATCTATATTTATGTGCATAATAATATCTATAAATCTAGAAAAGTTAAAATAATAAATAATTTGGAATGGGGCGAGTAACTTGATGCACTAGAGTGGCGTGTGGGTGATCCGGGGTGTGTACCCGGCACTTGGGCCCACCGAGAAAGAAACAAGCCAAGCGCCATTCCGGCCCAGGCCCACCATTTCTCCGCCTCCTCCAGCCTCCTCCGCCGGCGGCGACTCGCCGATGCCCCTGCCCGTCCCCGGCCACCGCGGCATCCTCCCCCTCCTTCCCTTCCTCCTCCTCCACGCGCTCCTCGCGCCGCCCCCGCCCTGCGCGGCCGAGTCGGCGACGTGCCTGGCCGTGTACCGGGAGGGCGGCGCGCCGGCGGTGTTCCAGTCCGCGCACTGCCCGCGCTGGACGCTGCCCCCGCCCGGCGCCGGCGGCGCCGGTGGCGCCGGCGGCGAGCGGGATGGCGGGGGAAGGGGGAGCTCCCCGATGGGCTGCCACGTGGCGGCCGACCGCGGCCGCCGGCTGTCCCAGGAGGACCGCGCCGTCTGCGCCCTCGGCATCCGCATCCCCTTCCTAGGTACTACTAGCTCCTGCTACTCCGCAGCACGGACTGGCAGGTTCCAGTTTCTAGTGCTCAGATCAGCTGGTGACTCGGATGGGCTCTATAAACCGAACTGGAGATTTCTGGATTGTTGCTGGAACCTAGCATTGCAGCACCACACACCACAGTTATTCGCCATGAGCAGCAAGCTAGAGATAGGGACCGAATTGAATGATCTTCTAGAGTTCTAGTTTACTCTTTAGTTCAGTGTGCTTGTGCTTGTGTGATGTTTCGTGACATCTTGGTGGGAGAGATTGGTAATGGGAAAAGCACTGAGGCACTTATTGGGATGCTGATTGCCAGATAGTAACACGTCAAATGCCTGGAGATCTATGGTACAAATATACACCATAGCTGGGTGTCCAATTGTAGCACTGTGGTGGCTGTTGTGTGCTCAATTAATGTTTTAATTCGATGCTGTTTTTCAAAAGCATTTTTAGGTATTCGGGGTCAATGTTTACTCTTTAACATGCATGCACCCTGTTTGTTTGTAATTTGCCTGTAGCTAACTTTCTGACATGATACAGAGCAGATGAGGATCAAAGAGGTTGATGTGGGAGTGGTTGCCATATTTGATGGTCATAATGGAGCTGAGGCTAGTGAGATGGCTTCTAAGCTTTTCCTGGAGTACTTCTTGCTCCATGTTTATTTTCTTCTCGACGGTATATACTCCATGATGTTCAGAAAATCTACCGGGAAACTGACATATAAGGAAGTTGCTATTCTTAACAACATATTCAATCTGTACAAGGATGACCAATCCAACCACAGAGAGGGGTATGCCTTTCTTTGCAGACGCCATTTTTTGTTCATATATAGCATAAGTTCAAATGATTCAAGCTTCATGGTAACCAAACTTGCTCACTGACGAAAATTTTCAGGTCTTGCTGGATATCGCCAGCTATTTTAGACCGATCATTTCACATGGAAATACTGAAGGAATCATTGACGAGGGCAGTTCATGATATTGATTTAACATTCTCCAAGGAAGGTCTAATGTTTCAGCTACATAATTCAATTTTGTAACACAGCTTCATACATCTGAAAAGGATTCTTCTGTGTGTACGATGCAGGAAGCTTCACAGAAACATTTTGAGTCTGGTTCAACAGCGACTGTGGTCTTGATAGCTGATGGACAAATTATAGCTGCCAATGTAGGAGATTCAAAAGCTTTTCTGTGCTCAGAAGGACATGATCTACACCGTCGAAATAGTTATGTCTGCCATCTCCTGATGTCATATTTATTGAATAATATATATGTTTACAGGGTATAGTTAGCCCTTAGCTGCATTGAAAATATCAACCCATTCTTTCTGTGGTTTGACATCCTTAGATCCATGTTTTGGTGGCCTCAATTTCCGTTATGAATCACATAATATATTATCATCGCGATTGGGTGATCCAGATTTGCCTCTATTTAAGATTTAACATCCTTGTTCACTATTGCACTTTACTCTAGTAGCAACACAGGAAAAAGGTGCGTAGTCAACAGTTGGAAACTATCATAGAAAAATCATATTATTGATAATTTCTTGGGTATTGCTGTGCTATTTTTGGAAAGTGCGATGTTGTCTGCATTCTTTTTTTGGTCCGTGTGACCTTGCTCCTGTGCAAGATTCTCTCCAACACGGCATCATATTCTACTTCTACCATAAGGCCTTAAGGTCACGTTATTTTGTTTTACTTTACCAGCTGGACTTTCACATATTTGTGGTGAAACAGGCCTTGGTGACATTGCTTAGCTGCCCTCTTTTGATACCTAGTTTTGTTCTTGTGGTGGAATAGTTTCTGCTTGGTCTCTGGATAATAATTTCTAGGTCACAGTCACAAATCACACAGAACCAATGCTAGCTATGCATGAATTGTAGGTCCTGAAAAGTAGTATGCTAAAAAAAATAATGCCTTTTGCTTTACATATGTCGTTTTCCTTATCAGCCTTTGTTCTAGCACTTTGGACAAATGCTAATATGAAGGCTTGCATTGTATCAGGGAAACGGAGAAGAAAGAGAAACTCAATTGATCATGAAGAATTTGCTTTGGCAAATTATGATGGACCATTGTATCATGCAAGGGAGCTGACCAAGGACCATCATCCTGATAGAGAAGATGAGAGAAGCCGTGTGGAGGCTGCTGGTGGTTATGTTATTGAGTGGTCTGGTGTATACCGTGTTAATGGTGAGCTAGCGCTCTCAAGAGCTATTGGTGACCTTCCTTTCAAAAGGTTAACATGCAATCTATTGTGCTTCTCTCCATCTCTGCCTCACTTGCCCGTTTCCCCAGTTCTTTTCACATGTTCACATTGTTTTCTAAAAATAAATAATAAATTAGCCATACTTTGTAGCTCGCAGTTCATACAAAACCATCAGGCCTTAGAGGAAAGCAAAGACACAAAGTGTTAAACATCAACAACTATCCCAATTTACAACTCACACCAGGTTTACCATGACTTGTCCCACTAAAAGGAGACCTCTGAACTGACTAGCTGTATACGAGACTTAAACTGTACAAATGACAGATCACACTAAAACCAGTTAATGTGACACAAAAGCCAGCCCATATGCTTCAGTTTCTAATGGTCAGTGGGGCAGAAATTGTGTATCAGTATATGCCAGTTTCCCATAACCCATGCGCATCAGTACAACCTGTAATGGGGATGAACATGGGTGGCATCGTGAGGAGTCATCGTATAGAAGGATGACCCATTGTTCCCTAGTACAGGCAAGTTGTTCAACTCCAATTACCAACAATACAAGGAAAACTATTTAAAAAAACACATAAAAAGCTGACTCGAGGATGCCAATTACTACTGGCCCCTCAGTCAAGAAGATCACTATCTTCTTCCTATCCTGTTCTGCTTTCCCATCTTTATGTTATCTATGCTTGTTTAAGAGGCAACATGGTGTGTATGGTGATCTCATTTTGTTGGGAAGGGGAAAGGAAAGCATCAAGGGACTGCAGCTTGAAATCAAAGGGATCATGCCAAGAGATGTATGGATGACCCAACTGTTAGCTCAGGTTTGATAGGAAGAGGTGGATGGGGGATAGAATGGAGATTGAGCCTCTTTATAAGAGCAGAAGTTTTAAATCCCAATACAGCCAAAAGGGAATATATTTAGTATGGAGCATCTGCAGGTTAACTGTTATATGTTGTAGTATTAATCAAAAAATAGATATAAGTTGCCCGTGAGGCAGAGCCCCCTGCTAAGGTGGAATTTCTTCAAATGATAATATAAGATGCTATTTCTCGATTCAGTAGAGTTTTTTGGACAGGCTAAATTGATCCTTCTAATTGTTCTTGTAGGTATGGGGTAATATCGACACCTGAATTGACAGGGTGGCAGTTTCTGTCAGATAATGACACTTTTCTTATTGCCTCATCTGATGGGATCTTTGAGAAAATGACTATGCAAGATGTTTGTGACCTGATGCTACATGCAAAATTTCACGTTAACCAGGATTTTGGATCATCAGCTATCACACAACATAATTTGGCAGATTATGTAGTTCGTGTTGCTTTGCAGAAAGGCACGACAGACAATGTGGCTGCTGTGGTGGTTCCATTGGGATCACCTAGTAGTGCTGGTACTACGTTAGAAGATTGGTCCCAGTTTGAAGAAAAGCTCAAGACGTCTATTTTACCAGTACAGAATATTCCATACCAACTGAAGCCTGGTAGTCTCACTTATCTTTTACTGCACTGGCTAATTTTATTGTAACCACTCCATTTCTGTATGTAATTGCACTTCTATGTAATTTGGTTTTGACTAGTCCCGAAGGACCCTAGCAATTTTGCTAATATTGTTCATTTTCTGCATATCAAAGTTTACTTAGTAGTCAGTTGGCTCATTTTCCACATTGTTAACAATATAGCCTAAAACCTAAACAGGAATGTCAAATCTTCACAGGGGAGCAATCGTTGACGCCTTTTATTTGAATTCTATGTTGTTATCCTCTTCTGTTGTTGCCCTGCTGCTTTGTTCTTTCCATAAATCTGTTAGTCCTTGCTCCTTGACTTACCCATTCGACTATGCCACTATACATAGTACACCTCAGTTGAGTTCAAGTTTTCCAATGAACTCCTTGTACTTGTTTTTACTTACATGTATTTTCATATGGCTAGCAGATGACATCACTAGTTCAGCTGTTATTGACATGGAGTATTTCAGGCGTTCATCAACAAAGTTCCAGAGGTTCTTGGTAAGTGAGGAATGTAGATACTTTTCTGTATTGGGAGTAAGATTTGCCAATTGAAACAAATCTGTTGTACAATTTTATGCTTTGTGAATCTACCTTATTGGTTATTATCTGTTTCATTTAGCATATAGCTTCTTAGTTTTCGCTTTTTGTGATGAGTTTCATTGCTTCTTCTGAAATTAGGTTGAAGCAAAACTTAAGAGACTTGGTTGTTTCTACTTATCTGAGAGTCTGGATGAAGATATGGACTATATTTTTAGGGTACCGGAAGCATACCAGCGTGAAGAAGTCCATGAATTCAATCACATACCACCTGATGCGGCATTATATTCTGATGGTTAGTTGTCTCTTTTAGATGCTCATGGTAGATCTTTTCAGAAATAAATCCTTAAATTTGTTCCTTTTTCTTGTTGGGGTTAGCTTGTTGGAACGTGAAACCTTCTTGTTTGAATGGCTTATCTTCCAATCTTAAATGTTTGAATAATCATCTTTTAAGACTGAGTGTTTTACCTATATTAGGGTGACATCCAGCACCTATCTGGGCACCTTTTAGAAACAGCTAAATGACTGAATTGGGTGCTTGAGAGGGCTGTGGAGTTCTGATGTGATGCTTGACGTGTTTGATAGTGTCTATCTTGTTCTTGACTTTGGTTGCTCCCTTCTACATTTGTATACAGGTTATCTTGAAAAATACAAGGACAGACAATTTTGCTTATACCTTGGTCATCAAGATGGTGAAATGGGGCGGTGCAATGGTCCTGAAGCTGTTGCAAATTTTTTTGGTTTACTTGACTCCCTCCCTCATAATGGAAGCAAATCAAATGGTTCACACTCCTTTGGCAACAAGATAGATTTCAGGTACCATTCCATTTCTCAAGGAACATTTCGGATACATATTTTGAGGGAAAGGTCCTGGGTAGTTGCAATATTTTGAATGGATAGCTTTTCTTTTCTTCATAATTGATACTATCTGGAATTCTGGATATCGCCTATTGAAGTTATACCTGGATATCACCTATTTGTGTTATTGAAGTTTAGGTTCTTTGTTGTTCATTGGACTTATCACTTAAATTTATGTTCAGTGAGTACCAGACTATTTATATGCTTACCAACTTGAGCCATCTTGACATTTGTGCAGTTGCATGCTAAGTGTAGGAATAATTTCTTGTCAGATGCTATGCAATAGCAAAAGCAAAAGCAAAACATTAGCTGCTTCTCCAAATGAAGCAGCATGTTTGGGGGTAAATTACAAAGCAGAAACAATTTCTGTTATCTCATTGTAACATTTATGAAATGACTATCCTTCAGTGAAGTGTAAAATAAGCACATCCTAAATGGAAGAGCTATTGCAAGGGCTACTTCTTGAAAGTTTTATTGGTCTGATGAGTTGTAAGGATAGGATATAGTAGATATGAGCTGTGGGATACCGATTTGGTCCTCTGCAATCACTTTCCCTGGAATGTGCGTTATGATCTCTGTATGAATTAGTGAGTGGGCATTACATTATTCAACTACATTGCTTGGAATAATTTGCAGTTTCATAGTAATAGTTCAAGTCTTTTATACATAAAAATGAGATTTCCTTTTTTTTTAAACCATATTCAGGTACAAGCTTAAGAGAAGATTCGATCGTGGTTCGTATGGTGAAGTCTGGTTGGCATTTCACTGGAATTGCTCTGAAGATAGAGATGCGCATAAAGAACCTCAACATTTTACAACTATACCTAAATCAGACTCGTATAATTGCACAAATTCAAACACAATGTCATCTGATGAAGATCATGTCTCAGAAACAGTAGATGGTGATTTATTCATACTGAAGCGCATAATGGTAAATTAAATATTTCATGCATCGACAAACTACCTGTCTGTATGTCATGTATTGTTCCCTGCATGTGCCCCACATCTTCATTAGGATTAAACAGTAGGAAACTTGAAAAGTTCCCCCACATCTAGTAGCCCAGAACCTCTGCGTGCACGAGGTCCTCGTGCATGCAGTAGGGGAGGAGCATTTGCTGGCAACATCTAGGGAAAGCTGCCCTTGCTTACTACCTCAGCCCTTGACTGGAAAACTTTAAAATTACTGTCTCCTGCGACCTTACAGATATGCTCGTGATCGTGAAATATAAACTCTATTTTTCACCATTATGTCATGAACAGTGTTCCACAAGGCAGAATTCCACAAGGCTTATGCGCTGGGCGGCAGGGTACCGCGGCGCCTAGGGGGTAGGTGGTTCCCTAGGCGGCCTGTGGTGGCGGCAGAGGCCAGGGACGGGCAGCGACTGAAGCAGGGACAGGCAGTGGCGGTGGAGGAAGCAGGGGCGGCCGCGGGTGCGCGGAGGAGGAGGAGGAGGAGGCAGGGGACGGAGACCCGCGGCGGCGGCGGAGGCCCGGATGGTGGGGGCAGAGGAGGCAGGGGTGATGCAGGGGCGAGTGGTGGGGTCGAACTAAAGATGGCAATGGGGACCCGCGACCCGATACCCGACGGGTATTTACTCCATTAGGGTCTGAATATGGACTAAACACAATACCCACGGGTACGTAAACGGACCAAACCCTTCACCCATCGGGTACGCGGGTATGGGTATGTTCCAGCAGTCCCCATACCCGTTAATCCATGGGTGAAAAATACCCGGCCAAAAAGTAGAGAAGCCCACCAGCCCATAAGGTAACCCTAGGTATATAATCTTATCCCCATTCCCCACCCCTCCCAACCCTATCCCACCCAGCCACCAGCGCACCACTGGTCCCCTGCCGGCCATCGAAAAAAAAGCGCACGGCGCTCGCTTCGCTAGTCGCTACTCCTACTCGCCACGCTGCCGCAAAAAAAAAAAAGCGAACAGCGCCTGGCCGCCTATGCGGCTGCGCCCCCCTCGTGACCTCATTTTGCTTTTGCATCGCTGACTCGTTGTCGCACTCCATCCAAATCCAAGCGCCAGGAAGCCGCCACATCCGACGCCATGCCGCCAACGGAGTAAGGAAGCATCAACGGACGGTGATTCTTGCTTCTCCATTCTCCTTCTCCCCTTCATATGCTTTGCAGGCGCCAGGCGCTCCTTGCCTCCTTCAGTCCTTCTCCCTCGCACTAACCAGCTCGTTCACTCCGACGTCAAGGGACATCATGGAGGTCTTGGAGGACGGTGACTGCCTGAAGCCGCTGGATCCCGAGCTCGTCGACGTCGTGAATAAACTATTGGCGGGTATGGGTGACCCACCGGGTATGATTTACCCGGCCGGGTATGGGTCCCCACCCATAGCGGGTATGGGGATTCTGACGGTCTCAAATTTGTATAGCGGGGATGGGTCTGGGATGGCTATACCTGATGGGGATTTACCCATTGCCATCCTTAGGTCGAACGAGGGGAGGGGAGCTGTCGGGGTCGGACAGATAAGGTGGGAGGTGGGGATAAGTGGGTCGTTGAGATAGTTGGGCTGCTTTTATGGGTCTTTCTTTTCAACTCAAGGCCCACCAGTTTCCTGTTTCTCCTTTTCTTAGAGTATATGGCAAAGTATATGTACTTGTATGGCAACGCCTAGAAAAATGCCTAATCCTGCCTAGGCGCACCTAGGCTCTAGGCGGTGGGTCACCGCCTAGAGAGCGCCTAGCACCTTTTCCAACCTTGGTCATGAACACGGGTTGTGGTGAAGGGGGATTCATTTCTCCACTTGGGAAAGAGTTGTCCCAAGACTAGTAAAGAAAACTGACTGAAAACCACGCAAGAAGGAAAACTACATCTGTTCCATCCCAAAAGGGTACTCAATGGTGTGGTTCAGTCCAGACACTAGAATTTCAGCTTTTTTTGGCTATTTCCAGCTGAAGCTGGCAAAGTGCCCAAGAAATCATAGAGTTGTTGCTGTTCAAACTTAAAGTTTTATGTGGATTCTACCATGTCTAGGATTTATTATAGTCCAGGTTATTTGCTATTCTGCTATGTTTATCTGAAACTCTTATATTTTGAGCAATTCTGCTATTCACAAAGCAAACATGTAAATAAATTTAGATTTCCCTAAAACAAGTATATTGATGCTAGAAGAGTCTTATTGTCCTATCTTAGACTTAATTCAAAACTGCAGGTGGAGAGGGGAAATGCTGCTTACTTGAGTGGATTGCGGGAGAAATACTTTGGGGAATTATTTTCAAATGCTTCCAGAACTCTTGAAGGTATGTCGAGGACAGAGTCATCATCGACTATCTTTTCAATGGACATGCAATCCGATACTGATATCCTACTAGAAAGGAACATGTCTGTTACCGAAGAACCACTCAAGCATGTGGCTAGGTTTATAGAATCTTTCGAATCAGAATCAAGGGAAATATGGCTTGTGTACCATAATGAAGGCCGCTCACTATCAAAATTGATATATACGGCTGAAGAAACAAAGTTAGTCACTGGCAACAATAATGAGAAGGTCAGACTTATTCAAGTTCTACACCCATCGAAGTGGTGGTATTGGTTAAGGACAACAAAAGCTGGGCAAAATCAAATGCAAAACCTCTTATGGCAGCTGGTATGTTTACACTGACTCTGGTTCTCCTGTGAACTAAATGCTATGCATGGGTTTTAGTCACTTCTCACTTGGATTTTGTCTTTTTAGCTCTAGATTTAAGCTATCATCAAAAACATAAAGAGAATAACAATAGTTCTGCAAGTTGCTTACTAATTTTTTTAATTTGATGAAACAGCTTACTTATTGTTGATTTTGCATATTATCTTATGTTCAGTTTTTCTTTTGTAGCTGATGGGACTGAAAGCTTGCCATGATCGCAATATCACTCACAGGGATATCAAACCTGGTACAGATGGCACTGCGCCTATTCTTTCCTTGTTTTCTGTATTTCTTTAATCCTTCTTTCTTCTCTATGACAATTTCTGTTAACTAGTCATGTTAAGATTGCTTCTTTTTGCGCCATGAAAGAGAACATGATCATTTGCTTTGAGGATGTGGAGACCGGAAAGTGTCTAAGAGAGGTTCCATCTGAAGCAAAGAAAAATAAGCTGAACATGTAAGATTCATGATGTTTCTATACTAAAATGTTCTCTTTTTACAACAGGTTGTTAGCTGCTGAAATATTGGTTAGCTGATTTTAGTGGCTGAGGCACTTTTGCAGCTGCGAAGCCAGTTGACCCCACAAAATGTTGTGAAGCACCTATATCAAGTGTCCACGATTAACAGCAAATTGGAAATTCATATAATAACTGACCCCATGCTTATTTCAGTGTAGCTCTGCCTCTTATGGACTCCGAACAGTAGTGAATACTGTAGCAGTAGGATTATAACAGTCTTACCTTCTAAAAATAAGGATATCTATTGCCTGAATAAATTGTTAGTTTCCTACGATATGGCCGGTGAATCAGTGTCTTACCAATTAGTTTAGAAGGTTACTGGTTTGGTTAGAAATTTAGAGATATGATTTGTTAGGAAAGCAGAGATTATATTCTCAAGTGTCAAGTGACTGTTGTTGGTTCTTACTGCAGCACCCATCCACAAGCCGCCCTTATAGAAAGGGACCTATTCTTAAGAAAGCATGAAATAACCAAGCCAGACTTTGACAAAGAACAGCATCACCATTATCCTAGTCCATGGGCTGTACCCCATGAATTCACATCACTGCACTGTTGAGCTATTTTAAATACTACAGTAAAGTATTTGAGAAAATTATAACTTCATGACCTGAATATCTGAAATGTAAGATGAACTGCAATTCAAAAAAAAATTAATTGATTTTTGGCTTCCATTTTTCTTGGATCTCAGTATCTCAATTATTCAATTATGAGTAGTATTTTATTTATCATTTATCTTAATCTTCATAGTAGCAAAATGATTAGACCAAATAGAGATTAGAGCAATTAGATGGCACATATCTTCACACAGTTCCTTTCTTTTGGTGAATTGAGATTCTGACTTGAGATGTTTCCCAAACTTCAATGGTCACCTTTGCCTGTCTTAAAATTGTAAGAAGGATGCTGCATTCTTCTGTTACTAATAACTTTTTGTACACAGGCGTCTGATTGACTTCGGCAGTGCCATTGATGACTACACATTGAAGCATCTTTATGGTTCAGGGCCTACTCGGTGTGTGATCATTTTTCTCTCCTTCCCTTCAGGATTTGATTGTAGCATAAAATTAGGATCTTGATTTGAATTATAGAATTATGTGATTTAGTATCAGGAGTAATTTAGGGCCTCTTTCTGAATTTCTTAATAAGTTCAAGGGTTCATTATTTGGATTTTTCGAAGTCTTTTCATTGCCCTATTCATCTATCGCGCCCTTGCCAGTGGTCCATTGTAAAGTAGGTCCTTCCTTTACCAACTCGATTGGTTTTCTTCCCTGATGGACATGTTTGATCCTGGAACTTAGGATTTTTTTTGTTAATTAGGGTTTATTGCTCTGCATGGCCGAAGACTAAACCAAGGCCAAGTGCGTGTAATAATATTTGCTGTTATTTTATTGTCTAACAACATGCGGTATAGAAGAAACCTTTCCTCACAACATTTCCCATGTGCTTGTTCTTGAAAACGACACTAGACTTGGGTTGCATGGTACTACTTCAACTTGTTTTGATCCATTCTAATCCAATCCTGATTCAACTCCAGATCTGAACAGACTTTTGAGTACACTCCTCCAGAGGCACTGCTTAATTCAAACTGGTTTCAAGGATCAAAAAGTGCAAGACTGAAGTATGTCTCTTTTATCCACTTCCTTTACTTTATGAATGCTGGTATGTGCCAGTGTCTGGCATACAGCTGCGCTGCAATTTACTGAAGTTTTATCTAACTATTTACAGGTATGATATCTGGAGTGTTGGAGTTGTCATGCTAGAATTGATAATGGGTTCTCCCCACATTTTTCAGATAAGCGACCGTACACGTGTTTTAATGGATCAGCGTCTCGAAGGGTGGAGTGAACAAACAAAGGAGCTTGCATACAAGTGAGACAATGTTTTGATCTCTCTGTATGAAATCTGGATTAGCAATGCTATACAGTCTGCAGTTCTGCTTCTCTTGGAAAGCCTAAGGACATCATAGATAATTCAGATTTAATAGGTTAATATGAACTGCATTTTTCCTGCATGGTTCTTGAGTTATCCCAAAAGATTGGTACCGACAAAAGCCATATAAAGGCCACTGCCTTCATTTGTAGAAAAAAAAGAATTGATGGCATGCCATTACCAGAAATGACCCACTTAATGGACTAACTGAAAACCTTTAAATTGTTGTATTCTTGTTATATATAGGCAACCTAGCAATTGATGTTTCACTCTGTTGATATACCACATTGACATAATGTGACATTATCTGGTTTTTAGGCCCTCACTAACCATCAGTGTATGTTGTTACGGTAGTGGGACCGGCCCTAGGCCTGGGCCCACTACTGTAGCGCGTGAACAGTGCCACGGTTTGGATTAGTTTGTTGGTTAGGATAGAGATAAGTTAGATGGGTTTGTTAGGATATTTGCTTAGGGGTCAAGTAATTCCCTCTATAAATAGAGGGGAGATGTATCAATTGAGTTTAAGCAGAAAATAGATCAAGAGTGCATCTCAGAGCCTCCTAGGGAGGGCGAGTAGCCGATCTATCCTGCTATTCTAGTATCAATAATCAGTCCATATCATATGTAGTGGTAGAGACATGTATAATATTCTTCTTGAGTTAAAATAATTGGCATAACATTCCGTTTCTATTCTGATATTAGGTTGAGGTCATACATGGAGTTGTGTATTTTGATCCCAGGGATTTCAACACAACATGGCAGTGGAAGCTCAGAACAGGTCAGTACTGATCTGCTAATCAACTTGCGATTGAACTGATATGATCCTGTGCAACATCTACATTTCTTTATAAAGATGGGAGATAACTGAGCAAATAATTGTTTTGTTTCATGAGAAGTGCTCCGATACTCCTGTTTATAAAGACCGCAAGAATCCTAAGCAAACATAGTTAATTATTAAGTGATTTTGTTAAATATTTTAATTTATAGTACCTGCCTGGGCCTTGCCATTCCAGCCCTAGCTCAGACAAGACCATCTGAACTGAAACTCCTTTCAAGTGCTGAGAGATTCAGGTGACATCGGCCTTTCGACCTGCTCCATGCATCTGCGTGTGACCACAGGCCATGCCCACAAATTTGTACTCATTTTGCCTCATTGGGTCCTGCGGCTGACCTTGCGAAGTCTGCATCTCACCCCAAACTCCATGGTGGCGGCACAACTGCGCAAAGGTGTGGGGGGTGGGCATCACAGGCATGGCAAGCCGCAGCTGCAGGGCATGGTGCACCGCTGCTGCCCTTGTTGCATGGCGAACTCTCATGTGAATTTTCCTTGTGCTGCTGTTTGTCGCAACTGGTGGAAGATGAGGAATCATCTAGTATTTCATAAAGGCAAGCTAAATGGTGTACTGTGCCGATTGCAATCAAACATTAAGCAATACAAGTTTCACACGTCAAATAATATGATCCATATACAGAAATATTCTAGGTAGTAGCACTATGATCTGTAGGTGGTCTGAATATTCCGAACTCAATTTATGAACACACTTTTAGTTAAGCACCTGAAATAAAAAGGATTCTAAACTGATCTTTCACTGCAATTAGCCGTCGACGTGGTAAGGGGAAGCGGTGGGAGGTACGGGCATGGTAGCAACGTGCCACCAACAGGGGTGGCAGTGGTGCAGCCACAAATCACAAGTGATGTGTGGCCCTGTCCATGCAATCATTGCTGTTCCTCTCGAGGGAAGAATCGAACCACCGGCCGAATGCGAAAAAGGGCTATAACATCGATTAGATCCAGGCTCTGGATGGGCTGGACTGGGCACGGCTGGCAGGGCTAGAAAGGTCGGGCCTGTACTGAAGATCAATATCACTAATAGTGTGCCTTAATATTAATGGCGTGTACTTTAGGATTCATGCTAGTGGTTTAAGAAAGGAGTACCAGAGCACTTCTCTAGTACTCTTGTTTCATTTACGCACTGTAGTTCATAGGACAAAAAAGAAAAGGCGTATAAGAAATGTGCAATGCAGCTGATACATCCTTATACTGTATGGTAGCCCATGGAACGTAAATTACTGCATTTTTATTTCTGTTGCTATTAGTTACTATAGCTGAAGCTCCCAGCAGGTTATGCCCTAACTCATGATGGCTTTCTTTTACTCTATTTAAGGGTCAATTTGGGTTAGCTTCATGGAAATGCTCTGAAGAGTCATTTGCACATCAAGTGAAGATCAGAGATCCTCTTAAAATGGGGTGGGGCCTTTTTTTTTTCTCTTGCCCACATTTTTGTTGTCCCCACTTCCCAGAATATTTAGACCATCATTTTCTGATCTAATTACTCCTAATGTTGCTAATGTTTTCCAGCTTTCCTAATTTATGGGCACTGCGACTTGCACGCCAGCTACTGGTGTGGCATCCTGTAAGTTTCTTGAACCCTATTCCATGCAATTGTTTTAAGCAGTCTTGCGATTAGAAAGAGGAGAACGTAGCTACATACGAGGATAGCTCAATCTTATGCTATTATTTAATTTCCTTTTCCTTGATGTGCTCATGTTCCATCAACACTTATATTTTGCAGGAGGACCGTCTAAGCGTCGATGAAGCGCTAAATCATCCTTACTTCCAGGAGACACCATAATGCAGAGGCGATGAAAATATCTAACCTGCCAATGAATCTCTAACACAGGTCTTCCAAGTGTAAGCAGCATCCATTCGGTGCGTCTGATCAGCAAAATATGTGAAATGTCTGTAGATATCAGCCTGATTGCGTCATCTGGCGTTGTACATCGGACATGAAACAACGCATTGGAGTGTATATGAAAATACGTGTGTATAATCAGGAACGTGGATAGATGTAGTCATGTAGAGTTGCAAAGGAAGAGAATCGGTTCTGTGAGTAGCTGGTAGAGTACCAACCCAAAATGCCCTTTGGAAACTGAGGCCAGATGTAAGATTGGTTGAATGTAGTGGTAGTGCAAATATTATGATGCTACTCGATCCCATCTGCAAGACCTTGTGCATTTCTTTTTACATCAAAAGTTCTGCTTTTATGGAAAGCCAAAAAAAAAGACGGTTCTTTCCTGAGACGATCACCAAAAGGCGAAAATGAATGCTTTTTTTCTTTCCAAATCTGACAGACATGCGACTGAAACGATAACGATATCAGAATGCGGCATCATTCCAGCGAATCAGGGTCACTATGGACAGGTCAGACTGAATCAGGACCAGCAGAATCATGCAGAGCTGTTCTGTTCAGCATCCTCATTCAGCCACTCAGCTGCGCCTAGGCTCACGGTGTCACCCAGAATCTGCGTACACAGTATGGATGCTACACGTTTGGAGTTCAGACTAAGAACTTTGTGTCAGTGTGCTTCCTGGAGTCGTTCCAGATCTGGGAGCAGTTAGCAGTAGCCTGGCATCGCAATGCAGACTCTGACGACATATCTTCAGACTGGCCAAACACATTACCAGCAACCACATGCCATCTTCAGAACCGCTGTTGATGCAGAAAACAATCTGTTTGGGATATCACGAGTCGAAGATTTTGGGGACAAACCTTGATGGTGAATGCTTCTTTCTGAACAAGGAAATGACATTATAGATATGGCAAGCAGTACCAGACAATGGTTGCAAAAAATTAACAGTACGATCTCATTAGGCCATTTTTTTAAAAAAAAAAGGCAAATGTTTCGGGATAAGCATAGTAATAAAACTTCTATAAATTTATCTATTCACGTCTATATGAATACTCAATCCAGGCATCAGCATTCTGACGCTCTCTCTGTCACAACAGCACGTGAGCTGAAACCTCTTCAGCACAACCAAAAACTAGAGATGGGCGTGGAGCTAGATGAGTAGCCAGCTACTCAGATTATGCCATCAACTGAAATGTCTCTGAACATCTACTACTATTACTATAGTACTAACCCTTCAGACTTTATTTCTGGGGCGCTGCTGCCTCTTCACGGACCGCAGCTGCACGGAGTTCTCAAAGCAGTGGTAGAACCCGAAGTGCGGGAACCGTTCGTACCATGTCTCCTGGGGGACGTGCGTGTCCCAGTGCTCGCCGCTGCTGCTGCGCCCGTACTTGTGCACCCACCCGGACCCGTTGTGCTGCTCGCCCCAGGTGCGGTTCCACCGGTCCCCATATTTGCCCGCCCACCACGTCTCTCCCTGCTTAATTCCATGGCCGTTCGAGTCAAAGTGCTCGTCCCACTTGTCGCCCCACTTGGACCACCCGTCGCCCTCCGAGCGCTCAGCCCACTTGTCAGTGTACTTTGTGCTGCCACCGCTGCCATCATATGTCTCGCCCCACCTGTAGTGCAAAGGATGGTTGGGTGTATTGTGATTTGATCGTGCAACTCATAGTATGAAGATGATGCATGATATCTGAAATTTGTTGTTCCTGAAAGTGTCAACAATCATGATAAGAGTGGAAGCTCTTTACCTTTCATGCCAAACATGAGCATGACCAACATCCAACGGTGTATTTGGATCTAAGCTGCACCATTTATCAGCCCATTTTTCAGCTTTACCGGTTGAATCATAACGCTCAAACCATTGCTCTTGCCACTGCTCCCCTTTCCCGTTCTGTCCCCACTTATCTGCAGTCTTCTCCATATGCATAACCCCACAGGTGTAATCCTGCAACAAATCAAAATAAAATACTCAATCATGTTCTAGGGACGTGTTTATTTACCACAATTTACTTATAGTTATCCTGGGACAGTTGCAGAGTCACATGTGGATATGAGTCTCAAGCCAGATAATCCGAACAGACATAACTTGACATATTGCAAATAATTTATCAAAAAATTGAAGATTTTGCATATAATGAACAGATAGTTCTACCAAATATGACAGCAATTTACCTGCCACATTGACTCCTTCCAGTACTCCCGCCAAACATTGCCTGAAGCATCACGCCCCGACTTCTCAGAACCTAATTCTTTATGATCAAACCGGTCTGAAGCCTCCCAATACTTGTCTTCCCATTCAACAGCACCATCAGCACTGACTCCTCTAATTACGGTCCACTTGCAAACTACACCGTCAGGCCTTTGTTCTACACCTGTTTCCTTCCACCACAATGAACCATCAGGATGTACTCCATGAGTTGATTTATCATCACTTTCACTAAGAGCTCTAGCTGCCTCAGCTGCATTTTTTGAGAACTGTTCTTCAAATGTCTCCGTTGCATCAGTAGCTAGGTCAGCCTTGGAATCCACATTCTCAGGCTCAGCAAATGATTGGAAGGGAGGAAGAGATCTATCTTCCTTCTTCTCAAAGAAGGTGGCTTCAAAAGGGAGTGATAAATAGTCTGCTGATTGTTCCTTTTCCATCAACAGATCAGGCTGACGGGAAAAAGTATCCACTTTCTTGGATGGTTTCAAACCAGTACTGTTTTCGCTTGGCATACTGCTACCTCGCACTGGTGGTAACCACGACCAGAAATCTGGACCTGGAGTACCAAGCTTGGAACTTTCCTGCTTGTCAGAAGATGAACCCCCAGATTCTGGCACTGAATGAAGAACAGATTGCTGATGTTAGAACAGAATCTTACGTTTCAAGGAGCTGGATGCCATTGCAGCAAATAAAATGTTATGGCTAAACATGGTGCATAAGACTAAAGATATCCTTCATATTCAGCAAAACAGGACAATTTTGATATGACTTGCAACTACAAATGCCTTGAAAGTGCACAACACCTATGATCGGGAACTCCAAAAGGCACTATATCAGTAGTATAGCGTTTTTTTAATCCAAATCATCCTTGAAAAAGTTAGTTAAATTACGGTCAAATTTCCCATACTAGATGTGGAAAGGATAGACTAATTAATTTTCTACGTGTAGAGGACTAACAGGTGCTATATTATAGTTAGAAGTTAGCACTAGTTCTAGCTATATTTACTTGATACAGTAGGACAGAAGTGATTTGAAAAAATCAAGAAAATTCATATCCAATACCAAAATTCTCTAAATGCTCCAAGTTTCTATATATATAGGATACCAAGCTGTTCTGGTTAGTTAGAAGTACTTCTACCTATATTTGCTGACCAGTTGACCACAAATAATTTGAGATAATAAAGAATTTAGCATTGATAGTGACCCAAAAAAATCATATTTGATACAAAATTATGTCTCTGAAAATGAAATAATAAAGAGTATGCCATGTTTCCTAAAACGTTGCTTCACCTAGAGATAGCCGAACAAGCACAGGCACACTACTGAATTAGGCATGTATGGCACAAAACAAAATACAGATCCTTGGAACCTGCATGCTATTGTAACCCTACAAGGCTACAATTACTATGTCCAGAGAGCAAAATGGCAGAAAATTCCAACTATAACTACTCAATCCTGCAAGATATTCCATTCATTTATATGCATAGCGACAATCATCAAGATCCTCCGGTTTCAACTTAAGTCATCTACCCATTCACATACCAACACTCCGCAAGATCATCTGGTTTCACCATTTGTTTCATTCATACTTCTTACTAACAGACAAGCCTTATCCATTTATGCATGCCAACAACCATCAAGATTCTCCAGTTTCAACTATAGTTATATCTACTCACTATTATGCATACCAACAACCATCAAGATTCTCCAGTTTCAACTATAGTTATATCCACTCGTACACATCCCGACACTCAGCAAAATCATTCGATTACAACTTGGACTTCATTCATAACACTTACTACCAGACAATCCTCCAAAGTTCCACTCGGCACTCTAGGGCTTCAACTTCAACCAATGAACGACTGTCCTTTAAGGTCACAATCAACAAAAAAGATCCCTCATTTTGCATATTCCAGTTACCATTTTTTCTTCAAAGGATTTGTCCAATACAATGCACTAATGATTTATTTATCCAATATAATGCACTGATTTATTTATCCAATATAATGCTTAATAGAGCTTCCTTAGCAGCTCATAATTTCTTTGCACGCTACCCCTCTTGAGATTAAGGAAGGTCCTTTAACGTAACAGTTAGGCCTAAACGCTAAAGGGATTTATTATGAATGAAAAGGAGTGATCTTTAAACAATCTCACGTGAATCCAGTGGAAACCAGTACCTTCCAGCGACTGCAGCACCGGCCCCGTCGCCGCCGACCGTGAGCCCCGATCCGATTCCATCGCAGCGCTGCCTCCGCCCGATCCTACCTTGGCCGTCTCGGCCCTCTGCGGCGGCGTCGGGGGCGGGGACGGCTGCGGCGACGGGGCCGGGGCCGGGGCTGGCGGCGGCTCCTTGAGCACGGCGCGCGCGGCGGCGAGCGCGGCCGCGGCGCGGTCGATGACCTGGCGGCGCTGCACGCTGTCGCGCTCCTCCCGCGGCACCCGCAGCAGGTCCTCGAACCGCGCCGTCCGCCTCTCCACGACATCGACCGGCGGGGCCGCGGGCGCCTCCGCCTCGGCGGGGACGGGCGACTGGAGCCTGCGCGCGAGCTCCGCCGACCTCCGCTCCCGCTCCACCGCCTTCCTCCACATGTCCAGGTACGAGCCGCCGCCGCCGGCGGACGAGGCCGCGCGGGCGCGCGCATTGCGGCGGCGACCGAGGAGCAGGGAGAGGCGCGGGGCGGCGACGGCGGCCGGGGACACGGATGCGGCGTTGGATGCCGCCATCGCCTCGAGCTTCCGGCTCCTCCGAGTTCGAGGAGTGTGCTGCGTGCCGTGCCGGGGGTGAGGCGGCCGAGGGAGAGGGGGAGAGTGTGGAGGGGAAGAAAAGGGAGCGGGGCGTGGGCCCGGTCTCTGCTGACGTGGAGCCGAGCAAGTGGAGGAGGCTTGTGGTGCGTGTCGCGGCGTCCCACGTGTCACCACATCCAGGTGAAGGAAGCTCTGGACCACAGGTGGAGTCCTGGATGGGCCGGGCTGGTTCTTGATGGCCTTCACATCCGGTTCTTCTTGTCTTCTACTAATCCGGAGTAGGATTAGTTCTTCCGTTCTCAGTTATTTATCCATAAATCCCCTGTGTGTGTAGAGCAGTCACATGAAAACGAAAACGAAATATAAAAATTCAGATTGAAATGGGACAAAAAAAAAAGCAGAGTGATGGGAGAGTTCAACATCAACACTATACCATCTGCTGAACGAATATGCTATAGAAACATCAAGCACCGCTCCCCCCTAAGCTGATCCACCCGAGATACACATTAAAAAATTTGTCGAAATCCAAAGCAAATTCATAGCTGCATCAAGCAGAAGGACATCTGAAAAAAAGAATACATGCAAATGAAAGCAACCTAACTGTTTCTAATAAGATCATATATGGCCTATTTGTGGCAGGTGGCTGCAACTGCAAGAACAGATTCAAAAAAGTACATTCAGTTTGCCTGATTATGGGAAAGCACAAGTGTATACCTGCCCAATCAGAAGTCCTTTATCTCATTCTCAATAGGATGCAACCAGTATGTTACAGCACCATCAACATGCTACACGAGAAAAACTTCACATCTAATTGATAAACAAGTCAGAGAGTTTTCTGGGGATCCAAAGCTCACATACAACATATCAACTGTAGCCGTCTTCTGCAAGAAAATGGTATTTTTCAGGGAGAAATCTTGTATGTTCCTGGCATGTCCCTCTGCATGACAAGAGATCGATCAACAATGCAGTGGTTGACTCTTCAAGAGAGAAGTTTCTCTCATCAATTTTAGACAGATAAGTTCCAGCCCTGACTATTTCATGTTTCTTTAGTAATGCCCTGGCCACATGATTCAGCAGTCGAGAGTCCGGATCACAACCAGCATGCTCCATGGACGAAAAAATGTTGTCTGCCTGTTCCAGTAACCCTTGTTTAGTAAGATTTGTCATCATTAGAACACAAGTCTCAACAATTTTGTGCCTGTGTGTTCAGAAATCAGAAAACAGTTCTGAGCTACATTTTCCAACATAAAAGGACTGAAATTCAGTAATAACTAAATAGTTCAAGTGGCATAGTTACAACAAGAGGCCTGTCTGCCATTTAAACAAACACCAGGCCATTCGATTTAGAAACTGGTAGCAAAGAACTACCATTGCAGGAGGTCATCTGAGGCAGGCAGCAAGAAGTGCGGGCATGCATGCTTAGTAGCAGCAGAAGAAGATCAGTTCCCAGGGTGATCAACACTGTTGCAACTGAAGATGCTATAATAACATTTTGACCATCAGAGAGATGGCTCATCACTTCAGTTATGGGTGAACTTTCTTGTTATAAGCCACGCTCCTCCGCCACCATCACCACGTGATAGTGCTTCAAGTCTGTCTGCTGCTGCCACTTCGATGGCGCTAAGGAAACCTCAAAAACATCAACAGGAAACATTGAGCAACTTGGCATACATATAAGTACCCTAGCCATCATAAAGGCACTGGTCAGTGGTAATTGATATGATTAGCTAAAATAGCAATTCAAAAGATACAACCACTTTTGAGGTCGTAAAATATCCATTACTTTAGTCTGCTATTTTTCATTCTGCTAAATCAATTCTAGAGCAAAAGTGCTGGTGGATGAAAAATTTGTGATTTCTTACTTTTGCTGGTGGAACAAAGTTAATGACTAGTTGTCATTTCCTCATATGAACAAATCTAAACAAAGTAGCATTTAAACATGCGGCCGAGGGAGCCTGCACGTGAGGGGAGTGTTGGAGTATAAGTGAATTGCCCACCTTTCCCTATCAACTTAAGCTTTTGGGTTGAACTGGTTGGTGCATGCAACTCAATAAGCACAACTGATTGACTGTTTATTTCCTGTCTGACAAACAACAAGAGGATTTTTGGAGCTCACATTTAACAATCAACTAGAACCAGCTCCTGCAAGAAAATGATACTTTTCAGGGAGATATTTTATCTGTTCCTGACATGTCCCTTTGCTTGAGAAGAGATTGATCAGCAATGTTGCGGTTGAAACTTCAAGTACAAAGTTCCTCTCATCAATTTTGGACAGGTAAGTTCCAGCCCTGACTATTTCATGTTTCTCTAGCAACGCCCTGACCACATGATTCAGCAGTCGAGAGTTGGGATCAAAGCCAGCATTCTCCATGGATGAAAAGACATCATCTGCCTCTTCCGGTAACCCTTCTTTAATAAGATTCGTCATCATTAAATCATAAGTCTCAACAGAAGGCACAAGCCCACTTGCAGGGATGGAAGCAAACAGATATTTAGCTCCTTCAGTTCTCCTAGTTTTGAACATTACAGTAATCATAATATTAATAGTCACAATATTAATCTTTACGTTCATCGCTTGTAATTTCTTGAAAAGCGCAATTGCTTCATCAGGGCAATTGTTTTTGCAAAGTCCACTAAGAACGGTGTTGTATGTGTCAGTGCCCACTGAGATCCCGCTCTCGATCATTTCATGGAATCCTTCCTTCGCAGAAACTGTTCTCCCAGCCCGGAATAACCCATCCAGTACAATGTTGTACATAAAAGTTGAGGGCTTGATTCCCTTATGCACCATTTCTCTGAAAACAGTCAACCCATCATCAATCCTTCCAAGTTTACAATAGCCATTAACAAGTTCGCCATACACTACAACATCAGCTTCAATGCCAGCTGACACCATAGCATCAAATACTCTCAATGCTTTCTCCATCTTGCCAACTAGGCAGTATCCATCCACCAGCGAACCATACACAAAAACATCAGGATGCAGACCGATACTTACAAGTAAGTCAAATATATCCTGTGCGTCCACTACCCTTCCCTCTTTGCAAAGGCTGTTTATTATTGAAGTTAAGTGCACAATGTCAGGACGCATGCCTTTACTCATCATTTCAAAAACCAATTCCTTAGCTTTCAGCAAACCACCGTGAGTACAAAAACCCTGAATCAGGCACTGGTAAGTAGCTATACTGGGTGCTACTCCTTGATCAATCATTTCATTAAATATTTCCATAGCCTCGTCCATTTTAGCCATCCTGCAATGTGCAGCTATGACTGTCGAATAGGTTACCACATCAGGTTTTGCTCCTTGCTGCCTCATTTCACTGAAGATAATCATAGCCCGATCCAGCATTCCACATTTAGCATATCCCTTGATCAGTACATTGAAGAGGTCCGTCAGGTGCAACACCGTCTCCTAGCATCAAATTGAAGAGGTCTGTCATATCAACAAAGCAACCTTCAGTAGCGTACCCATCAAGCAGAATTAGGTATGAGACAGTATCAGGCTCCTGGCCCTTCGTTGCGATCGAGTCAAAAACATCTCTAGCTTCCTTAATTTTTCCATGCTTGCAAAGGGAAGCCAATAACGAGTTCCACGTAGCAATATCTGGTAGGAGACCCCACCTAGTCATCTCTTTGAATATCTTGACCGCCTCATTCCACTCACCCCTAGAGGAATATCCATAGATCAAGCAATTATATGTCCTGTTATTTGGTTGAACACCTTTATGAACCATTTGTCGGAGGACCACCTCTGCCTTGTCCATTGCCCTTGCCTTACACAGTGCATCAATACTGGAGTTGTAAGTCACTAGATTAGGTGAAATCCCCTGCTGCATCATTTCATTTATTAGATCACATCCTTTATCAACTTCACCCTCCTTAAAGAAGCCATCGATGACCGTGTTGTATGAGACCACGTCGGGCGAGCAGCCAGATCCCTTCTCAGCCATCCTCTGGAGCAATTCGAGAGCCCTCCGACTCTCTCTGCTGTCGCAGAAGCTCTTCATAAGTATGCTGTAGGAGACAACATCGGGCACACAGCCAAACTCGGGCATCCTGTGGAGCAGCACGTCCAAAGCGTCGTCAGTCCGCTTTGCTAAACAGAGGCTCTTGAGGAGGTTGTTGAAGGTGGTGACACTGACGCCCAACCCTGTCCTGAGGAGCCGGCCGAAGAAGGCCAGCGCTAGACCCGGGTGGCACGCACGGGTGCAGCAGCCCATGAGGATGCTGTAGGTGTGGAACGAGAGCGACAGCACCTTTGGGCCGGCAGCTCGTGACATGGCGTTGAAGAAAGTGACGGCGAGCACAGGCCCGTCCCTGCAGGCGGTGGAGGGCGGCGCGCGCGCGAGCGCGGCGAGGAATCCGTTCAGCGCGCGCTCGGGAACGGGGGTGCCTCGCCGCCGCAATTCGTCGAGCAGGTGGCGTGCGTCCTCTGGGCCGAACGCCCCGGACCGCGCGCGCTCCGTCGTGGCGGCCAGGGCAAGGTGGGGAGCGCGCGGTTTCGGCGCTCTGGAGGATGAGGCGGCGGCGGCGGTGACGACTGTGGAGAGCCGCGCACGGGACGACATGGCCGCGAGCGATTTCGGCCGCCCGGTAACGCCGTCTGTCCTGTCCTTCGGCGAGAGGCCGGCCTCGCTCCTGCGCTGTCTCTAGCGGAGCTCAGCGCGCGCTCGCGCCACCAGGTCGGGTGGAGCAGGCTCGCCGCCTCCGGCGGTTGCCATCACCGCGGCATGCCCCCCACAGGCACAGTGGAGGCCGTGGCGCTGGCGCGTCGGGGACGGCGCAAAATGAGTAGCCGTAGAGCGGCGGGGTCGCGGGTTGGTGAGAAGCGCTGGGCAGTGGGCACAGCGGGATCGGAGCTCCGTGGCGCACCGCCGGTGCTGCACGGCGCGGCGGGGAAACAGAGGAGATGGAACTGCTGGGCCTTTGACTGGGCCGCAACGAGAAGTACTTGCTGTCACCACGGGTAATTTTCCTAATTTGTTTGCCACAGTTAAGTGGTTATTTCATTTCGTTCGCTCCAGAACATTGGTGAGCAAAATCATCCATAGGTGATTTCTTTTTTTTTTGAAAAATAAACTGCAAAATATCAAGCGAAAGTAGCCTATGCTTTCTTGCTTCGTGCAGTGCCTATGAATGATTTTGCTCGCCAATACCCAGTAGAGAACGAAAATAAAATAACCACTTAATGCGGTAAACCAAATTAAGTGATCAAGTTCGATGCACTACAAAATTGCAGTCATGGTCCCTCATGTTCTACGGCTCACTTTTTGACATTGAAAAATATGTTCGAGGAAAAAGACATTGAAAAAAAAATATGGTCGTGCGTTTGTGGCAAGCAATGTCCGAATTACAGAGATCTCCGCTGAACCAAAAAAAACAGGGCCTGCAATCCATTTAGGCAAACAGCACCTTACGTTAATTCTCATGTTCATTGTGCTTCTTGCCTTCCTCGCCAAGTTCGGCTATAAACTAGTATAGTGCTGCGATATTGTAGTGGATCTACATTTCCTTTTTCAAGTCTATGCAAAAAAGAGCATGGGAACTGAAATATTTGCTAGACAATATAATTTCAGAATTCGCAACATAAATTGTTTATCTGCATCCAAGAGCAACCACACGAATATAATGCCCATGTCGTCACTAAATCGAATAACGCATCGGCTGCAAACAAGATTAAAAAAATGAAATTGTATATTTCCCATAAGCTTAACATCTGGAAGTCCGTAAAAGAACATCACGTCTGCTAAAAGAAAGAATCAGCTTGAAAAGGGAACTAAGATCTGAAAATGAGTGGACACATCAATACATAGTATTTTGTCTTCTCTTATACATCTATAATAAAGCTCTTTATTTTTCAGACTTGGTGCAGATCACTTTATCACTTGAGGCACACTGGTAACAAACTGAAATGCCTGTGTGTTCAGAAATCAGAATACAATTCTGAGCTGCTTTTTCCAACGCATACGGACTAAAATTCAGTTATGCACCGTTCACGTGCCCACCGAATTTCAAAAGATTCTATATCTCTGCATAGATAGATTTACCACTACAAATTCTTTAAAAAAAGAAAAGAATTTACCACTACATCAACACCTGTGTCATACATCTGCAACCATTCCTTAGAGAGCAGAGCATAATGGAGTTGGAACCCTGAGAAGACTCCACCATTCAGATGCACCAGACAGTTTTTCTTCCCAGTTGACTCCCCTGTCGACAATAAACTGATGCGAACCATTTACCATGTAGAGTGGGAGTGGCTTCAAAGACATGAAGGACAGGTAGACAATAGTAACTTCAAGCAGACATGGTAAATTGCAGCTGTCAAGGAAGGTTTGGATCTAGCTTTTAATCTTGTGAATTATTGATACAACATGGTGGATCATCACAAAATGAGCATTGTCCAAACTGTAACTATGTTGGTGGGGGATTACAAAAGAAGAACAAGGTGACATAAGTACAACAAGAGGCCTGTCTGCAGTTTAAACAAATACGAGGCCATTCAGCTTCCCATTTAGAAACAGAGATCAAAGAGCTACGATTGCAGGAGCTCATCTAAGGCGGCAAGAAATGTGGACATGCATGCTTAGCAGCAGTAGAACTTCAGTTTCCTAGGGTCATTGACGCTGTTGTCGCTGACAAGCTATAATAACTCTGTGGCCATCAGAAAACTAGCTATTGCATGCACGTAGAGATGGCTCATCGCTTCAGTTATGGACAACTTTCTTGTTATATGCCACACACTCCTCCCCCCACCATCGCTGTGTGATAGTGCCTCAAGTCTTTGTCTGCTCCTGCCACGTCAATGGCGCTAAGGAAACCACAAAAACATTGACAGGAATAATTGAGCAACTTGGAATAACATAAATACCCTATCTATCATAAAGGCACTGATCAAAAGCAATTGGTAGTTTGTTACGATTAGCTAAAATAACATCTCAAAAATATATGCAACCACTTTTGAGGTCATAAAATGCTTGATTATTTTAGTCTGCTATTTTTCATTCTGCTAAATTAATTCTAGAGCGCAAGTGTTGGTGGATGAACAATTTGTGTTTTTTTTGCTGGTGGAACAAAGTTAATGATTTGTTGTCATTTCCGCATATAAATAATATAATCAAGGTAGCTTAAATAATATAATCAAGGTAGCTGTTGTACATACATCTATACGCCTATCACAAGGTTTGGACAGTCCTAAATATGGGCTGGACGCCAAGACACATCTGATATGAAGACCATAGTGCAGGAAGGCATAGTCTACATGGAAAAATAGGAACTAGTCGAGGATCAGGAAAGTACTCATTGTAATGAGTGTAGAACTCCTTTAGTCGTATTCGACTAGTATTCTTGTAACCAATCGACTTGCAACCCTGCCCTCAGAAATATAAGGCGAGGCAGGGACCCCTCCAAAGCAATTCAATCTACCCAACACATAGGACATAGGGTATTACGCAATCTAGCGACCTGAACTTGTCTAAATCGTGTGTCTGCGTTTACCTTCAAGTTTCTGATCTCGATGAGCCCCACTAACTAAAACACTACCTCGGGCACCCCCCTCGGTAGGTTGCCGGGCTTAAACACCGACACCAGGTAGAGGGTCTCGCCGAGAATCCACTGGTGAACTCGATGGCACAAGTCATCATCAAGCCAATCGTCGCGTTTGAAGCAGGCGCGACGTTCGTCTTCGGCTCCTGGGTTTGCATTGCATACGGTGCTGGAAATTTCCGCCGCCACATTGCGTCGACCCCGGAGAAGAAGCAGCAAACCATGAAGCTCCAGCGCCAAGGTCTGGAGGATCTCGTCAAGAATTTCGGTGAATTTTTAATTTCTGACCTAGTCAGAAGCTGGGGGGACGAGTCCAAGTTCAACTCGACTTCTTCCACTAGTAGGATTGGCTTTCATGAGCTGGCACATAAGCCATCGTGCGAGTCAGACTACCACCCGAGTCGATTTCCATTTAGACTCCGCAACGTGACCACTATTTATCAGGCTACCCTGTCCACATCACAATCCGATACGGATACGATTGATGACCTCGACTACTACTCGGATCCGGACGAGGAGACTCCTTTATCAGGTCCACAGCAGGGCCTGGTAATCACATCAACTTCCCAAGGCAGATTCATCTACTGGCCCAACATAAAGCCACCCGCTCTTGCCAAAGACGACGATTCGCGCCTCATCGCCTACCTTGACACTCTCCCGTACCAGGAGGGAGCTCCTCTGTTGCCCATCTAGAGGAAGGTGTCGGTGTTTTAACCCAGCAACCTATCAAGGGAGTACCCGAGATAGTGTTTTGGTTGGTGGGTGTCGTCGAAATCAAGGAGTCGGTAGTGACGCAGGGACACGATTTAGATATGTTCGGGCCGCTAGATCGCGTAATACCCTATGTCCTGTATGTTGTATGCTTGTATTCAATTGAACTTGTTTTGAGGGGATCCCTGCTCGCCCTTATATATCAGGGGAGCAGGGTTACAGGGTAGTCTTCAGTACAAGAGTACTAATCGGACAAGACTACAGAGTCCTACTCTAACTCGGCAGAGTAGTTCCCTTGTATTCCGACTAGTCCTTCAGGAGTTCCATGTAGTCTGTGTTGCCCTATAGCGTAGTCTTCATGTCCTGATACGTCTTGAGTACGTCCCCTTGAGTGGGTCCGTACAGACCTTCTGGTGGGTCAGGGATGTATGGTCGACAAGCCCCTGAGTACTTTGTAGTCAAATGAAAGAGTTTTGAGTACTCAGCAGACGTTGCTCGACTAGTCTTCGGTGCTCGTTGAGTACTTCCGTCGTGGCTAGTCTCCAAGTACTCGAATGCTATCATGCGGCTAGAAGGTACTCCTGCCCCATTTTGACATTGTTTTTGAGTAGTTTGTCTTCAAGTCTTTATATGGACGTGCGATGCAATCGCACTCCATATGGAGTAGCCCCCGAGCCTTAGGTTGAATCGTAGAATTAGGCTGAGGGTCAAACTGAATTTTGCTACATCTTTCCTTAATCTCTGAAGAAAAGAAAATTTTGTCCGATGGGCAAGGTGTCTGCAGCCCACGAGCACTTGATCGACTCTGTCCAGGCGATGAAGGGATCAATCATGATCAACATGACCGTTAGACTTCAATATCGCGATAAATCTTGATAGTATCAGACCGTTGCGAGATTACCAGCTACGTCCCCAAAATCGCGGAGCCGTTTTAGATCTGTTGCGATGTTATAAAAGGTAAGGCCGGTAGCCTTTGTGGTTTATGCTTCCAGCCATTCGCATCTGTCGTTCTCCATCTTGAAAAATCCTAGCACTGCTGCTTGCGCCGTCGCTGCCATCAGCCAAAGTAAGCGACCTCAAGTAGCTTTCTATTCCTCCCCTTACGCTGAAGCGTCCCCACATCAGCGAAGACTAAATGTGATGCAAATATCAGTCCCAGGAGGCGGATAACACATTTATTCAACAGATAGTTCAAATACCGTACAACTCCCGAGGGAGTGGGCGTGAAAGCCACGCCACGATAATAAGCAAATAAATAACAACAGCTAGCCAAGCGACTGCCAAAAGACAGCACTCGAGACTACACGGCAGCAGAAGCATCTTGCGAAGGCTAACACCACAGGCAACGTTGGGTGCAGACTTGACCTCCTACTCAAAATCCTCGGCGATGAAGTCCGGTCTTCCTCTGTAGCAACGAAGCAAGGGTAAGTATAGAAGTACTCAACAAGTCCAATCCCATCCACGGAGGGGGATAAAATTGTTGGGATACGAGGTAGGCTACGCTAGCGCAAATCAAAATTTTTCTACCGCGTAAACCAGGAAAACTGTCATATACGGACCACGGGATTACCACTCGATGCATTGGTGCGGAAGATGTAGAATCGCGTCGGGGCAACGAAGACGATCAGCGTAGTCGAACATAGTCGATCACGTCAACGTTGAGCGGCACCTCAGCAGCTCGTCCACATGCAGCAAGGTCGTCCTTGTGCCGCGGCTCATCATCGGCTCGTCGTGGCTCGTCAACGGCTCGTCGTAGCTCGTCAGCAGCTCGTCCAAGTGCTGCAGGCGCAACACCTCCAAGGTATCCACACGTGCAAGGAGGAAGCGTCGCAAGCCGGACTGCTAGGTCCGCGAGTTGTAACAGGCGAGGGCATGGGAGGCGCGGCAGATTTGTTTCGCCAAAAAGGTGTAAACTCTAGGGTGCCCCCACCCCTCTATTTATAGAGGTTCCTGATGGGTCTCTGGGTCCGAGGCCCATTAGTACTTTTAAACCTGATCCAACTCGGATCATATCCGAATTGGGCTTCCAGCCCCTTAAGTGTGTGACCCTATGGGTTCGGATACGTATAGACATGGCCCGAGTACTCCTACTCGGCCCAATAGTCGGTAGCGGCCTCTAGCAAGACGTGCCAACTCTTATACGCACACGAAGATCATATCAGACGAACCATCACAACGTCACGTACATGCTATTCCCTTTGCCTCACGATATTTGGTCTAGCTCCAAGCCGACCGCTCTTTCTCGATCTTGTGATTCGGAATCCCTTTGTAGGTTAACTCTTAACCGTACGTAGCATGGCCATGCATTTTCGAATCCGATCACTCGAGGGGCCCAGAGATATCACTCTCAATCAGAGAGGGGCAAATCCCATCTTGATTGACCATGCCTCACAGCATGCTTCCTGACAAACCCGAAAGCTACTTTTATAACTACCCTGTTACGGTGTAGCATTTGATAGCCCCTAAGTGAGTCGATTCACATCTTGAATACATGCGACAATCTCAGGTCTAAGGACAAAGCGTACTTGTTGTGTAAAGAGAAAACTACTTCTCGTGTTGGGTCAGTCCTAGCACATGTCTCTACATATGCCTACATCATTAGTTTGACATCTCCATATCCATGACTTGTGAAACATAGTCATCAACTAATACATGTACTAGTCTAATATTCCTGTGTGTCCACACATGAACTCCGACTAGGGACAACTTTTAGAATAACCATACAAGTAAAGAGTTTCACATACAATTCACATAATTGCAAATCAATTCAAGTAGCCTTTAATGGATATTAAGGGAATACAATATACAAATCATGGATACAATCAGATATCATCATCTCTATGATTGCCTCTAGGGCATACCTCCAACAACAATCAAGAATATGCACGGATATTAACAAGGATAAGGCTAAGGTTCATTTGCAATAAAGCTAGATTTTCAACACATGCAAGGGTTCATTTTTCAAAAGAGTTTTCACAAATTTTTCCTTTGGTAACCGAAACATTAAGTGGGGTTGATCCTACACAAAGGATCAAGATTTTATTGCTACCGGGCTCCCCGCTCGCAGTAGCTCACAGTTCAACAGCTGGACACTTCCAAAATCCAACACACGCCATAAAAACCATCCATATCCAAATGCTAGTTATGTGACCAAGCCGTAACTCGTCCAATGCCGTGGACACAACTACCCGAATAGGTTTTAACTCTGCAAAGGTTGTATGCTTTTCCCACAAGTAGGGTACCGCACCTCGATCACCTTAGTGCTGGTGCGGATCCTAACAAAGTCATTACCCACCTTAGCTAAGACTGACTAGTCCACATGGAAGCGACCAAGGGGTTAATGACCTACCAACGATGTCTTAACCGGGACCTAAGTCACAATGATCTTACTCCTTTTCCATGGGCTCCCGTTGCTCACCAGCTCACCCAAAGACTACCAGTTTAGCTAGTGGGATTTATGCTAAGCCGTCACCCATACGACGGTCGAGTGGTTGCACGATGGTTGAATTAGGCAAGATGACACATCAACTCGGTCCTTAACCATGACAAGATGGATATCTCCCAACCTTACTCAACCATAAAGGTACGAGCCCAACTTGTTGGCATTTCACACAAGAAACATCCATCCATCTCATCTAAGCATTACCTTTCTTTATTTCCGAACCCATCTTTCTCATTTGAAAACACTCACACAATTATTCTTTAAATAAACTATTGTAGTCATGATTGAATTCGGGTAACAAGGTCCTAAGCATTCTAGCAGTAACTATCATCCAAACAGAGCGAATCATATTTAGCGATAACTATAGGACAACCAAGAAATAATCATAACAATCAAGGGGTGGCTATCCAACCATGTCTTGCAATAAAACAATATGCACTTTTATAAAATAGGCCAATAGGTTGTGTTTGAAAAACTAGGAATAAATATGCATCAAAGGGTGAGATTGGACTTGCCGTCCTCAAAGCCTTCCAGGAGTTCCCGCTCGCGGTGCTGGTCCTCGGGCTCGGGCTCGCGGTCAAACTCCTCCTCGTGCTCCTCCTCGAGTACTCCGCGATCTACGACACACACAAACGAGCACACAATAAATAAAAAAGAAAATAATATTTTACCCATTGAGCTCCGAACAGAGAATGCGAATGGAAAATAGGTGGGATGAGTATTTTCATGAAATTTGGATATGCCTCGACGGAAGTATACTGGAGGATGACGTGGTCGGATTTGGGATTAATTGGAAGAAGTTTGGCGCATGAAATGACGAGTTAAACATGTATTAAGGGCTTAAAAGGAGGTTTAGGATTGATCTGCGATAAATCAGGGACCTATTTGTAAATATTTTCGGGTGGTGGAGGGGCACCTCTGTGAAACAACCTTTGGAGAGGTGGAAGGGTTATTTCGTGAATAGAGAGAAGTAGGGGGTTAGATCGAAATTGGGGGGTGATTTTCTCCTCTTCTTCCTTGGTTCAGGAATAGAGAAGGAGAGGGAGGAGATGGCCGGTCGGTGGCCGGCTGGCCGAGCCTCACCGGCGGCTAGCCGTGGGGCGGGGGAGGTGGAGGAAGTGGAGGGGGTCCCGTTTTGCCTTTTACCTCGGAGATTCGGGGATGGGACAGGGCGGCCAGTGGTGGCTCTTGGGCGGCGGTGCACGGCGCGGTGGTGGCGGCGGTTGGGCGCAGGGAGGCGAGCAAGAGGGAGGGGCGGTGGCACTGGTGGCTGGGAGATAGGGCGAGGTGGGGCGTCGCCACCTTTCCTTTTATAGGCCGGCGGGGAGCCGAGCCGGCGGGCGGCGCGACAGGTGGCGGCGGGGCTCGGGCAGGCACTGGCGCCGATGGTAGGGGACGCCGGGGGGGGCGGGGCGAGCGGCGGGCGGCGCAAGAGGGGCTGGGGGTAGGGTTGGGCGGGCGAGCCCCGGCCGCGGCGGGCAGCGCCAGCACCGGCGCCGGGTGCGCTGCCGGCGCGCAGGGGGGCCGGGCGCAGGGGGCAGGGGGTCAGGCGCCAGAGGGAGGCCGTGGAGTAATGGCGCTGGGAAGGGGGCCGGCCAAGAGGGGCCAGGCAGGCGGCGCAGGGGGTCAGGCGCCAGGATGTGGCGCTGGGCGCTAGGAAGAAAGGAGGAGGGAGAAAGAGAAGAAGGAAGAAGGAAGAAGAAGGAAGAAGAAGAAGGAAGAAAGGAAGGAAGGAAGGGAGAGAAGAAAAATAGGGGAAAAGAGAAAGGGAGAAAGGGAGAGTCGGTGGCGATTGCGGAATGCGGTCGGAGCACACGCGGCAGTCTGTCGATCGGCACGCGGCGAAAATTACAGGAGAGGATAAAATGATGGCTGTTGGCTTTGGGTGCCGGGATGGAGAAATCGCCGGGAAGATTTTGGATTTTCGAGAGCTCAATGGTAAAAAGGTTTTGGAAACAATTTTTAGCGAATGATTTGAGTTGGTGATTTTTGCGGATGTTACATACACATCCCAAGGTAATACGTGTGAAGAAGATGGGGAAAAAGACTGACAAGTTTAAGGGAAAAGCCGCGGAAGAACCGATGAAGGATTCCAAGAAGGGGAAGGAGGCACAGCTTCCTCTGCCCAAATGTGGGCCTACCAATCAGACCGCTCCCCCAAATCAAGCATCCGCTTGGAAGATGTCCACCATGAAGAAGGAAGCAATCTAAGATTTGTTGGATGCAAAATTGCTGCAAGAGGAGGCCATCATGAATTGGAGGTGCGCCTATGCTAATGCTTGGAACTTTGAGGTCCATCCAAAAGAGACAGTGATTTGGGCTCATTTTGTGGAGAGAGGACTTGTTGTTTACTACGTCAGAGTTCTTCAGAGGTATCATCAACTTTTACGACCTTCAGCTTGTTCATCTGAATCCCAATGGGATATTGCATATTGCAATCTTTGTGCATATATGTGAAGCATATTTAGGGATACAACCCCATTTTTAATTGTTTCGCAAGCTTTTCCGCTGCAAACCCCAGCCTAGTCAAGATAGGATGGCAGTTCTCAGAGGCGCGGGGTTTCAGTTGAGGGACTCCGATGTGTATTTGGAATATGAGACTCCGGCGTCCCATGGTGCCTAGAGGTAAGAGTTCAAATGGCTATAGAGGCCGTTCACAGTCTAGAGGGAAAGACAAAAAGTTCTGCAATTATTGCAAGAAGAACACTCATCATATATCTGAGTGTTATAAATTGAAAAATAAGGAAATACAAAATAGCACATTTAAGCCTAAAGGTAAAACTGAAAATGAAGGTAATGCTTTAGTTGCTGCTGAAAGTGGCAGTGAAGGTGATGTGCTTGTTGCTTTTGCTGGATGTGCAAAGATTGATGATGAATGGATTCTTGATTTTGCCTGCACTTTTCATATATGCATTCATAAAGAATGGTTTAGCACTTATGAGTTAGTGCAAGATGGTGGTCCTGTGTTAATGGGTGATAACACACCATGTAAGATTGTAGGCATTGGATCCATTCAAATCAAGATGTCCGATGGTATTATTAGGATCTTGACTCATGTGAGGCACATTCCAACTATGACGAGAAATCTCATCTCGTTTAGTACTCTAGATTTGAAAGGATATAAATACTCTGCTGGAGGTGGAGTTATGAAGATATCCAATGGTTCTTTTATCGTTATGAAAGGATAATATTAGGATGCAGACCGATACTTACAATTATGTCAAATATATCCTGCGCATCCAGTACCCTTCCCTCTTTGCAACTGAAGAACACAATGTCAGGACGCATGCCTTTACTCATCATTTCAAAAACCAATTCCTTAGCTTTCAGCAAACCACCATGAGTAAAAAAAACCTGAATCAGGCACCGGTAAGGAGCTATACTGGGTGCTACTCGTTGATCAATCATTTCATTAAATATTTCCATAGCATCGTCCATTTTAGCCATCATGCAATGTGCAGCCTTGACTGTCGAATAGGTTACCACATCAGGTTTCACTCCTTGATGCCTCATTTCACTGAAGATAATCATAGCCCGATCCAGCATTCCACATTTAGCATATCCCTTGATTAGTACATGAAAATACGGTCATCAGGTGCAACACCATCTCCTAGCATCAAATTGAAGAGGTCTGTCATATCAACAAAGCATCCTTCAGTAGCGAATTAGGTATGAGACAGTATCAGGCTCCTGGCCCTTCATTGCGATCGAGTCAAAAACATCTCCTTATTTTTTCCATGCTTGCAAAGGGAAGCCATTAATGAGTTCTATGTAATAATATTTGGTAGGAGAACCTGACTAGTCATCTCTTTGAATATCCTGACCGCCTCATTCCACTCACCCCTAGAGGAATATCCATAGATCAAGCAATTATATGTCAGTTGAACACCTTTACGAACCATTTGTCGGAGGACTGCCTCTGCCTTGTCCATTGCTCTTGTCCAAGAAGAGTTGTCACTATACTCCTTATATCTTTGCTATAATCAAGATAGTGACACAATTGAAGAACCTGACGGATAAGGGTCATCCGGTATACAAGCCCAAAAAAAGTCACATTGAGCGACTATGCAAGATTGGTTCTCATGGTATTCATCCTCCACCTCCACAAGAACCTTCTCATGGGGCTTCATCTTCTCAAGGACCCTCTCATGGAGCTTCACCTTCTCATAGACCATCTAACTCTAGAGGTCCTCCACCCTCCCATGCTCCGAAGAAGAAAGGGATCTTGAATTTCTTATTACAGGGTCTATTTGCATGCTTCAATGTGGGCCAGCACAATGCGGAAGAGATGTATGCCCATAAGAAGCATGTGGATGAGCAGCTGTTAAAAATTGAGAAAAGGCAAAAGGAGCTCATGGCCAAGAATGATATACCACATTCTCCCATTCGTGCTCCTATGGATTATCCTCCTCCACCGGTGTTCTACAACCCATGGAAGGAAATTGGACAGCCCTCCATGGTCTTTGGGGCTCTCCAAGAAGAAGATGATGAAGACTTGGGTGGGCGAGAGGAGTCTGAGGAGGAGGAAGAAGATGTCCCCGCTGCTCGTACTCCTACCGATGAGGGTGAAGATAATGAGGAGGAGGATGAGGACGATGATGATGAGTGATGGCTATGGAAGGACCTCCCCTTTTTGGAGCTTGATGCCAAAGGGGGAATGAGCTCACCATGGACCATGTGGTGGCTGCTATATCTATCATTTTTCTGAGCCTTAGTTTGTTGGCTTGTGGACATGTAAGATATTTATGTGTAGTGTGCCACAAGTGAGACTTTTAAATTTGTAAGACTTATTTATGCTTTGCTACGTTAGTGTGGATCTAGAACTTAATGCTTGTGTGATGATCATAGTTTGATGTATTATTTATTTCCACTTTATTGATGTGATATATCTTGTCATATGCATCACAATTCTATTCATGCCACACTTTGCACCCCATGAATGCAAGGATATAGGGGGAGCTCTCTTAAAATGTGCAAATGACATTTGAGGCCATTTTTAACCTTATCTTGAAAAATGCACATATTAAGGGGGAGCTTACCTATATGATTGAATTCAAAATGATTATATACTTCTCTTGTGAGTCTTAATTATGTTGTCATCAATCACCAAAAAAGGGAAGATTGAAAGTGCATTTGGCCCCCTAAGTGGGTTTTGGTGTTGATAACATGCATAATTAAGGAACTAATAAATTTATCGAGAAATTGATAGGTTTAAATCTTAAGAAATAAAAAAAAGTGCAAGAAAGGACCCCAATTTGTTTGAAGGATGGTGTTGAAGCATAAAGGAAGATCTTTTTATACTTCCTATTTTTGAATTTGAGTATAGGAACACCGTACTATAAAGGGGGACGCGGATGGATAGCTTGAAGATGTCAAAATACTTGTTTGAGATGCTAACCACCTATGAGAGACACCACTCACACACTTGCACATTTAGTTTCTCACAGTTTTTGTGAGTGTCGGAAGTCCCAACACCTGCCGGAAGTTTTCAAAAACTTCCGACAGGGGGGTGCTCAGTAGATTTAATTGAATAGTGTCGGAAGTTTCAACCCTGTGTCAAAAGTTCCGATGATAGTTGAAACAATGTCATAAGTTTTGATAATCACTTAACATAATAGCAACGGCTAGTTTTTGGGGCTCGGATATTTATACCCCCTCAGCCCCCCCCCCCCCCCTCATTTGTTGCTAACCTAACCCGAGACAAACACCTCCTAGAGCATTCAATACTCCTCCCCCTCCCTCCTTGAGCTAAATCTTTGAGAGTTTTGAGCTAGGGTTTGGGTGGGAGAAGGATTTGAGGTGTTCGACTCTAGCTTTGAGTGTGAGGTCAACCAAGTTCATCTCAAGAGCACTTGAAGCATCTTCGGTCTTTGATTCGTGTTTGTTACTCTTGAAGCTTGCTTCTAGATGGTTCAGCGTTGCCCATTTGAGCGCCCTCTCGTTGTGGTGCGCCCATGAAGTTTGTATTGCCCATCCTCTTGGAGGATTTGTATTAAATGACTCAATTCTCCTTTGTGGTTGATTGAGAGAGGTAAAGGGTTAGTGAGGACCTGGCTCTTTGTGAGCTCCTCAACGGAGATGTAGCTTCCTTTGTGGAATGGACTTCGGTAAACAAATACTTTATCTTGTGTGCTTATTGTGTTCTTCAAGTTCTTGTTGACCTAGAGCTTGATTTGTGCCGATCTATTTTCTTGTGAAGTTCCTCTTATAAAGATCACATGCAGTAGTCTCTATACTTCATTGCTAAACTTTTGATTCAAATAGTTTCTATACTTCATTGCTGAAGTTTTGATACAAATAGTTTCTGCTGAAACCTGTTTTATTTTGAATTTTGTAGACTGTTTTATTTTGAATTTTGTAGAGTACTTTTAACTCTGTCGGAAGTTCAACCCTTATACCGGAAGTTCCGACATTTTTAACACCACTACGAAGAATTTTCAGATTTTAAAGATCAAACCTATTCACCCTTCTCTAGACATCACATGATCCTTTCAGGTATTATGCAATTTAATGGTGCACTCATGTTCTACGTTTAGAAAATGCAAAAAAAATTGGTCATGAGTAATCTAAGGCGTTAGGGGCCAACTCTGATATTCATTGTGCAAGTTCGGCTCTAAACTATAATGCGATTTTGTAGTGGATCGTACATTTCCTTTTTCAAGTCTGCAAAAAGACCATGGAAAGTGAAATATTTGCAAGATAATATAATTTCAGAATTGCAGCATAAATTGTTTATTTGCATCCAAGAGCAGCCACACGCACGAATGTCCATGTCGTTACTGAATCGAATAATGCATCGGCTGCAAACAAGATAAGAAATGAATTTGTACACATGTTTCCAATAAGCTCAACAACCGTAAAAGAACATCACGCCTGGTAAAAAAAAAAGCATCAGCTTGAAAACGGGAACTGAAACCTTAAAAGGAGAGGGCACATCAATAGATAGTAATTTACATCTATAATAAAGCTCTTTATTTTCAGACTTAGTACAGACCACTTTATCACTTGATCCACACTGCCACACTGGTACCAAACTGAAATGCCACAAGAAAAAGATGTAGTACAACAGACTACTCTCCACCAATGGACTCAAAGTCCCGAATCACCATCATGCCATCCTTGATCCTGGCAACCTAAGACTGGATGGTGCCAATGATCTTGACAAACATCAGACTGGTATTCAAAGATCTGTGTGGTTATCAAAGCAGAGAGCTGCTCTTGCTATAATCTGGACTGCACCTTGTTCTGCACGCCCCCAAAAACAAATTGGACGGAAAGCTATCTGTGAATTACACCAACTGATAACGAAATGAAACATATGCAGTAGTACTCAAATTCTTTTGTGGGTGAATTTATGACATTACTCTGTCACATTTGCAGGAAGGCATGGCCATGCCCAAGATAACAGCAGCCACAAGAAGAACATGCGAATGAAAGGTGAGCCTTAACAGAGAGAAGCAGCAAGAGGCAACTTGTTGCCTGCCGGGAAGGTTGTATTGTTGTGATTACCAATTGCTCTGTACCGATTGCAATAGAGATGAACCATGGAAGAACTTGCTAATAACCTTATGGCACCACGGAGTGACGCAGACATCTTCTAAAAATCTGAAACAATAGAACACAATCACCAAAAGCTGTTATAATATGCAGATTTGAGCAGAGAGCCCATGAAGCAATAAGCATATGGAGATGCTATAGTAAATTAACCTACTAGTTATTGCAACGAATCGCGGTTCAAGTACTACCCTAGTTGGTCGGTTGTAAATAAAACCCTATATGCCTTTGTACCAATTATTCATGCAGGCAGCGTACTTCATGTAACAAACAATCCCCATGCCACATAAAAGAGAAAAAGGACAGAATTTATTTCCTTCCTCTGAGATATTGCTCAAATTGCCTTATAGATAGGAGATGTAAAGTCACAACTAACAACACAAAAAAAGGGTACATATGATCCTCTCAAGACACAACCCTATGACTATTCAACAATTAGGAACTGTGTTTGATGGTGGCTAAACTAAATAGTGTTCAAGGGACAAAAATCCCCGGAACTTCCCAGGGATCTGCACTTCTGCAGGTACCAGTTTATAAATCAAGTGGCACTCCAGAACTATGCTCCTTTCATTGTTGCAGTGATAATATAGGATGTTAAGTTACGCAAAACAATTATAAGCCTGTGTGTTCAAAAATCAGAAAACAGTTATGAGCTACTTTTTCCAACATATAAGGACTGAAATTCAGTTATGCACAGTTCGTTGATCTACAGAACAACTAAATAGTTCAAGTGCCCAACAAATTTCAAAAGATTTACTATTTCTGCATAGATAGATTTACCACTACATCAACACCTGTGCCATACATCTGCGACTATGCCAGAAAGAGCAGAGCAGAATGGAGTCGGAACCTTGAGAAGACTCTTCAGATGCACCAGGCAGTTTTTCTTCCCAGTTGATTCCCCTGTCGACCTGAAAGACAATAAACTGATGCGAACCATTTATCATGTAGAGTGGGAGTGGCATCAGAGACGTGAAGGACAGGTAGAAATAGTAACTTCAAGCAGACATGGTAAATTGCAGCTGCCAAGGAAGGTTTTGCTGTAGCTTTTAATCTTGAGATGAATTACTGATACACAATGGTGGAACATCACAAAGTGAGCATTGTCCAAACTGTACACATGCATTGCTATCCCTATAAGAACATTGCAGGCACCTTTAGAGCCTGTTGGCAGGATTCATTGTTATATACCAAACACATGTCAAAGGTACCTATGACTAAATAATATCAATAAATTAGTTGATATTAGAGTAGTAGTGCAGGCATAAATGGGTTAGTGCAGGCCAATATGAAATACAATGTTGGTGGGGAATACAAAAGAAGAACAAGGTAACATAATTACAACAAGAGACCTGTCTGCGCTTGAAACAAATACCAGGTCATTCAGCTTCCCATTTGGAAAAAGAGAGCAAAGAGCTATGATTGCAGGAGCTCACCTAAGGCTGCAAGAAATGCGGACATGCATGCTTAGCAGCAGTAGAAGTTCAGTTTCCTAGGGTCATTGAAGTGTTAGTGGATGTACAATTTGTGTTTTTTTTTTTTGCTGGTGGAATGAAGTTAATGATTAGTCGCCATTTCCTCGTATAAATAATATAATAAAAGTAGCATTAAAACATTTCTTTAGTGAGAAAAGCATCATCATCAAAACATGCATCAGATGTTGCCTTTTACATATGAGTGTCTCCCCATAAAACAGGACATGTTTGTGATGTCAGTGCTTCAACATCTGAAAGGCAACCTCCAATTCAGTCTTATCTTCACAATTATGGCTTTTGACACTTCAGTATTATCTTCACAATATCATCTGAACATGGTACCATTTTCTAACATGTTCTGTTGGGAAAAAAAAGGGAAACAAGCTAGCTGAGCAATTGAAGCTGCTACAGGCAAATGCTTGTACCTCAGCCAAGCATGAACAACTTGTGAACTTCACGGCACAACTGAAGCTAAGCTAGTTGAAATGTTCCACCTTTTACGTAGAAGATATGACCAAAATCAAGTAAGTTTTCAGCAGTGCTGTGTTCAATGAAATACCAGTTCCTACTTGAGGAGGCAATGTACACTGTCATTGCTGTTGTCACAAAAGAACAGAAGAGACTTACAGAGCGATGGTGTGTGTACCTTGGCAGGCGAGCTCGGAGGAGAAATGGCCAGTGGAGGTGATGAGAAGCGTGCTGAAATTGCCTAGCGCAAGCCCCAAGAACTGACCACAGCCACCTTCCCGGCGGCACCATTGTTAGTTCCTTGTCCCCTCTCTCCCTCTTCCTGTCCTCCAAGAGTGGGCAACAAGTTGGTCACAAGAAAGGACAGTGATGCGACGGATAACTCCAGATCCAGGCTCACCCATGCCAGGTCCGATGAAGGCGGCGCTTGTTGTTGCTCACTAGCGTGCCATAGCATCATTCCACTAGGGCTTGGCTGCAGTAGAGGAGAGAGAGGGAGGCAATGACAGGGAGAGTAGGGTCAGTCACCATCGATGTATGAACCTTAATGTAGAGGGTCCTCATTAACAAAAAGAAAATCACACTGAAAGTATAGCATCGGAGAGTCTAATCAACACTGCCTGATCTGCTGAATGAATATGCTACCAAAAACAACCCTTATATGTGGGGCACCAAAAACATCATCGAAGCAAAAAGTAAGTGGGTAATTGCATATCAAGCAGATCACTGAAATCTACAAAAAAAAATACTTGCAAATGAAGCCAACTAACTGTTTTTTAAAAAAATAACATATATAGCCTATCTGTGGCAAATGCATGCTAGAACAGATTCCAAAAAATATTCATTTACACATATTGTGGGAAAAAACTTACCTCCACATCAGAAGTCCTTATCCATTTTTTTCCTAAGATGCAACCAGCTCGTCACACCTCGATCATGCCAATAGAGAAAATAGCACATGTAATTGACTGTTAGTGTCCAGGTAATTTCCTGTCTTACAAACAAGAGGATTTTCTGGGCATCTAAGCTTGTAACAATCAACTGGAGCCAGCTCCAGCAAGAAAATGATACTTTTCTGGGAGATATTTTATCTGCTCCTGACATGTCCCTCTGCTTGTGAAGAGATCGACCAACAACATTGTTGTTGAATCTTCAAGAGAGAAGTTTCTCTCATCAATTTTAGAAAGATAAGTTCCAGCCCTGACTATTTCATGTTTCTCTAGCAACGCCCTGACCACATGATTCAGCAGTCGAGAGTTGGGATCAAAGCCAGCATTCTCCATGGATGAAAAGACATCATCTGCCTCTTCCGGTAACCCTTCTTTAATAAGATTTGTCATCATTAAATCATAAGTCTCAACAGAAGGCACAAGCCCACTTGCAGGGATGGAAGCAAACAGATATTTAGCTCCTTCAGCACTCCTAGTTTTGAACATTACAGCAATCATAATATTAATAGTTATAATATCAATCTTTACGTTCATCGCTTGTAATTTCTTGAAAAGCCCAATTGCTTCATCAAAGGAATTGTTTTTGCAAAGTCCATGAAGAACGGTGTTGTATGTGTCAGTGCCCACTGAGATCCCGCTCTCGATCATTTCATGGAATCTTTCCTTCGCAGAAACTGTTCTCCCAGCCTGGAATAACCCATCCAGTACAATGTTGTACGCAATAGTTGAGGGCTTAATTCCCTTATGCACCATTTCTCTGAAAACACTCAACCCATCATCAATCCTTCCAATTTTACAATAGCCATTAACAAGTGTGCCATACACTGCAACATCAGGTTCAATGCCAGCTGACACCATAGCATCAAATACTCTCAATGCTTTCTCCATCTTGCCAACTAGGCAGTATCCATCCACCAGCGAACTATACGCAAAAACATCAGGATGCAGACCGATACTTACAAGTAAGTCAAATATATCCTGTGCGTCCACTACCCTTCCCTCTTTGCAAAGGCTGTTTATTATTGAATTTAAGTGCACAATGTCAGGACGCATGCCTTTACTCATCATTTCAAAAACCAATTCCTTAGCTTTCAGCAAACCACCATGAGTACAAAAACCCTGAATCAGGCACTGGTAAGTAGCTATACTGGGTGCTACTCCTTGATCAATCATTTCATTAAATATTTCCATAGCATCGTCCATTTTAGCCATCCTGCAATGTGCAGCTATGACTGTCAAATAGGTTACCACATCAGGTTTTGCTCCTTGATGCCTCATTTCACTGAAGATAATCATAGCCCGATCCAGCATTCCACATTTAGCATATCCCTTGATCAGTACATTGAAAATACGGACGTCAGGTGCAACACCGTCTCCTAGCATCAAATTGAAGAGGTCTGTCATATCAACAAAGCATCCTTCAGTAGCGTACCCATCAAGCAGAATTAGGTATGAGACAGTATCAGGCTCCTGGCCCTTCGTTGCGATCGAGTCAAAAACATCTCTAGCTTCCTTAATTTTTCCATGCTTGCAAAGAGAAGCCATTAACGAGTTCCACGTAGCAATATCTGGTAGGAGACCCCGCCTAGTCATCTCTTTGAATATCCTGACCGCCTCATTCCACTCACCCCTAGCGGAATATGCAAAGATCAAGTTATTATATGACCAGTTATCCGGATGAACACCTTTACGAACCATTTGTCGGAGGACCGCCTCTGCCTTGTCCATTGCTCTTGCCTTGCACAGTGCATCAATACTGGAGTTATAAGTCACTAGATCGGGTGAAATCCCCTGCTGCATCATTTCATTTATTAGATCGCATCCTTTATCAACTTCACCCTCCTTAAAGAAGCCATCAATGACCGTGCTGTATGAGACCACGTTGGGTGAGCAGCCAGATCCCTTCTCAGCCATCCTCCGGAGCAATTCAAGTGCCCTCCGACTGTCTCTGTTGTCGCAGAAGCTCTTCAGAAGTATGCTGTAGGAGACAACATTGGGCACACAGCCCAACTCGGGCATCCTGTGGAGCAGCACGTCCAAAGCGTCGTCAGTCCGCTTTGCTTCACAGAGGCCCTTGAGGAGGTTGCTGAATGTGATGACATCGACGCCCAACCCTGTCCTGAGGAGTTGGCCGAAGAAGGCCGGCGCTAGATCCGGGCGGCGCGCACGGGTGCAGCAGTCCATGAGGATGCCGTAGGTGCAGAACGTGAGAGACAGCACCCTTCGGCCGGCAGCTCCTGACATGGCGTTGAAAAAAGTGACGGCGAGCGCAGGCCCGTCGCGGCAGGCGGTGGAGGGCGGTGCCCGCGCGAGCGCGGCGAGGAATCCGTTCAGCGCGCGCTCGGGAACGGGGGTGCCTCGCCGCCGCAATTCGTCGAGCAGGTGGCGTGCGTCCTCCGGGCCGAACGTCCCGGACCGCACGCGCTCCGTGGCGGCGGCCAGGGCGAGGTGGGGAGCGCGCGGTGGTGACGCTGAGGACGCTGTGGTGCGGAAGATGGAGGAGAGGCGGGCACGGGAGTACATGGCCGCATGAGATTTGGGCGACCCTGCTCCGCCGTCTCTCTCGCCTTCCGGCGAGAGGCCAACCTCGCGCCAGGAGGTCGGCGCTGGCGCCTCGGAGTCGGGGATGACGCGAGACGAGGAAGAGACGGGGGGCCACGATAGGTGGGAGGCGCTGGGCTCGGCGAGAGCTCCGGCGGCGCGGCGCCGGTCTGGAACGGCGAGAGGCCCTGGCTTTTGTTATGCTGTTTTTTTTCCTTTTTGCCTCCGCTCTTCTACAAGCAAGTAGTTAAATAAGTTTATCGGACGCTCCGTTGTTCCAAAATAACGTCTACGACGTTAAAAAAACATGTTCAAAAAAATTTATTAGCCATATGTTGATGATGAGGAAAAAATCCGCCGCACATTTGTTTCATGTTGCATGGAACAATTTAAATCTCTCATTGAAAATCCAACATCCAGATAAAACACTTGCAACATGTGTGTGAAACATATGCAACATCTAGATCTATTTTGCAACATCCACATGAAACACTTACTACATTCTTTTGAAACACTTGAAACATACTTGCAATAAACCCCGGCAGGAGGAGCACTGCACAGCGGGATCCGACGCTAGGAAACAATGGAGGAGGAGGAAGAGGATGGTGGCGGCCGGCGCAGCTCGCCCCTAGCCGCGGGGGAGCGGCGCTCGGCACCCTTCCCCGTGAGGCTCCTCAGTCGGCCAAGTCCATTGCTGGCGGAGCAGCTCCTCCGGCGGCTGACGCCTGTCTGCAGCACACCTCGCAAGTCGTCAGCGACACCGAGGATGGTAGCAAGGCGAGCACACGGTCACCTCCACCCTTCCTTCCTGCTCCACCCCTATTGTAGCTGAGCTTCTCACTGAAGCGCTGCCGTACGCCGTTGCTCACTCGCTCACCGAAGCTTCACCTTATGCCGCTGCTTCGCTTGCCGAAGTAGCCGTCGAAGCACTGCTATCCGCTCGCCGCTTCGCTCACCAGAGCACCCGCCGAAGCGCCATTGCTCACTCAATGGAGAGCCGCCCGGCACAAGCGAGGCCCATTGAAGTACAACTGCCTCATCAAAGGTGAGCAGTGTTAAACGAAAATAAATGGCATGTCGTCCAATTGCCACTAAAGATAAGGATAAAAACATGTGGATAAGAGAGGGTTACGTGGGTTCACACAACGTCCGACACGTCGGACGTACGAGTCCAGCATTACCGTAAAAAAAATACTTAAATGCTAGAACTGTGCATACGAAACAAATTTCATATAAATGATTCCTGTACGGGGAAGTTTATACGATAAAAGTTAAATTTTATCTTAGCACATTTTGAATATTTGCCGAAAGTTCATGTGCCACTCCTGTAGCTGTACACCCAAAACGTTGTGGGTGGAGTAGTTTCTTTCTTTGCCCCTGGCTTTTGTTTTGTTGGGTTTTTTTTTTCCATTTTTACCTCCACTGTCCTACTAGCAAACAAGTACTTTAATTAGTTTTTCAAAAAAGTACTTGCATGCGAAAAGTATGCGTACGAAACAAATTTTATGTACGGCGGAAGTTTATATGATAAATTTTAATTGTAGCACTTTTGAACATTTGGATCAAAGTTCAGTGCCAATAAAAAACATAGCGATACAGTTCCTCCATCCTATGGATCATAGTAACAGTAACATGTGTCAAGATTTACGACTAATTTAATAAAAACATTAACAAACAAAAAAAAGGCAATATCTTTGATAGCAAGCATGTTCTCCATCCTATAGATTCTATACTTCAACAAATGATATAGAAGTGTCACGGATCTCCTTCTAGACTAGTGACAAGCTTCACATTGTGGGCGACATGCAACAAACTTGAGAGCGACATAGTGCTAGCTTAAACGCACATTCTCCTTCGTGATTGTTGGAGATCTCAGCTTTAACTGTGAGGGATGCCCACCCTTCTTCAACCTCTTCATCTTCATTATTATCCACTACCTATTGTTTAAGGCACACAATTACTTATAACCGTCGAAAGGCTAAAAATATATATAATGAAAAGTAACAATATTCAAGTCAGTCATACTCCCATAATACATGTTTGTCAAATAGGTCGTCATCATTTCACTTGGAATCGTACATGTTTGTCAAATAGGTCGTCATCATTTTTAGGTCTATTCAACATTAGGGGTTCGTTTTTACGCTTGTCAAAATGTTAGGGCATAAGAGCTTCTAAACTTGCAAATAGACCTATAGCTAGGCACAAGGAGTTTCCCTGACATACACAAATGATTCATGAAAGGTACCAGTATTTTTCCATGACACCTAGAAGCATATTCGCATTATTACATAATAATGAACATAATGTTATGCTGGTAATCTGAAATGGGAAAAAAGAAAAAGAGAACCAGGTTGTAGGCCCCGGCCCGGCCCGGCCCGGTTCTAGGCTCCTGGCACTCTCTTCCCTCTCCCAACGAGGGAGGCAACGACTGACGAAACTTCTTGGCACACGGACGGAGCACGAATATCCCCCCATCCATCCAACCGCCTCGTCCGGCAGGCGACGACGCGTCAATCGATTCCTTACTCCCCCTCCTCCTCCTCCTTCCCCGGCGACACCGGTCTCCTCCTCCGACTCGATCCGCACCACCGGGAGATCGATCGCCCGATCGATCCGGCCCGCGAGCACCGGATCCCCGATCCACCCACCAGCCGCCGGCGCGCGCAAGATTCAGATTTTGCCCCGGCGCGGAGGGAGGGTACCGGAGGAGGAGGAGGAGCAAGGATGGGCGCGTGGATGTCGCGCGTGTGGTTCCTGATGTTCCCGGCGCGGGAGTACAAGCTCGTCGTGGTGGGGCTCGACAACGCCGGCAAGACCACCACGCTCTACAAGCTCCACCTCGGCGAGGCCGTCACCGCCGCGCCCACCATCGGCAGCAACGTCGAGGAGGTCGTCTTCAAGAACCTGCGCTTCGAGGTCAGCCCCCCCGCCCGGCTCCCTCCTCCTTTCGCTCTCCTTCCTTGTTCCCCCGTCCAGGTCACAAAGCGGCTAGCTTGCTCCGCGGTCGCCGCTGGATCAAGCTTAGCGCCGGAAGGCGCGTTTGTCCGTTAGGCTTAAGATCTATGTTCTAGAGGGGGAGAAGAAAGGTGAAAATTTGCGCTTTTGTTATTAATCGTCACTTCCCTTGATTGATGTACAATTCGTAGGAAGATTGAGATGTCCTGAACTGCAGGGAGACTGTCGCGTGACCGCAAAGCCGACTGTGTTGATCTGGGGAGGGGGGCAGCTTTCGTAGTCATATCTATAAGGCTGTGTTCATAGCCATTGTGGGTATTTGAGGTTGTGTAAGAGGGAGCACATTGGGGATTCCATCGATTAGGATGAATAATGTGGTGCCTGAGATCTGGTTAGCTTGCATGTCGGTATGATACCGCCAGTCCGCCATACTGGTGGTGAATACTGCATGAATCCATCAACACTTAGTATCGAGTGGTTATGAGTATATGATCTGTCCTCTGGGAACTTCTTAGCTCAACCTTTTAAGTTGGATGCGATGGCCAGGTGGTATACACAAGGAACAACAATGGAGCATCTCTCTGTTTCATTGTGGGGAGAACTTGGTTTCTAGTTTCTGTCCTAACTCAAGCAGACAGCTCTTTCTTGTTTCACTGACACATAACTCAATATGGTACCCACAGAAATAAATCTCGTCATGGAATGTTTGGTTGGGTATAACACTAGTGAGTTCAACCTCAACTTCTTAACTAGTGGATTTAATCTTTGTTGTTGTGGTGTACTCCTTAGCCTTCATCTTTGATGTTTATAGGCTTTGAATGGTTTTGCTGGTTTCAGGGTAGTGGATGCAGCTTTGAGTAAAAAGATAGTGTCTTATAGTAATCAATTGTAATTTTCAAAAAAAATATAGTAATCAATTGAACATTTGAACTGAATCAAAGACAGAGGTAAGGGGCAAAAATAGAATTTTTACCATGTGCTTGCTTTAAAAGATTTGAGTCATCAGGTTACTCTCCAGACATTTTAGTTTCCGTTGACTAAAATGCATAAAATATCTTTGGTAGCCTGTGCAAAAACTGCTAAGAAAATTATGATGCCTGCAATCATACTTTTGATTGGAGAATATATTCTTTTGACTGCTTCAGTGCAAAAATAAATTAAAAGAATTGAGTCATGACAACTTGTACTGTCAAAGTACCACTTTATGAGGTAGTATTTGCAATTTATAATGCAACAGTCCTTTACTTCATGCTTTTTTTAAGGAAACAAAAGCATCTGTTTTAGGGAGTTGCTAATAAAATACGCCAAAGAGACCTGAAACTTGAATATGCTTGAGACTTAAGTTATGTATTGTCACATATGCTTGTCTCCTGAAAATATATGTTTTGCTGCAAGTTGCATGAACTATGGATGATGTTTATCATGTTACTTCTTTACTATGAAAGTCTTTGGTTCTTCCATGTTGCAGGATTTATCATATCTTTTATGTTTCGTTGTTTATCAACATCAGTGTTTTGCTTTTACTAGCATCATGGGACAAGGTCAGCTAGCGGCCTATACATGTTTCACTTGGAAACAAGCTCTTTTTCCCTTCTTTTAAGCCCAATATAAGTTGTTTTCCGGTGCCAAGTATAATAATAAGAGTTGTACTGCCATATTCAGATGGTGTCCAAATGATTGCATCTTTAGCCGAAAACTGACGCAATTCTTTGCTGTTATTTGGCAAATACCAATGCACTGTTTGTTCTAACATCATATGCTTGAATACATCAGGTGTGGGATCTGGGTGGACAAGAGAGCCTACGAACTTCATGGGCAACATACTACCGAGGAACTCACGCTGTCATCGTAGTAATCGACAGCACCGACCGCGCTCGGATCAACATCATCAAGGATGAGCTCTTCCGGTTGCTCCAACACGCGGACCTGGAGGGTGCAGTGGTTCTCGTGTTTGCGAACAAGCAGGACCTCAAGGACGCCATGTCCCCCGCTGAGATCACTGACGCCCTCTCCCTCCACAGCATAAAGAACCACGACTGGCACATCCAGGCCTCGTGCGCCATCACCGGCGAGGGCCTCTATGATGGCCTGGGTTGGATCGCCCAGAAAGTTGCCGGCAAGGCGACTGCAAGCTGACGCTGGTTGACTGTGTTTTCCATGGATTTGTTGAAGGTGGCAGGATGGGTTTGTTCTTGCTGCCACCACCCTTAGTGTTTATTTATGTTGCAAAACTGCCTGAAACTGTGCCTGTATTCCAACCAATCTGAATATAAAAATTGAAAGGAGCAAATTTGCACGGCGTCGAATATGATATTTTATCTGATTGTTGTTGTGCAAACACTTTCAGTCAAGAGTTAAATCATGAGTTGAGTCAGGTTTACAGTGATGATATTAACGAAAAGAGATAAAAACCTTCCAAGGTGAGTTGCAGCTGACTTAAACAATATGTATTGTGTACTGCTACGTTCATACGTTGTACACTCAACTAGCACCTGGAAGGCTGGAGGCAGGTTGTCAAATGTCAACTCTGCCCCTCGTCGGTTTCATTTGGTGCGGCACGAGGTCACTTCAAGTGGCCATCCTTGGTGGCCAGAAATGTCCGTCAGCAAGCACAACAGAAGCAGGGATCCCCGAATGATTGGCCTGGTTGCTGTGACCGTACACTACACTGACGTCACTGGATATGTGAGTGGTAAGGAGTCTGATGTTTGCGTTTGAAGCAACTGCAGGAAGAATGAAGGTTGTTGCATCATTGTACGAGTAAGGGGCAAAAAGGATCTTACAATTATGATGCGCCAGTATTATATCCTGATAGGATGTCACCATTTGTTGTTTTGTTTTCTTTGGTTGAGGAAAAAGTTTGCCGAACACTATGGGGGTCCTTGGAATGCATTCATATATGCATCAGAAGGCATTGAGCTTCGTTCATCGTCAAGTTCACCCAAAGGCTAAGCTGTCGAGAGACATTTGTGGTCCGCATCATTCACCAACCTTATATTTTGGAAAGAGCGAGCTTAAGTTTGAAATTATATCGGACACAAGAACTTTTGCGACGCCTAAGATCCCAGTGTTTATTTACGCTGCAAAACTGCCCGAAAACCGTGCTTGTGTTCCAAACAATCTGAGCATAAAAAAAAAATTGAAAAAAGGGGGGGCAAATTTGCACGCGGTCAAAATGTGATCTTATCAGACTCTTGTTGTGCAAATGCAAACACTACTGCAGACAGCTTGACGCGTCGAGTCAAATTAGTTTACAGTGGTAGATCATGGCTACAGATGGCTCGACCTAAGTCAATGGTGACATGTGTATTAGCGAAAAGAGAGCTCCAAAGGTGAATCGCAACTCGCAAATTACGTACTGTACCTGAGATGTGCGTGTGCTGGAGAGTGGAGACTGCTTGTCAAATTACAGCTCTGCCCCTGGTTGGCCTCGCCTAGTGCGGGCAAACACGTCGTGGGCAGAAACGTCCATCAGCTTGTCAAATTACTGCATGCTTTGCGTCTGAAGCAACTGCAGGATGACGCTTGCTGCACCAGCAGCGTACGATCGAATTAGGGATTAGGGACAAATAGTACGCGTATGATGCGACTATTGTAATCACCAGCAGCTTGTCCTGATGATAGGATGCCACTATTCTTTGCGACAAGGCCTCTTTTCCGCCTTTCTATTGTTTCAAGTCGAAAGGATTTATCGAACATTATAAATAATAGGACTCAAGTCAATAATGACAAATATTAGCCAGCATGCATGTCGCTACCAAGTGTTGCCGCAGGGGCAGAAATCGAAGTCCGGGGCACGTTGTAAACGCCGGCGGAGCAAGCGATCGAGAAGACGACGGATGATTCGCCCATCTGGCCGGGGACGGTACAATGCGGCCGGCGAAAATGGACAAGGCCGCGTCAGTGTGCGGATGAGCTACCCTACAAACAGTAGGCATATGATGCACATGCATCACCAACGATTGATGGTTTTTCTGACGAGATATGCCACCATTTTCCGACAAAGGTCCCTTTCTGTTTTATCCCATTTGAGATGTAATTCCTTCTTTCGGGCAAGAAATTACAAAGATCTGCTCAAGCTATATGCTTTGGGATTCGTATATGTTAATAAGAAGATACGTGCAACGTCTAGCTCAGTTGGTCAGGTCTTTTGTGGCGAAAGTTATCCACCTACGTGCGTTCGAGGTGTTTTGACTCATAATAAGAGTACTTACATTTATAGCTAATTATTTTCTCAGTGGTAGCTGGTGTGCACCGAAAAAAAAAAGGGTACACTTGACGCTTTGACTAAAATTTGGTGAGCTTCGAAAAAATTCAGCTGCCAATAGCTTTGAAAATACTTGTACGGAAAAAAGCACTTTTGCAATGTCATACACTACACTTTTGCATATCACTGCAATGTCACCTTGTTTTCTAGGAGCCAATTAACAGTGTCCTCCTAGTTGGGCTATAGCAACCGGTAGTTTCCAAATTCCAAAAACAGTTGGCGTTATCCAAAATCAATATATGGCTGCCCTGAAATATTCCCCGAGCAAACGATGGCATTCCTGAAATGTCTGAAATATTCCCCGAGCAAACGATGGCATTCCTGAAATGGAAAACGAGACATTATTGGTTTGGTTGCTGAGCAAAAACCCAAAGTGAATAGAGACATGTCTCTTGTCCATTCTCGCCGTGTCTCTTGTGAGAAACGCATGGCCCAGTAGCCTACAGTCAGTGTTCGCCTACACGACCATTTAACTTGCTTATATGCTACACAGTACCTAGTCAGTGTCCGTTTAATGGATGTTTAACCCATTTAATTAGCTGTTTAGTCTGAATAAAGAGTTAAACGGTAGGTGACCGACCATTTAGCATTTAAGGTAACATTGCCCCCAGAGCTAGGCTATAGCCACCATTCGAGAACCACCATTTAGTTTGGTGATGAGATGATGAAGCCGTGGAGGCAGGGGTTAGAATCTTGATGCCGTTCTTATCTGCACCATAGGTAAACCAATGGATCATTAGAGCATTAGGGAAGACTAGACGGTATGGTAACTCATGCATCATTGCCATGGCAACTCATTCTTTTCTCACATCATACTTGCATCATGAAGATCACGAAATTCAAAGCCTCAAATATTTTTCTGGTATTACATTGATTTCGGAAGTTAAACTACTTGCTTCTCTTCAGGAAAAAGAAAGTCTTTTCAGCTGGGTATATGTACAGCTTGAGTTTCATATATACATGGTCCAAAAGTCTAAGCTGTTTTTTCTCAAAAAGAAAAAAGTCTGTAAATCCATGTGTGCATGCAAGCTCGCTGTCAGATTACTGCATTATCCGCTTGTTTAGTAAGAACCAAGCATGCCCTACTAGTTGGATTATACTAAATGCATGGCAGCTCCCAAATTAGTTAGTGAATAATAGTGACAGTATTATCCCAAATCTGTGGCACGGAGGTGTCCCGAAATATTCCCTGAGAAAAGAGTTATATTCCTGCTGGTGGAGTGCCCGAACCTGCTTTCTGCCTGAGGTCCAATTAACTATAGAATGAAACACGTTGGTTGGTGAGTGGAGTACAAATAAAAACCAAAGGCATGAGAGGCAAGGTTCTTGTGATCTTGTCCACTCTCGCCGTGTCCCTCGTGAGAAACGTATGACCCAGTACTTAGGCTACATACATGATCGACTCGGGAACTGCCACTTGATGTGGTGATGAAGCCGAGGTAAGTGTTCAAGTAAATCTTTAACCCCGACCCTATCCACATCTTAGCACAATTTGTTGAAAGAGATGTCCACGAATTGTTGAAAATAAATAAAAAAAACCTTTTTTTTCGTGTGTCTTTGTATCTGCTGGCTGGTTGACACTTATAAGCAACTCTATAAGCATAGAGTGTTTGGGTTATAAGCAACTTATTTGCTTATTTTTAAGTTGCTTATGGATAAGCAAAGGAAACCAAACAGGCTCTTAACATCGTGAAAAGTGGCTAGTGCACAAGTGATATCTGTGTACAAATCGAGGTATGTTAGGGGTTAACAAGGTAAATTAATGGCATTAGATGATTAGTAGCGCATTAACGAGACCTAAACGTCGTGGTAACTAATTCTTTCCTCCACCTCAAATGACAACATCATGAATCATGCCAATAATGGTAGGCCAAGCAAAACAGGCATCTATCCCACACGAGCCTACTAGCAGAGGGTGTCGAGCAAGCATATGCTCGATATTTTCAGACATGGGTGTACGGTGTACTACCTCTTGTTGCAGCCTCGTCACCGGGAAAATTTAAAAAGAAAAGACCAATACCAGTACTGTGCATGCATGATTGATTCCGAGCCCACCACTGCAAGAGATGCTGCCTCCCTGCCATTTTGGCACTTCCTCTCGCCGTCACAATTTTGCAAATTGCACCTCGCTCTCAGTTTATATAGGTCAACCACAACGCCTTATATTACAACCCCCTGCATACTAAGCATCCTCTCTCTCTCTCTCTCTCTCTCTCTCTCTGAACACGCGAAGAGCGAGAGCCATGGAGGTCGCGGCCACTTCTTCCTTGCTTCTTGGAGCTCATCACGCTCATGGCGTCCTACTCCTACCGGCGTCGCCGGCGGAGACGATGAAACGAAGCTACTACACGAGGAGGAAGCCTAGCCGCCTTCCCACCGTGAGGGCGTTCATGGCGAGGCCGCATCATCAGAACGTGGCGGCGCCGCCACCGGCCAGTAGCAAGATGGTGACGGCGGTGCCGCCACCGCCACCGGTGAGGGAGACCACGGCCGTGACGCCGACACTGCCGGCAACGACGGTGTACCGCGACAACTGGTTCGACAATCTGGCCATCGGCTACCTGTCCCGGAGCCTTCAAGAAGCTTCTGGTACTTCCTGCGCCTTCACATTCTCGCCACCTTTGGAATGGTCGTCGAAAGCTTTTGCATATGGCCAGCCATGGCGTTTCCATGACTGCGAATCTGCGATTGGATTTGCATGAGCCAAGCTGACAAGGTTTCGGCGAACAATCCCATGCTTTTTTTTAGAAGCATTCGTACGTATTTTCCCTGAGAATACCGACATGTTTTTCTTGTTAAGAAGTCGTGTTCTTTTTCGGTCTTGGATTCATGCGTCTCTTTTGATGTGCTCCTCCTATGCCGCTGTATGTATTTTAGCAGGGATCGATGTTGATAATCATGCAAGCGACTGCATGATGTGACGCTAAGTTTTTGTCCCGAGCATAGATGCCCTCCTCGGCTTCTAGGGACTAGAGCTGATGGCTACTTGAACCTCTTCTTATAAATTTTAATCTTTGTTGAATTTTTAGGTGTTTTTGAAAAAACGATTTTTAAAAAGACGAATTGGCAAGTGTTTTGTTAAGCCAAAAGATATGAAAAAGCTTCTTAATTCATCCAATACGAGGGGGTAAATATATATACATATATAAAAACAAATTGTAGAAAATGAAACGGAAGTGCATCAGCATATGGACAACTAAGAGAGGTCGAAACCTGCGATTCGCACAGGTGTGAGGTGCGCATTCTAGGAATCTAGTAGTGGCTGAATCTATCCTTAATTTTGGGTTTTCTCCTCCAGCCCTTTCTTCTCTTTGCGATAAGATACCCAAGAGAATGCAATGGTGGTCAACCTTCAAAAAAGACATCACGCACGCGGATTTTTTTCCCCCCCTGTAGTGGAACGTTGTGCCTCCATGCCTTATCCTCAGCCGTCAGATCTGAACCGGACAGCCTAGATCAACTGTAATGGGACCGGACACCGCGGTCGTGAAACGGTGTCCGGTCAGCACAGTGACCGCCACGGTGTCCTCCACTGTTCTCCACAGTGCCCTCTGCCCCTACCAGACCAAACCCCATGCTGGCCCTCTCAATTTTCTCATCCAATCCCCAGAAAACGTGCGCTGACAGCGGAAAAAGGCATGAAAAAGCATGGGAAAGCTTGTTTAACTAATTTCCCTACAGTCTTGTGATTGGTACTCATACCAGCATGGATTCATTCAATGGATTGTATATGAAGGGATGAAGAACGGAAAGGACGGCTACGAAGGCCTGATAGAGGCAGCCCTCGCCATCTCCGGGCTGTTCAGGGTTGAACAGCAGTGGCAGACTGTGGCCACCGCTCTCGAACGCGCGTTCCCCAGCTACATCCTCACAATGGCAAGTAGTTTTACGCTCCAGAAAGCTAATGTCTATTGTTGAAAACTAGATAAATTTCTTTGAACAGAAGGTAAATTTATTTTATTTTACCTCAGCTTGGATTGACATCGTTCGTTCTGTTGGGCAGATCAAGGTGATGATGCCACCTTCCAGATTTTCCCGGGAGTACTTCGCGGCCTTCACCACCATATTCTTCCCTTGGCTCGTCGGACCATGTGAGGTATAATAATTTTCTTTTTCTTTTTTTTTGTATACACTCTTTCTCCTCCATGAAATAATTTATTTCAGGAATGACAAAGGAATAGCCTGAAACAGAGAATTGTCAAGAGTTCGTGCATGTTGAGCATATAGTAGTGGAAAATGCAGTCATGGATGGAACATTCTCCAATATGTTTTTTTTTCATTCTTACATATACGCATCCCCAGCAGTATTCATAAAGTTGCATGAGTAATCATTGTGTCACTGAACAAATGCAAGGTCAGGGAATCAGAAGTTGATGGAAGGAAAGAGAAGAATGTGGTCTACGTCCCCAAATGCAGGTAGTCCGTTCATCATCCAGAAATTCTTTGCTTGCATAAATAAGCTAAATGCAGATTGAATTCATTGCATAAGTTTAATAGGTATGAATAACTGAACAGAAAAAAGTTCTCTTGTCGGATGTGCATATATTGTTCAAATGATTTCTGAGTCTCAGCACTTCATAGCTAGTATAAATTCTTAAGGTCTATCTGAACATGATTAGCTGTTGTGGGATTGACATGTTATGAATCTGCACCATAAATTACCTCCACACAAACCTTTTGCAATATGTCAATCTTTACTCAAGTATAAAACCACTTGGAAAAGGAATGGAGGAACTGAGGCTGAAATGCAACATGTACTGCCCATGTCGTAATTGTGGCGAACTGGCAATCCAACTCATACTCCACAAACTCGCTATATAAATAGGGATACATTTGAAAAAAGAACAAAAAGTACAGGGCTAGTGCAATATACAATTCTACCCATGCAGTGCAACTACCCTAAAAAATCAAGGGAAAAAATTGTAAGGTACAGGCATATCAAAAAATGGTGAAGAGCAGGATAGTGGTACTGGTATTCCTGACCTTTTCTTCCTTATCTTTACTCTGGCAGATTTCTGGAAAGCACCAACTGTGTTGGGATGTGCACGAATCTTTGCAAGATACCATGCGAGAAGTTCATCCAAGATTCACTTGGCACGGCTGTCTACATGTCTCCCAGTAAGTTCCATTTGTTCTTATCCATGAGATGATAGCCTGAGAAACCAAACATATCAAAGAGTAAAACAGCATAAACACTTAGATTTTTAAACTCCAAGAGAAATAATCAACTCTAGCCACTGAATAAAGTTGGGAAGAAATTAGTGGATTGACAGTCAAGAAACCTCATCTCAAAGTCAGAAAATGTGGCAAAACCTTAACTGTAAGTTCCTTGGTCACTAGCCTAATTGTTCTATAGCTCAACATTACACTGACTGCTGCCAAACCTAAGTGAACTCAGAATATGACTTTTCCACTTTAAGTAGTGCTGGTGAAATCTTTGTATATGGACATCTCATGTAACATGTCCATAGCCACACAACTCTTCATACTAGCTCTGAAATGGAATCTTAATGCTGAAAGCAACTCATCAAGATTCCCACATGAAAAATACAGAAGTTAGCTTAACGTGTTAAATCTCATGATCCTGTCACGTACACCTTCTGAATTGAGGCACTATGCCTTTTTTGGGCATGGGAATCACAGGCTGCCATCTGGGGGACAGAAAAGATTGAAGTGGGACCAACATGTTTGCAGGTTGTAGAGCAATTGCACTCAAGTTGTACAGAGAAAATGGAGTACCTCCTACTTGTAATTCTTAGTGGGAAACTGCAAATAACAGAAACAAGTTGTGAGATAGTAGATTCCAACCATTCCACAATTCAGTGGTTTGTTGTTACCAAGTACAGTACAAGCACCTTGCCTTAACATTATAGAGCCAGCATGTTTCAACGATAATGGCAATATGACTAAATCTTGCTTATGAGAAGCAATTATTGTGAGTCTTGACTCATTCTTGGTGAAATATTTCAACCACACCAATCATTGTTTGAGGTCAAAAGATGCTGACATTTAATGACATCAGTCGAGACAACTGGAGATCAATTTGTGTTGGAATCTGCTAGGTACTCCTTTTGTCCTGTCAAGTGGTTATCACTGGTAATAGCCAATGAATGTTAGCTTAATGGCACACTGCGAGCTTATCTTCACTACTTTCTCCACTCTTATGTATTGCAAATCAGCATTCCAAACCTGAATAAAACATCTCTATTTCTGGATCATACAAAAGCAAACTTTATATTTAAGCAGTTATTTTTCTACTTAACTATCAAAATAGGATAATCAGAATCATATGTACTTATCCCCCCTATATTAATTACCACTGTTCAGATTTTGAGGACATGAGCTGTGAGATGATCTTTGGACAGCAACCTCCTGAAGATGATCCAGCACTGAAGCAGCCCTGCTTCCGGACAAAATGTAAGCCTGCACTGAGATATCTGAATAGATTTAATCAAATTTCCTCTTAAAGCTCTCATACCCTTTACTTCCTGTATATGCAGGTATCGCAAAGCAGAATCGTCAAGTGATTTGAGAGGAAATGTAAATTGTTAAACCAAATATCAGTAAAACACCCAAAGTTCCATGCCTTCATGTTATTCCTTTAGGAAGCAGCATCAGCTTCGCACGTAGATTCTTTTTAGTCAAGATAACAGCAGAAGGCAATTCTAGTATACATCAAATTGTTAGGAAACTGATTGTCTGGTGGTTCATCCAGAGAAGTTGAAGAGGAAATACAGGACATACTTTTGGAAAATACAAAGCATTTTAGTGCATGCTTCGTAAGTTATAAGAATAACCAGAGATAAATTGAAGAAGTTGGAAGAAAGGAATTACCCGTACCAGAAATTTTCACTTTAATTGAAGATGGTCGAACTTGTTAATGAAGAAAAGAAATTGGTGGACGAAATATAAGCATGTAACTAACAATCATTTGGTGGAGCATGTTGTATATCTGTCAGGTTTAAACCAACTCTCATTTGAGTTATGAATCAAGTTAATGTGCAGATTCCTCTATAAAAATTGAAAACTACAATCCTATAACTGGTAGTCTGGTACAAATTTAACTCTCACATTTCATGTTGGGGGTGTTTGTTTCTTTAGCCCCTCCTAAAATTCCTGTCACATCGAATGTTTAGATACTAATTAGGAGTATTAAATATAGACTAATTACAAAACCAATTGTACAGATGGAGACTAATTTGCGAGACGAATCTATTAAGCCTAATTAGTCCATAATTTGACAATGTGATGCTACAGTAAACATGTGCTAATGATGAATTAATTAGGCTTAATAGATTCGTCTCGTGAATTAGCCTCCATCAGTGTAATTAGTTTTATAATTAACTCATATTTAGTCCTTCTAATTAGCCTCCGAATATTCGATGTGACATGAATTTTAGTCTGGACTAAAGATCCAAACACCCCCTTAGACATTATGCATAGGAATAAAATTTTCTTCAGTTCTGATTGCAACAGCTTGTTTCAGATTTCCAGGTGATGTGACAATTTCAACTAGTCCCCTCTTGCAAATTGCGATGATTTCTTCATAATCAGAGTTTCTTACAATGTATTGTGCGAGTGCAATAACGCAGGACAATGTTGCTCAATGGCATGAAATAATTGGAACATGTAGCACCTTCAACTGTAACAGTATCGGAATAATCATAACTTTGAAAATCTCCTGGTACATTGTAAAACCTCTATCTGATAGAGCCCATGTTGTAATGCCGATTCCCTGATTCGATATGCTATGTTAGAAGGAAATTTATCAGAATCTTCCCGAATTGTGGGTTATATCTCCAGAAAGGTGGTCATGGTCCTAAGGAAAAGAAAAGGTTTTTCCACATCTCGATTCTAGAGTCGGTGGTAAATAAATCATGAGGGGCTTGACTGAAAAAGACAAAAGGTATTGCAACTTTAACATTATTACAGATGAAGAATACATAGCATCTACCAGTCTGAAGATGCCACTTTCTGCAACCTAAAGCACTTACAACATATATGGACATAAAAAACTCATAGAACACAACAGAGTCCAGACAGTGATAACCATCAGTATTCAGTACCGACATGGGTTTTGTGCACTCTGCTGTGTTTTGTCTACCTAGATTTTTGCATGATTTGCTTTGAAGCTATTAACTTTAGTTGATTTCACCACAAATTCATAGCAGGTCCTGATCGAACCTTCTTGGTAAATTTTCTAAAAGCAAGGGTTCTATTTAAAAAAACACTAGCCAATGGTTACCTGAGGGTGATTAAGAGAAAGGAAACGAGATAAACCCAATGTTCCTAACAATTCACATTGCAATTGCAATGGTATATCAAACAAAAAGACTCTCTGTGATGGCATTTAGCAAATTTTCCAAGCCTTTTATATGTTGCCTGAATCATCAGAGAAATATGATATATTTATTATGAACTATCCCATTGGAGAAATAATTGCAATAACAATTCTCATAAAATGAACAAACATCATAAGGCCCAACATAAGCCTCAAAATTTTCAACCTTCTTGATTTGTATTTGACCCTGTGGTACTTTAGTAATTATAAGTTTAAAACATGCCATGGAGCCCTAATAACATAGCCTTCGATGAGACTTGCTCCAGAAATCTCTGTAGTCCCCATAATATCGGTTCTCTTTGAGCATCATAGGGTTCAAGAAGAAGTTGAAAGGTTAATGTTTACTTGGCCTAACCTAGATAAGAAAAGTAGGCTAGATGAAATAATAATTGTAAACTAAGCAAACAAGGAATATGCTTTATGGCATGGATCTCAAGTTATTGGTGCAGCTGTTCGATGTGCTCCACTGAGATGGTGACCAGCACTAAGTGACTGTCAAATAGAATAACAACAGTAATTGTCTCTCATGCACATAGTACACTATTCATCCTTAGAAAAAGAAGAAATAAAGGGACCAAGATGGAAACCTTTTAGCCAACATAGATATTCGTATTCCATCTATTCGAGAAAGTACAAAAGTCCTAACTCCTAATTCTGTCATTGGTTGCAATCACTTAATATTAAATTTGGTAACACTCGGAGGATATCTAGGTGCAGCATAATAGTCTAGATCCTTCATTAGTTTGTTTTTCCTGCCCTCTGTTCTATTTATTTTTTTCTTTAAAGAAAATGGCTTCAAATGTAATTCTTGGTGTAACTATAATGACCATCTTACCATTCCCCCCCCCCAAAAAAATTAATTTTGATAAAAGAAATGTCTATTTGTGAGCTTAATCCTGTCAGGCTACTTGTTAACCACTGCAAACTTTCCTAATCTCTCACATGACATCCATTGTCAGGCCTGGACCCACATCATCAGTGACACGAGCTGGAAATTTTTGAGTTTGAAATGGCATGAGAGGACTACTCCTTAATGTTAACACGAGAGATGTGTATATGGAACAAGAAATTCCAACTGAACGCAAATGTTAATTCACATTTATTGATATAATCATACTTAAATCATACCTTCTAGCATATATTGCAATCTTTAGCCACCTTCAGTCCAGCTACAGCCTGGTCTCAAGTCCAGTTCTCTTGACATCAACAGTCTCAGGACATCATCAGCATCGTCCCTTCTCCCAAGTGAAACATAAATATCAGCCAGCATCTTATAGTTAGCTCTGTTTTCTGGATCCAAGGACAGGAGATGCCTAGCTGCTACTTCTCCAATCACCAAATTCCCCCATGAACGGGAACCACTTAGTAATGTTCCCCACAATACCGGGTTTTTTGCGTGTTCAGAGTGAGAATTCTGGATCAGGTGATATGCATCAGTCAAGCGTCCAGTACGACAGAGCATATCAACAACACATGAAATATGCTCAATATGAGGTTCTAGACCATACTTCTCTTTCATGCACTTAAGCAAGCCCATTCCCTCTTCAACAAGACCCGTGTTTTTACAGGCAGCCAACACCGCAACAAAAGTATAGTGGTTCGGTTGTACTTCTGTTTCCTTCATCAGCTCAAAAAGCTTAACAACATCTGCAGCAAGCCCATTCCATGCATATACCTGCATCATAGAAGTCCAAGAGATTGCATCCTTGTCCATAATCCCAGTAAAAGCACCAACTGAAAGACGAAGACTGCCGCATCGACCATACATGGAAATAAGTGAATTAGCAATTGTCCGTTCATTCTGGAAACCCCTTTTGACAATCTGAGCATGTGCTTCCATCCCCTTCTTCAGTGATGGAATCAACGAGATCATTGGTAGGATCTCCAAGAATGTAACAGCATCCGGATCAATTCCCATCCTCTGCATTTCTACTGCAAACTCAAATGCCTTCTCCACTTGTCCAAGCTCTCCACAGCCTTTGATCAGGGAATTCCATGCAACCACGTCGCTTCTAACCACTGCAAAGCCATGTAGAAGACTCTCAGAGGAACCTAACTGTCCACATTTAGCGTACATATATATAAGCGCAGTTAATACAAAGGGATCTCTCTTGAATGCACTGCCAGTACACAGTGCATAGTTTTCTTCAATCCATTTTCCTTCCCTCCAGTTCCCCAACTCAGCGCAGGCCATAATCACGTTAAGCAAGATAGACCGTGTGACCAACACCTCCGAATTCAAAACCATCCAGTGGAAAAGCTTAACAGCATGACCCGGTTTCCCATTCCAAACAAGTCCACCAATCATCGAACTCCAAGTTACAGAATCCTTCACCTCCATGTGCCGAAACACTGTCACCACCTCGCTCAAAGAGCCCAGCTCCGCATACATCTCCAGGAGAGCATTGGAAACGAAGAGGCTGCATTGGAAGCCAGACTTAACCACAACGCAGTGCATCATGCCCCCGCCCCCCCAAGAACCGAAACCGGCGTAACCAGAAACCAAGCTCACGAGCGTCGCCTCGGTCGGCCGCGCTCCGTCCACGGACCTCATCCTGCCAAACACCTCCACGGCATCGCCCAGGCGCCCCGCGCGCGCGTACCCGCCGATCAGCGCGTTCCACGCGACGGCGTCCGGGCGCGGCACTCCGTCGAACACCCTCCGCGCGGCGCCCATGTCCCCGGCGTCCGCGTGCATCCCGACCAGCGCCGTCGCGACGAGGAGGTCGGACGCGAGCCCGGCGGCAGCGGCGGCGGCCCCGACTCGGCGGCCGAGCCCGGGGTCCGGGGCGCGCGCGCAGGCCGTGGCGGCGAGGTGGTAGGTGTGGCGGTCGGGCGGGCAGCCGGAGGGCATGGCGCGGAAGAGCAGCGCGGCCTCGCGCGGGAGGCCCAGCGCGAGGTAGGCCCGGAGCATGGCGTTGTAGAGGAGCGGCTTGGGCGGCGGCGGCTGCGCGGAGGAGGAGCAGGGCGCGGAGGCGGCGGCGGCGGCGTCGAAGACCCCGCGCGCGGCATCGGGGTCGCCGAGGCGGGCGTAGCGGGCGACGAGGAGGGAGGCGAGGTAGCCGTTGGTGGCGAGGCCGGAGACGACGGCGAGCGCGTGGGGGAGGCGGGGGTCGCCGGCAGCGGCAGCGTGGGGGGAGGAGGAGGAGGAGGTGATGGCGGCGGCGAGGGATTCCTTGAGGGCCTGGTACCGGAACGTCGCGACGCGCATCTAGCTTCGTTTGTTCTGTTCTGTTTTTTTTCCCCCTTTTTGCAATTTCCTTTTTCTTTGATCAGAGGAATCCGTGTTTGAATTTAGGCGCGAAATGGTCGGCAAGGATTTCTTTCACACATGGACAAGGTTGCTCTTGTCATTCCCCTGGGGCAAACGACGAAGCCATCCCTTCTCTGAGAAGACTGATCGAGAAAACCGTCGTTAAAGTACGATCCTCAGACCAGATGAAAGCCTTCCCAGTCCTAGGTCGGTTTACCGTCGTAAAAAAGAGTTTGGTTGTGTTTGAAATTTGTGCAAAAATTTTAGAAGCAAACTGGTGTTTTGTTGTTCTATATTTCCTATCCCTAAAACACCTCCTTCTTAGGACCGACGACACGAGGTTTTCATGCTACTATGCAGTTAGCATCACTTACATGTTTTTTCCCTTTCCAGAAGAAAGCTCATCTTGTTTTGTCAATCTCTTCTACCAGTCATTTAGGACACATATAATAAGTTGATTATTGTGCTGCCAAATCGCTTGCCATACCCATACTTCTTATAGAAGTTGAGATTGATGTCCATCCAGAGTTTGACTCATAAGTCTGGCCACACATATGTTGGGCGTAGGTTGGGCCTAACCTTGTCATCTAACCCAGTTATCATGTGCTACCTGTTGATGTTTAGACCGGCAACCTACCAAGAGATATCCCAAGGTAGTAGATTGATTGGAGGGGTTTCATCGAGATTAGGATCTCGAAGTGAACACGGATACAATTTAGACAGGTTCGGGCCGCTGAATAGCGCAATACCTTACATCATGTATGGCGATCGTATTGCGCGTTGAGCGTATGAGATCTCTTGGAGGGGGTCCCTGCCTCATCTTATATATCGAGGGTAGGGTTACAGGTCGGTTATTGCAAGAATAAGTAAAGGCATGACAAATCCTAGTTGCATTACCCGAATACTTTTCTTTTACCTGACTAGTTCTATCTTTAACATGGTCAACTACGTCGTCCTACAACATAGTCTTCACGTCAGACACGCCTGGATGTCCTATTCCAAATTTGTAACAGTCCATGCACTGCTGGTGGACCCATTAATGCATATCCGACACTACCATAGCAAAACGAAAGAGAAAAGAGAATGAAGGAACTAAATACATTAGGGTGAAATTGACTTACTTTGCTAGGCAAGGATCTAAACACACCAGCCAACTAAACGCATAAGCAGCATGAAAAAAAATGACTTTGTTAGTAGGGCATGTGCCCCCTCCTCAACCCCTACACCCAATACACACAATAAGTTGTTCGTGCATGCTACCAAATAAGTGGAATTGATCATGGGAAAATAGAGATATATTGCATCTTTTTTGTTGCGCAGGATGATTATATTCTCAATTGGATGATGATCAAGTGCACGGGTGTGGCGTGGCAATATGTATAGCATGAGTTGCATGACATGAGAAAACAACAACTAGAAAAATATCTCTGGCTGATGCCGCCGAACTGAAACGATTAGTAGTGCGCTTAGAATGTTTGCAGCTAGCGCTTTTGTTTTTTTTTTGGAAGAGGGGATGCTGTAGGAAATTTTTTTCATAGAGTTTGTAGTACTAAATTGTAAGTAGGAATTTACTCATAGATATCCCAAAACCCTTCGTTGCAAACAAGACGTGAAGACAACAAAGCTATTTCTTGCTAGCACACCCGTCGCTCAGCTCGCAAGGAAAAAAAATTCTACGCAGGACTCCTACAAACTCCCCACCGTGCAGGACGTTGCCTGATGACCGACGCGTGGCCGACTACGGAATCCAACGTACGTGCCTCGCGCCGGAGGAAGAGGCACGGACGAGCCAGCGCCTTGCCTCGGCTTGACTCGATTTCCAGCTCGCGCGTGCACAAGCTCCTCTCGGCTCTCACATATCTTAGCCTAGGGTCTGAGAATCGTTGTCCCACGTACATCTTCTTTGCCCTGCATCCCGGCGGTGCAACTCTGTCGCCGTAGGTACTACCGCCATGCCAGGAGACGGCAAAGAGGACGAGGCATCCGCCATGGCCCGAGGAGGAGGCGGCCAGGTAGTCGAGACAGCTGCCGGAATCACGATTACGTCATCTCATCTAGAGCCCATTCCATCTGCCCTAGCGCAAGACATGGCTGGAGACTTGTTTCTCCCACGTGCAGGAGAATCATATAAAAAAGATGTATTCAGAATTTGAGGAGTTTAAGGAATAAGTTTCATTCTCTTATAAATTGTTTACAACATGAAGGGTCAATATTGACATATATGATTACACATTTGCTTTCTGATTATGGAGCAATAGTCGTATTCAACAAAGAAGATATAACCATTAAATGTGCCTGCAGAAAGTATGAATTCATAGGTATGTATACACATTTTAAATTGCAATAATATAAGTTTGTAATACCAATTGATGACGTATGGTGTCCTTCTCTTATAGGTATATTGTGCAAGCATGCCCTCAAAATCTTCAACATCAATGATGTTTTCATTTTGCCACCATAATATATACAGAGAGAATTTTATATTGAGAAACAAGGAACTAACAATGAAAGTTTGAAAACGCAAGCTGCGCGTATCTCATGAAAGGTAACATCTGTTGCATTGAAATGTTCGCCATCAAAAGAACTTCTTGATGATTTGGAAAAAGTCATAGATAAGTTGGACCTAGAAGCAGATATTTCTCTAGTCAAGATGTAAGAAAAAGCTAGTAAGGTTCCTCTAGTTTCAACTGACTGTGCTACGGGTACATTAAATGGTAAAATATCATTCAGAATTCCTCAAGTGGTAAAAGGTCAAAAAATAAACGAGGGACCATCTCCCTCGAGAAGAATAAAGGGAAGAAAAAGAAAAGTGGTAAAAATAAAGGTACTGATCTTTTAGAAACAAGCATGTTTTTTCCATTCCAGGTTGTATAGTTAACTTCATGTGTTTGACTACAGGAAAAGATTCAAAGAATGCAACAGAATAAGGATATGAAGTGGCTAATCCAGACAAATTTATCATAACCTCTATTACTTGGACTATATTCTCTTTTCATATTTGACTTGATTACATGCATATTTTTAACGATCAATTCATATTCTGTTCCAGGATCTTAATGCTGATAGCATTGGTGCTAACAATATAATACCAAACTTTACAAATAATGTGTATGGACAATCTTCCTCCATGGTTGCTCCACTGATCCAAGAAAGATATGCCAATACCACAATGCCACACTAGTATGGCAATTTCTCTACTGTTGGTGCTCCGTATATCCAAGGAGAATATATAAATCTGTTACTTGGAGTTGATCAAGCTGCCACATTACAGCCCGCTGTTAAGAAATTAAATTTTGATGGAGTGCCAAATCAAGAAAACAATTGACCTTGCTATGTTACACAGAATCTTATTTTCATTTGTGCTGTGTTGGGACCATAAATTTGTTATCTATACATGACATGTAACTCATTTATATTGTTTGAGAATATGGGCATGTAACTCTTTTATATTGTTTGAGAATATTGTTGAGAGATGCAAACTTATCAGAACATCCATATTTATTTTACAACAATCTCTTTATTTAACGGACCCATACATTGAACAACTTGATAACTACACTGTACATTAGAATAGAATAGTATCTACAATCTCTTTATTTTTAATACATCCATACATCTTCCAGCAATAGATGAAGTATGCTGCTGTACAGATTGCTGCAAGAGAGTTCTAGATGCAGCAAAGCGGCACCGTATCTTAGGTACTTGTGCTCCTTCCGTCAAGTCCATCACCTGCAATTCAGAGTGTTTTTCAGATGATCCTAAAGCTTTTCCTAGCTTGCAGGAGGCCCTTGATCCTTCCTGGCCAATACAACCCTTCAGAAACATAAAGGAATGAGGAATTTGGGGAACCCGTTCTACTCCTAAATCCCTGAAACGATGAATATTGATCCCAGGTAAAAAGAATAAGACTAGTTACTGAAAACGAGCCATCTCCACATGTCTGAATCGGTGGCCGAACCATCCAAATTTGACAGTAAAAATAAATCTCTACAGTATATAAGTAATGCCCGAACCAATGTGCCTGTACAAACGACTGAAGGCGCGACGCCGGCACTAGCAGAGAGAGGAGAAGGTGGCACAACACCTGTGGCGGGAAGACCTCGAAGGTGGAGAGGTTCGCGAAGCACCCCGGCCGCGGCGGGCGCTAGGTCCTCCTGGAGCAGCCCTGCAACCATGGCGTGGATGGGTTCGGCGAGGAAGGGAGAAAGGCGACGGCGTCGCAGGCCTCCGCGAAGAGCACCCGCCTCCCTGAAGCCGCAAGCAGCCTACAGTTTCCGGCCGGCTGCGGCCTGCATGGTCACCTCTCATTTCCAGGCCATCTCATGCATGCACACTTCTTCAAGAGGGTATGGTCCCCAGGCCGGCCGGCGGCGACCGCCGGAAGGTCAGAGCGTACAGCGACGTCGCCGGATTCGCTGGTCCTACTCTCTCGACCGGCTCCTCCGATCATGCATGCGCGTTCTGCAACGGCCTGCATGAATCGATCGATCTCCACTACGCACGAGGACCTAGGAAGCAAGCGGCAGATTCCGTGCATCGATCATTCCGGCCGCGCGCCCATGCATGCCACGGCTGCATACATGCAGGGCCGGCCTGTGCATGCATGCGATGCGAATGCGACGCAGTCATGCAGCGGGTGCCCTCCAATCATTACGAGCCAGTGCGGCTGACCGGCAGGTGGCAGACGTCATCGGAGCCTGCAACAGCGACGTGCCAAACCCGCACAGACAGATCGATACAACGGCGTGGACATACGAGCTGGTCCTCCTCCGATCCTCCTCGGCTCCCCCTGCCACGCCACGCCGCAACGACAGCAGCTTACGGCTGCCTGAAGGACCTGGATCTCCACTACGCACGGGGATCTAAAAAGCTTTGCATCGGCAGCCGGCATCACATGCATGTGCAGCTAGCCATCGATCGAGGACGGACCACCAGCTCATGATCAGCGTCAGCCAGCCGGTGGCGCCGCCGTCGTCACCCGATCGGCGGCAGATTCCGTCCGTCGCATGCATGCATGCAGGCAGCTCCAATCATTACCGGCCGGCCGGTGGTGGCAGCTCCAGTCGCTGCTGCCGCGAGAGGGGGCGTAGGCGTAGGCCGGCGGGGACCAACCGGCGGCGACAAGGAGGTCGCATTGATCGGACGCACACCGGAGCTCCGACCACTCCGACGGCGCGCGCGCTGCAGAACGGAAGCTGCGTCACTCGATCGCAGCGGCCTGGGACGACGATGACGGATCTGATGCAGGGGCAAAGGCTACTACTCCGTAGCAGGCAAGGCTACTAGTAGATGCTAGCGGGAATTTTTTTATTTTTTTATTTTGCAAAAATGTATGGTCAAATAAAAAATTGCAAATCTATACCTATACCGTCGTGTGGTGTAGCAAGCTACTGACAGTTGAACCGGCGGTAACTTCTCTTCTCTAGGCAGTACACTTTCAACACATCATAACTAATTCATATGAACTTGGATAAAGATAAATTTTATATGAAAATTGTAGATCTCAACGAGATCTACAACTTTATAATTTAAACTTTTTTCATTTGGTGTCATCTTGGTGCTCAAATAATCGACACAAGTTTCAAATCCAAAATTCAAATTTTAGATCTGAAACTTGTGTCGATTATTTGAGCAAATTTGATATCTGAAACTTGTATCGATCATTTGAGCATCAAGATGACACCAAATAAAAAAAGTTTGAACTACAAAGTTGTATATCTCGTCGATATTGACAATTTCATATAAAGATTATCTCCATACGAGTTCTTACGAATTAGAAGTTACCGTTCAAATGGTGGTAGCTTGTTACAAATACACCTTCACCTTCCGCCGTTTCACACGGATTTAGATTTGCAATTTTTTTGTTTGACCATATATTTTTGCAAAATACTAAAATAAAAATAAAAATATAAAAATATCTGCTAGCGGCGGCAGCGGAGTAACTCTCTTTCTTCCTCCACGGCCTGGCCCATCCGACGTGTTCACCGTAGTCGGCTCGGGCCTCGGGGACCATGGCACGGCACGGCGGAGCAGGAGGAGGCACGCGCGACGTGACGCGACGCGACGTGTGCGTTCACGAACCAACCAAATCGACCCAACGAACCATACCAGCAACTACCACACCATGCGAACGAGCGAACGGGCGAGCGAGCAGGTTGGCCGTTGCGCGTGGCCCACGGGCCAGCCCCTGTCCGGCCCCGCGTGCTCTCCGGCCGGGGGACACGCCGCGCGGGCCGAGCCGAGCGACCATGTGGTCCGTCCGGCCGGCCGGCCGGCGGGCCCGTGCTCCTGCCCCGCGGCCCACCACACTGGCGCCGCCGCCGCCGCCGCCGCCTTCCCCTCCTCCTCCTACGTTTCAGCGCCCGCGCAGCCTCTGCCTGCGATCCGAGGACGGACGCGTCCGCATTCACGGCTGGGTCTGCGCCGAGAAGGGGGTGTTGCGATCCATCAGATCACTTTAATTGGCAGGATCCGTTGGGAGGACACGGCGCGCTCTCGGCTGCCACTGCTCGCAAAGTCGTAATGCAGCAGTGATAGCGATCTGAGATCACAGTGGCGTCTTCCACCCAACGAGAAAGGGCACCGACAAAACAACGAGCTCGACGGAGCACTTGCCCCTGCTCCCGGTTCCACGGCGACCACCGCACCCCGCCCTCCTCGACGCCGAACATGGCCTCGCGCTCGTCCTCTCATGGCTCATCCCTTCTCACACCATACGCTTCTGCCAGCACGAGCTCCCATCCAGGCCGGCGACGTCATCACCCACCACTCGCCCAAACAGAGCCTTCCTTCCTTCCTCGTCAGCAGCCGAGCCGTCCCCTCCACGACGCTCCTGCTCCTTCGCTTGCTCTGCTCTGCACCTGCCATCAGCAGCTCCGCTAGCTGCAGCAAGCGCCAACCAAGGAACACCAACATTCAATCGGGGGTCTGTACGACGGCGAGGTCAAGCCCCGATCAGCATTCAGGCGCGCTTTCACGCCGCCCCGGGTCCGTACTCCACTACGGTCGTCGCCCTTCACTGCCGCCACATGCCCGGAACACCAACCAGATCATCCCTACGATCTCCACAGATCACAAGCAGCAATGGCACCAGGCCACCAGCAGCAGCACCTCTGGCCGCAGTAACAGTTGAGTGAAAACGCATCATTCATTCAGTGGAGTGCTTAAAACTGCTCCATCATTACATCAACCTCACTTCCGTGGCTATCGAAACACACCGATTAGCAGTAATCAACATGGCCTAGGGCTACTAGTAGGGAGTAAAAATAGCAGTAACTAGATAATTTTACATGGCTCGCTAATGCTAATAGGAGGAACAGAAACACAAGGAACAGAAAATTAAGAGTTAAATTCCATTATTTTTCCACTTTCGATTCTCTGGCGACTGGTAGCAGCCTCCGGTGACGCTGCCGGCGTTGTTGTACCTGGCCTGATCAGAAGACCAGCTTCCGGCGGGGAAGAGGCCGGTCCGCGTCGGCGAGCTCGCGGATCGTGTCGGCGACCAGGTCCTTGAACACCAGCCGCTCGATCTGCAGCACGGCCTCCGCTGCCTCCGCTCCCGAGACCACCCGCCGCCCCTGCTGCGTCGGCGCCCACCGGCCGCCGTCAACGGTAAGGTCGCGCCGGATCGCGTTGCAGGTGACGTCGTTCATGTCCTCTTCCCCGGCGGCCAGCGCCACGGGCTCGCCGGCGCGCCTGACCTCGGCCCAGACGTGGTCCACGAGCTCTGCGCCGCGGAGCCACGCCGCGGGCTCCCACGGGCACGCCGCGCGCTGCCGCTCCAGGGCCTCGCCCACCGCGCCGCACAGCAGCATCCGGTGGTGCCACGTGTCGACGGGGCGCCCCTGCTCCGCGGCCTTGTACACGTCGGCCGGGTCCCGCAGCCTGCGGGCGCCACCGAACAGCCGGACCAGCTCCGCCACGTAGGCGTAGTCCGGGTCGCCGCCCGCATCGGGGCCCACCGCGGGCCACGGCGCGAGGGCCCACTCGTCATCCTCCGGGTCGGACGCCGCCGTGGCTGCCGAAGGCTTCGGGCGGCCGACGCTGCTGCTGCTGAAGTCGATGGCTCGTTTCGACCCCGACGACGACGACGGCGACTCCTCGTCGGCGAGGAAGGCCGCCGCGTCGAGCACGGACACCGGGCTCGGCTGCTGGTCGGACCCCGCCGCGTCGCCGCCGGTGAAAGCCTGGATGCTGCTCAGGAGCTTTCCGCACCGCTCCAGCACGCGGTCCGTCCGGGTGTCCGGCTGCTGCATCGCGAAATGGTACCAGAATGTTAAGAGAGGGAGACACTGCGAAAAATGTTGTGATTTCAATAATGGTCATGGAGGCCTACCGGCTCCAAGTCCCAGCGGGAGGAGGCGCTGAAGGAGCTGCTGCTGCCGCCGTCGGAAAAGGTGGTTGAGGCCTCGTCGTCGGGAGAGAGCGCCGCGGCGTTCTGCGCCGCGCGGCGGGCAATGCGGGCACGGGCGCCCGCGGAGTCAAAGCCGCTTGGCCTCCTGAAAGGCTGCGGCGGCGGCTGCTGCTTCGGGGACTGCGCCGGAGACACACGCCGCTGCGGCGAGTGCGGGCCGCGTCTCGCGGGGGATGCCGGGCTCCGCGCGGGGGACGCAGACGGATCAGGCGACCGTGGGCGGCGAGCGCGGTCGACGTCGACGCGGAGCCGCCGCGCGGGCGTCAACCGTGCCGCCGGCTGCACCTGCGGCAGCGCGCGACTGGACGGGCGCATGACGACGATGGGCGGTGGCGGCGCGGTGCGGATGGGCTGCGGCGGGGCGTGGTGGAGCAGGCCCTTGAGCTGCAGCGCCTCCAGGATTTGCTTGAGCGTCTCGAGATCCCGCGCCGGCTCCGCGATGCCGCGCTTGCGGAGGCGCCGCTCGATCTCGCCGTAGAGCGCGATCTCGCCGTGTGCGCCGGCAGCCGTCGGGTCTGCGCGCCTCGCGGGGTCCGGGAACACCTCGTGGGCGTCGAAGCGGCTGCGCCTCTGGAACGCGCGCGGGCAGGCCGGATCCGGCGGCGCCCGCCGCATCATCGCCGCCTCCGCGGCCGCAGCCGCTGCCGACGGCGACGGCCTCTGCATCAGCGGCGGGAGCGGCGACGAGGGGCGCTCGAAGAAGGCCGGGTCGACGAACCGGAAGTGCGACGGGTCCCTCGGCACCCGCTCCGACGCCGACCGCCGGAGCGCGGCCGGGCTGGCAGCGCCGGAATGCGCGCCGTCCCCCGCCGCCGTCTGGCCGTGCGGGAGAGCGTCGAGGCCCATGAGCCGCGCGACGACGCTGGGAGACCGCCGCTCGTCCCCCGCGGACGGGGACGGGGGCGCGCCGCCGGGGGCGGGCGAGGTCCGGATCTCGCGCGGCCGGAGCTTGCCCCTGGCGTCCACGACCGCGCGGCTGTCGAGCGAGAGCCGCGGCAGCCTCCACGACGGCGCGGCGCCGATCCCACCCAACCCACCGGCGCCGCCGCCGCCGTCCTTGAGGTCCAGCGGCGGGAGCTGCAGCGACGGCCTCGGCGCGGCCGGCGGCGTCATGTCCGGCGACGAAGGCGCCGGCGTCGCCCGGTCCAGCTGCATCGACCGCTCCGACGGCGTCGCCGACCCCTGCACGCGCACGAAACAGAGCAGCAGCAGCCACCATCAGTAACTAACCCGCGACCACGAGCGACAGCGGAAGGAAGGAGGTAGCAAGCCAGGCAGGGGGACGCGGGCGTACACTGGAGCCCGAGGACATGAGGCGGCGCGGCGAGCCGTGGAGCCGGCGGCCGGAGAGGATCTGGGGGCGGTCGAAGAGGTGGAGGAAGCCGGCCATGCATCCCTGGTGCATGGGCCGCTCGTCCAGCCGCCGCTCCTCGTCCTCGTCCACGCTCATCGCCACCATCTCCGCCTCCTCTTGGGTCTGTGGTCTCCTCTCCTCCTCCTCTGCTCCGTTCCTCCGTCCGCCTCCGGGCTGCGGCGCTCTGGGTGCCTCGCTCTCTTCGGCTCCCGCTTTTGGGAGCGATTTAAAGCGGTGGCGGGGAGAGCTCCAAAATGACACCGCTGCCCCTCGATGCAACTGATAACTACGTAGCTTGCCACTGCCGTTCGTGTCGACGCGTCGGGGTACGAGCGGTGCGCGGGAGGGGAGGGGAGACGAGACGTTGGCGTCTTGGGAGCTGGGAGGCACAAGGCGTCGTCGACGGGAGCCGACTGGCCGTGCTGAGGATGACGTGTGGGGCCCACGGGTCAGCCTTTTTGGCTTTTCGGATGGTTTTCTCTTTTCGGCGGCTTGTTTAAAGGCTGTCAGTGAGAGCTCGTGCTCGTCAGCTCGTGCCATCGTGCGTGCGTGCATGGGTTCACTGAATCACTGGCTCGTGCGTTCGGCTTTTTACAGCTAAGCCTGGTTGTGTCCTTGTGTTTAGGAGTATATACTGTACTATAGTACGTGTAGACGTGTAGTATAATGGTGCATTGGTGCCGTTGGTCCTAATCCTTACTGCGTCAGGAAATGATACGGTCGGTTTGTGTGTTGGGACAAATCACAGATGTGGGAGCCTTCGCGTATTCTATTTTAAACCTTGCTTGAAATGTATGGCAGTGTAGAAGAAAGGTGGGACACGAACACAAGAAATATTCTTTGACATGTCAGATGGTGTCGAGGCCATGCATATCTGGGCGGCAATGGGAAGGAAACAAAAAAAAATTTTCCGCAGCGTAGTAGCAAGGTTAGTGAGCTCGTATAACACATCAAAAATGGATGGGAGGTCTTTAGGGAATATCAAGATCACAGAATCTCATAGGATCAAACCCCTTAACTCTTCGCTCGTGCCTAGTATTTTGTAGCTACCCATCTCCGAACGGGCAACAGTGTCTCCTCTGCTTTCCTCGTCAAACTCTCGGTTGTGTTCCCAAACCCGTATGGCTTTGCTGCATGCTCCGTTTGATCGGGCCTGGCGCCCGGATTTCAAAGATGTTTCTCGTACGCGCATCCGAAACTATGGTACTGATTACTCAACTTTTAGCTAGGAACTCGGTCACACATGTGCAAGGGTCACCGGCCGGTTGGGTGCACGAGCCGAGCCGCAGTACGGTTCTCCAATGTGGCCGCTACCGTACTGTACTACCACTACCAGTCTACTCGTTCGTGGCCCAACGACCCACCCAATGACCCAACCCAAGTTCCCAACCTCCCAACTCCCAACTGGGCGATCAGCAGGTCGATCGGCCTAGCCAACGACCGAGACGAGACCCCCACGAACCAGAGCACCACAGAGCCACGCCACGCACGGCGTCCGCGCGCCTCGGGACGGCGGCGCGGCGACCAACCAGTAGGAAGGCAGCCAGCCGACCCGGACGGCGAGCTCGGCGCGGACTCGGAGGCGGCCGGCCGGACACGGCCCCGTGCCCCGTGGTGGTGCGTGCACAACAGCGGCAGCCGGCAGCTAAGCCGCGCGTGGCCTTCGAGCGACTCCAGCCGACTCGGTGACTCGCCCTGCTGGCCTCCCGCGACCGCGAGCTTTGACCGGGGACGGGAAAAAACGGGCAGGGTCACGGCGATCTCGGCCGCGCGCGGTTGGACCGGCGCCAACACGCCGCGGCACAACCACCCAAAAGAAGGCGCACCCCTCCCCTCCCCTGCGCATGTGGGCGCTGCCTGCGGTTCTGCGTGCGTGCGTGATCGTTTTTAACCACGGTATGGTAGGAGGAAGTGGGATGACGCCGCCGGCCGCGGTTACGGTTGGAAGAGCAGCGAGCGCGGCGTGGGCGTCGGCGGCGGACGCTGCCTGTGGCTGGCTGGTGGCGGTCAGGCAGGCAGGCAGGGGCGTCGGGTCTGTGGCTCTGCGCGCGTCTGCTCCCTTGCCGAGCGCGCGTCTGCTCCCTTGCCGAGCGCGGGCCGGCACGGCCACGGGGGGGGGGGGGGGGGGGGGGGGGGGGGGGGGGGGGGGGGGGGGGGGGCGCGGCAGTGGCAGGGCCGGCGCGATCTAGCGGCTGGTGATGGCCTGGCCGTTTGCGTCGTCGCCTGCCACTGTCGTGCGCGCATTGCGCTGCACGCTTTCGGCAGCATCCCCTGCGCGCGCGTAAACGGTGAACAGTAACCGGAAGCAGCAGTAAAAACCGGTGAGCACAGTGACCGGAAGTGGTAGCCACAGCGGAGCTCTGCGCGCCCGCGTGCATTTCAGGAACGCACCTCTGAATACGCGGTTGCAGTAGAATTATCTTTAGGTGAAGAAAAAAATTGTGAGAACTTGGAGGTAGGTCATCCATTATCTAGCTCCTTGGTTAGGTCAGGTCTTTGGGTCTGTTTATTTCTCTCCTAAATTATGTAATCTGGATTATTGTTTAAGTTAGTAGCGTAAAAGATCACTTGTATTACAGTTTCACCCTCAAGAGGTTCCATCAAGTGATGCAGCAGTGGTGTAGATGTGATGCAAAATCTGGAAAAGGGATTTGCAAGCTGCTGATTAGTTATAGTCCTTGTTAGCCGTTTGGTTTCACGTAGAGGTCTGAAAAAAGAGTTAAACTTTGTAGTCTATGTCATGTTAACTGTTAGTTTTCCTCCGTAAGCAGGTTGAGAACTGAACTGCATACTCTGTAATTTTGTTGCTATAAAGTTATGAGATTCGGGCACATACCATGGTGAGAAAAAAAAAAGTAAAAGATCACTTTGGGATCACGAATAATCTGAAATAAGCTCATTTCATATTATTTATAGTCCCAAAAACACCACTTGCAGAGACCCCTTGCAGAGATAATCTGAAATAATCTGAAAGACCACTTGCAGAGACCCCGATGCGGCCGCGCGCATGGCATGGCCGGGCAGGGGAGGAACGGAGAACAGAGCAGGAAGCACGGCAAGGCCACCCTCGGCCTTCCAGGCCGCCGTTGGCTCCCCTGTTCTCTCGTCAAGCGATGCGGTAATCTTCCAGGATGGCATTGCAAACACGGGCAGCAGACGGCACCGCGCTGCTACCTCTGGCGCTCGCGCTGGGTCCTGCTCCTGCGGCCTTCGCAGTTGCAGCCTGGGCGGGCGGAGGGGATGGTCAAATCCGGTCAGAGGGGGGAGGGGAGGCCGTGACCTGTGCCAATCTGGGCAACAATCCGCTGACGCACGCACGCACGTGTCCCTCCCCGCTGGCCGCTGGCTGCTGCTGCGCCATCTACTATCTACAGTGCCTGGCATGACATGCATGCGTCTGCGGTCTGCTCCTGCTCCGCGCATCCCATCTGGCACCGGATCTCCACATGACGCCGCGCTGACGTAGATCGAGATGGAGCAAGTGCTGATGCAGGCCTGCAGCGAGGGAGTGCTCCGGATCTCTATTTTTTTCGCTTGATATAGCAGCAGATAGATGTGGCGTGTGGTGTATCCAGCAGATAGATTAGGAAAAATAATGGGTGGCAGAAAAATAATGAAATTTGGCGCGTTTACTATATAGGGTTTAATATCATTTTCCTCGGGATCTTCTTTGCTTAATGCTCGTATCCTATTTTCGATCTCATTCTTGTATAAAAAATGTGTTCGATTTTTTTCCATATTTGCAGCAATTAGAATACATTATTTGTCGGTTATTATGTTTGCTATCTTCTTTGTTTCGCTCTTCGTACCAAAAATATTGCATGGCAATATTTGCAGCTATATTCTGGTAAGCCCAAATATGATCTTTCACTATATGATTCTTTCAGGTGCTGGATATATTCTGGCGTGAAGTATACCATACCATGAAATGAAGATAAATATGAATATTTTTATACGAAAGGAGGAATGTAACCTTGCAGTGATCACTGATTCACTGGCGAGGCACCAAATATAGGCATACGACAGCAGTGACTTGAAAAGAAAAATCAGACGGTGCAGGGAAAAGAAAAATCGACGGTGCAGGAAAGGAAGTGTCAGCGCCGCGTTCCTTGGGTTGGAAGGATGCCAGTGCCCTTTTTCGGCAACGTGGGGGCAGTCGGGACCTCGAGGCCGTGATCCGTTCCCAGAGCACGCAGGCGCAGTACTGCAACCGCAGCCAAGCTGGGGATTACCGGCATTTGTATAGTGCCAACATGCTGCAAGTTGCTCCGTAATCAAACTTGTACCTTGTTTAGTTGCTCAACTTTAGGGTGTCAAAATTACTGTAGCAACACTGTATTGTTTTGTTTGTATTTGTGAATTATTGTCCAAATATTGACTAATTAGGCTCAAAAGATTCGTCTTGCAAAGTACAACAAAATCGTGCGATTAGTTTTTAATTTCGTCTACATTCAGTACTCCATGCATGTACCGCAAGTTTGATGTGATGGGGAATCTTCTTTTTGCATAGTGCCAAAGTTGGGATTTTGGAAGGAACTAAACATGACCTCGGATCGGGGGCATCGGGTCGGGTGGTTTCCGATTCCGCATTTGACAATGGGCGGCCGTGCGGCGCGTGGGCGGGAGGGTTGTTGCTCGAGATCGAGGGCTACGATCACTAGCCAGTAGCCACCGATTTTTTTATTTTGCTTAGGGTTGTATATATAGCATCAGAGACGGTTACGTATGCATGCTAGGGTTGTTACGGCTGTAACCATTGAGGAAGCACACTAAATTAGCAAAGCCGCACATGCTGGTCCATCCGATGCGAGCCGTGGTTATCGTCAGGGATTTGGTTGAGGCCTGCGTACTATGGCATTTTGCAACTCGAGGTGGGGGGGGGGGGGGGGGGGGGGGGGGATTGGTGAAAAATGTGACTAGCTACGTGAGCGGTACATGCACGCGAGGTCTTGGAGGCTAGCCACGAAAGTGTCCGGATCGAAACGTGGTGTGGAAAATGTGGACCGCAGAGAAAGGCGCCTCAACCGTTGACAAGATCTCAGGCCGGTCCCCCCCCCCCCCCCCCCCCCCCCCCCCCCCCCCCCCGAGGGTTGGAATCATGGCTTGCTTTCGGAACTGCAGGCTCGCTCATCGCAGATTGGCTGGGGGAGAGGTCCCCGGTTGCACTTGGAACGGCCGGCATGCTGGTGGAACGAAGCTAACCGGTAGAACGCGACCTGTAAGTTCAGGGTTAGTGCTGTCCCGTGTCACCGGCAATGTACGTAATGAGCTCAGAGAAAGGTGGAGGGGGGGAAAAAATGCCCCACCGCCGCCGCCTTGTCTTCGTGCAGGGATCACCGGCCTGCGCGCGGAACGGACGTCGGACGATGATGCCTGGGAGACCGTGGGACGGGGAATATTCGCCGCCGGCTGGCTGACGAGAACGAGAGACCCGCGCCGCGCGCTATCCCGAGAAGGGATCGGCTGAGGTCGGCACCAACGAACGCACGGCCGGGCCGGCGTCGCGTCAGTCGCTCACCAGCGCCCTTCCGTTTCACTGCCGTGCGGGCATCAGGTCACGCACGTTCCGGAGTACACGGACGGGCACGGGTCCACGAGCAGAGGCCGGTCCGATGACCGGGCCGTCGTGGTTGCGGCCAGGGCCCAGGGGTGACTCGGGTGGCAGGACGAAGGGGGATCAGAACGGCCTGACCTGACCGCGCGGGATCGTACCAGTATCGTATCACACTGTTCTCCTCAATGCGATACTGTTACGATCATGATTCATGAGAGACAAAAAAAGCCTACTGACCTCGGTAAAGATTCACTTGGAGTAGGCCTCCTAGGTTCTCCTCTGCGACTCTCTGTCCCGGCACGTCATGTCGCCACCACCAGTCCACCACCGCTGCCACAAAGCACCGCCAGGTCGATCGGTCACGGACGGGCACGTACGACGCGATCGAGCCAGCAGCTTTCGCCAAGAGCGTCGAGCGGAAAAGCTGGCCGCACTATGGCCGGCCGCCCGCCGGAGTAGGACGACCCCAGCAGCCGGCGGTCAGAGGGCCGGACGGTCAAAGATCTGGTCAAGCGGCCGTCGTACGTGCATACATATGAGCCAAATCGAACCATTTAAAACCTTGCATGCATGGCACCGCCGGTACGGCGGCAGCGAGCCGAGCCGAGCCGAGCCTGGTTGTCATCACTCGCTGCGCTGGCCGTTTGCTGCGGCTGGAGGGCGTGCGTTAATGCCTCTTTTAGAAAAAGACTGGTGGTGGTGGGACCGGGGTGTCAGATGATCTGCGTGTCAGGGCGGATCGGAGCACCCGAAGACCGACCGTGCAGGTCGCGCTCAAACTTCCTTGGGGTAAAATACTGCGTGGTCAATGCCGGTTTACGAGGGCTCGAGAGCCCAGATTTACACCCACGGCACCCACCTAGGATACCCGCAAATATGGTTTTCATTATTATATTTAGTTTTCAAAAGTTGGATTTTGGGTTGGTTTCCGAAAGTTAGATTTTGGGTAGAATCCGATGTGGTTGTTTGGAGGAGTAGATTCTATAATTTCTTATCTCTCTCTGTCTTCAAAAATCTAGCAAAAGCTATCCAACTTCACCTTTTGAGATTTTGGGTACCTAGCTTCTGGATTTTAGAATATGAGGTCAAAATCTAGTGTGTTTGGATCCCACAGCTTGTGTAAGCTGGAACAATCCGGATGGATCCAAATGGAACCTACATTTTGTTTGGATGTTTCCGAAATCTTTGGATAAAGGGCGTCGTTTTCTTTTGGAATTGTTGCACCGTGCCCAACCGATGGATATATTTACGTTGCTTAGTACCAGGCCCGTACATTAGGTGACGCAAGTGGCGTGACCGCACCGGGCCACCAATTTTGAGGGGCCACCCTAAGCAACAATTAGCCCACTAAAATATATATGTAATAATCATGCGTCTTCCACGTCAAGCCAGTCAAGCCAATAGCTCTAAACCCAGATGATCAAATCAGGCATTTATAAAAAAGAGTCTCTGGTCATGACGTCTCACCTTCCATCGGCAACTACGGCACGAGGCTGACACGGACGCAGATGCAATCAACATTTAGCGGAATTGCAACTTAGCACGAGCCTGCGAGATATTAATGATTATGGTAATTACATTGTGAAGTATAACTATATTTTTCTTATTTGTATCTTTGAAATATAGGGCCACCAGTTTGTGTTTGCACCAGGGCCACCTAAACTTAGGTACGGTCCTGCTTAGTACGTAGCAGAAATGAGGACATTTTTCCTCAAATAAAAATGAAAAAAATGGAACGGAAAGAACCAAGCAATACCTCGTTGTAAAAAAGAAGGCAAGCAAAACCTCACCTTCTCCGATGGGGTTTGGGTTTAGGGTTTTTCCTTTCAGGTGCTCGTGAGATTGTGTGGTTGCCTCTTCGGGAGGAATCACTGGGATGGAGGTTGCAAAGGGGCTGTCGACGGTGCGCAAAATAGGGACAAGCATGCACGCGGAGCTACGTTGGGGCCATAGAGGGATCCCCCTGCCTGGTAAAAATTTTCGAAGAGCAAGGTGCAAATTGCAGTCGCTATAGCTTGTTGATAGCTAATTCAGCCCACACAAGCAAGAAGGCATGATGAGGCACAAGCAGAAGTAGATGAACATGAACCTATTGTATTTTGCTTCTACGCAACTCTTGTGCATATTAGTCTGGATTTGACAAGTTAGCCCCCCTGCATTTTGCTTCACGCTACACAGGCCACTAGGGACAAGGACGATGGAGTCATGGAGGTGCACACCATTGTGCTGTGTGACGTCGGGAGCAAGGTGGCGCAGGAAACCAAAAAGATCACCTGAGCGAGGTGGAAGAAGAGAGATAAGCTGGGGAGGAGAAGAATATGACCATTACAAAATGAAAAATATAACCGCCACCGCATAGCATGCGTCTGTTTTTGGTACGTATGATCTTGGAGGCTAACCAAAATTTTCCTTATAAATAAATAACGCATGAAAGCACCTACGATAATAATTACTCCCTCCGTTTCAAATTGCATGTTATTTTAGTTTTTTTAGATTCATAGTATTATTATGCATCTAGACATACGCTGTATCTAGATTCATAGAAAAACTATACACCTATAAAAGATAAAACGACATACAATTTGGGATGGGGGAGTACTTAATTTCTCCAATCATAAATAGGAAACGATGATATGCTCTCCAGTGTGATATTTGGACTAACGACATCTATAAAAAAAAATGCACCATCTTCAATGATAGTACCATATGTTGTTTAAATGTTTTCCGTAATGAAAATTGGCAACGATGGGCCGAGGAGGGCCCGGCAGCCCCGAGCTGTGCTCACGTGGGGTGACGACCCGCGCGCACGTACGCCCACGTGACCGCCTCGTCCCGGCGCCGTGGCCATGTCGCCCGCGCGCGATCGAGCCGAAACGACCCGGCCGCCGCCCGCCGCCGTCGTCGTCGTCTTCCTCATCCCGCGCGGGCGCGTCCCCCCTGCTCCCCGTCTACCCATCCGCCGTCCCGTCCCTATCCGCGCCCACCGAGGGATGCAGGACCGCCGCCGCACAGTGCCACACCGTACGTACGTGCATGCACTCCCGCTGGCCGCCGCTGAATGCTAATGACACACGGCGGCGTGCATCGAATCCGTCGGAGCTCGGCACGACCGGCCGGGACCACGGCGACGAACCGCCGCCGGGAGTGCGCGCCCCCGGTTCGAGCACCGCACCGGCCGGCCGGCACGGCGGCCCCTACGTACCCGCCGGCAGCGCATTCAAACGCGGCCATCATTCCCCGGATGGACCCGCGCGGCGCGCGCGCGCGAGATCGAAAGAGATTCGATTCCCTCCTCGTGCTACTCCAGCATATCCGTTCGAACTGAGCTGGCCGAGACTGCTGGCTGGATCCAAGCTTTTCCCGCGCCCTTCGCCTCATGACGACGGATTTGGGTCCACCCAAATTTTCAAATGATTTGCTGCGTTGGCGCCATATGACGACTCCATCGTCCATGACCGCATCCTTCTCGATCCCATCTCCACGCCGTTCTCTCGCGCCCATTCTTTGGCCTTGGAGGAGCCGACATTCCCTTGGCCCCGCCGGCATCTCATCTCAAGCTATAAACAATGGGAAGATGGATACGCGAGAAGCGCGACGTAGAGGCACTTTAGCGCAGTGGCAAAAGGCTATCCGTAGATGGATGCAATCATGCAAAGCTTTGACGCATTTAAGCTGGCCAAGGTTGACCGTCAATTCGTACTAGGAACTGCATGCGCTACCTCGCAACCTCAAGGACCAAAGTGTTTCGCACAATGACCAACGTTTTTCAGCTAAGATTTTCTTTTTCCCACCCCACGAAAATCTGCTACACTTTTCACAGAAAGGAGATCGAGAAAAACGAAGCCTGCATGCATAGCTGGCGATCACCACCGCCACCTTTGCATGTTTCACGCAAGCTAGGTGTACGTCCGCGTCCCTAGCACACACCGAATTGAAATTTCCAATGCCAAGGCCACCGTACCTTTCACCCCCAAAGTGCACACGCATAACACGAGGAGGAGGAGGAGGAGGAGGAGGAGAGAAATCAGCCAAAAGGGCAGCTGGAAAAGTCGCCGTGGACCCAAACCTACCTCTCTCTCTTTTCTCTCTTGCATCAGATGTGGTGATGTGATCTCTGATTGGCGCCCGAGCCTTCTCTCGTGCATGGCCGGCCCGGCCGGCGGCCCCTCTCCATGCATGCATCCATGCATCGCCCGGTCGTACTTGCCACCCTCTTCTTTTCTGGCCCTTTGCTATGAATCTTAGAATCTACACTGTATGCTAGTGAGGTGGTAGGCAACTATGCATGCATGCATATTTGGATGGCGACAGTGGTGTCACGATCATCCTTTCCGAGCTTGAAAACTTCCATGCCTATCCCGATCACCAGTTCAACACATGCATTTGATGGCCAAGCTTGGCTCGTTCCGGATCGAATCGACCGTGCCGTGTCGAGATCGAGAGAAGCATCCTCGTTTACCAGTTTGAGATCTAAGGTTGTCAAGATGTAATCGAGTTAATTTTTGGCCTCTAGACCAACTAGAAGAGACAAACGTAGCTGGTCTTCTACCAATTCAAATGCGTGGGGTTAAAGTCCAGTAAGTTGAATAAGGACATTGAAAACATAATCTATGAACCTGATGGTGTGCTAAATTTCGTCCCCTCTACCTTTTTCTTGGGCAAAAGATTCAGAAGAAACAGTCCACTTTCTACAGGAATCGGACAGCTATAGTGTTCCCAAAACAGGCTGAAAAGTCAGTGTCCGTTTACCAGCAGAAGTTTACAAGAATTGCCTGAAAAAACTTTGAGCAATTCAGTAGCATATACTATTCTAAGGAGGCAAGGAACCCTGTAGGCGAGTCTTGTCCTCATGAACAGTAGCAAAGGCGACGACGACCAATGATGGGTGACGCCCTCTCCCACGTGTTCTCTCCCCATACACACTCGATCACCTTGGCGTCTTCCTCCTCTTTCTCTCCATTCCAACCTCCCTACGCGGCTACACCTCCCATCCTTTCGATGCATCCATATTCCATCCACGCACGCACGCTGCCTCACACGCTAAAAAGCCATGGATCATGCGTTGCGCACGAGCCAGGACAAAAGCCCTAGCTTTTTTGTAAAGCCGCCATGGTCTCGACCTCAGATCGATCTCAGTCGGTCACCCGTCACCCATCAGACTCAGGCTCCGTCGTGATATGGTCACATGCGTGCACACGACCAAGAGCCAAGACCTGCCGCGGAAAGCTGGCAGATCAGGGAGGATTAGCCGTTGGAGGGGCTGATCCTGGCCGTCCGATGGAGCGCTGGCAAAAAGGTTGAAGGGATCGTAGGGCCTCGATTGGAATGCCAGACGCTTTGTGCGTCAAGGAACGGGGTGGTTTCGTGTAAAAGCCCTGCGAAATGCGGTCTATACGGCCGTTTACGCTCGTCTTATACAAGTGTAAAAAACACGAGCGGCGGTGTCACACGGTTTTCTAGGCGCTACAGTGGAGTGATTGTGAATGCCAGTAAGAGAGAGAGAGAGAGAGAGAGAGAGAGAGAGAGAGAGAGAGAGAATCCCAGCCTCCCATGCATGCTCTCGGTCAGCTTTTGCTCTGCCACATTCGTTAGTCTTCGCATCACTTTCTCTCTCCTACGACCAGTCAGCAGTCACAGAGAGTGAGAGCTCGTCAGTATAGTTTAGTAGATTGGACTAGGTTGTTATTAGTGCTTAATCATACTACTGTATAGAGTAAAGTATTAACCACAGTTCATTGCACTTGCGCGCTTTATGGCCTGCAGTTGCAGGGCACCAGAGGAGGACAGGTATACACTGCTAATGGATTCACCACAGATGCATGCACTCTCAAGCCTTCACAAAAATGCAAGCCGATTTTTCCCTCTGGAATATACCACACAATTTTGCTGTAAAAATTACAAAATAGCTGAAAAAATAGCTCAGGTCCATTCTCTCTTTTTAGCAATGGGAGAATTGCTTCTCTTTGAAGATGTCATTCGACGCATCGCTCTTTCTTTGTGATCAGTAGATGGCCTCTGCAGCTACAAAACCAACTGATATGATGCATCATGCATGTCCGTGTACTGGCAATAATGCTGTAACATAACAACATGCCTCATCCATGTGCCCTACAAACAAGCTTTTTCCTCGGAGATCACAACTATACATAATCTAACCTAACCTAACCTAACCTAATTCCCTCAGTAACCCTATCACTTAACCACCGGCCCAAGAGCCCCTTTGGCGATATTCTTTGGCCGATAGCTCGTGCCTGCCTGTAATCGGGAGCCGTGCCTCAATCATGGTGAACATGGGGCTTGTGATTCCTACTTGCCAGCAGTCAGTCAGAAGGGTAGGCTACTCACATCTATGTGCACAGCTAACAGAACACTGACATCTTTTCCTCATTTCTTTTTACCATCATGGGTGGAGCAGCCTTTCATGAGTCCACCGGGCTCATACCATCATGAGCTACACCTGCTCTAGGACCGTGCCTAGAGAATTTTGGAAGGAAATGCCCATGTATAAATGTACTAGAGAGCATAATTTTTTTTACACAAGTAGAGTGTGTGTTCATAGGTTCCTTACTATTTCAGATATGCACTGTTTTTTTTTCTCTTTCTTCTCTTCTCTTGCATTGGAGAGGAGGGCCATCACTGTACCATGATTTGAAAGGATCTTTTACTGTTGGCACCAGTGAGCTGAGCATGTGCCATGTTCTTGAGTGAGTAGAGCATAATTGCTCAGAACCCATGCAGTGCCAAGAGTGATCTAAAACCTACTTGCCCTACACTAGTGATCTAGCTAGAGATGCACTGATAGAATAATGATCCTGGAATTCCTGATTATTCACTATATGCTAACTTGTTAGATTGGCATGACATCAATTCCTTCCATTACCATTTCAATAATTCAATAACAACCCTACATTGTACTGGGTGTCTATACCCTTCTTGTTCCCTTTCACGACCTCTAGAGCTCCATGACCTTTTTTTTAACAAATACTTTATTGTTTTCTTAACAGTAAGAAGCACAATATTCCTAATTGCATAGCTGCAGTGGATACATTATTGCAATAGGTATGTAGGATGAATGTGAAGTTTCTGCTGGTACACCTGCGGCAGTTAAAGAAAACATCATCAAATTCCCAATCAGTATCCCTATTGGGTCCTAGGGTTTAACCACTACCTCAAGAATAATTACGCATGAAAAGTTTCTCTGCAGTAGGGCGATCAGCTGAGATGTGCTAGTGCTAAAAGGTGATTGCAAAGTTTAAACTTTGACTCCTGGGAGATTTCTTCAACTTTTTGGGTACAAAGTCGTGAGCTACATCATAGGGCAATAGAATCTTAACACCAGGGCATGCAACTATTAGTATCACCTTGAGGTAATTATAGTCAATAGTTACCCCTTTGAATTGAAGTAACATAGACAAACAAAAATTACTGACAAACACCAAGGACATTCAGAAGAACCATAAATAATCATCAGTGTGTCTGTAACAAAAATTAATCTGCCCCCACAATTTTTTCACTTATTCGCCAAAAGCTAGATTTAGGACCACATGAGCAGCTCTGCTTGTCACTGTGATGTCCAATAGGAAGCAGCCATAAGCAACACACTGCCAGTACCACCATTCAGATTTCAGAGAGGCCCATGATGACGTCACGCATCTCTCTTGGAGGGCCCCACCTTGCCAATGCCAACACCTGCAATGGTCATGCTGCCATTAGCAGCATGGCCCACCCTCAGCTCAAGTAATAGGAATGGAGTATCTTTTCCATTGGAATCCCTGCACAAACAAAGGAATCAAGTGAGGGCATGTGGCTGCATCAGGCATTGCCCATCAGCAGTTAGTTAATAAAGGAGCCAGGGAATCTTTCTGCACCTGTTGCTGTGGTCTTGTGGTGGTAGAACAAGTGAGCAGGCAGAGATGGAGCTCAGCAGAGGTGAATGAAATCCATGGTCCTTGCCCGCAAACACACACACAGAAGGTGGTCAAGGACACTTGTTGGGATGATGTGGTGAGGTCCATATACCAGCCTGCAGAAACTCTGCTCCTGATTCAGCCCATTCAGTTACCACCTTGCAATTGGTAGGAGACATGGCGTCAGATGTTATGCAGTACATGTGTCTTCTGCTAGCACTGTTCCCTGATGTTAAGGCTCATGGTTTCACTGTCACACCAATGCTGATCCAACAGTAGTGGTGGTACTTCACTGTTGCATCGCGTTGCAATCATTTGGTTAATATGAACAAAACATTATCACCTTGGATTATTCACCCACTTTAGAACTATCCAAAACATTGCATGGTGGATTTGGTGCATCTGTGTCCATTCACTTCATGCACAAATCACCAGCAATGTTCACCTGCATGTCTATTTTGTTCCTGTGCCTTTGGAAAGGGAAACCCAATTAAAATCTCAAGGTGGATTTGGTTGGGGACTAGCTGTTTACAAGCATGGCCAATGATGTTCAGTGTTCACCCAGGCATGGGCACCACACAAACATGCAATGGCAATGCAGTGTATTAACAACAGAGGAGGGGCTCCCACATCACATGGGGCTGCTGCATCTGCAATCTGCATATGCATTCTTGCATATGCCCTTCAGACAATGTCCAGTGACCATGATGATATGCATAGCCAATCACAGACCCTACTCTGAGTACAGCAGCAAGATTATATTTCTTGTGCATTTGTTTGGCCTCACACTGGATCAGATGAAGTACAGATGAAGATGATAGCGGTGGACTGGTGGTCCATGGCTGCAGGACTGGTCTACACATAGATTATGTTCTTCCTCATAGGAAGCAGCAAGGAGTAGTAGTAAAAGGGTGATTGATGGATGCATTTGAATAGTGTTAGTTTGGGCGATTTAAGACCTTGGTAATTGGAACCAATGCTAGTGACCACAGTAGTGATGTAATCTGACCTAATGCTGTGGTTTAACTAGGACAAAGTGAATAAGCAAATGGGTAGTATATTACTGTTCAAACCTGCAACTGGATACGGGTAATCGAGGTCGGATTCCCTTGATCGACGAGGATAATGAATGTTTAAACCTGCCATTTCTTTTTTGCAATTTATTATGCACTCGAAAATGTAACTTGAAGAATCAAGTCAAGCAGCTGCAGTCCATCTCTGTTTTCTTTCATGTTTAGTTAGCATATAAGTAAATATAACAGAAGCTGCAGTAGCAATGATAAGAAATGTTTTTTTACTCAACTCCCCGAATATTTAGGAGCGTGTGTATTTGTAAATATAAGTGTTGATATAAGAAACATGCTTTCTTTGAATGTAAAATGACCTCAACTCCAAGCAGTAAAACTAAAATGGTTGGAGGTAAATTGCCATGACCTTGGGACATGTAACCAAAGTAAGTCATGTGAGTTACTTTTGGCTTTAGGCCTCGTCTCCGAGGTAGGCTCAGCCATGAGAGGACACAGACAACATGGGCACTGAACCAACCTAGAAATCCAAATCCCTAGTGTGCAGTGCAGTGTAGGAGGTGGCCACACCACACCACACCACCATTTTTTGGTTGGTCGGATTCACCCCAGATTGTCTGTGAAAGCTCTGAATTCCAAGGCATATCACCAAGTGGCTGTAAATTACACCTCTAGTACTTAGCAGTAAACAAGTTCTACCACTGAACTTTCATGTTACTGCTAGACATCATCTGCAGGGGAAAAAAAAACTGCACTGGTTTCTTGGGGACCCGACTGTGGAGCGAAGCACAAGGCATGACGATGTGTTAGCAGTTGTGGGGGTGTGTGAGGGTGAGGTCATCGATCATCATAGAGAGTTGTAGCTCGTAGGAGCTACTGGTACGGAGTACTCTGCAGCCATACTGCATCTATACATTGGATTGGAGTAACCACGGCTCAGCTGTCAGTGGACTATCTGTCGGCAATCTCTCTTGCCAATCCACCCCACCTCGCTCTGTGCTGACGACAGATGTCGTCACTGTAGATTCCCTCTATCTCTCTCTCTCAAAGAAATATTGGCAGTTGCAAAACCTATTTTGGCGCCAGACAGCAGCTGCCATCCTGAATCCGTTGCTTGTGGCCTTGTTGCCTGTGCTCTGTATAGTCTCTGGCCTCTGGCTATGCTGGTGTAAAAACCGGTGAACACTGAATACTACTATCTCACTGACATCCTAGTAGCCCAGTGGGACCCTGACCCTCCCAAACATGCACTACCGTTAAGTGTTTAGGTACAGCTGCCGCGAACTTTTGTTCACGCGACTTATCGAGTTTCATGCACCAACCAATTCACAAAAGTTACCGATTCCGGTTAATTCCACTCATACTGATCTGGATGCAACAGATTTGGGTTCAGCTAATGAACACCAACAATCAGTCTGTGGGTATCATGTCCATGAGTGAATGAAAACGAGTGAGATAGCACAGCATGGTGGAGTGGCAAGTGCCCATGTCTCTCTTGGGCCAGCATGACAGTGACATGAGAGAAGGGCAGCAACGCATTGTTCATCCACGCATTCAGTTGCATATGAGGCTGAAACCATCTGATAACTGATAAGATCGGCAAGCATCGGCAGCATGGGTGCTGAGGCACATGGGCATGTTGTGATCTCTCTGTCCTGTTACACTTCTCCATCTTATTGGGGAGAGGCCAAGGCGTCCGAACAGATCACATGTGAGTCCTTGCAGGGAGAAAAAATTTCTTCTTCTTCTTCCCTTCCTCAGATATACCTTGCGCGTTACACAGGTAAACTGGTTCGGTAACTTTGTGCGATGACCAACGGTGGTGGAGACAGCATGTGCCAAATCGTGATGCTGAAAGTTTCCCTGGCACCATGCAGCGTTGCTTAAACTGCCTAAATGGTGTAAACACGTGACAGGATCCATGAAGCAAAAGTTTTGGCTTGGTGGCTCTGAATCCTCCAGTGGTGGCTCTGAATTCTGAAAGCAGGTAACATGGCTGCTTTCTCTGATAATTGGTCCAGACTCGGGTATGCCATAGATGAATTCAGCAGAAAGCTTCATGCATGCTCTTCTGAACATATATAAGACGGCATAGCCATTGCCTGTTACACTACCTAGCATTATATAGACACATGTTATTGAAAAAGTTTTGACCAAGAAACCTCCATTACCAATTTTACCCATGAGGAGTGATAGGTGCTAATACTCCAGAATAGAATGAAAATGCTAAGATCGCAGACAACGCGGAGGTTCAAGATTTATTTGTCTAAGATCTATAATGATATGGCTGGACTAGTATACCAGCACACATTTTTTTCTTTGCTCATAGTTCATGCTGCATCAAGAGATAAGTCATTACAACAAGAAAATCAAATTGAATCTGGGTGTGGGTAGTTCACAGTTCACAACTAGCTGCGCTCTTCTGTACATTCACCAGGTGCTGAACAGAGAGACAGGCCAGTTCGCCGAATTATCGCCTGGAACAGTGCGATGTTTGCTCAGCCGCGGGTGCTTTGTGTTCAGTGTCCGAGCTCCTTTCACAGGGCGGGACACTAAACGCCTGCATCTCGATGCCGACGTCGACACAGCAGTCCTCCACGCCGAGGTCAGCTGTTGGTGGCATGCACCTTTTCAACACAAGTCCACCCACTCGCTTCAGTTTCCTGCAACAACTCATGCAAAACCTGAAAGGTTTATCAAAGACATCATATGTACATACACATGACAGGAAAATTGCTGCAGCTATTTGGGGCATTGTAGACTAATTGAAGCACACACCTGACAGGTGCTCTCTGATCTTATGCCATTGCTTTCAGGGATCGGCCCAGAGGTATCACCAAAAGCTACTAAATTTTAGTATCTAGGTGCAATTTTTGGTGCCTCACTAGGTATAATATTTGATTTGGTTCCAAATGAATTGCCAAACTATTCGATTCTCACTACAGCAGCGTTAGACCGCGTGGTCTTATATACACACAATCAGACTAAGGGGGGAAAACGCATGATGGTATACATGAATTCCTCGTTTTTTTGGTCTGTACTCAGGCAGGAATGCCTTGTTTCTCACATTTGCATGAGCTTTCCTGAAACCTGGCATGAAGCCCTGCTTGAACCAGGATGGAACACATGACATAAACTGACCTCGCAAACGCAGCAAGGCTTTGTTTCCATTTTAGCATGAATGTATCTTTTTTTAAACTCCAGCATCAATGTATTTTACCCACAAAAACAAACAATGCATGTTATCAGTTGGTAACAAAACAGAATTTCATGCACCAGCCAATGCATCGAACGGTTTCATGCCGGCCAATCCACCGGCACATTGGATGCACAGCCTATGGGTTCCCCCGGTCCATGAACGAGTGAAAGAAAAAAAAAATGATTGAGAAGAGTCTATAGAGGAGGCAAGTGCCCGTGTCTCTTCCGGGCCAGCATGACAGTGACTTGATAGTAGGGCAAAGGCTTTATTCATTGAGGCCTGGAACAATCCGATGAGAGATCAAGGCGTGAAGTGCCTGCCCCAGCAAGCATCAGCAGCATGGCCGCCGCAGCCTCACATGGCTGTGTTGTGCGATCTACCTCTGTCAACCTCACCCTCCCTCAGTCCCAACACATGCACAAACCCCACACAGCAATTATGCTTCCTGTCATCTTACACTTTCCACCATGTCTTCTTCGGCCTTGCTGAACTTCCAAACAGAGCACGTGAAACGAGTGAGGGCTTTGCCGGGACAAGTTCTTCCCAGATGCATCACAAACTCACAATGTTATTGGAGTAGGTTGCGCATTACGCCAAAACGCAATGGAAGGCTGATGGATTGGTGAACCCCATGGTAGCTCAAGATGAAACTACCAGGATGTCCTGCAAATAAAAAGCCTCTGAGCTGAAACGGAATTTGTAAAAGACCTGGTGCCACATGAAAATGCAGTGTCTGCTAGTCCTGGGATGTGTCTTGGGTAGGCACAAAACAGGCCACGTTCTCTGTCTCGATGTGACCATGGAACGGCATGTGCCGATCGTGACGCGATGCAGTGTGTGCCAAAGTGCCTGGAGTGGTGTTGGCACGTGACAGCATGAACCAAAAGGTTTGGGGACTCCTCACTCCATGCTACCCCCAGTGCTAGATTTCTTTGCATGTCAGGATCGAATCCAGCCAGTATGGTGGCTCTGAAAGCTGGTAACGTGCTTGCCTTTGTGCAATACTTGGTCCCAAGGCAAGGCTATGAGAAAAGCTCAGTACAAAGCTTTTTGCTAGAAATTCCCTATGCTCCTACCGTATCACGACAAAATGCTTCAGGGAGTTAGATCATGGGCCTTCAGGTACACATCGACGCACATAATTCGGTGTGTACCTTTCTTTTCTCATGGCACGCAGTTGGGTTCTACCATGACAGATCCATTTCAAAAGGCAAGGCCCACAAGGCACTCATGGGCCATGTACGGGCCCAAGGGCTTCTGGCTCCACAACAGTTGAGCAGAATGACGGAAGAAAACACACCAGAATTCAGAACAAGAAACAAACCCAGCAAAACTGCCCAACCAACCCAATGAGCCCATTCCCAGCACAACACTTCAACCAGACAAGGCAACAGCAAGCAAAAGCCTAAAGAGGTTCAAATGCCATTAGTCGAAAGCATATCACAGATTACAGTGCATCCGCAGGCATAATAGGTCTAAACGGCAATCTCAGGTTACCAGGTTCGTTTCATGTACCATGTTCATTCTCAGGATCAGGATCCTAAACTGACAGCGCAGACATAGTCAGCGAGACCCACTGCTGGACACGCTCATTCCTTGACGGTCTTGTTGATGAGCGACTTGTGGATGTGGGGGATGACGCCGCCGCCAGCGATGGTGCCCTTGATAAGGGTGTCCAGCTCTTCATCCCCGCGGATCGCCAGCTGGAGGTGGCGGGGTGTGATGCGCTTCACCTTGAGATCTTTGCTCGCGTTCCCAGCCAGCTCAAGGACCTCTGCTGTCAGGTACTCCAGGATCGCTGCCGAGTACACAGCCGCGGTTGCTCCCACCCGGCCGCTGGCCTGGGCCCTTTCTTTCAGCTGGCGATGGATACGCCCGACAGGGAACTGCAAGTTACACATAATGAATCAGCTTAGAAAGAAATTTTGCAAAATTAGCAGAAAATTTAATCAATGATTTACTTGTTTATCGACCATTCAATATTCTTCTGAAACAAGAGTACAAGACACTTTGACAAGACATGTATGCTGCAGCTTCAGAAAAATATATGCCTAACCAGACTATGTTTCCTATACAATCAGACAAACTGCACACAGTAAATTCAGAAGTCCCAATCTCAATAGAAATACTTACAGAAAATTTCGAGGGATATAGGAAATCGATGCCTGACAATACATGACACAAGAAGCTATCAAGCACAACAGCATCAAACTGGGGGCAACAGCAAAGGTCAGAATCTATCCAAATGGGTACTACAGCTACATAAGGGAAGACTGGTGACAATAGTGTCTTCTGAATGGCAGGGCTCTCCTAAGAACACCCCTTCATTTTGTGCAAACATGAACACCATTGTTCCTCCATATGTCAGTCAAGATTCACAAACCTAGGTGTCCCAGGGCCAAGCTCCTGATGCCTATAGAGGCCTCAGTCCAACATTAAAAGTTTAAGAGAAATTGGGGACACAAAAAACAGAGATGATTCCACTTATGGATCGCATGAAAAGGAAATCATGTTATGGACTGTTCAGCAGAAACAGGGCACACAAGAAAGCAGCTGCAACCATGACATGACTTGGACAAGAAAAGTTAACTTCTAGTGTCCCCAATTCAAAAGGAACCATAAATAAATGAAAGTACATTGTGCATACAAAACATCTAAGGATGGGATTTGCTGACAAACTCAACTGGTTAAATATAGATCATCATGCAGATAGAAAATTTGGACTAGAAACCAAATAACATACAAGTACTCAATTTCAATTATATAGAATGCTGAAAAACTTTGGCTTTGGATCAGGTCAAAGGATAACAGGCATATGTCTTTGAAAAAAAGTTAGCACTTCAGCTATTCTATAGTATATTTGTATGAAGTACTAGGAGGTAAATAACCTGCCGCCCGGGTAAACCACAACGGCAGCAAAAAAAGAGTTATTGCCTAACTAGCAACTGCACAAGGTTAGCAACAAAGGAATCATTTAATTCATCCAAACCAACAGCAAATGCAACAATGCCATTTTGGAATTCAGTCCAATATACATAAGCCCACAAGAAAAAAAATGCTTTTATGCTTACAGTTATTTCACTACTTCCATCGCTAATTCGTTGTTTTGCATGCATCTTTTGGCTACCTTGGTTGTATTTTTCTTGGCAATTAGGTTTAGTGCTCAGGGACAACTTACAGCTGGAGTACAAAGGAAACAAGCTCCAGACTAGTTATGAGTTATGACTTGATGCACAACATGAAAGTTGGTCAATGTCTGCACCTCAAATTATGTAAGGTAATCCAAACAGGACAATGATGTGTGTTTATAGTTCTAACTCCAGATGGTCCCAGGTCTGCAACTCATGCATAAAACTATACATATCGCCAAAAAATCATAGCTTAAAGTTTAAGCCCCTAATTCATTGCAAGCAAACATCAGCAGAACATCCGTATTTATAGACGTCATAACAGAAGAATCGATAGGAGGAATGTCAGAAATAATTTGATGGCCAATCAGTCAACAGTTCAACACTGTACGGAGCTCCTGATTGGCAACCTGGAATATAGTATCACAGCCACGCATGCCGTGCTACGTCCATGAAAGTGCCCGGAGTACATAATTAAAAAAGCAAAGCACTAAATAAATAATCTTTCCAGTCAGGTGCACCATTGCACGTGCATGCTCTACTTCCAGAGTTCTAGGCCAATGCTAGACAACACATATAACAATACAGGAAATTTCCCAACCAAAAAGTTAGAACCTTTCCTGCTAATCCTACCAAGGCCAAGACCAATGCTTCCTACTCTAAGTTGTATGGAGTTCCTGATTCAAGACATGGAACATATTATCACAGCCACATATGCCGTGCTGTGTCCATGACAGTGCCCGGAAACTGTATCAAACAAGCAAAGCACTAAATAAATCTTTTTAGTCAGTCCTACCAGTGCAGTGATGTACCGTTTCATGTGTTGTGCATGCTCAACTTCCAAAGTTCTAGCCAACGGCCAAACGACACATAACAATACAAGAAATTCCTCCACCAAAAAGTGGAACCTTTCCACCAAGGCCAAGAACTGCTACTACTTCCTACTCCAAGGCCCAAGCAGACATGCTAAACCACCACAGCGCCATCCACATGACCACACCCTGAATGCCAAGAATGAACAAATTGCAGACGTTGCCAATCCAATGCCATGAACGGCCCCTCACCGCACAGTTTGATGATCAATCAGTCAGCAGTTCAACACTGTGCGGAGTCCTGGTTCGCAACCTGGAATATAGTATCACAGACACACATGCCTTGCTATGTCCATGATTCTGATAGTGCACAGAGTACATAATCCAACAAGCATTGCACTAAATAAAGAATCTTTCCAGTCAGTCTTACTGGCGCCGCGATGTACATGTACCTCGACGTGCAAGCTCTAATTCCAGAGTTTCAGGCCAACGCCCAACGATGGATGCCAACAAAGGAAATTCCCCAACAAAAAAGTCGAATCTTTCCCGCTAATCCTACCACCAAAGGCCAAGAACAACGCTTCCTACTCCAAGCAGACATGCTAAACCACCACAACGCCATCTACACCCTGAGCCCCAAGAACGAACAAACCGCAGGCGCCGCGCCCAATCCAACGTCAAGAACAAACTCTCACCGCGAAAGGGGCGAAGCAAAGCGACGACCTGAACAAGAACAAGGGAGCGGAGAAAGGGCGACCTGGAGTCCGGCGCGCGAGGACCGGGTGACGGGCTGCTTCTTCTCCTTGTCCATGCCGGCCGCCGTCTTCGCGGCGATCAGCCCCTTGCCTCCCTTGCCGCCCATCTTTCTCTTCCTCCTCCTTGCTCCCGCAGACGCGCCTGGAAACGAAACGAAAACCCCAACACGATTTCAGGAAAACTACCCAAAGAAAACACCGGGAATTTCGAGAGGAGAACCGTAGTCAAGAACAAAGAAGCGCGGATTCCGGTTGAGATAGGGTTCGGAGCTCACGATTAGGGGAATGCGGCGGCGGATTCGAGCGAGATGACCAAGGGATTGCAAGAGGCGGCGGATTCGAGCGAGATGACCAAGGGATTGCAAGAGGCGGCGGGTTCTTCTTGCCGGCGTTGGGGTTTTCTCTTTCCCTTTAATTTCGGTTTTTTCTCGCTGTGGGCAAGGGTTTATACGAGGAGAGAATTGTATGTGGGCTTTAACTGGGCCAAAGAATATGGCACGGTTAGTCCTGGGCCAAAAAGCAATCCCCGTCTGGCGGACCTTGAAATTACAACGGTACAAATAAGAAAACAGAATATAAATTCTTTTTCTAAAAAAGTGATCGAGTACATAAATGAAACCAGATCAAGCACACAGAGAGAGGGAGGGGCACTCACCCAGCACTGTCCCTCGCATCATGCTGCCGGTGGAGCTATGGAAATTAGGTTCATGTGCTCCCGCGGGTTGGAGTGTTACCGTACTCCCAACTCGTGGATGCACCTCAAAATATGCATATAAGAAATCATCTAAAAATTTCATCTAAAAATTTAAATGGTTCTACCATCGTGCAAAAATTAAGGATGAATAAAAATTTATGCAATCAGTGTAAGAATAGTTGCGAATCTAACTCAACCCGCACCGTACATTTTTGTTCATCCTCAATTTTTGCATGATAGTAGAATATGGTAAAAAGTATCCATTCAAAATTTTAAATGATTTTTTGATGCACATTTTGAGGTGCATCCGTGGGTTGGGAGCAGAGTAGCACCCCAAATCGTGAGAGCACCTGAACCTTTCTCGAGATGGTAGTCGAACCTGCGGGTGGTACCGCACCTGCTGGGTGTGGGTGCCAAATTGCACCTGTGGGTCTCCGTGGGCAGGGCCCGAGTTATGTGCGGATCGGGCATGGGTCTTCCTTCTCACCCGCGGGTGACACGCGAGCCCCACAATAAATGAATATATATGAGATTTTCATATGTAAATTTAGGATAAGATATGGAAAGCATACAATCATCTCCCCGTAGATATTATGAGTTGCTTTTGCCATTTCAATCTTATTGATTGTCGGCCTCTCAATCTCATTAGTTTTGTTAACGTTAATGTACTGACTACTTATAAGTTACTCTCGTTTATAACTTTTGTTGCGTACTGACTTATTTCCAATTGTATTTGCTACTTAGATGATAATTTGGGTGCTAAAATATTGTCGTTTGATTCATATGTTCATAGTATTTATTGTATTGTTAACACACCGTGGGTATTCCGAAACCCGAGCGCGACTCGTGGGTGAGGGTGCGGGTGTGACATTTCATCCACGGGTCTATTTGAGGGTGGACGTGACCAAGTGTTGAGGGTCTTGTCTGAGGGTGGGTTTTTACTCCACCCGCACCTCACCCACCTATTTCCATCCCTACGGAGGAGAGAGGTTGCGACCCGAACTGTCACCGGCTTTTTCACCTCACCGGGGATGGCGTAGTGAGGGACGGCTGCGTGGGTAACGACGCCAGCGTTGAGAGGGGAGGCTCAAGTGAGCGGCACCGACAACATCGGAGTCCTCGAGGAAGGGGAATGGCACAGAGGAACAAGTGCTCGCCGATTTCACAGTGAGACACGGAGAACCGCCTGCCTACTAGGATTTTCAGGGCTCCTTTTACATCCCATGGAAGATGGAATGTTATACGTCGCACGACCCATTACTCATCTTCCTATCTTCTTCCTCCAGCAGCACGACACCGTTTCTTCACGCATCGCCGCCGCTCAAAGCTTCTCCGGAGCATCCTCGGTGCTCCCTTGCCCCGCTGGCCTGCTCTCGCCACTGAAGACACCACCACCATCCCTGCACGCATGAATCAAGGTGTGCATGATGCCTGTAAGGAAAATGGTCCTAGGCCATAATGATTTTGGTGATTAATGACAACATAGTCACTGGGACTAATGTGTTTGCAAGATCTTTTGTAGGTCCAAGGATGAATTGCAACACCATCAAAATGAGAAGAAAAAGAAAGACTTAGAAGAATTCTATAAATCCAAATGATAGTAAAAAAGCCTTACAGATGATGGTATTGAAGCTGATACAAAAAACGCAAAGAGTTGAAGTGAATCCTACTGGAATTGTGCACCGACGCATTCCACCGATTCATACGATGACCATTGGCAAAGGCACTGAATCAGTCAGTGACATGGATGACAGCAGCAGGGCCAAGAAGCGTGCACTGTTACCACCGACACATTTTCTGGACACAGTGAACCTCCACCGATCAGTCGGTGAGGATCGGCTCAGCTCAGCATCGGCTCAGAATCAGCTCTAGAGGTTTTGGAGAAGTTTTATACCCTCACCGATTCATACGGTGGGTACGGTGACCAGAGCACCGAATTAGTCGGTGGTTGAAGTTGAAGGAAGGTAGCGGCTCAAAAGTGTCACTGATCCATTCGATGATTGTCAAGAGAGGGCACCGAATCAGTCGGTGACCTATGGGGCCTGGTCATCAGAGGCTCAATGCCTAGCTGGAGTTGGACCGCCGATTCATATGGTGGTACACACTGAGGTGCACCGAATCAGTCGGTGACTGCAGTTTTGGTGAACGTTGGAGCAACGACTAGTTTTTGGGGTTGGCTCTATTTATATCCTATTGACCGGCCATTTGAAAGTGGTTAGAGCTTGGTGAAGCTATAGGCTTGGTTCTCACATACACACAAGCTCTCTAGCCACAAAGTGCTCAAGAGAATATTAAGGTAATAAACATAAAGCTTAGGTCTTAGTCCTATTAGTGTATTGCTTTAGGGATTAGCCTAGAGTTAGGCGAGGTTTGTACACCTCCTTTGTATTGGTGCTAATCCCAGACTTGTAAGTCTTGTTAGACCCTCCAACCGCGTTTATAGAGTGGCCGCCGGTTCTTTTGATAGGGAGGAGAGGCTCTAAGCATTTTTGCTGAAGCTCTACCAAGTGAAGAGCGGCAAGGAGCATCCAGGAGAGGCTAGGCGGAGACCCACTTGCGTGTGGGAAAGGCCCGTCGGCTATCCTACGAAGTTACTTGACCGGGAAGTTTATGCCCTTGCGTGGGCATTCCTTTCTAGAGGGGCTCCAAAAATGAGGACTATTGGAAAGCTTTGCTTTCCGATACCTCGGTAAAAATCATTGTGTTGCCACATCGGGAGTTTGCCTTCTCTACCTCATTTACTTTCGGCATTTCTTATCGCACTTACATTACACGTTTACCTTTCCTAGAATTACCATGTGTAGTTTATAGGATTGGAACCTAGGGTGCAAAACTCTTTTGGGTAGAGATAGCAACATATAGAAAAACTTAGTACACATCTAGATAGAAATTAGAATAGATTTTGATGGGGTGTTTGGCAGCACTCCACCTTACAAAAACCAGCTCCACTCCACCAGCTTCACTGCTCCCGATAACTTTATGCTAACTCTAATTAATTGTGTTAAGTACTAGTACTATGGTAATTGACACCTTCAAGTTTTGTTAAATGAGCATGTAGTTACAGTCTTACAGACTAGAGTGAGGAGGTCTCCATTTCGTCTGCCTCTGCCGCTGGCCGTTACCAGCCCGTGCCATGTGGAACAGTGGTTTTTCATCTCCCATCGCCGGCTTTGTCAGTTGCCAATCCAACACAAAACCACAAGAACAAGAAGAAAGGATATACCTCCTTTTCAGAGACGTGTGTCCATGATGTTATTGATGTAGTAGGCGGTATGAAATTGAAGGATTTCAATACTAGAATTCCTACAAGGGTCCCTTGGAACAAACGGGCCTGAGGCTCAGAATATAGAAGAACTTCACTCGGCATGTTAAAGAATTTAATATAATATATTCAACATTTCCTTAGAAAATGTTGACGCACCTTTCATATGCACTCACCAATTAAAAATACTTTGGCAAGGCCAAACTAGACTTCTTTAATCCTTTTTAGTCAAATCAAATTTCACTAGCCAAATAGTGCGTAAAATATGCTTGTCTATATTGCTCTATATCACTAGTAAAGGCAGGTCTTCGTGTGTGTTTCTACCTTCAAGTGACAAAAGCTTTTATTGCTTGATAATCCGCGTTCAAGCGTACCCGATTTGTCAAATGGATTGGATTGGCACTGCACATTCAAAAAACGGGTATTATCGGATCGGGTGAATCAGAGAATAGGCGTGAATTAGAGAATAGCAGAAGTCCATTGGCATTTCAGCTTCTCTTCTCCTTTCAAAACCTATCCGGAAGAGAAGCTAGGACCTTTTGTGAAACGGACCCGAATTTTCATTTATGTGAATTTAAGCCTACGCACCTCGGTGATAGTCCCAAGAAGGCTATCACGTGCGAATCCCTATCTCAGATAGTACAAATCCATACCATCACAGAAATATAGAGCAGCAACAAAGTATAAATATCATAAACATCATAGTATCGAGTACATCTCTTCGGCACATGCCGGTATAAGCCCATCAGGACTGAATCAAGAATGGTAAAATATCTACGCAGCGGAAGCATAAGCTATGGCGAACTCCATCTCCAAAGGCGACTTGAGCGAAGGGCCATCCCTAGTCTTCCCATCCCTCGTTTTCGAAGTCGTAGTTGGGCTCCGACCCTGAAAAGTCACAATCTACCAGAGAAGCGGGTAGGCCATGTCAACTTCCAAAAGCAGCAAGCTAAGAAAATGGGGGAAATATACTATAGGCATGGATAAACCTATATATGGCTGTAGAGGTTTATGTAGCAGCAACAACAACAATCAAGGAAGCAGCAAAGCAACATCATCTCCGAGGTCAACACCTCAAATAAGGAAATCAGCACAAATCACCGGATGCTTCACCCAAGGGTCCTGTTGGGGGGGAATATTAACGACCTCCTAATGCCCCTAAAGACAACAATCATGAAGGCCCAGGCCCACCTACGGTAATGACGATTGCCGCCAGCCCAGCATGGGCAGGGAACACCCTGCTCCATCTCGCCCGACCCGGGACCCTGGGGTCGGACACTCCCGACCCCTCGATGGCAGAACTCCGCCTCGCCCGACCCACGGTCCCAGGGTCGGGAGCGCCCGACCCCTCGCTGCAAGACTTCGCCTCGCCCGACCCCGGGCGTAGAGGGTCAGACTCGTTCGGGCCCACAAGACAAGTGTCCGCCTCGGGCGAATATCGGCAGACGAGGGCGCGGATCTCGTGGGCCCCCCACTGATCTCGCCATAAATGCATCGCGGCTCTGGCGCATAGAAAGACGCCCACGCCCCTCGACGTGACCGCAACAAGTACCCGGGCGGAACACTGTAGCCACGACCGCACAGGCTACAGTGGCTGCGGCTCCCCTTGATTCGTCATAAGGCACTCATGGCCTGCGCCACCCGGCACAGGAGGGAGCTCCGCCCATTCTCACGCCCCGCGTATCTGGCGACAGGGACGCGACGTCCATGTCCCATGGGTCATAAGCAGAACAATAGGGTCAGCCGTCTCCCCCCAACATGCATAGTTGCCATGACCGAACACCATCATCATGCTTGGCGGCAGCGGTCGCTAGGAAGATCGTCGACAGGATCCAAAGACAGCCGCCCTCCTCCGGTGGACGTGCTGATAGGAGCCGAAGGCCGGAGCAGCAGGCGGCGACCCAGGGACTTGGTCCTTCTCCTTGTATTTTACTTTACTTAGCTTATCTCTTTTACTTCTCTCCTACCTGGCGCGCCAACTGTCGTTGTCAAGATTAGCGGATCAAGACTACGACAAGTAAATTTCTTTTATGCGCGTAAGGCTTTGGATGGTGGCATGGGAAGACACGGGGTTAGACTGGTTCGGGCGAGGAAGGCCCTACGTCCAGTATGAGGAGGTGCTCGTGTTACCCACGCGGGGTCTATAGTAGGGGTTACAAACGGGTTAGAGAGGGAGCTGGCCCCAAGTCTCTTGGTTGTGCACCGATGCTCTAGGGGTGAGTGTGTGGGTTCTGTTGGCTTGAGAGTCCTCCTATCTCAGGGTCCCCGGTTCTCCTTTTATAGTGCAAGGAGAGCTCAGGGTTACAGAACCCACACACTCACCCCTAGAGCATCGGTGCACACCCAAGAGACTTGGGGCCAGCTCCCTCTCTCGCCCGTTTGTAACCCCTACTACAGACCCGGCGTGGGCAACACGAGCACCTCCTCATACTGGACGTAGGGCCTTCCTCGTTCGAACCAGTCTAACCCCGTGTCTTCCCACGCCACCATCCGAAGCCTTACGCGCATAAAAGAAATTTACTTGCCGTAGTCTTGATCCGCTAATCTTGACAACGACAGGTCTAGCACCCAAACACACTAGGCGATGTGAGAGCTCCCTTCCCTCACATCTCAACAGCACATGCTGGCCTGTCTCAAAAAGGGGAGGTAGAAGAATAAGCAAAGTCTAGTTAGAAGTAGCGGTAGTCAACAGCACTGTCCATAACCAGTGGACATGGACTATAGCTATAGCTTTATACACTCTGCAGAGGTTGTACAACTGTACCCGCATGGATGGAGCCTGAACGGTAGTGATCCGTCCAAACCCCACTTAACAGCCGAAGCTCTAGTAGGTGGATAGCTCTCTTCGATTTCCTCGAGTGTGGAACCGTCCTCAGCTGCAGGGCATGCCGTCACCAGTGAGGACCTCGAAGTTTTGAAACCTACCCATGCCGGTTTCTGTCTGGTCAGAGTAGGCCAACATCTTGAACTCCTTACATGATCCTCCAATCCGCCTACAGGATGAGCACTATCCACCACTAGTCTCGGACCGAACCCCGCCCATAACGTAAGTGAGCGGTATGTACGTAAATAGATGTTGTGATTGGTGGTAAACTGACTTGGTCCTTAAGCGGTTGAGAGCGAGCATTCTACTCCACAAGTATGTGCCGAAACTCCTGCAACGTACAAGTACACCACCTACTCCTCAGTACAAATAATGTACCCACCACAGGTACGGGGTATAGAGAGAGTCCAGAATGCTCTCTCCCGGCAAGGCACTCCTTAGTACCAACCATAGCTCGCTCCCGCCAAAACACATCAAGGAGTCACACTCACCCAAAACACACACGAGAGTGTTCAAGGAATCCCATCACCAATACCATGGCATATACCCATCCATAACTCAAAAGCATGTATATGGATATAAGTATGGTAGACTAGCTAGGGGTACGTAGCTAGTCTACAAAAGTAGGTAACAAGGAAAATAGGATAAATAATTATCAAGGCATGGCTAAAAACATTGGCTATGCAATCCATCATCATCAAGCATCATAAATAATGTGCTAGCGACTAAGCATGTATAGGATTTGGGAGTGACATGGCACCATGTCCTTAGTCGTTTGGAACTTCCTCGACGTTGTCGGGGTCTTGAGGGTTTTCGGCTCGTAGCTCGTGTTTGAACAAAACGAGATACGACACAAAGTAAATTAAACGACATTACATCTAGGCAAAAACTCCAAGAAAGCCAAATTTAGAAGATCCAAAAAAACATCAAACTAGCTACAAATTGCACGGGCTAAATTTTACGAATTTAATGCAACTGGTTTCATATTTTTCAAAGTTAAAATGAATTAGTTATTAATTTGTAAAGATTAAAGGATTTATTTAAATATTTAAATAATTTCAGAAAATATTTATTAAAGGTGACACGTGTCAGCTCCTGGTTATGCCATGTGGCAGCACGATAGTGCGCCACCTGTTTGCTGACATTAGCATTGATTGGTCAATGGTCCGCGTTGACCTAGTCAACGGTCAACTAGGTCCCATCGGTCAGCTAGTGTGCCCCACGGGTTAGTGGGCCCATTTGCAAGTTATGGGCCCCACCAATGGGCCTAGGCCTTGGACACGTCAGTGCCACGTGGCACACTTTTACCCTATGTGGCCCCGCCACGTGGCGGCGGCGCGGCGCGGGGCTTGGACGGCGGTGGCCACGCCCATGACGTCGCGACGCGTCGCGACGTCGCAGCGTGGCACGGCTGGGGAACGGCGGTGGGCGAGGGTGAGCGCAGCGCGAGGCTTGCGCGCACGCAGGCACGGGGTCGCCCTCGACCGTGACGGCGCGCGGGGCCCTGGCATCCTGGGCTCATGGCAGCCGGCGGCGAGGCGAGCGACGGCGGATCCTACAAGCGGCTCGAAGGCCGGACACATGGCAAGGTAGTAAGAGAAAGGAGAGGGGGTGGCAAAGCTGACAACAGGGAGAGAGAGGAGAGGTGGACGACTTCCCCTCGGGCGGCGGCTCTGGCTCCCTCCCTCGGATGGCCTCCTCTTCCACTTCTTCTCCTTCTCTTCTCTTCTTCCCTCCTCCTTCCTTCTTCTCCTTCCCCTTTCTCCTCTCTTGGGTGGCTGCAGCAGGGAGAGTCTCGGGGCTTGGAATGGCGAGGAGAGGGCATCGGGGGTCCAGTTTATAGCAGCGAGGAGCGGCTAGGATTTGAGGGTTGCAGCGCCAACACTAGGGTTCGAGGGGGCGCAGCGCAGTGGAGCGGACAACCGAGATACAGCGGTGGTGCGGCGCGAGCCGGCGTGGCGCCTATCCGAGGCCGCCAACACGAAAGCGGAGGAGCGGGGGTTTGTCACGGGCATTTGTTCCTGCGCGGGAGTGCATGCCAGCGTGGACGGCGAGGTGCGGCCATCCCATCCGGCGCGCACGCTTGGTGCGCGTGAGCGGTATCCGGCCGGAGGAAGAAGAAGAACAGGGCGCGTTGACCAGCGGGCCCGGTGCATCGATGAGAGAGAAAGGGTGGGGGGCGTGACGCTGGTTAGACGGGTCGGTTGGGTTGGCGACGCGGCCTGCTGGGGTGAAGGCAGTGAGGTGACTGCTGGCGGGGCCGTAGCGGGAAAGGGTTGGGTTAGCAGGCCGTAGCGTGAGTTGAATTTTGAGTTCAAATTTTGTGTTTAGATACAAAACATGATGCTTTATGTTAAAAAATTATACTAAGAATTATTCATGGTTATTTTCATAGATTAGAAATATTTAATACAAAACTATATGAAAAGTAATTATGAAAAATTTCTAATGTATTTTCCTAACGTAGAGCATCATGTTATAAGTGAACTAAAAAAATCTGAAATTAAAACTCAATTTGTTGGCGAAGGAACAAAAAGGCGAAATCTAATTACGGGGTGGATTGGAGCAAATGAAATAACTCGGGGGAGTAAAGTGAGCCTAAATTTTGCTTAGGAGTTAAGTGGCACAGTAAATAGGTGAGGGGAGTAAACGGAATTCTTCTTATAATAGCCATCCCTTCCAAGTTCCAACACCTCACTTCACATCCCTAGGCGCAAGATCTAGGCAGCAGGTTCCTGGCCCGTAGCTAATTAAATTTCAGTATTTCTGGCGAGACCAGATAGGCTTAATTTCTGGTGATTAGCAGAAGTTCTAAGGGGTTCCTCTAGATATCACGGTAGCATTAGGGGTTGTTGGGGAATTGACCGAGGTTCACAGGGTGGAGGGACTGCCGCCCTCAAAACTTCCCATAGAGATACGAGGTCTCCCCGATGCTGTAAGAACCCCCTCCCCCCGGGCATTACAGGGGGGCGGGTCCTGCCAGAATACCCTCGGGAGCGGAGGCCTTCCGAAGAAAGGGACCCCTTAGCTAGGTACGGGAGGTCGCCGTACCCCGGGACCCCATCTCCCAAAGCCAATACCCGAAAGTTCGGGTAGAATAGTCATTTGTGATAAAGCCTCCCTCCATGGCTATAAATAGATGGCACTAGGACATGATCAAGACATAGGATTCTAGCCACTCAGTCGCCAAGAAGCTCTACTGGACACCTGTTGAGTCCAAGAGTCATCCTCTGTTGTTTGGGCATTTTGTAACCACCAACAGTTGGCGCCGTCCATGCGGACGTAAGTGACTGAGAAACCACATGGCTCCATCCCGGAAGAATTCGAGAGGAACTATTGAGCTGTGGCGGAACCGTCCAACTTAAACTGGTTTAAATGCACCTAATTGTTGCCGATGCAGCAATTATCCGAAGCGCACTTAAAACAGTATAAGTCCGGTCGTCCGTCGAGTGTCCCTAGGACTCCTCGAAAGATCCACATCGTGTCTCATAGCCATACATCAGGATAGTATCCGCGATGGGATAGCATCAACAAATATTACATTTTTACATACATACAAGAGGTACGAGTTAATACAAGACATAGTTTGAAGCAAACTTAAAAGTGCAGTGTTAGACAGAGTTCTAGGACGTAAAACATAAATGGTTTGGGTGGAGACGAGCATTATAAAACTTCTTCTAAGGGTATTGTGAGACTCATAACAATACCCTAGAGTTTCGGGGCTTCCTCCTCGGTGGATTCCGGCGGCTTCTGAAAAGATAGCCACAAGGGATAACCCTGAGTACGGTGTACTCAGCAAGTCTTACCCGACTAACCAATATAATAATTTTTCTTGGAAGTACATGATAGCTTTTTGGTGTACTTGGCTGATACATTTTTGCCGAAAAGCTTACTACAAGTGATGCCTTAGTTTTATCTTTTATTTGGGTTAAGTTGTTACCTAACCATTCTAGATGATGAGAAAAGATTAATTGCGAACAACAAGGTATTAAGTCATACATCAATCATTAACAGAAAGATATAACATTCATGAGTTCATGCTACGATGCTCAACAGTGATCAAGTGCATTCATAACCGAGAATTGCGGCGATCCGCATCATATTACATCCTGCAGGAGAGTACCCTGATCACCAGTTATATACGACTGTCCAGGTCGTACGTAACGACTTTTCGATTAGCAAAACCAATGATTGGGAATAAGACTACCCGGACCCAGGGACGCACCCTCACATGGGACCCCACGCCTGGTCTGATCACCATGTGAGTTTCAGGCTACGCCCCTGCCAATCTCCAGCACGTCAAGCGCGGGTACGAAGTATTCCCGATCAGAGAGTTTACTAACCTACTGGGCTTTACTGGTCCCATACCCAGTAAGTGATCAGATGATTATCACTTGATCAAAGGTTAAGACAACGAATCGAGCCTTAACCAATTTAATCTAGCAGACAGAACTACATCCCTAGCTTCTGCCCGCTTCTCAATTTCCATGCCATCTTTCCATAAATAACATGTATGACTCAAAAGTTTTCCCTAAGGTTGGTAAACCAAGTATTTAAGCAACAAAGCAATTCTAGACTTGGGTTATCTACTAAAGGTTTGAACAAGTGGCAAAGATGTCCTTAAAACAAGGGATGATAATGCACAAGAATGGGTTTCAAGCAACTCCTAGACTTAGTGCATACATATAGCAAATAGCTGAATATAGGACACATGAAATATTGACTTCAAAATAATAGGTGTAATGCACCGGGGCTTGCCTTGTTCGCTTAAAAAGTTAGCACTGTCCGAAGGGTTGGCCTCGCAGGGGACCAGTTCAAAGATTTCCTCAAACTCCGAAGATCCTTTTGAAAATTCCAAGTAATCTCCTTCTGGCGCTTCGGGGTCTATAGCATAACATATGCAGGGGTTACGAATGCAAATTTTTGAATAAAAGACTATACAACTCTCCTTCATGATAAAGTTGCAAGCCAACAAGGACTATACAATTTATCATGATAAAGTTGCAAGCCCACACACAAAAACCCGAAAAGATTAGCCCACACTTTTTATTTCCTTAATTAACCTTACTTAAGGCCTTTCTTTTATTTTTAGAAAAGGTTACCATTATTTTCTAACTTTAAAACCTAATTTCCTATGAGTTAAGAATAATTTGTGATTATGAAAATGTTATTTCATATTTTATGCATTTTATAAAGATTAAGTATTTATTTAATTACCTTAAAAGAAAGGCATTAAATAAATACTCAAATTTTTATTATTTTTCTAGGGTATAAAAATTTTAATGCATAAAGGAAAATAAAACAAGCCTAACAAAATTGGTTTCACTAATTTTGGACACTCCTAGAAATTTCTGTGATTTAAATGGTGAGATTCGGATTTAAAGTAATTATTCTATAAAGGAAATCTAAATTTTCCCGAAAAACTCCCCTGGCAACTTTTCTCACGCGACTCGACTCTACCCCCTCTCTTTGACGCTGGGCCCGCGGCGCGGACCCACCCCTTCTCCTATTCAACCTACCCGCCGGCCTATTTCTTCCCCGGGCGGGCCTTACTGGGCCGATTCTTCTCCTCTCTTCTTTTCTTTCCACCGGTGACGGCCCAACGGCCTACTTTTCTTTTTCTCTTTTTCCGCACGCCGGCCTGCTGGACCTCTGGGTCTCCGGCCGTTTTCTTTTATGGCCGACCAACACCGGCTCCCTGGGCCTCCGAAGCTCCGGCCCAACTGCTGTCTGCGCCCGACCGGCCTGCTCCCTCTCCTTCTCTTCTCCACTGACGCGCGGGCCCCCGACTCCCAGCACCTTCTTCTTCCTCCCACCAAAACCGGCACGACAGGGGGCGGCACGGCTCGCCGGCCGGTGCCCTACCGGCGACAGGGCTACGTCGGAAAAGCACCTCTGTGCCCTCACGAACCCGCGCGTGGCAACAGCTCCTCGGGAGATGGCCGGAGCCACTCCCTCCACGGCGGCGGGCGGCGGCACCTACGACCGATCGCGGCTACGCACGTCGACGGCGCAACCTACCCCAACGACTACTACTACACCATCCTAGCATCCCAAGGACCTACCCACGACTACCCAAGAGGGAAGAAAGCAAGCGCAAGGAGGTGCTCACCGTGAGCAGGAGGTGCGGCGACGGCGGACGGAAACGGCGGCGGCGCAGGGCCTACCGGCAAGGATGTTGGACAACGACTCGGCTGGGGTGTAGCTGGGGTGTCTGTGGAGGAGTGGGCGAGAGGAATCGACGGGAGGTGAGGCGTGACGGGAGAATTTTGCTGGGCGGCGGCGGCGGCGGCTTGGACAGAGAAGCGGCGGCGGTAAAAAGAGCGGCGGTAAAACGGCGGCGCGGGAACGGTAGATATACGAACGGTTTACCGCACGCATGAACGACACCGTGGCCTACCTATGGACTCGCGTGGCAAGGAGGTGGCGTAGCTGCCGCGCTGGCGGGCGACCGGAGACAGCGGCGGTGACACGTCGGGCGCAACTCTGTCATCTCCCCCTTTTCTTGTTTTTCTGACGCCCGAACTTCAGGTCCAGATCACGGTCGATTTCCAATCCGACGGTGGATATGTGTCTTAACCAAAGTTGTAGATAATCTTGAGCTTTTCAATTCATATTTAAACCTTTGCCCGAGATAAACATCCAAAAATCTTCAAATTTGAATTTTTCTCGGGCAATTGACTGAACCTTTCTGTCCCTCCATTCAGTTTCGTCAGTCAAGCATTGTGGTCATTTGCCCGACTTGGTAAATCATTTCGGTGGTCCAACTCCTCTTCTTGTAGTCCAACTTCTTCCCAATTATGTTCTACAACATCCCAGGGTTCCATTTTGCCCATAATCACTCATACCCTTTGCACTAAATCTCTCTGAAATTGGCTCCAAACTCAGCTATTTTTGCTGTTTCAGACTTAGGCAATTTCAGCAGGACAGTCAACCCGTGACAATGTGCTGACTTTGAGCTCAAATTCGAAATTGTTCCCCTCACTGTTCCTAGACAACAACACCTAAAGATGCTTGTCCAAAGTCCATACTTTAATATGGTATAGTTGTTTGGATCCACTTATTTGAAAAATTCAACAGAATTCAATTTCCAAAAATGAACTCTATGCTGTTTTTCTGAAACAGCTATTGTCGGACGGGGATCAGTAACCTTGTTTTCCATTTTCTTTCTTTGATTTTCTTGAGGTATTCAGGACCAATCCTTGTCCCAATTTATGATCTTTAGGTTCTAATCACCCTTACACCTTCATTCCATATTTTTGTCCAATTTTTCTGAATTTCGAATTCAAAATTCAAATTTCGGTCAAATTTGACCCGAATTTGATTTTTGGCCAATTTCTTTTTCTTTTCTTCACGAAGAGCCCAGGTGGATCCCTTACCGGCCCTAGCATCCAAGTCTTTAGGAGCGGGTGTGCCGGACGGGGAGGAAGGAGCACGGCGCGACCCAAAGAGGGTCGACCTAGGCATGAAGGAGGAGTTGTCGGCCATCAGCAAGGAGGACCCCGAGGCGGACGAATTTCTAGGCCCAGTTGGAGCAAGAATGAAGGAAGAGTGAGTCTAGGGAAGCCACGAGTCGGGAGACCCTCAACAAAGAAGCTCAGGCCAGGGAACAAGAGTACCTTCACCGAAGGGCCCAAGCCATGCGTCGCACTCAAGACCTACGCGCGAAGCTGGAGGCACTCCGATCGACCAAGACCCATCGGGAGTCCTTGAGGAAGGGAAGCATGGGCGAACCAAAACAACCCATAAACCAAACCCTCCCAGAAGGCCATGCTCATCAGAACACCTTCTACGACCCAAAATCCTTGATCTCCCCAGGGATTCAAGATGCCACAACAACGGGAAGACCGACCCGAAAGCTTTCATCATGAGCTTTGAGACCGCCATACAATCCATCCATGGAGACGAGGCAATCATGGCAAAAAAGCTTTGTGATGGCTGACAGGAATCGCCTGTACGTAGTACACTACTCTCGAGCTTGAGAGGACCTTCTCTTGGGAGCAGCTCCAGGAGGTCATGCTTGACAACTTCTAGGGTAACTACGATGACCCGGTCACCTCATGACACATTTTTGCTATGAAGAAGGGAAGGATAGAGACCCTGCGAAGTTTCGTCAAGCCCTTCATCCATGTGAAATGCAAGGCCAGCGGTCTCAGTGAAAGGACCATCATCCATGCTGCCTAGGAGGGCTTACACCATGGCCCCCTCCGGTCCCGGCTCTATTGGCGCCTTCCCGAGACTATGTCCAAGCTCATGTGCAAGTTGGAGGAGTATGCGCAGGTTGAGGACGACGAGCTTCGGGAAGCCTAGATAGGGCTGCGAAAAGATCTCATCGGAGGCCCATCACAAGAAGCAGGAGAGAAGACACCACGACCCTTCCTCAGAGCATCCCTGCAATAGGAAGGACTCCCGGAGGAGACGTGACCATCCATCCCGATGCCCCATTCGGGAAGTAAAGGCTTTGGAGGCCTCAAGGGGAAGGAAAGATAACTGGGACAATTGGAAGAGGGCCTAGGACTCACGGAGGACGTCCTCCTCCAAAAACAGCAAGGCCCGAGGGGAGACAAACCAAACCCACGGGGTTCCTCGCGACCATACTGCATCATACATGAGTATTGGAGGGCACACCACCTGGGAATGCCCCACCATCGACGCCAGCAAGGTGGAGGCCGTCACAACCACGTGGAAGCTCCCGACCCCTGTGAGGAGGCCGGTCATGCATACGTAGGGGTGGTAAAGGGATCTCTAATTTAGCCTAGCAAATTTAAGGATCAGGCTCAATAAGGGATAGGCCATAATAATAGATGATTTTAAGCTAAAAATAGATAGGGCTGAGTTGGATTGTGATGGAGGTATGAGGGCCATGATCCATTACCACCCCTATGCACACGGCACCCCACCTGCCGGTGGCCTGAATGGGGCCGCCACCGGCAGTCGCTCCTCATGCCCACTTGTGGCCTAGACGGCTCCATACGTGGTCCTAGCTCCACCACCCCTGGGGCAGCAGCAGGCTCCCCCACCACCCTCGAAGCAAGAAGCCCCTACCCAAGACATGCAACACGTAGTGGGGTCGCACCGGGTGATCCTTCACATCTCCGGGGGCTACATTTAGTCGCTGGAATCCAAGAGGCAGCGGAGGACCTACCTTCGAGAGGTGCAGCATGTGAGCTCAGGGACACCTTTTGTGCTCCCTCGCTACGCCACCATCCCAATCACCATCAATGCTGAAGATTGCAATGCCCTCTTCTACCCACATGCCAATGCCTTCATCATCTCCGCCAACATCTCTGAGATGGAGGTCCGTCGAATCCTCATTGACGGGTGAAGTTCTGCCAATCTTCTCTTTGCTTCGGCCTTTGATGCCATGGGCTTCTTCTGGACCTAGCTCACCCCAGCAAGAACCCCCTTGTGAGGATTTGGGGGGAAAGCCGTCAAAGCACTAGAGCAAATCAAGCTACCAGTCACCTTCGACCTCGGCAAGTACGCTCGCACTGACGACATCACCTTTGATGTCATGGATGTGCCCTACTAGTACAATGCCATCTTCGGGAGACGGCTCCTCGATGCTTTCTACACGGTCCCCCACCATGGTTTGTTATGCATGAAGATGCCTGGGCCGTGAGGCACCATTAAAGTACTGGGAAACCAGGAGCTGGCTAGGCTCATCGAGATCAGTCGTGCCCCGGGCCACCGGGAGGTCAACGAGCTGGCCTCGGCCTCAGAGGGAGGCAACCAGGGACCAACCACTACCCGGTACATCCCAGAGGCCCACCCTGAAAGAGAAGTGAAGATCGTGCCACTCCACCCGGGAAAACCAGAACGATCGATACAGCTAGCTGCTGACCTTACAGAGCAAATGGAGGCCGACCTCCTCACATTTTTGTGGGAAAATGAGGATGTGTTCGCATGGACCCCTTCTGATCTCCAGGGGATCGACTGGACCATCATCAAGCACCATCTAAACATCGACCTCAAGAAGAAGCACTAGAAGCAGAAGGTGCGAAAGATGTTCGCAGAAAGGAATGTGGTGCACATGGAGTTCTGCAAGCTGCTAGAGGCACAGGTGATACGGGAGGTCATCCACATGGAATGGCTGGCCAACCCGGTGCTAGTGAAGAAGAACAATGGCAAGTGGCGCGTGTGTGTCAATTTTACTAACTTCAACAAGGCCTGCCCGAAGATGAATTCCCGCTCTCCCGCATCGACCAGATAGTCAAATCTACCTTCGAGAGCGAGCGCCTCAGCTGCTGGACGCCTACTCCGAGTATCATCAAGTTTGGATGACGGAGGATGACGAGACCCAAACCAATTTCATCACCCCATTCAGAAACTACTGATACGTGCTTGATGCCTTTCGACCTTCGAAATGCTGGGCCACCTTTGCATGGGTCGTACGGCTACTTTTTGACTACCAGGTGGGGAGAAACTTGTAGACTTACGTGGACATCGTCATCAAAAGCAACTGCGAGCAAGGCCACCTCTCTGACCTATGGGAGACATTCTCGAACCTCCGTCTTACGGGGCTCCGTTTGAACGCCAAGAAGTGCACATTCGGGGTCCATTCCGGGAAGCTGCTCAGCTACTTGGTGTCACAAAGAGGAAATGAAGCCAACGTAGGCAAGATCCGCGCTATCCGGGAAATGGAGCCCCCGAGCAATGCGTGTGAGGCCCAACGCTTGACGGGACGTCTAGCGACGCTGAGACCATTTCATCGCCAGGTCAGCGGAAAGGAGCCCGCTGTTCTTCAAAGTCCCTCAAGGGTCCAACCCATTCCAGTGGACGGAGGAGCAAAAACAAGCCTTCTAGAAGAGGTGCTGACAAGCCCCACCCCAGGCACCCCATTCTTGCTATGCATAGTGGCAACAGAAGGGGCAGTCAGTGCAGTACTTGTGGAAGAGCGCGCCCGTTACGGAAAGAAAGAACAGACCCCGGTCTACTACGTGTCCGAAGCACTAGCTGGGGCCAAGCTGTGCTACATCAAGCTAGAGAAGATGGTGTATGCCGTCATGATGACATCCCGCAAGCTCAAACACAACTTCACCGCTCACCCCATCACTATCCCGACATTGTACTCGCTGCGTGACGTCTTCGAGAACAGGGAGGCGATTGGGCGCATCGACAAATGAGCCCTGGAGTTGGCGTCATTCACACTCTCCTTATTGGCTAGGAGCGCCATCAAATCTCAAGTGCTCGCTGACTTCATGGTTGACTGGACGCTAGTAGCCTCCGCCGGAGGTCCCCCGATAGCGGAACTAGTCTAGACCGCATTCATCGATGGTGTTTGGGGAGCTTCCACAGCTGGGGATGCTGCTCTTTTAACCACTCCTTCAGGGCAAGAGATCAAGTATGCCGTCCGCTTGGAGTTTCCTTGCACTAACAATGTTGCCGAGTACGAAGCTCTGGTACTCGCATTACAAAAGGCAACAACTTTGGGAGCAAGGTGTCTCCTCGTCAAAAGTGACTCCCAAGTGGTCACATTCCATGTGGAGAAAGAATACCAAGCCAGGTACACTGAATTGGCAGAGTATCTCCAGTTGGTCCGATCATTGGAGCGAAAGATTCAAAGTTTCATTGTCATACATGTTCCCAGGGGATGCCGCTCCCGCTGAAAGTCTTCTACCACGTCATCTGTCTCTGCAACCTCCCGGGAGGAGGCAGGGACCTCCCGAAAAGTGACCATCATCCACAGCGAGGACTGGTGCTCCCCCTATCATAGCCTTCCTCGAAGAGCGATACATTCGAAGGAAGGTCGCAGGTTAACTCCCAAATGAAGGGTAGAATGAGCTCGGAGGCCATCGACGCCAACTGGCCTCGTGGCCTAGGGCATCCCAGGAGGCCTTCTGGGACAACGTGCGCCCACCCTGTCGAAGGACTACAGAACAACTCTTTTCCTTGCCCCGAGCAAGGAGGGGGGGGACCTCCTCCACGTGAGGACTCCCCAGCCCTCTTCCTCCTCTGCTATCTCCTCCCCGAAGCTAGCAACATCCTTGACCTCCGCGTCCGGGTGAGGGGGGTCCCACATGGTTTGTCATCCCCTATAGGAGGCAATGCAATAGCCAGCTTAGTCATCCAATAGGGAAGCAGAGATAAGACGTCCACCTGCAGAGAACTGAAAAGCTTATGGATTCGCTCCCTTTCCTCCTCGTCACTGCTGAATTGCGGGAACAGCCCTGAAACTTTGAACGAGGGATGAACCCTACGCAAGGTCGAGCCGGACCCTGTAGGAGTTGACACCGGGGGTGCCAAACGGAGGGGGAGGCTTGGAGAAGGGGCGCCCCTCCGGGGCAGCAGGGGGTGACAAAGCACGTGGAGACAACTTGGGAAGTGCCTCCTCTTCCTCCTCGGCAAGCTGCCGCGGAGGGGCACCCCCCTTTTCCTTGGGCGCACCAGGGGCATTCCACCTGTGCCCCCTCTCCCCTTTGGGAGGCTCTCCAGGGAGGCCAGTAAGCTCCAGAATCTTCACCCCCACTCCCCCCCTCCCAAATCATGAGGATCCAGTTCCCCTGGGCGCCCAACACTAGGAAGCACCGCGCCCTGTGCTCTGTCACAAGGAGGGGACCTAGTAGGTGCGCCGCCTTTTCCTTGATCTCCTCCAAGGTTAGGTCTGCGGGAATCCACAGGTGAGGTCACCTCAAAAGCAACAACAGGTCACGAAGCATGAAGTAAGAGGACTCACCGGGAAGGGTCTACTTTAGCTTCCTCCGGAAGTTGTTCCCTTCCTTATCCATGCAAACGACACAAGGAGACGGGTCATTCCCCTCCACCGGAAACTCCCACCCCTTGGCAAAGGGCTAGATCTTCGCGGCCAGGAACTCCTCCACCAAATCCCGCATGGAAAAGCGCTTGGCGATGCTCACCATGAGCCCCACCCTCGAGTGCAGGCCATCGTCTTGCTGGAACGATGGGAAAGGCAGGAAGACTTCATACAGAATCCAGTTAGAACCCACTGGTAGAACTACCTCGGCAGCCACACGGTCTTCAGCCTCTCCATGTAGGCCTTGGCCGGCACCATCGCCCCCTCCTGAGGGTAGAAAAGGACCTGGCCGTAGCATACCTCCGTCTTGACGCCATCGAAAGTATGGATTATGGAACTTCCGACGGACGAAGGCCGTGTGGAGGTGAGCGGAGGGAGTAGCCCCTTCCGCGCGTAAGGCCCACTCGAAGGTGCTGAGCCGCACGATCGAGTTGGGCTAGACGTGCTGGATCTCTAGCCCGAAGTGGACCAGCACCGCCGAGAGGAAATCCAAGCACGAGAAGCGAAGTTCGCACTCATACTGCTCCGCAAAGACCACCACCTTGTCGTCTTGCGGAGTCAGGATCGCCTCCGGCTCGAGAGGACAGACTAGGGCTCAATCCGAAACCAAACCCCTTTCCATTAGAGCATCGAGGAAATCACCATCTACCAAGTTTCGGGGGAGCTTCCAAGTCTTTAGGTATTATGCTTTACTCTTCTTTGGTTCCGGGGCATCCCTCTCGACAGAGGCGGCCCTCTTCGGAGCCATAAGTACGGATCAAAGGGAAGAGTTGGGTGCAAGAGCGGGTCAGGAGGGGTAGCGGGATGGAGAGGAGGCGAAGAAAATGGAGATGAACGGGCTGACCCGCAGACCCCAGGGTCTGTATTTATAGGCCAGGAAGGGGGCGGAGGCCGACCTGGCGGGGCGCTGAAGTCTGCACGTGACGTGGCGAAGACGGACCGCCACAACCAACGAAGGGCCAACACATGTCCCGAGGGGTCGCGTCGCGCACTAAGGGGTTCACAACCCCTCGCATCCCGTTGCCACGGGGATCCCATGTAGCCTAACATATTTGCCAGCTCGTTGTAGAGGGCTGACAATAAAATGGTGAGGTTGAAGTATGGAAAAAAAATGGTGAGGTTGGAGAACTTCGCTAGTCTTGGACAACTTCATGAATTAGATATGACAATGGGTACCCAAAAAATGAGTACCTAATGGGTTTTACTTGTACCCAATAAGAAGACGGGCGTGGAAAATATCTCTACCCATGAGTATACTAATGGGCAAAATCATCTACTCATCAAGTAAGCGGGTGCAAGTGTGGGTACATACTCCTCATACCCGCAAACCCATGGGTAAAATATACCTGGCTATAATATGTTATAAATTTATAAGCTTGCACGTTATTAGTGAAGGGTGACTTAATATTGATAACAAACTAATAATTTATGATTTATTTGACTATTACTTGGTTAAAAATGGTTAATTATCTTTTTTTATTGATTACTCAAATTTATTGAGGTGTACTATTATCATGTGCTATATTCACGAGTTTAGCGCCAGTATGCTATCGGGTATGGGTATGGGTAAGAACTTGTACACGCATGCGGCTATGGGTATTTTAGCGGGTAAGAGTTAGATTTGGCGGGTGTGGATATGAATGGCATTAGTGCATTACCTAGCGGGTATATGCCCGTTGCCATCTCTATTAATTATGGAACGGAAGAGTGGGAATCATGGACCTGTCACTCTGCTCAGTAACTTTCTTTTTTACAAATAAAATAAAAATAAAAGATTGCCCAGAAGAGACGGCCATGCTGCGAGGCGCTGCTACCTCATCCGTGCATCAAGCGTTTTGGCGCTGCTATCTCATCCGTGCATCAGGCTACGCTGGTACTACCTTGCTTCAAGACTGCTTTGAGATATTTGGCAAAGTAGATCTGATCAGATGGAAATAGTTAGCCTTTATTTTATTCATTGCTATTGTGAAATAAACATACACCGGTTTACATGTGTGGTCCCTACAACACCCTATCGTATGAAGTATAGACACAAAGAAGAGAAAGAAAAATATAGAAATTACTATAGGTGTATGGACGGGGTATTTTGTCAGAATGTTTTGTATCTACTCCAAATTTGGATAAATCCCATAACTTTCTGATAAGATATCCGCCATCCAAACAGTCCCTTGGGAAGTTCAAAGTGAATCAAGAAATGGTGTAGGTGATGACAAGAACCATGACAACTGAAACCACTGGGTATGCTTGGTATATCATGCTCTCTGCCCAGGCCTTGAGTGGCTGACTGGCTGTGGCAAGGTCACTCCTTGCCATCGGCAGCGCGGAGGGAACCGAGCTGAACAGGGGCCTGTGTCTGCACGACCTTGGATGAACCATAGACCGACAGATCCATGCCCTCAGCCTTCTCCTTCTCAAGCTGCTCCTTGATCCAGAAGTATGTGATCCTTAGTCCATCCTGCAGGCAGAATTGAATTCACGTGATGAGGATAAGATTATGTAGGTGTAAATTCAGGACCTGAAGCAATGCTTTTATGTGTGAGATTTGGTAGACTACCTTCAGCTTCATGGTCGGAGCCCAGCCAAGCTTCTCCTTGATGAGTGTGTTATCTGAATTCCGCCCTCGCACACCCTCCGGTCCAGGAATGTGGTGGATGGGCAGCTGCTTGTTCTCAAAGCTGAGGACTATCTCAGCCATCTCATTCATGCTGACCATTTCATCACTTCCAATGTTTACAGGCTCACGGAAATCAGACTTTGTTAACCTGATGCATTGACAAAATAACAGCTTATTTCACCATATAAGCATAACTGCAGGCACAATTATTTCCCCTAGAACCAATAGCTATTCCACATCACCATTGGTATTTCCTCGTTCTGAAAGACTTATTTTCACATTCATTTGAACCAAAAGAGAATTAATTATAAGTTACGTATGTCTTTTTGTAGAACATGTGTGAAGTAATGCCAAGAAGGGAAACAAGATTTACTAGCTTATTATAATGAACTCTTTAATGAATAATATTTACTAGCTTACTAATTACCAGTGTTTCAAAGGCATCGCCTAGGCGTCCGGGCGGACCCGGCTTGCCTTGGGGAAACAGGTCCGCCTTGTCGGGCGACGCCTAGGTGATAGGTCGCCTTAAAAACACTGCTAATTACTTTTATATGTTGTGCTGTTTTTCAACTCTGGTCTCTAATGTACAAGCAGAGACAAAGGTGATGACAGCAACATATTTTACGAGCTTTGGAAAATCCTTGCCGCAGATGTATATGGCTTCAAGCATAATTATTCAAAGCTCAAAACTAAATGGTTCCATTCACCTTTTTCAATTTATTATATAGGTTATGCTGTTTTTCAACTCGATCACTGATATTTCAAGCAAAGACAAAGGTGATGAAAGCACAGACTTCCTAAGCTTTTGAAGATCCTTGACGTAGATGTATATCAGTATATGGCTTCAAGGATATTAATTCAGAGCTAAGGAGCAAAACGCAAAATTCACTTAGTTTTTGTTTTCTACAAAATGTTGTGCTGTTTTTCAACTCTGATCTCTGATGTTGAAGCAGAAACAAAGGTGATGACAGCACTGACTTTGTGAGCTTTGGAAGATCCTTGCTGCAGATGAACACGGCATCAAGGATACTTATTCAAAGCTCAGAAATAAAAATACAAAATTAACATTTGTTCATTATCTTGTGACTATATTGATCGAAAACACCTGGAAGAACAGTATTTTTGGTAGAATGCATTGTTAGGTTGCAGTATCTTCTAGAACTTGCAACATAATTTCTGAAGAGCTGATTAGTGATAGTCGGGCCTACAAAAATTTTCCAAGAATGGCCTAGCTGAGACCCATATAAAACATGTTGATAGCATATCTTTTCTGTTCACAACATCTATTTTTCAACAGAAATTTCAATGGCCTATAGAAAACTGCATGTCTAAAAGAGACAACTAACCTTCTCTTGGAACTAAATTATCCATACTAGCAAGACCAGATTGATGTGAAATATGATTGATCTTAATCTAAGATATCTGAAAGAAAAGGTAAAGTATTGAACTAGCCAAAGATAGATGAAGTTTTACTTACCTAAGGACACCCTCGACACATTCATCAATAAATGTGAAGGATCTGGTTTGCAGACCATCGCCCCACATCTCAAAGCGCCCAGTGGAGGTTAAAGCCTTTCTGCAGAAAGCAGCAGGTGCCTTCTCCCTTCCACCTATAGGTAGCCAAGTAATAAACATAGGTCAACAACATTTAGAAAAAAAAAACTAAGAACAACAAAATATTACTGGTTACCAGATAGAATCTTACCTTTCCATGTCCCAAAGGGACCATATATGTTGTGAAAGCGACCGATCCGGCACTCAATGCCAAAATCCTTTGTGTAGTGCTTGCACAGTTCCTCAGTAGCAAGTTTCTCCAAGCCATAGGCATCTTGAGGCTAAAAGGTATGCATCATTAGTTAGCATTTTTTTTACCATAGTAGCTAAAGTAACTGATAATTAACACAGAAGCATGAATCAATCTGGATGGTTAAAAACCTCTGCAGGCCAGGCATCTGACTCCTTCAAGCTAACTACAGTCTCCAACTGCTTAAATTCAGGGTAGATACAGGCGCTTGATGCATAAAAGAACCTGCAAGGGAAAATATACAGAAATTACAACACTTTGTTTTAATACAAAAGCACTAAATGAAATTCCGTGCCATTTTTCAACAACACTCTTGTTTAATTATGCAAAGGTTTGATGCTTATTTTTAGGTCTCCCAAATTTGATGCTTGCCCTGTATGGTTACAAGGGAGAACAAATATGAGATCCTGTTTGGAAGTTCTTATTACTAGATAGGTGGAGAAAAAGGTCAACTATAGCACATAAAAGAGGGCACACATATGCACTAGCATCATCAGCTCAATGCTCATCGTAAAGGCCCGCCAATGCATGTCAATCTAGCTAAAAAAAGGCTATGTGCGGCATATGCCCTGCATAATAACTGTACTATAGTACTTTCCTGTAGTGTTGTTTAGTGTCATCCACTAAACCTAGCTGAAACCACACCAGTTAAGACTTGCCCTATGTGGGCTTGTGGGCCGATTTGAACCCTTTGCATTGTATCCGCATAAATGATTCTGCTTTGAGATGCCGGTGCAGATGCACGCATAGCAACTGCAATAAATTTCCACAGTATGGTAGTTAATGTAGAGCATTTGTTCCTCAAATCTAGGAATCTAGCAACTGCACTTGAAGGTTATCTCATTTAACTAATTTAGTGTCTGCATACCTTAACAGTTAAAATCCAGCTTCACAAGGGTGATTAAAACATGATAAACAAAGAGCCACCAGCAGGCAGGTAGTTACCTCTTGACGCCATTGATTCTAGCAGCCTCGAGCATGTTAAAGCTGATCATAGTGTTGTTATACATGATGACAGAGTGGTTGGACTGGATGAACCCCATCCCTCCCATATCAGCAGCAAGGTTAAACACATGGTCAACCCCCGTGGTCACCTTGAGGCAGTTGTCCATGACCCTCAGGTCAATGAGGTGGAACTCATGGCAGAACATTTCCTCGGTCATGTGCTCGTTCTTCTTCCAGTCAGAGGCGATGATGTAGTGGCCCTCGCTCATGAGGCGCCTAGCGATGTGGGAGGCGATGAACCCGCCAGCGCCCGTGATGGAGATCCGCAGCTTCTCAAACGGCCAGTATGGCTCCTTCTCCAGCTCCGCGTACGTGTACTCCTTGTTGAGCGCCATCCTGCACAAGCCAAAGGTCAAGATTTAGGATGAAAAGCTACTCATACAGAATCAATTATGACCTCCTATGGCTCATGGGCCATCAGCACGACCCCCAATCTTTCTAGGAAAACAAACTTCCAATGTTCTTCTCGGAACACAGGGGCCAAAGACCCGGTTCCGTTCCCGCTAAAACAAAACAGAAGTATGAAAATGACCCACAGCAGCCATGCTCTTTACAGCGGTTATATCAACTAACATAGTCGACTCTATTCATAGGATTAACCAACAGTCAGTAGCGCCCACTGCTGAACAAGTAGTGTTGCACCTGCACAAGTTCATACTAGCAACTAAAAACACCCCCTAATACGTCCTATGGGTCAACGTTTATCAATCTTGCGCAATGGACATGAACAAAGATTCGGATCTGATTGGTCTCGGCGAAGGATTCAACTCCTACAGCAATAGAATCCATACAACCAGGCAAGCAAGCCGGGGTTCCTCTCAAAACCAAGAATAGGAGGGCGCCGGCCTTCCAGGACACACGAATCCGACCCGCGGCACTCGGCGCCGACGAGGTCCCCCGGCGACGGCTTCGAGCGAGGCAACCAATGCCAACGCACGAGCGCGCCACCCTGAGCCAAGCCCCCAATCCTAGAACCGCTGCAGGGAAATTTCCCCCAAAAAGAAAGGAAAAGATGCCATCTTTACCTGGCAAACGAGGGTGGTAGCCGCGCCGGAGCGAGATTCGAGAGCGGAGGAAGGAGATAGGAGCAGCTCGCCGGATCTCCCTCCCACCTCCGGCCGCTCTTAAATACCAATGGCGAGACGACTTCGTCCCGTGGAGGTGGAGGGAGCGTGGGGTGGCTTGACTCTGAACCGGAGGGGGCTTATCTCGTTTTTTACACAACGGTCCCTAAAAGTTGAGTTTTTTCTGTGCACGCGCTATAGACTTAAAATTTCGAACGCATTCGCTGGGATTCAGCTAGGATCTGAAGATTAGGAGGGCCAATCATATGATTTCCTTCATAGCAGGGGGCCAAATTCTCCTCAATCTCAATTCTCAACAGTAGGCTAGGATGACAAATTCATACCAGCGACAGGACGTGATTCTGCTTCTGTACCATCGCTAAGGGACGTTTGGTTCCTTTGCTTATTTTTAGCAAGTGTCAGATCAAATGTTTAGATACTAATTAGGAGTATTAAACGTAGGCTATTTACAAAACCCATTACATAAGTGGAGGCTAAACGGCGAGATGAACCCCTAATTAATCCATCATTAGCAAATGTTTACTGTAGCAACACATTGTCAAATCATGGACTAATTAGGCTTAATAGATTCGTCTCGCCGTTTAGCCTCCGCTTATGTAATGGATTTTGTAAATAGTCTACGTTTAATACTTCTAATTAATATCTAAACATTCGATGTGACGGGTGCTTAAAAATAAGCAACCGAACCAAACCATGTCTAAATCTGCAAATTTCAGCAATCGCAGGAAATTTCAGCCGTTGCTTTGGCTTGGAGAATAGAGAGATTGGAGACGCCACACTCTCGGCGTCAAAGCACCAGCTGGTTTGTAGCACACTTGTACTTGCCAGTCCCTCGACCTACAGTCCAAGAATTCCGTGCTTGAGTGCCAACTTTGTCAACAACGATTGTACGTTTGCACGGCAATGCACGCATATGTTACGTAGATCCATTTCAGAAAAAAAGAATAATGGTACTCGAATAATTCGGTCGTCCAAGTCCAGACTTGGTACCATCAGTACTACTTCGTTTGCTTCAAATTTTAATTTACTTTAGCTTTCTTAAGTCTAACTTGTTTGACTTCAACCAATTTTAAAGGAGAAAGCACCAATATTCATGACATCCAATAAGTTTAATTAAATTCGTCCTGAAATATGTTTGATACTACATTTCATTTTATACTATATAAGTTATCTTTTTGTCAAAAATGTGATCGAAATTAAAGTAGTTTGATTTAGGATACAATGAACTGCAATTTAAAACGAAAACGGAGGGATTAGCGTGTTATTGCTACCGTCTCCCTAGCGAGGGATAAATAAAAAGAGCATAAGTTCTTTAGCGGACTTCTTAAAAAAGTACCTTCCTATGAAGTAAGCTAGCAGGATTTTTACCGTACAGTATTTTTTTTTCATGTTAATGATCAATCTTTTCCTTTTCTTTTTCCTCACCCACTGTCGCACCAGAAAATTTTTACCGCCACTGTTACTGTTAGGCACACGCTGAAATAAGGACATGCAGAGGAAGTGCGCACTTTTGGAGCTATTTGGCATCAGGCTAGCTGAAGCTGACCTTGATGTGCCTGCTGACAGCTACACTCATTCAGCCAAGCAAACATGCATTTATCCAGCACGACTAAAAAAAATCAAACTTGAGTGTAATTGAAGGGGAAAAAACAAATATGATGAGATAAAAAAAATCATGTCGTCACAACCGAGGCGTGCGTGGATTATTGGCGAAACACTCATGACCTAGGTTTTCTAAAATCATTTAAATAAATCGATCAAGATGTGCTTGACCTAGGGTTCACCACTTTGCTTGGCTAGGATGGAACCGAAAACTCGATCTCCAAGCAAGCAAGGTGCGTGCGGATGTGCACGCCACTGGTTTTTAACCCCTTCACGCTCGCTACCTTGTTCAAGCACGAGGTGGCTCTGCCAATTTACCAGGTCACTTACAAAATAGTAACACTTATAAATTCAATATTTTGGGGCTATGCATTATATATATGCTCACCATTAAAAGCATTCCCAAGATATTACGGATCCATTATATCTTATTAGTGCATATATATTTAGAAAATGACGGTGACTACTACAAAAAAAAAATTGTGCATAAGAGACCATGCACGCTATGAATACCACGCATGCGTTGTGGTTTTAACTGCAAATTCTGTGGGATGATGCATAAAAGATGCCCGGCCGAAGATTAGATACAGAAAGAAACATATGTGATCATTTTCAAGTATTTTCCGTATCTTAAGTGTTGAAGCATTATGACATACTCCCTTTGTTTCTTTTTTTAAAAACAAAAATGACGTTTAAGAGCTGTGGGAGTACTTCACAAAATCGAAGACCTGATCCAGTTTGAATAGTTAGAGATGTGAAATGAGAGGAAATTTCTATTAGGGTTAAGTTAAACGGTTGGCACAGTAAGGGCATGTTTGTTTCCACCCTCCTAAAACCTTACCTCCTAAAAAGTGACTAAAAACTGCCTAAAGTGCCAAACACTTCTCCTAAAAAATGACTAAAATCTTTTAGGAGGTCCAAATCTTTTAGGCCCTCACCCCCTCCTAAAACCGACTAAAATCGGTTCTGGACCGCTCCTACCCCCGCACCCACCCCCACCGCACGCCAGAACCCGCCTCCCCCCATGCACCAGACCCGCCTCCCTCAACCCCGCCGCCTCCCAAACCTGCCTCCCCCGTCCCCGCCGCCTCCCAAACCGGCCTCCCCCGTCCCCACCGCCGCTAGATCCGCCTACCTCGCCGGCGCCCGTGGTCAAGAAACTCCGTCCGCGCCCTCCCCCTTCGGTCCGCCACCCCTAGTCCAACCTCCCCGGGCTGCAGACCCCGCAATCCTTGTCGCCGTTCCCTGCGCTCCCCCAACTCGCCTGCCACTAGATCCGCCATCGACGCCGCCTTACGCTGCCACAAATCGTCGTCCGGGCGCTCCCCCGACGGATCTCCGCCGCCACCCGCCGGATCCCCCCCGCCACCACCCGCCGTATCCTCGTCGGCTCATCCTCGTCCTCCTACTCGCGGCGTCCGCCGTCATCTAGTCCGTGACGAACTCCTGGGACTGCGGGGTGAGTTTCTTCCCTCTCCTATTCTCGATCTACGATTCTTCCTTCCTATTGCTGATTTAATTTTGTGCGTAGGTGGATTGCGCCGTCCCCTCCCCCAATTCGGCCGCGCCTGATGGATAGGTACAATTGCAGGGACTTTCTATCTCAAGGCTCCTCCTCTGGTGCCACCAGCTTCCGCAGATCCCCGCCTGATGCGGATGAAGACGACCTCGCCCCGTTATTTCCGCTGGCGGCCCCCTCTCTGTCCGCTCCCGGCAGCACACGGAGCATTTGGATCTCAACTCACAAGCGGACTTCTACTCCGATATTCAGTCCTACCAAGAGTACCTTCAGGGTGATGAGGCCGGTTTTGAGCAGGCAGTCCCTCGTCGGGCCCCTGGAGTGAGTGTGCAAGCAACCGCCGGCAGAGGGCGTGGTCGCGGCAAAGGTTTGCTCGGGGGTAAAGTTGGTTTTGGACGAGGCCGAGGCAAACTTTCGGTTGGAGGGAGAGATGGTAGCCGTGGTGGTCGAAGTTTGAGAGGAGGACGTGCTGAAGCTTTCTCTGCAGGCCACGGCTATCAAAATCCAGTGAATGTTGATGCCGGCGAAGAACAACAGGGCATGCCTTCTGAAACTCTCTCTCAGGTAAATTGCTTCCCCTCTCTGAAACACACTCTCTAATATGCATGGTTTCCATTTCTCTTGTATGAAATGTTGCCTCTGATATGGGAAATGTGTTGTTGCTATTTTATTTTTGAATTGTGTGTCATTGCAATGCTTAGTGTGACAATTTCTTTTCTGCTATAGAATCTTCATGACAGGGCTGAATGGTCTGAGGAAAACACACATTCTTATTGTGAACTTGCTGTTGAGGAAATTCGGGCAGGGAATTGTTTTAAAGGGGCAATGACACGTAGAGGTTATTGTAACATGAAAAAAGGAATGCTATTAAAGACTGACTCAACCTTACTATCAAGCAACTCAAAAACAAGTGGCCACAGTGTAGGACTTTGTACACATTTTAGAACATGATGAAACTGATACAGGTCTAGGGAGAAGATCTAATGGCAGTATAGTAGCATCAGCTGATTGGTGGGATAAGGCACTAAAGGTAAGCAGTTTGTAATGTTGTCTAGCATGTACTGTTTTTGCATATGTAGAACTAGGTTCATTTTTTAACTTACTGATAAGATGCTTGTTTTTGTTGTTGCAGGAAGAAGAAGAATGGGATGAACAATGGGATGAAGAGGATGATGATAGAGAGGACTTTGATCAAAGAATACAGTCCTATATGTTGCATTGTAGGAAGAAGAGGAGAAAAATCTTGACTATTGCTGCTACCATGTTGGGTATGTATCACTTCGACACTTATATGAACAAAGCAGTTCACAGAATAGTAACAGAAAGTGGATTTGAATGGGTAATGAGGACACTAGGAAATAGCACATCTTGTTATAATATGTTTAGAATGAGTCAAGATTTGTTTCTGAGGCTGCATAGTTTGCTAGTTGAATCTTATGGATTGAAATCAACTAAGAGGACGTCATCAATTGAAGCTTTAGGGCTGTTTCTATGGATATGTGGTGCACCTCAATCTCTTAGACAAGCTGAAGACCGTTTCACAAGGTCACTAGAAACAATTTGTAGAAAGTTTGATAAAGTGCTAGAGAGTGTGAACAAGCTAGCAGTTGACATCATTAAGCCAAAAGACCCTGAGTTCAATTTTGTGCATCCTAGGTTGCAAAGCCCTAGGTTCACACCCTTCTTTGACAATTGCATTGGAGCAATAGACGGTACTCATATTCCTATAATAGTGCCAAGTACCCAAGTAGTACAACATATGGGAAGACATGAGTTTACGAGTCAGAATGTCATGGCCGTATGTGATTTCGACATGAGGTTTACCTTTGTGGTGGCTGGTTGGCCTGGGTCAGTTCATGATATGCGGGTTTTCAAAGATGCAATTGACAAGTTTGATGACAAGTTTCCACACCCACCTGAAGGTAATGACCTAGATTGCATGCATTTTATTATTATTAGAACACTAGGTCTGTGACTCACATAATTCATGTATTATGAATGCACAGGCAAGTTCTACCTTGTTGACTCGGGTTACCCAAATCGACCGGGATATCTTGCACCCTACAAAGGAACAAAGTACCATTTGCCGGAGTTTAGACAAGGCCCAATGCCAAGAGGTAAAAAGGAACTCTTTAACTACTCACATTCTTCACTTTGTAATGTTATTGAACGGTCGTTTGGAGTTCTAAAGATGAAGTGGAGGATATTGCTTGACCTTCCTAGCTATCAATGCAAAAGCAAAGCCGTATAATTATTGCATGCATGGCACTACACAATTTTATTAGAGAGTTTGTTGTAACGTGAAAAAAGGAATGCTATTAAAGACTGGACTCAACCTTACTATCAAGCAACTCAGAAATAGGTGGCCACAGTGTAGGACTTTGTACACATTTTGGAACATGATGCAAACTGATACAGGTCTAGGGAGAAGATCTGATGGCATTATAGTAGCATCAGCTGATTGGTGGGATAAGGCATTAAAGGTAATCTGTTTGTAATGTTGTCTAGCATGTACTATCTTTGCATATGTAGTTCTAGGTCTGTTTTTATTGTACTGATAAGATGCTTAACTATTATACAGGGAAAAAGTGAATGTAGAAAGTTCATGTTTGGTGTGCCAACATATATTGGATATCTTGAGGAGATGTTTAAAGGACATTTAGTGGATGGAGCAGATTCTGTCATGTCAGGTTCATCAACTCAAGAGAAGGGATATGAGGAGGTAGACTTGGGTGATGATGAAGGTGAAGAATAAGAGGAAGAGGAGTTCCTGGCAAGTCCTTTGAGCAGTGGCAGCCGCAAGAGAACAAATTGCTTATCTAGCACAGCCACAAGCCCAAACAAGAAGAGTAAGAGCCCAATGATCAAGATGTTTCAGGGGCTTCTTGTTGAGTTACAAGTTTCTAGGAGTAAGGAAGAAGCAAAAATACAAGAAATGGTAAAACAGAGACAAGATGAGTTGGAAAAAAAGCACCAGTACAGGCAGCTTGAGTTGGAAAAGAGGCACTATCTAAGGGAGATGGAGAAACAGAAGGAGTTGGAAAACAAGCAGAAGGAAAAGGATGACATAAAGAGGTGTCTTCTGTTGGTAAAGCAGGGTGGAGCTGGTCCCACATCAACTGAATTTGGCATAGTAACAAGATTGTTTCAGCAGGAGTACTATAGAGATGTGTTTGACATGATCGACGATGATAAGGAGAAATTGATTTGGTTGAGGAAGACATGGAATGACATGGAATGACTGCTATGTCTATCTGAATTGTGGTGTTTATTTTGTTAGGAACTAGAATTGTCTTTTAATGGCAGAACCTTTTGTTATGTATGAACTGTGTTGTTTAATTTCTAATGAACATGTATTGAGGTGTTGAATGAATGTGTGCATTCAATGCTGTGAATTGTGTTATTTCATTGGTGTTTATTGCTTTGTATGTTGCTGTTTATATGCTTTGCATATTGCTGTGTATATGTCTTAATTATATCATTGGTGGCTGCATAATATGGCTGTTTATTCTAACAAACAGTACTGATTTGCTTGTTTTTGTTGTTGCAGGAAGAAGAAGAATGGGATGACCAATGGGATGAAGAGGATGATGATAGAGAAGACTTTGATCAAAGAATACAGTCCTATATCTTGCATTGTAGGAAGAAGAGGAGAAAGATCTTGACTATTGCTGCTGCCATGTTGGGTATGTATCACTTCGACACTTATATGAACAAAGCAGCTCACAGAATAGCAACAGAAAGTGGATTTGAATGGGTCATGAGGACACTAGGAAATAGCACATCTTGTTATAATATGTTTAGAATGAGTCAAGATTTGTTTCTGAGGCTGCATAGTTTGCTAGTTGAATCTTATGGATTGAAATCAACTAAGAGGATGTCATCAATTGAAGCTTTAGGGCTGTTTCTATGGATATGTGGTGCACCTCAATCTCTTAGACAAGCTGAAGACCATTTCACAAGGTCACTAGAAACAATTTGTAGAAAGTTTGATAAAGTGCTAGAGAGTGTGAACAAGCTAACAGTTGACATCATTAAGCCAAAGGATCCTGAGTTTAATTTTGTGCATCCTAGGTTGCAAAGCCCTAGGTTCATACCATTCTTTGACAATTGCATTGAAGTAATTGACGGTACTCATATTCCTGTAATAGTGCCAAGTACCCAAGTAGTACAACATATGGGAAGACATGGGTATACAAGTCAAAATGTCATAGCCATATGTGATTTCAACATGAGGTTTACCTTTGTGGTGGCTGGTTGGCCTAGGTCAGTTCAAGACATGCGGGTTTTCAAAGATGCAATTGACAAGTTTGGAGACAAGTTTCCACACCCACCTGAAGGTAATGATCTAAATTGCATGCATTTTATTATTATTACAACACTAGGTCTGTGACTTACATAATTCATGTATTATGAATGCGCAGGCAAGTTCTACCTTGTTGACTCGGGTTACCCAAATCGACCGGGATATCTTGCACCCTACAAAGGAACCAAGTACCATTTGCTGGAGTTTAGACAAGGGCCAATGCCAAGAGGTAAAAAAGAACTCTTTAACTACTCACATTCTTCACTTCGTAATGTCATTGAACGGTCGTTCGGAGTTCTAAAGATAAAGTGGAGGATATTGCTTGACCTTCCTAGCTATCAAATGCAAAAGCAAAGCCGTATAATTATTGTGTGCATGGCACTACACAATTTTATTAGAGAGAGTTTTTCGAGAGATGTGAACTTTGATTTGGTTGATCGTGATGAGAACTATGTTTCATTCGCCGAAGGATCCTCTGTCAACTTGTAATGATGATTTTATTGATGTGTCGAATTTTTGTATGGACGAGTGTGTGTACATTTGTGTGCATTTTTTTTACATAATGGAATAAACATGTGGCTTCAAAAAAAATCCCGCATGCAGCTACCTCACGGGCAAGATTGTTTTGACGCTAGAAAAGTCACATGGGCATGGTGGGAGGTAGTGGGAGGGCATCAGGGTCATTTTACCACTTTATTAATTGCCTTTAGTCACTTTTAGGAGGTGGAACCAAATATACTTTTAGTAGGTGCTTAAAAACTGCCTAAAATTTTTTAGGAGCTAAAACTTTAGGAGGGTGAAAATAAACAGACCTTGGTAAGATAAGGTAGATAGATACCCGTCTCAATAGAACTACTGCAATTCAGCGCCGCACACACTGCATCGAGAATCGAATCGAGATTCTTTTACGAGTGCACCCAACTGCCCATATCATCGGGGAAAAAAAAGAAAGAGAAATAGTCATGCACATAGGGGTTAGGACCTTTGAGCAGGATGCACTCGACCCAAGGCTCACTCAAGGCAAGGGAGCAGAGCGCGGAGCTTTCCCTTTGCGCTTCCACGCCAAGCGCATCCATGCTCGTGCCTCGCGTAGCTGATCTCCGTCGACCAAGTCAAAAATCAACGAGGCCTCGATCGACGACCTCGGAACCTGCAGCGCGTCACGTGTTGCACAGTTGTCCACTGCTGCATGCACGGTACCTTCAGCAAGATATGCAGGAAGCTGTTTCTGTCGTCACATCGTAAATTAAGGGTATGTTCGGCTATATTTAGATGCTAATTAGACGTATTAAATATAGATTAATTACAAAACTAATTACACTGATGGAGTGTAATTCGCGAGACGAATCTATTAAGTCTAATTAGTTCATAATTCGACAGTGTGGTGCTACTAATGATGAATTAATTAGAGTTAATAGATTCGTCTCGCGAATTAGCACAGGATTCTGCAATTAGTTTTATAATTAGCTCATGTTTAGTTCTCTTAATTAGTATTCGAATATCCGATGTGACACTATTAAAACTTTAACGTTCTGTTTAACCCCTTAGTGATTTATTACTGTTCCGCTTCAGCTTTACAATAAACGTACCTGCAGCAAGATAATTGAATTTGTCACAGTACTTCCTTTCCTGGTTGAGCGTAACGTCACACAACGCTCAGAGATTTATTTATTGCGTAATCTGAGGACCCCCCCAACCTCTATGATGTTCACTGAACATCAATCCGATCGATCACTGACCCAGAAGAGGCAGAAAAGCGAACGGAATTAATCCAACGTCTACCTGTGCCGTTTGTTGTAAAGCTGGAGAATTTAATTACTACTACTCCGAATTTAATTACGTTAGGCAGGAAGCTGTTTCTGGTCAGTCAGGTTGTAAAATTGTAATAATGGTTGTGTTCAGCGATCGTGCCAAGACGTTGCAGGAGCAGCTAGCGCCATCCTTCCCCGTGCCAGTAGCGAACATTTGCGAGCAAGAAAACGTATAGCAGATTCGCTGCTCCAAGCACGCTTGTGTTGTGCTCCGAAATCTCATTGTCAAAGGCAAGCCGTTGGACGACCGCCAGTGTCCAAGACTACAAGAGGCCGGTGTGCTGGTGGTTGGAAGGTGTCCGGCCGGCGACGGCGAGCTCGAGAGAGAATAAGAAAGAAGAAGACGACGTAGACCAAGATACAGCCTCTGTCATCGAGACGTGGACTCGAAGCTGAACGCATTCATAGGGGTATCTTTAGTTTGGATTAAAATTCATGTCACATCGAATATTCGAAGGTTAATTAGGAGGACCAAACATGAACTAATTATAAAATTAATTACATAGATGTAGGCTAATTCACAAGACGAATCTATTAAGCCTAATTAATCCATTATTAGCACATGTTTATTGTAGCATCACATTATCAAATCATGGACTAATTAGGCTTAATAGATTCGTCTCGCAAATTAGCCTCCAACTATGAAATTAGTTTTGTAATTAGTCTATATTTTATGAATCTAAATATTCGATGTGATAGGAATTTTAGAAGCTTCTAAAGAACCAAACAGGACCTTTAATACATGATCGAGCCCGAAAAAAAACTATAGGGGCAGGCACAACATGTCACTATTTGGCGGGACAAGCAATCTACATCCTAGATTCATTATTTTTATTATGCATCTAGACATAATATATATCTATTTACATAATAAAATATATAAATCTATCTATAAAAAATTAAAACAATGTATAATTTAGGATGGGGGAGTACGATTTTGCATTCCTTGTTCCCCCAACGCAAATTAACTTGACCATGGTCATGGTTTTTTTAATGAAATATGTAACAGGATTGCACATCTTTATATTAAGATAGAAGCATGAACGTTACAACGCTGAGTGCTAATGGTACACAATCAGTTTCGAGTTTTTATACAATTTTGCATTCCTTATTTGCCCCAACGCCAAATTAACCCGACCCAACGCAAAGAATCAACATCAGGTTTACTTTTTTGCTTCCTATCGAAGCTCCAACGCATACATGTCAGCTACATACATCTCCAACCAACCAACCACCAAATTTCGTCCTTGTATGTTTACAAACCTAACCCCACGCTCAACTCAAATCAACATACACTTTTATAATTCCACATGTTTTTTCCAAATTCAAATACAAGAGCCGCATGCTCCACGCTCCTCACGATTCGGCCGCCGCCGCCGCCGCCGCCGCCGGCGCGACGACGACGCTCTCCACCTTGGGCACCTCGACGGGGAACCTGTGTATCTCCTCCACCCACGGGTTCCCAACCTTCTCCTTCGCCGGGTCGATGGTCCGCAGCGCCCTCCACACGGCGCTGTTGCACTTGAACCCGGACCCGAACGCGATCTGCCACGCCCGGTGTCCCCGCCGCACCCGCCCCTGCGCCTCCGTGTACGCGAGCTCGTACCACAGCGAGCTGCTGGAGGTGTTCCCCCACCGGTACAGCGTCATCCGCGACGGCTCCATGTGCCACGCGCTGAGCTCGAGGTTCTTCTCGATGGTGTCGAGCACGGCCCGGCCTCCGGCGTGGATGCAGAAGTGCTCGAACGCCATCTTGAAGTCCGGGATGTAGGGCTTGAGTGACCGGAGCCCGAACACCTTGCGCCCCACGAGGGAGGCGAGGAAGAGGATCTGCTCCGACATGGGGAGGACGAGGGGCCCCAGCGTGGTGATGTTGGTCTTGAGGGCCTCGCCGGCGACGGCCATGAGGTCCTTGGAGAGCGCCACGCCGACGCGACCGGTCTCGTCCTCCTCCTGGAACACGCAGCGGTAGGCGCGGTCGTCGGCGCCGTGGTGGGTGCGGACCGTGTGCACCAGCTGGTACTTGGCGCGGCGCCGGTCCGCGCCGCCGCGGTTCGTGAGGAGCACGGCGGCGCCGCCCATCCGGAAGAGGCAGTTGGACATGAGCATGGAGCGGTTGTTGCCCCAGTACCAGTTGAGCGTGATGTTCTCCATGCTCACCACCAGCGCGTACGTGTTCCGGTGCACCTGCAGCAGCAGCAACCATTATTTCAGGGGTCGGTCAGCTTGCCCTGATAAGCTATCACGACTAGTCATCGTCGTCGTGGCCGTGCGTCCGCGGGAACGTTCGCGTACGTCGCCGGCGATCGATCGCCCCAACCAACAGAATTTATGACGATCGACGACGGGGAGCATTAACTCCGCGAGCTTTCTGTCAGATAGCTGTCATCGTCATCAATGGGACTCTGCAGCAGCAGCTCAGCAGGTGGATGGCCTGAGCTGCATTGATGTGGACGGGCGACCCGCCGGCAGGTCGCCATTAACGTTAAGAGAGAAAGGGAGCATGGGAGAAGAAGAAGAAGCAGTGTTGCTCAGCTGGTGATTGGCCATCAGCTGCTCTGATCTGATCGCACACGTCAACGGGCGTTCTAGACGGTTCCTGTCTGGACCATTTTCGGGTGATCCGGGTTAACGATCGTCGTCAGAGGGTGTATAAGGGAGTGTTTGTTTGATATTAATTAGGAGGATTAAATCTGAGCTAATTACAAAATTAATTGTACAGATAGAGTCTAATTCGCGAACCATTTGCTAATGATGGATTAATTAATCTTAATAAATTTGTCTCGCGAATTAGATTCCATCTGTGCAATTAATGTTGTAATTATCTTATGTTTAGTCCTTCTAATTAGAATCCGAACATCCGATATGACTTTGCTAAAGTTTATCACTTATATCAAACACTCCCTAAGTGTGCAGGTCCTTCTAATTAGCATCCGAACATCCGATATGACTTAGCTAAAGTTTATCACTTATATCAAACACTTCCTAAGTGTGCAGGGACCCATTGACAGTTGTTGCGATGGCAACCTGCTGAAACCGGCAGGCATCGTCGTCCCAAAAGAGACGATCTGTTGCCGGTTGGTCCTACTAATGGTTATTAGGACTTCCAAAACTTGACAAACTGTCTCTATATATTTTTTCTGTAAGACAAATAATTGCAAACTTTTGTACTTTACAGAGAGACAGAGTGCTAAACTTTGGCTAACTTTTATGCTCCACTAAACTTTCAGACTTTCTCGTAATTTGCTACCCTCAGGCGGTCAAAAGTTCCTACACTTTTAATCCCAAACAGCTAGATTTGACACCAAACAAAATTTTTTGGTTACATATACTCTCTGGATTCCCACTTATATATTTTGATACTATCTTTTAAAAAAAATGAAGGCGACGACGAGTAGACCTAACAATGAACAAACCATGTACAAACCTACAGTAAATGTGTACTTCCGTTAAAGAACTAGTACAACAACAATGAATCAATGATTGATGGGTGCTCAATTATGCTACTGCTCAAGCCGAATTATTACCACGGGGGGGTCGATTAATTCCAAAGCCTATCAGTCAACGCTCGTCGCAGTTCCATGGACCCACTATGCATCGTGCATCCGTGCAAACGCATGCAGAGTCAACCCAAGTAAAAGCTCCTTTGCTTCATCCGTGCGCTCGATCCCCGCCGTCCGTTCCAGGATCAACGGCAACGATTGAGCACCAAGCCCCGCAACCCCACCTACCTCCTCTACCATGGCGGTCGCTGAACAAACCCACCTGATCGCACTCACTCAACTCTCGAAAGCTCTCGATCGCGGAGGCAAAAAAATAAAATAAAATCCTAACCAATCGACAACGATGATGACTATCTGGATTGGAGCATGCTAAGGGATGAATCGCTTGCATACCTGGAGCAGCTGCTTGGCGAGGTCGATGGAGATGAGCCCGGCGCTGCACCCCATGCCGCCGAGGTTATAGCTGGCGACGTTCCCGCGCAGCTTGTAATGGTTGACGATCATCGCCGACAGCGACGGCGTCGGGTTGAAGAGGCTGCAGTTGACGACCACGACCCCGATGTCGCGCGCCCGGACGCCCGTCTTTGCCAGCACCTGGTCGATGGCGCCGAACATGACGGCCTCGGCCTCCGCTCGCGCCTCCGCCATGCACGGGTTGGGCGGCGCGTTGAGCACGGCCCGGGGGAAGTAGGTCTCCTGCCCGAGCCCCGACCGCTCCAGGATCTTCCGCTGGAACGCCAGGTTGTCGCCCGTGAACACCCCCGCCGCCGTCGACTGCCGCATGAACGTCTCCCGGGTCACCACGTGCTCCGGGCCGGGTTTGTAGCACGCGAAGTCGAGGAGGTAGACGGCCCGCGGGCGGCGCGCGAGGTAGATGGTGACGAGGACGGCGGCGAGCGCGGCGAGGGCGGCGGTGAGGGGTGGGTTGGAGGTGAGCGCGGCGGCGAGGTCGGCGGGGGAGTGCCGGGAGAGGCGGACGAAGAGGGCCGCCGCGAAGGGGGCCAGGAGGAGGTACGGGAGGTTGGAGATGGCAACGTGGTAGCAGAGTTTGAGCGCGCTCGGGCGGTGCCGGGCGTTCTTGATTACCGTGGTGCTGCCGGCGCCGGCGGGGGTGGGGGAGGCGGGAGAGGTGGTCGGTTCTGCTTGCTGGGCGGCGCTCATGGTGCCTGGCGGCGTGGCGCGGCGAGGTAGCAAGGGTGATGGGCGAGGCTACTAGCTGAGCGGCGGGGTGCTGCGCGGCGTCGAGAACTCGGAGTTGAGGAGAGGGAGAGTGGGTGTGGGTGGGCTTGGAAGGTGGGGCGGGGAGGTTGGGCGCGAATATATAGGGGTCGCCGGCGGTGGAGGATGGATGAGGAAGAGGAAGACCTGGCGGGCACGGCCGGGGGCGACGCCGGGGTGAATGGGTTGGGTGGGTGCAACCACCGGAGCGACCATTAAGACGGTGGTGGCGAACAGGCGAAGGGAGAGAGGGGAGGGAGGTTGGGGCAGGGCCAGGCGGGGTCCGAGTAAATGCGCGCGCTCCCGCGTGTGTGAATGGGCATGGCCAGGTGCAAGTTGGCCGCCGGCCTGACGACGCCCGCGCGCGCGCCGTTGGGTTCGAGGGTTTCGTGGCGTGGGCGCGGCCGGGGTGCGTGGGTTGGCGTTGAGCTAGCGGCCGGCGGTCTGGTCAAGAACCTGCCATGCGCTGGCGCGGCTTGTGACAGTTGCCGATGCCTCGCGTGGCGCAGTTGGTTGATTTGGCTGCCTGCTTCGCTTGCAATGTGTTGTGCGGTATAACTGAGTATTCATCCCAAGACTCAGTATGGTTGTATTTTAGTCTTGTACTAGTATGAGCATTAGTACCAAGCTTAATGGATAGATCCCGTGAACCCCTTTAGTATAGGTTGAGGGCTCCACCCAGTACTAAAGAACACCCATTAGTACCGGGTGGAGCCTCCATCCGGTACTAAAGGCATTAAGACACATTAGTATCGGGTGGGAGCTCCACCTCGTAGTACTAAAGAGCTCCCCCTTTATCCATCCGTCCGCTACCCTCATCCTCCTCTGCTCCTTTATCTCCTCCTCATCCGGTCCTCTATCTCTCCTCATCCTCTATCTCTCTCTCTCCTCTATTCCTCCTCTGCCTCCCTTCCCCTCCCCCCGTGCTCGCTCCTCACCGGCAGTGAGGAGCAGCGGCGGGACAAGGTGAGGCGGCAGCGGCGCCGGCGGGTGAGGGTCGGCGGTAGCGGCGGCGGGGGCTGGCAGGGCCAGCGGGTGGATTTCATTTTATTTTTTAATACCCTTTAGTACTAGTTATTTCAATTGGTAAAAAAGTCCCCATTTAGTATCAACTACCAATATCAGTTGCGACACCGATACTAATGGCATATGCATTAAACCTTCCGTTACGTGCCCAGCCACGTACGCACGGGGGCAGCCTGAAGCAAACCAAATGCGGAGGCCACATGCATGGCCGACCGGTCAGAAGGCGGGGGTGTCTACGGACCGGACCCGACCTGCCTGACCGCTGCGATGCATGGCCTGCCCCAGTGCCCTAGCTCTGCCGACATCTCCTTCATTCCCTGCCTGAGCTCATTTTACTAATACGCGCACGAGTCGACGGCCTCACGTCCCCTGCTTTCCCAGCAGTTGCCTGTTGCTGCAGCGGGCCACGTACGAACGGGGCAGCCTGAAGCAAACCAAATGCGCGCAAGGCCGGCAAGCGGCCAAAGCAGACGCCGCCCGCCGGCAGCGGCGACGTCGATCGGCCGCCGCCTGGCAGCAGAGGCTATACGCGAGCCGTCGTGCGTCCTTTCCGCGCGGGCGCTCATCCATCCCCGCCTACTCCTACTACTGTATCTGGCCCGGTACCGCACGGAACGACTGCCTCGATCGCCCGGGGGGGGGGGGGGGGGGGGGGGGGGGGGGGGGGCCGCGCCGCGTGTGTCAGACCGCCGGACGCAAGGAAACGGCGGCCGGGCATGACGCGCGGGGGCGCCGATGATGCACGCAAGCCAGGGGCAAAGAAAGAAACTACTCCACCCACAACGTTTTGGTGTACAGCTACAGGAGTGGCACATGAACTTTCGGCAAATATTCAAAATGTGCTAAGATAAAATTTAAGTTTTATCGTATAAACTTCCCCGTACAGGAATCATTTATATGAAATTTGTTTCGTACGCACAGTTCTGGCATTTAAGTATTTTTTTCTTAAGAAACGCATTTAACTAGTTGCTTGTAGAAGAGCGGAGGCAAAAAGGAAAAACAAAAACAGCATAACAAAAGCCAGGGGCTCTCGCCGTTCCAGAGACGGAAGGCGAGAGAGACGGCGGAGCAGGGTCGCCCAAATCTCATGCGGCCATGTCCTCCCGTGCCCGCCTCTCCTCCATCTTCCGCACCACAGCGTCCTCAGCGTCACCACCGCGCGCTCCCCACCTCGCCCTGGCCGCCGCCACGGAGCGCGTGCGGTCCGGGGCGTTCGGCCCGGAGGACGCACGCCACCTGCTCGACGAATTGCGGCGGCGAGGCACCCCCGTTCCCGAGCGCGCGCTGAACGGATTCCTCGCCGCGCTCGCGCGCGCGCCGCCCTCCACCGCCTGCAGCGACGGGCCTGCGCTCGCCGTCACTTTCTTCAACGCCATGTCAGGAGCTGCCGGCCGAAGGGTGCTGTCTCTCACGTTCTGCACCTACGGCATCCTCATGGACTGCTGCACCCGTGCGCGCCGCCCGGATCTAGCGCCGGCCTTCTTCGGCCAGCTCCTCAGGACAGGGTTGGGCGTCAGTGTCATCACATTCAACAACCTCCTCAAGGGCCTCTGTGAAGCAAAGCGGACTGACGACGCTTTGGACGTGCTGCTCCACAGGATGCCCGAGATGGTCTGTGTGCCCGATGTTGTCTCCTACAACATACTTCTGAAGAGCTTCTGCGACAACAGAGAGAGTCGGAGGGCACTTGAATGGCTCCGGAGGATGGCTGAGAAGGGATCTGGCTGCTCACCCAACGTGGTCTCATACAGCACGGTCATTGATGGCTTCTTTAAGGAGGGTGAAGTTGATAAAGGATGCGATCTAATAAATGAAATGATGCAGCAGGGGATTTCACCTAATCTAGTGACTTACACCTCCAGTATTGATGCACTGTGTAAGGCAAGGGCAATGGACAAGGCAGAGGCGGTCCTCCGACAAATGGTTCGTAAAGGTGTTCGTCCGGATAACTGGTCATATAATAACTTGATCTTTGCATATTCCGCTAGGGGTGAGTGGAATGAGGCGGTCAGGATATTCAAAGAGATGACTAGGCGGGGTCTCCTACCAGATATTGGTACGTGGAACTCATTAATGGCTTCCCTTTGCAAGCATGGAAAAATTAAGGAAGCTAAAGATGTTTTTGACTCGATCGCAATGAAGGGCCAGGAGCCTGATACTGTCTCATACCTAATTCTGCTTGATGGGTACGCTACTGAAGGATGCCTTGTTGATATGACAGACCTCTTCAATTTGATGCTAGGAGACGGTGTTGCACCTGATGTCCGTATTTTCAATGTACTGATCAAGGGATATGCTAAATGTGGAATGCTGGATCGGGCTATGATTATCTTCAGTGAAATGAGGCACCAAGGAGCAAAACCTAATGTGGTAACCTATTTGACAGTCATAGCTGCACATTGCAGGATGGCTAAAATGGACGATGCTATGGAAATATTTAATGAAATGATTGATCAAGGAGTAGCACCCAGTATAGCTACTTACCAGTGCCTGATTCAGGGTTTTTGTACTCATGGTGGTTTGCTGAAAGCTAAGGAATTGGTTTTTGAAATGATGAGTAAAGGCATGCGTCCTGACATTGTGCACTTAAATTCAATAATAAACAGCCTTTGCAAGGAGGGAAGGGTAGTGGACGCACATGATATATTTGACTTACTTGTAAGTATCGGTCTGCATCCTAATGTTTTTGTGTATAGTTCGCTGGTGGATGGATACTGCCTAGTTGGCAAGATGGAGAAAGCATTGAGAGTATTTGATGCTATGGTGTCAGCTGGCATTGAACCTAATGTTGTAGTGTATGGCACACTTGTTAATGGCTATTGTAAACTTGGAAGGATTGATGATGGGTTGAGTGTTTTCAGAGAAATGGTGCATAAGGGAATCAAGCCCTCAACTATTGCGTACAACATTGTACTGGATGGGTTATTCCGGGCTGGGAGAACAGTTTCTGCAAAGGAAAGATTCCATGAAATGATCGAGAGCGGGATCTCAGTGGGCACTGGCACATACAACACCGTTCTTAGTGGACTTTGCAAAAACAATTCCTTTGATGAAGCAATTGGGCTTTTCAAGAAATTACAAGCAATGAACGTAAAGATTGATATTATAACTATTAATATTATGATTGCTGTAATGTTCAAAACTAGGAGAGCTGAAGGAGCTAAGGAACTGTTTGCTTCCATCCCTGCAAGTGGGCTGGTGCCTTCTGTTGAGACTTATGATTTAATGATGACAAATCTTATTAAAGAAGGGTTACCGGAAGAGGCAGATGATGTCTTTTCATCCATGGAGAATGCTGGCTTTGATCCCAACTCTCGACTGCTGAATCATGTGGTCAGGGCGTTGCTAGAGAAACATGAAATAGTCAGGGCTGGAACTTATCTTTCTAAAATTGATGAGAGAAACTTCTCTCTTGAAGATTCAACGACAATGTTGTTGGTCGATCTCTTCACAAGCAGAGGGACATGTCAGGAACAGATAAAATATCTCCCAGAAAAGTATCATTTTCTTGCTGGAGCTGGCTCCAGTTGATTGTTACAAGCTTAGATGCCCAGAAAATCCTCTTGTTTGTAAGACAGGAAATTACCTGGACACTAACAGTCAATTACATGTGCTATTTTCTCTATTGGCATGATCGAGGTGTGACGAGCTGGTTGCATCTTAGGAAAAAAATGGATAAGGACTTCTGATGTGGAGGTAAGTTTGTTCCCACAATATGTGTAAATGAATATTTTTTGGAACCTGTTCTAGCATGCATTTGCCACAGATAGACTATATATGTTATTTTTTTAAAAAACAGTTAGTTGGCTTCATTTGCAAGTATTTTTTTTTTTGTAGATTTCAGTGATCTGCTTGATATGCAATTACCCACTTACTTTTTGCTTCGATGAGTTTTTTGGTGCCCCACATATAAGGGTTGTTTTTGGTAGCATATTCATTCAGCAGATCAGGCAGTGTTGATTAGACTCTCGGATGCTATACTTTCAGTGTGATTTTCTTTTTGTTAATGAGGACCCTCTACATCGATGGTGACCGACCCCCACCCTCCCTGTCATTGCCTCCCTCTCTCTCCTCTACTGCAGCCAAGCCCTAGTGGAATGACGCTATGGCCACGCTAGTGAGCAACAACAAGCGCCACCCTCATCGGACCTGGCATGGGTGAGCCTGGATCTGGAGTTATTCATCGCATCACTGTCCTTTCTTGTGACCAACTTGTTGCCCACTCTTGGAGGACAGGAAGAGGGAGAGAGGGGACAAGGAACTAACAATGGTGCTGCTGGGAAGGTGGCTGTGGTCAGTTCTTGGGGCTTGCGCTAGGCAATTTCAGCTCGCTTCTCATCACCTCCACCGGCCATTTCTCCTCCGAGCTCGCCTGCCAAGGTACACACACCATTGCTCTGTAAGTCTCTTCTGTTCTTTTGTGACAACAGCGATGACAGTGTACATTGCCTCCTCAAGTAGGAACTGGTATGTCATTGAACACAGCACTGCTGAAAAATTACTTGATTTTGGTCATATCTTTTACGTAAAAGGTGGAATATTTCAACTAGCTTAGCTTCAGTTGTGCCGTGAAGTTCACAAGTTGTTCATGCTTGCCTGAGGTACAAGCATTTGCCTGTAGCAGCTTCAATTGCTGAGCTAGCTTGTTTCCCTTTTTTTCCCAACAGAACATGTTAGAAAAAATGGTACCATGTTCAGATGATATTGTGAAGATAATACTGAAGTGTCAAAAGCCATAATTGTGAAGATAAGACTGAATTGGAGGTTGCCTTTCAGATGTCGAAGCACTGACATCACAAACATGTCCTGTTTTATGGGGAAACACTCATATGTAAAAGGCAACATCTGATGCATGTTTTGATGATGATGCTTGTCCCACTAAAGAAATGTTTTAATGCTACTTTTATTATATTATTTATACGAGGAAATGGCGACTAATCATCAACTTCTTTCCACCAGCAAAAAAAAAACACAAATTGTACATCCACTAACACTTCAATGACCCTAGGAAACTGAACTTCTACTGCTGCTAAGCATGCATGTCCGCATTTCTTTCAGCCTTAGGTGAGCTCCTGCAATCATAGCTCTTTGCTCTCTTTTTCTAAATGGGAAGCTGAATGACCTGGTATTTGTTTCAAGTGCAGACAGGTCTCTTGTTGTAATTATGTTACCTTGTTCTTCTTTTGTATTCCCCACCAACATTGTATTTCATATTGGCCTGCACTAAGCCATTTATGCCTGCACTACTACTCTAATATCAACGAATTTATTGATATTAGTCATAGGTACCTTTGACATGTGTTTGGCATATAACAATGATTCCTGCCAACAGGCTCTAAAGGTGCCTGCAATGTTCTTATAGGGATAGCAATGCATGTGTACAGTTTGGACAATGCTCACTTTGTGATGTTTCACCATTGTGTATCAGTAATACATCTTAAGATTAAAAGTTACGGCAAAACCTTCCTTGGCAGCTGCAATTTACCATGTCTGCTTGAAGTTACTATGTCTACCTGTCCTTCGCGTCTCTGATGCCACTCCCACTCTACACGATAAATGGTTTGCATCAGTTTATTGTCTTTCAGGTCGACAGGGGAATTCAACTGGGAAGAAAAACTGCCTGGTGCATCTGAAGAGTCTTGTCAGGGTTCCGATTCCATTCTGCTCTGCTCTTTCTGGCATAGTCGCAGATGTATGACACAGGTGTTGATGTAGTGGTAAATCTATCTGTGCAGAAATAGTAAATCTTTTGAAATTTGTTGGGCACTTGAACGATTTAATTGTTCTGTAGACCAATGAACTGTGCCTAACTGAATTTCAGTCCTTATATGTTGCAAAAAGTAGCTCATAACTGTTTTCTGATTTCTGAACACACAGGCTTATAATTGTTTTGCGTAACTGAACATCCTATATTATCACTGCAACAATGAAAGGAGCATAGTTCTGGAGTGCCACTTGATTTATAAACTGGTACCTGCAGAAGTGCAGATCCCCGGGAAGTTCCGGGGATTTTGTCCCTTGAACGCTATTTAGTTTAACCACCATCAAACACAGTTCCTAATTGTTGGGACAGGAGCATGGACATGGAGGAGACAGCGCGCCGCCGGCGGTCGTCGATCGTCACTGCCTACGGACCAGCCCCGACCTGCCTGACCGCTGCGATGCATGGCCTGCCCACTGCCCTTGCTCTGCCGACATCTCCTCCATTCCTGCCCGAGCCTCCCTCGTTGCTGGGAAAACGTCTTTAGCATCGATTCCTAACCCTCTTCAGTATTGTTACTTCAATATTAAAGGGGTCTTTAGTACGGGTTAAAGAACCGATACTAAAGGAATATTAAAAAATAATAAAAAAGAAATTTTGCTACCATCCACCACTCCTTGCCCCCTGCTCTCCCTCCGCTCCTTGTACGGTCACCCTGCCGCCGCACTTGAGCCAACGGGTCGGCGTCAGGCCTGCCATCGCCACCCTTGCCTCTTGCTGCCGCCCTTGCCCGCCACGCTAGAGGAGGATGGGATCCAGGCGGCGGTGCAGGGGATAGAGAGAGAGGAAGATGAGGGGAGGTGGAGAGAGAGAGGACGGGAACGGGTACAGGGGAGATGGATAAGGCGGATGGGGCGATAGGGTACTAAAGGTTGGGAGCTCCTTTAGTACCGGTTGGGAGCTCCAACTGGTACTAAAGGGGGTCACGGGGGGCTCCTGAGTAGTGATGACAATCAAGCGGGTCTGGACCCGAGACTCGCGGGTTTCAGACTCGACGGGGGCGGGGGCGGGTCTGGAATTCTCCCCATGGGTCTTGAGTTCAGGGATCCGACACATGGCGGGTGCGGGGGCGGGTTTATACTTCCCCTCATGGGTGACTCACGGGGCCCGAAGTATACATCACGGCCTAAAAACTAGCCTAGCCCAACAACAACCCTAGGTATATAATCTCCGTTCACCCAGTCCGCCTCCCGCTCTCCCCGTCTCGCGGCCAGTGCGCCGCACACCCGTATCCTGGCCCCCAAATCCATAATTCCTCGTCGCCCCCTCGCCCACGCCGCCACCGGCTGCCCGCGCCTCGCCCGCGGTGCCGCCCACTGTCATTGTCTTGCTCGGGTTTCGGGGGCAGGTGCTTACCATCACCCGAAATATGGTTCGGGTTCGGGGCTGGTTTTATTTTCGGGTTTCGGGGGCGGATCTGCGGAAGCTCAATTCGACCCCGACCCGCCCCATTGCCATCCCTACTTCTGGGGAACTAGCCGTTGGATCTGGTATCAAGTCAAAACCAACCAGTACTCAGGGCTAGAATCAATGTTTATTTTTCTAGTAGTGCCTCTCCCTCCCCCAACCATCCAACCAACCAACAAACAAACTGAGCTCATTTACTAATACGCGCACGAGTCGACGGCCTCACGTGCCGTCCTTTCCCAGCAGTTGCCTGTTGCTGCAGCCGGCAGCGGGCAGCCACGCCCCAATCGATCGCATTGATCAGGTCGGCTCGTGCCTCATGGCTCTGCGTCTTCCTGCACTGCCAGCCTCACCGGCCGATAGCAACGCCACAGCAGGTTCTTTATTTCCTCTAGATAGACGCATGTGCTATCCGTTGCCTGAAACCAATGCACACGTAATCTCTGGACAATAATAATCTGCTGGCCCGTCCAGTAGCAGTGTCACTGCTCCAGCACGTCGATCGAACCATCATCTGCAGGCTTGTTTTTGTACGCATGCATAAGGACTCCGTATCTGTATGCTACTCCGTCTTCCATACGCACGCGCGTACGTAACCACCGTGCATCCCGTTCTGCAAGCTACCCGTTTCGTACTCGGGTATAGTACGTATAGGTGTAGGACGCGCACGGCACGACAGTGACGTTAGTCGGACGGATGGTCACCGGCTGATGATCTATGTCCTTTTTCAGATAATGTGATCCATCTCGGTCTCTCCCTCGTTCACACTAGATCATAACAACCCAGCTGCCGTGCACGCGCTAGCTCGTGGTATATACCCCTCAAAATCCTAACTTTGACACTATGCAAAAAGAAGATTCCCCATCATATCAAACTTGTGGTATATGCATGGAGTACTAAATGTAGACGAAATTAAAAACTAATTGCACAGTTTTGTTGTACTTTGCGAGATGAATCTTTTGAGTCTAATTAGTCAATATTTGGACAATAATTCACAAATACAAACGAAACGCTACAGTATGCTATAGTGCTACAACAGTGATTTTGCATCTCCAAAGTTGGGCAACTAAACAAGGCCATATGCTACTACAAATAGCATCCTGCATCCGACGACTTGTTGTACTTGCATGGGCACAAGCAAGAACCACCCCCAGGTGGCGGCTGCAGGTGGCATCAGCTCCACCGATAACCATGCTAGACCGCAATGGATCGCGTATGCTATCCATGCTCGTAGCAGTGTTAGGTTAGACACTACTGCAGTAGATTGTGTACCCAACCAGTACAGTAGTATGTACTATATCGGTACCTGCTCGTGGTCGCGGACAAGGAAGAAGGCAGGCGCGGTAGCCTACGTACAGCATGCGGTTGCATGAACTGGGCTCTATTGTTTGGCAAGCCAGCGTTGCGGAGCACATGCCGGGTTAAACTAAGTACTCCACGGGACAGCGCGCAGAGACCATAGTCCACTAGTACCGCTACGGCGTGTGCAGTAATGGAGGGAGAGAGAGAGAGGCCGGATGGGATGGAATGCATGGGTTTGACCGACTGCATGGGATGGATTCATGTCCTTGGATCGGGTCTCCTCCAATTCAATTCTCGGTCCTCCGATCCCCTCCCCCAAGGCCCCAACAAGTGGTGCCCCAACCGCAACCGACTGAGCCTCATTACGCCGCCGACGGCGACGACCCGCTTGGCCTTGCCTTGCTATACGCTACTAGCACCTAGCTAATTCCTTTCCCAGCCGTTGCCTGTTGGCTGGCTGGCTGCTGCTGCAGTCTGCACCGCACAACGCTCTACATGGACTAAACTATATCATGTTTGGATCCAGGGACTAAGGGGGTGCCTGGATCCTGAAGCTAAGGTTTAGTCCGTGTTACATCGGATATTTGGATACTAATTAGGAGGATTAAATATGAGCTAATTACAAAATTAATTGCAGAACCTCTAGGCTAAATCGCGAGACGAATGTATTAAACCTAATTAATCCATCATTAGAGAATGTTTACTGTAGCACCATATTGTCAAATCATGGACTAATTAGGTTTAATAGATTCATCTCGTGATTTAACCTAGGGGTTGTGAAATTGATTTTATAATTAGCCTATGTTTAATAATCCTAATTAGTGTCAAACATTCGTGACAGGGTTAAAGTTTAGCTTGGGACCCACTAAAGTCTATTAAAACAGATAAGTACCGAATTGATCAGGTCGGCAGGCTGCGGGGGCCAGCCCAATAATCAATCGAAATGCCAGCCTCCTCAACCATTCCTGCGTAACTGGCTATATCTTTATTCATTCCTGCGTAACTGTGCCAGTTCGACGCGTGCATTGCGTAACTGGCTATCTTTATTCATTCATTCCTGCGCGACCGGGGTCGTTCTTCTACCAGTACCAGCATCTATATCAGCTGGACAAGCCACACGTTTTCTCTTCTTCGTTCCTAGGTTTTGCTGTAGATGTAGTAGACACATCAGTATAGTAGTCACAACGACGGGATGGTTGGTCACCGGCTGACCCCCAACCACCCATCATCAATGCATTCAGTTCAGCTCCGACGACTCCACGAGCTGCTCGGCGATCTACGGAGGCTTGTACGCAGCTGGTCTACGTCGCCTTCTTTCTCGCTCGATCGCTCGCTGGCCGGCCACCTTCCAACCACCAGCACACCGTATCTCTCTGATCCGGTCCTCACCGTCTCTCGCCTTCGTGCCGTCTCACGTTTTGGACAAGAACTACTCCAGCTAGAGTCCAACCTATAATATACTTGTGACGCACGGCTGTGGAATGACGTGTGGATAAGGAGGCGCAGCAGCAGCCAGCAAGCTAGCGTACACGCACACAGGTGCGGGTTGGGAAACCGGAACTGCCCCAGCGTGGCAACTCAGCAAGTGTTTCGTACTTTTCAGTGACGAGCTACACACACACGTTTCTGTTTCGTTTTTCTCCAAAAAAAAACCCCTTCATTACGTTACAATCTATCTGACCGCCGGCACAAAACAGCTGCCTGCATTTACATTCAGTAAAGTACATGCACATTGTCCCGGCGTACATAAAATTAGCGCAACCCCCATCTGCTTTTGCAATAACCAACACGACACGGTCGTCTGCATCAATTGCCGACGATGACAGACAGACAGGTCAAGAAGGTTGAGAGCAACGGATCGGAATGAAACAGTTGTTTGCAGAGAGAGTGTTCGCAGGAGACGAGTGGTAGTGTTTGTATCTCCACTGGGCTGCTTGCAACAGAAAATTCAGCAGAGAGGAGAGTGTGTTCTTGATGACCATGCATCAAAACATCGGGCTGGGCTGGAACCAACCGAGCAGAAACACCACCAAGATCGTGCATGGTTGTTGATCCAGACTAGGCCCATTCTTTAGGGCCCACCTTGGTTTCGTGGCGTCGTTCGCCGCAATCCCCCATTCAACATCGGGTTGGGCTGGAAACGACCGAGCATCACGTTCACGTAACCACGGGCCATCATCCTGAGGCCCATAGTTTCGCCGAGGTATTTGTGTCACCGCCGCCGTGCCGCCGCGTGGCGACGTCGTTGCAGAGCAGCTGGCACGGGCCATCCCGACGGCGGGTGAGAGGCGGAATCGCGAGGAGAAAGAAGAACCCGGCGCAGTGGTGACAGTGCTATCTAGTGGTGCCGGGGGGTCGACATGTTTGTCGTCATCTCATCATCTCGTATGCACGGACTGTTCAGGCTATTTTCACTTAAATCCTGCACTTTTTTTGTGCAAAATTTCTGCAGCCCGGAAATTGGAGCTGCGTTGTGATGTTAGATCCCAGTTGGCTGTCGCTCTCAGCTCATCCAATCGAGCTCAAAGGTGTGTGGCTCGGAGCTCAGCCTGCAGCAGATCGAGGCCGAGCTGCGCTAGAGGTGCAACCGAGTCCGTGTAGTACGTCCATGGCGCCCTCCCGGAGGGTCCTCATGCTCTGCGGCGACTACATGGAGGACTACGAGGCCGCCGTCCCGCTCTACGCGCTCGCCGCCCTCGGCGTCGCCGTCGACCGCATCGCGCCCGGCAAGCACCCTGGCGACGCATGCCTCACCGCCGTCCACGAGTTCCTCGGCTTCGAGCTCTACACGGAGCTCCCGGGCCACCGGTTCGCGGTCACCGCGGACTTCGCGGCGGCGGCGGCGAACCCGTCGCGCTACGACGCGCTCGTCGTCCCGGGAGGCCGGTTCGCGGAGCATCTCAGCGCGGACGAGGGCGCCGTGGCGCTCGTCGCGGCGTTCGCGGAGATGCGGCGGCCCGTCGTCCTGACGTGCCACAGCCAGCTGCTGCTCGCCGCGGCGGGGGGCCTGGCGGGCGGGGTGCGGTGCACGGCGTTCTTCGGCGTGCGCCCCGTCGTCGAGCTCGCCGGCGGGACGTGGGTCGACCCGGAACCTTTCAGCCTCTGCGTCGCCGACGGGCACGTGCTCTCCGCCATCGGGTGGCCCGCGCACGCCGAGATCATCGCCAAGCTCCTCGCCGCCATGGGCGCGCGCGCCGACGCCGGCCGCGGCGGGCAGCGCGTCCTCGTGCTCTGCGCCGTGAGTTTCCCCTCGCCGCCGTTCATGTCGCCTTCGCTCATGGTGGCGCCGCCGCCGATTGACGTGACCGTGTGCAGGACTACGTGGACGACTACGAGGCGAACGTGCCGTTCCGGGCGCTGGCCGGCGTGGGCTGCCGCGTCGAGTCGGCGTGCCCGACCAAGCGCAGGGGCGAGCCCTGCGTCACGGCTATCTACGACGCCGTGAAACCGGGCGCGGTGAGCGAGGAGAGGCGGGGGCACAACTTCGTAGTGACCGCGGACTGGGCGGATGCGAGCGCCGACGGCTTCGACTGCGTCGTCGTCCCCGGCGGCCGGGCGCCGGAGCTGCTGGTGACCCACGAGAGCGCGGTGGCGCTGGTTCGGGAGTTCGCGGACAAGGGGAAGGTCGTGGCCAGCATCGGGCAGGGCCACCTGCTCCTCGCCGCCGCGGGGCTGCTCCGGGGCAGGAGGTGCGCGAGCGGGGTGCCCATGAGGGTGGTCTCGAGGCTGGCTGGGGCAGAGGTTGTGGAGACGGAAGGGGCGGTCGCCGACGGGAAGGTCGTGACGGCGGCGGGATGGCCGGACCTTGCGCCGTTCGTGGCTCGCCTGGTCGACCTCCTCGGCATCACCGTTTCGTTCTGAAGCGGCGTCGCATCTCTGCTCTGCAAACTCTCAGCGCGCACTGAACTGAACACTGCGGTGTTCTGAATGTCCAGTTGTTTAGAGATTCTCTTCATGTGGTTTGAGAATAAAACCGATGAATCGCATAAAGTTTTGGTGACAGAAAAATCGCATCTTTCTGAAAGATGAATAAGATGCACCATTACCCGCAAAAAAAAGAAGCACCATGTGCTTCTGCTGCTTAATGCTGGTTGGGGTTAAACAGGTAATTTATGAAGTGTGCACAGGGGTAGGCCCATGATTTGGAATATGGGTATTCAAAATTTCGAAGGGATTTTTTTTAACAATTCGCTCAGTCGTCGTCCTGGTCAAAGCAACCTGCCTCCACTCCACCCCTCCCTGCCCAGCGCCACCGTTCCGGCGTTCCGCTTTCCGCGATCCGGCCCGCCTCCACCCCTGCATCCGCCGCCTTCAGCTGCCCCGGGATCCGACCCCTACCTCTCTTCCTTGCCGCTGCGACGGTCCCGTCCCCGACGACGGCGAAGTCGACGATGCGGCCGCGGCCCTGCAGCCGCCGCGCCAGATCCATCGCCGTTCGTATTGTCGCGCCGCCGCGGAGCTAAGGTATGTTTCTGTAAACTGATTTCCATGGTTAGTGAGTATGTTTCACATTTATCGGGTTGGATTTTTTTTTTGGGGAATACTGTATCTCTCGCACCACCAGTTCTGATTCCGAACCAATTGACAGTTTGATCCACCGGAGAGAACGTCTCCTATCGTAGGTAGCACTGGCACGCATAGCATCCGAGCCGTCCTTGACACGCGCTCTCTCACCTCACTGCTACAGATCCAGGCTGGACGCTGGAGTGTGGAGATGAGGGATGGCGCTGGAGTTTTGGGAGGACGCGCCCTGACGTTGGTAAGAGGATTAGCAGATCATCAGCGGGAGCAGAGAGGCCAGGACTCGCAGGGCAGAGTTGCCGCTGGGGTAGTGAACGCTGACTCGCTGAGCAAAGAGGGGAGCGGATTGGAAGCAGAGCTTAGGAGTTAGAGGTTGAAGAAGCATGTGGCCGTGTGAAAGTTTCAGAGTGGTGGATGGAGTAAGAAGGACTTGGATCAGGTGGTATTTTTGTGAACTGCAACTGTGGAAAAAAAATGCTACCACAGCAAAACGATCCGTTTTGATTGCCATCAGGGCAATTTTCCCACTGTTTATTCCTTTTTTTTGGATCAATTGATTCTTTTAATCACATTATTTTTCTGGAATCAAAAGTTTTGTGCATTATTTGAATTTTTCTCACCTTTTTTTCCCCCACAGATGCCTCAGCTTGGGGGAGCATATGCGATGAGGGGGATGAAGGGGAGGTGGATAGGAGGAGCTCTCCGGTTTTTTCTTTTTTTTTTCATCTCAGCTCGTTTGCTGTTACTGCTAGCGACGGTTGTTCATTGTATGTGCATCCCTAAGAAGGAGTTGGAGGAGGAGGCAATAATCAGATTGGGGGGAGAGGCAGCGATCCATTTGACATGGAGTTTGCCACGGGGGCGATTGGCACACTCCTCCCCAAGCTAGGCATGCTGCTCAAGGAGGAGTACGACCTGCAAAAGAGTGTGAAGGAGGGTATTAGGTTCCTCATGGCCGAGCTCGAGTGCATGCAAGTTGGGCTTAAGAAGGTCTCCAACATGCCGCTAGACCAACTGGACGAGCTTGTCAAGATCTGGGCTAGGGACGTTAGGGAGCTATCCTACGACATGGAGGACATCGTCGATACCTTCATGCTGCGTGTAGATGGCCTTGAGCCCAACAAGAAACACGACATCAAGGGGTTAGTCCAGAGGTGCTGCAATTCATTGTCCAAGGTAAAGATTTGCCACAGCATAGGCAATAAAATCAAATATATCAAGAGCCAAGTTGAGGAGGTGAAGAAACGGCATGATAGGTACAGGATTGATGATGTAATTGCTCAGCACCCGACTGTTGACCCTCGCATCTTTACGTTGTTTGAGGAGGTGACCAATCTTGTTGGCATTGGCAAGACAAGTAATGATCTAATCAAAAGGTTGTTCGGGGGAGATGATTCTACTAATAAAAAACTCAAGATTGTATCCATTGTTGGATTTGGAGGACTAGGGAAGACTACTCTTGCGAAAGCGGTATTTGACATGCTTGAAAAGCAATTTGAGTGTACTGCTTTTGTTCCGGTGGGCCGAGAATCAGATAGAAAGAAAGTTTTCAGAAACATCCTAATTGCACTTGACAAGCATAAGTACATGGGATTTGACACAACAGCACTGAGTGATTGTCAGCTTATTAATGAGCTCCGGGAACATCTCGACAAGCGGAGGTACATACGCAGCACCCACCAAATTTAAATGCTATTAGTGATCTGTGTATGGGTGTTTGTTTCAGTTACTAGTTCTGGTAATTGTTGGCCTATAGTGTATCTTTCCATTTTCTTCGTACTAATTGAAGACCATTGTATATGTCTCGAATTAATCCTGGAAGGTACAGAGTGCAGAAATTTCACTTTATTCTACATGTCATCACATTATTAATAGTTCAAAGTATAAAAATTTCCATGTTACTCGAATTTTTTTAAGAGAGCATCATAGAGATCCCTACAAAATTCAAATATATCCTAGAGTCTTGTCACATGTCTGAGTTGGTTATGTCTCTGAGTAGGACACAAGCCTATGGCCTGCTGAAACCTATGTCATTTCCAAATTACTCCCTCCGTACCAAATTACTGTTCACTTTGGGTTTGTCCTAAGTCAAACTTATCTAACTTTGACCAAATTTATTAAAAGATATAATAAGATCTATGATACCACATTGGTTTACTTCAATTCAGCATAGAATATATTTTGGTAGTGAATTTATTTGGTATGGTAGCTATTATTATATTTTTGTATAAGTTTGGTCAAAGTTAGACAAGTTTAACTTAGGACAAACCCAAAGTGAATAGTAGCTTGGGACGGAAGTAGTAGAACACAATGGGAGCTGACATTCATAAGTTAGGAGAAGAAAATGTCAGACGTGTCTATGTCCACTGTCCAAACCCACACAAACCAACAGAACAGTAAGCGTTATGCCCCATTGATGGCAACTAACAAAAGAGACAAATAAATATATTCCCTTTCACAACTCATTCTTCATGTATAAACATATTGCCTTCATGAAGCATCTGTTAGGTTCGTGGCATTTGCTCTGCTTAGTAGTATAACAAATTACTAAAGGAACCTTTTCCCCGCTAAAGCATTAAGGCATATCTCAATAAGCAAGGAACAATGAGGTCAAATCTTTAGAACAAGAAGGATGCATCCAATCTGGATAGGTTTAGGGACTTTTTTGGTTAACTTTCAAATTAGTTCCGTCTCCAAAAAAATATAATAATGTGCGAAAGGTTAACTGTAGTATTGTTGTCATGGCTGCAGTATCAGCAACAGTGGAATTCTCCAATCCACCCTTGTTCTTATCCTACTTGGCACAGGTGCTGTGATGATTTGGCCATGCAAGATTGGGTTTCACCTTGTGTGCTCATCTTTCTCTTCTCTATCCAAATTAGACCAACAGCAAGCAGGGAGGAGCTCGGTTGTGAGTTGTACTCACAAGTGCCTTGTTCCTCTTCCTCCTAATCTTTAATCTCCCCATCTTTCCAACATCTACCTCGACTCCTGATTGTGGATAGGCATAGAAGAAAGGTAAGATAGAGCTGTAGAGGATGGGAGGGGCTGGTGGGGAGCGAAAGAAGTGTTGGGACGATGGGTGGGCCAGAATGACGGAGGCCAAGTCAAGGTTCTTGAGTAGCTGAGCTTGTAATCTAAGAAACTCTTGCGTGTAAGGGTTCCTACAATGACACACATTTCTCGTATGTGTTCAAGAAAAAAAGAGGTTCTTGAGCAGGAAGCCATGATCAAAGCTGGAGAGAGAGAGCAAGGGGGAGGTTGGTTTGAGTTCTTTTCTCAGCAAAAGGGGACTATCTGTTGGTCTAGGGACTAACTTTTCTCATGGTCACCCTTTTCTACCACTAGTTTGTGTTTATTACTTTTTTCTATAAATCACATTTTCTTATCTGTAGGTCACTCATGTTTAGGACCTTTTGAAATACAAAAAAAATATAATATAAACAATTCACACTTTTGTGGTCTTTTTATTTTAAAAAAGAACCATGTCTACATTGGTGGGGCTGTAGGTGCATGCACAAGACTCCACCTACCAGGGTTGAAATAGCAGCGTTCACATTAATGTAATTTTTACTAGCATTCTGTTGGGTATGTGTTATGGGGAATGCATTTGAAGTCAAATGTGTGCGTGCATGGTGGTGTGTGAACCTATTCATCTTCCTTGTAATTGCCAAAAATAATATAAAACTAATAATTCTAGTGTGCACAAACATATACCATATCTTGGTCACATAAGAAAAAGAACTTGATAAGTAACAATCAAGTTGTAACAAAACTGGACATTTTTTTTTTGCTGGTGTTACGAGTTTATTTTAAATTATCTGGAAGTTTAGGAAACTGTCCTTTCATGTTGATTAGTTCAAACTGTAAGTGAGATTGTATAAGCTTACCACAAATGATGATTGTGATCAGTAGGATGTGTTGTCTCCATTGAGCAACTTAGTTGATCATTGATTATGTCATTTTTGGACCCTCGATTCTTGCATGTTTCTATTTTTTTATGTTTAAAATGTATATTCTCTAGATCATTTTACTAATCCGACCCTTTCGGTTCCATCAATAGGTATTTGATTGTTATTGATGATGTATGGGAGACATCAACGTGGAAGTTAATCAAATGTGCTCTGGTGGATAGTAGTTGTGGAAGTAGAGTAATCACAACAACTCGCATTTCTCAAGTTGCCCATGAAGTTGGTGATGTTTATGTCATGGAGACACTTTCCGATGATGATTCCAAAAAGTTATTCTACACAAGAATATTGGATCCAGTCTCTCAAGGCGATGAATGCAAAGGTCAAACAAACAATCAATTGGATGAGGCAACCAAAAGGATCTTAAGAAAATGTGGTGGAGTACCATTGTCTATAATTACAATAGCTAGTTTGTTGGTTGACAAACCCGTGGAGGATTGGTCCAACGTATACGACTCCATTGGTTTTGGGCCTAAAGATCAAAACGGTACTGTTCAGAACACAAGGAATATATTGTCATTGAGCTACTATGATCTACCTTCATACCTAAAGACTTGCCTGCTGTACCTAAGCATATTTCCAGAAGACCACTGGATTGAGAAGAATTCTTTGATATGGATGTGGGTAGCTGAAGGTTTTCTTAATGAGGAGCAGGGAAAGGGGTCATTCGAGGATGGTGAGAGATGCTTCACCGAGCTGATAAACAAAAGCATGATCCAGCCAACAAAGAGTGATGAGGATGCCGCTGTAGATGGCTGCCATGTTCATGACATGGTGTTGGATCTCATCCGCAGCTTGGCAACTGAAGAAAACTTTATAAAAATACTAGATAGGGAGCATCAAGATTGCTCTTCTCCATGGAGCCGTAGTGTACGCAGGCTCGCATTGCACGAGGGGAGCAACCAAGATAAAAACGATAACCTAGCTGACGGCATGACAAAGCTGAGGTCATTCAATGCCATTAAGTGCCCTATTAGCATGTTGTTGCAGCTAGTGAGCTTCCAGACTCTACGTGTGCTAGTACTGGAAGGATGTGAGATCATGGAAGGCTATCACCTCAAGCATCTTGGGAAGCTACGTCAGTTGAGGTACCTTGGATTGAAAGACACGCGTGTTGCTAAGCTCCCAAGGGAAATAGGGGATCTCGTGCATTTGTTGGTACTGGATGTCAGGGACACTGGCTTGGAGGAACTGCCAGAGACTGTTCGTGAGCTAAGCAAGCTGATGAGCCTGCGTGTCAATGATAGCATGAGCTATCTGTGGCTGCTTTGGGTGGGCAAGCTGACATCCCTGCAAGAGCTGGTGCTGGGAAATGTGGTCATGTCGCCATGGTTGATCGCGGAGCTGGGCAAATTGACGGAGCTGAGGATACTCGAGATTTCATTTTTGGAGAGTGGAGAGCACATGGAGTCCTTGCTGGAGGCTCTGCGCGGTCTGTGCAGAATCCGGATCCTGACGCTTCGATTCTGCCCTGATGAAGTCCTGGTGAGCTCCTGGGAAGGCTGGGAGCCACCACGGCAGCTCTGCCAGTTTGTGATGGAAGGTGTCTGCTTGGCTCGACTGCCAGGGTGGGTGAACTCCACGTGTGTCCCGCATCTCTCCTACCTACGCCTTAAATTGCTGGTCATGGAAGCGCAGGACTGGGAAGTCCTTGCACGGATGCCTGAGCTCCACTCCCTCTGCATATATAGCACGTTAAGGTTGAGCTCAGCAGGGAGCGTTGAGAGCCCCATCTACGATGGCTACAACTGGAGGATGTACGGGCAGAAGGAGATTCCTGGCCCCAAGCACCCACGGTTGGTTTTGCTTTTCTTTTCAATCTGTACATTCTTTTTTCCACAAAGTAGATCTACCCCCCCTCCTTTTGGGTTCCAATGTTATGGCTGTATTTTGAGGACCGAGCAGAGGCTAGGTTGGTTCCCTCCAAGGGTCCTCCGGCAGTCCACCTGTGTTTGAGCATTGGTTGGCGCAAGTTGCCCACCTTTCTCTCTTAACTGGTTGAGCAGGGTGGACCTTTGAAAAAATGTTATGGCTATTTCTTTGTGACAATTATTGCCTCTGTTCCCAAATGATTGGTCAAGATAGAATAATAGGAACAATATCGTACAATTTTTCAGATGCAATGGACTGGATCGGTGATGCAAAATTTATGCTAATCTTTTCTCTCTCTCTGAATTCGCTATAAAAAGATCTCTTATTCTTGTGACATCGCAATTATTCCATGCGTTTTGAATCTTATGTAATTTTCAGGGTCTACTATCTGTGCATGCACCACCAGTCCCAGCGATGCACAGCGACAAAGCAGGTGCAATGCCGAGATGAGGACTCGACTCTCTTCGACGTCATCTACCATGGCATGCACACCTGTGTTCAAAGAACATCGGCAGAGATGCCAGCACGGCAGAATTACGTGGCCACGGAGGTGAGGGTGGGGGCGGTGAGTGGTGAGGGCCCCGTCGACGATGGCTACAGCTGGAGGAAGTACGCCCAGAAGGAGGTTCTTGGAGCCAATTACCCAAGGTTGGATTTTGTTTCTTTTCAGAGCCCAATCCATACATATTTTTGGCGAGTGAATCGAATAATTTTCTTCTGCTTGGGATTTCAGCTGTCCTTTTCTCTATTCCCAAATGTTTGGTCGTCTATACTTGTCAGTTAGGTTAAGAGATACTACAGTTTTTCATATGCAATGGATTGGATTGGTGATACAAGTCTGTGTGCTCACTGCATCTAATTTCGCAACCAAAATTCTCTCTTCGCTACAAGATTCATGGCTTAGAAACTCTGCTTGATACTAATGGTGCAAAATATGCAGGGCCTACTACCGGTGCACCCATCGCCACTCGCAGGGATGCGCAGCGACGAAGCAGGTGCAGCGCTGCAATGAGGACCCGATGGTTTTCGAAGTCACCTACAGAGGCATTCACACCTGCATTCAGAGTGCTGTGGCCATGCAGCCACCGCTGGAGCAGAACCCGAGTGCCAGTGGCGGGTCCATACAGTGATGAGGTCTGGCGGCTCCCATGTCTGCCCTGTGGTGGACCTCCACATTCCCTCTTTCTTCTTCCTGAGGTGCCAGACCTGTCCAGCCATGCGTGAGTCCGTCCGGAGCACCGGAGAAGTCAACACTTATCTAGACCAGTATTGAGCCTTTAAACTCAGCACCTTTGCAGCTAGCTGCTAGCCCAACCCACAAGGGCGGTCAATTTTGCAAATTTGGATGCTAATGGAGCGGTCGGCAGCCGCGTCCGTCGTCCTGGGTGCCGATGGACGATATCTAGGATGTTCAGCTCTGATTGCGAACTGTATAATTGACCCGGTCACTTACTTTAGAAACTATGGACTGTGCTGACGCGCTTGGATTAGCAGATCTGAGTGAGTCTCCAGTGTCTTTCCATACGTCAGATGCGTTGGCAGTGGTCAAAGACTTCAATAGTGCAAGTGCAGCCTGATCTTGATGGACATCGAATGAAGATGAGCCACGTTTCCAGAAATTTCGTTTGTATATGAAGGAAGATCATTCAACACCAAAGCTCGTAATCGCACGACTGTTTGGCTCATTGAGAGGCCTTATTTATACTTATATTATTACAATGTATAGTTGGTCATTATAATGAATAAAGTCCACAGTTTCCACCTTAAAAAGGCTACTGCTCACTCGGATGTCTGATGTCCGATTTCCTTGTATTAAAGATGACTTAGTTTTGTAAGTTTATAAGGGTAGAAAAATATCGTCACATGATCATTAGCCTGGCACTCAGGCTTGTTAATACACATGATTATACTCTTGATACTGGCAATGCAATTGCAAGGGCCACCCCTCTAGTTTCAACAATTTTATCTGTTTCTGGAAGAGCATGGCAATACCTTTTGTATGATCTTTTGCTCAATCGGTACTGTTGTTGCTATCCTTTGCTTCTTGTACATTGTTTTTGGGCCATATTTAGGTTTCCGTAGTACATAGTTTGACTAGCCAACCTGTTGCCCAATCTGACGGATTCTTGTCTTGTTTCAAAATTTCTTTTGCGGGTGTTCCAGATAGTTCTGCACTTCTCAATTACTCTGTTGAATTATTTCGGTTGATATTTGAAACAAACTAATACTGCGGTCAGCTTTCTGTTCAAGTTTCCAGAAATTTGAGAGTGGGGGGGCTGGAAAGCCTCAACATGACCAGCGCAATACTCGAATTGGCCTTAAGAGGCCTAAAGGTCACATGTGGGCTCTGGTCCAAGTGGGCTTGGCCCATGTGTCAGGAACACACCAATGGCATTTTGCACGAAGCAACAGTTGTTTATATGTAAATACCAAGAAATGTGTTTCCATTAGGACCTAATTCTTTCCTTTAATGAAAACAATATCACACTATTTGAAGCACGCATGTAGGAAGAATAATCCATGATGATCTCGGCATATGCGCATAGAGTATTTTCCCATAAATTATTTATATCCTAGCTAAAAAGGGTAAAGGGATTATCTTAAAAACAAAGAAGGATAAAATGTGTTGGAACTTCATGGAGGCTAATTAAGCACTCTCAAAAGCAGCTCGTGGCTAATAAAGCAAACGATAAGATGAGTATTGAAACTACTCTAGGATAATTAAGCAAAAGGTGATCGATCCATACATCAATACATAGTAGCTAGGTGCACAAGCATCTTCAACAATCTTTCTTGACGCAGTGATCGTCGCAGGCGCTGATGCAAGATGTCGCGCACTGTTCGGCAGCCCCGTACCTGCAAGCGTTGCATCTCATCATATCGCTCGCATGCATGCTGCAGGGCCACGCGCAGTTGTTTTGGACGGCGGCGCTGCAGTTGTCACAGCTGCAGGTCGCGCAGTCGCCGCTGATGCAGTCGCTAGGGCAGCAGGAGGAAATGGTGCTGGTGTCGTTGCTACTGCTGCAGAAGCTCTGGCAGCACCCCCGGAGGACCTGGGACTTGCAGCCCTCGCATTGGCCCACCGGGGGGCTGCAGTCGACGGCGCACGCTGCGGCAACGACGGCACTGCAGTTGGTGTTGCAAAGCGACGGACAGTCGCTGCACAATGGCTTCTTACTCGGATGCCCTTGGGAAGACATGACCAGCACAGCGAGAACGGCAATGGCCGCCGCTGCCCTAAAACCTGCTGCACCTGAAACCATTGCTGTGGATGGATGAAGCTTAAGCTTTGCTATAGAGAGGAAGATATGTGTAGAGCAAGAGAATATCACAAAACGTAAGATGTGAAAAGGTTCGGTGCCTATGGGATGGTATTTATAGGCTAGCAATGTAGGGAGAGAGAATCTTAACTAGATTACACAACTAGGGTGTTGGATTGTAGATGATGACACCAATGCATGCACGCTAGCTACAAGTTGACCTGCAACGTATGCGATGGATCTGGCTTACCGGAGACCACAGCTGATATGAGCATTATTGTATTCTCTCCGTTCCAATATGTATCTAGAAAAACCAAAACGATCTACATTTTGGAACGGAAGGAGTACGCAACAAAGTCACGTATGTACTTCCATTAATTAAAAAATATGCATTAATGTCTGTGAAGCCTTGGCTCAAAATTTCTTGAGGACAAAGATGAACTAAACGCAGCAATCGATAGTTGATACAATGAATGCATTATTATTGATATACTATGAAGTATTATTGACTTTTGACTAAGTCTCGATCGGCAGAGGTACAATTTATATGAGCAACTTGCTTTTAACAAGTTCCATTTAACTTGCATTGTGAACTTGACTTGTTAATTAGTACTCCCTCCGTTCGTTTTCAGTGGGCATAATTTGACTTTTCGTTTTCAGTGGGCATAGTTTGCCTGTCAAGAAATAACTAATCTTTCACTACGTATTCGTTTTTATAATATTTTATGAATTGTTACAAAGTTGTAACCATTAGAAGTGATTTATCTACGAAACAAATTGTTCATATTTTACAACACATAACTAACAATATATATTATTGGACTTAACTAATTGTCAGTTAAAATGTGGTGTTGGACCATCGAACTATATACATCGTTTGTTAAATTTCCCCGATGCATGCACTGACTTTGATTTGGTCATCCAAACCGAATTGGCATGTGGAGGAGATTCCACTATTTCGGTTCCCCATGTAGCTTAATACTAGACTAAACGTTTGGATTAGGGCTTAGGGTTTAATATGCTAAAGAACAGGTCAACAAATAGTTTGGGGCCTAAATGTTGAATTAGATGCTAAATGGTTTAAACAATCAAGGTGGTAAAATACAGTGTAAATATCACAGTTAGACGTGATCTAAACACGTACGTGTAGGCTCCTGGGCGCATGTCCAAACGTATGTGATGGCAATCGAAGTTCGAACATGTTGGCAAGAGGGGTGATATGATGTTTATTCAATACTGATTGATGAATAACGTTTAATGAATTGATCAAAGGACACAAGGAAGAATAAAGTTAAAGCCATGCCTCATAGTTTTGTTAAAAATATACTTGTTTTAGTTTTTTTAGTTTATAGATATTATTATGCATCTAGATATAGTGTATGTCTAGGTGCATAATAATATCTATGAACTAGTTCTAAAATTTGGAATGGAGGGAATAGTAATAAGTTAATAAATCTGTCTAAAGTCTAAACCAACTAAAATCAAGGGATGACCCAAAGCAGAATAAGTGTGTTTTTCTAACTATGCGTTAAGAGGTGGTTTCTTACTATACACATAATCCTTTATTTATGGACAAATTTGAACTCCAGGATCCCTTTCGAGGAAGGAGTGAGTACTCCCTCCGTTCCAAATTGTAGGTCATTTTGGTTTTTTGTAGGTTCATAGATTATGCATAATAATATATATGTACCTAGAAAAACTAAAACGACCTACAATTTGGAATGGAGGGAGTAGTATGTAAGTATGAAAAAATATATAACTATTAAATATTTCTTTGCATATTTGCTGCTACAATACAAAACATCTAAACCATCTAGTTGTTCACCTAGACTGTCTAAGCGCTAGTCAGAGGATGATTGACCATGTAGCTAAACGCAAAAACATCTAAACATTGTCGTTCATCTAAATGATTTTGGTGATTAATGAAAATATAGTTATTGGGACTAATTTATTTGCAAGACGTACCTTTGTAGGTGTTTATAGGTCCTAAGGATGAATTACAAAACCATCAAAATAAGAAGAAAAAGAAAGACTTAGAAGAATTCTACGACATCCAAATGATATTAAAAAATCCAGAGATAATCTTATTATAAGGCTTACAAATGATGGTAATGAAGCCGGGACAAAGATACGCGAAGATTTGAAGCAAATCCTGCTGAAAATATGCATCGACACATTCCACTAACTCATACTCTGGTAACAGTAACCATCATCGATTCATTCGGTGACCACAGGCAGGGCCAAGGTAGGCGCGTGCACTGTTACCACCGATTCATACTCTGCTAACCGTAACCGTCACCGATTCAGTCGGTGATCGTCGGCTCGGCTCAGCCTCGGCTCAAAATCAGCTCTGGAAGGTTTGGAGTATAATTTGAGCCTCATTGATTCATACGGTGGCTATAGTAACCATGGCAGCGAATGAGTCGGTGATACGCAGAAAGTTACAATGGCCATGTAACGGCTAGTTCTTGAAGTTGGGGCTATATATACCCCATTGCACAGCCATTTGGAGTGTGTTAGAGCTTGGAGAAGCTATAGGCTTGGTTCTCACGTACACACAAGTGTTCTATCCACCAAAGTACTAAAGAGAAGATTAAAGCAATTAGCATAAGGCTTAGATCTTGATTAGTGCTAGTTTAGGTCTTTTAGCGCATTGCTTTAGGGATTAGCCTGGAGTTAGGTGAGGTTCTTGCGAGACCCTCCAACTATGTTTGTGGAGTGGCCGCCGGTGCTTGTGAGAGGGAGGAGAGGCCCTCGGCGTTTTGCCGAAGCTCTACCAAGTGAAGAGCGGCAAGGAGCATCTGGGAGAGGCTAGGTGGAGATCCACTTGCATGTGGGGAAGGCCCGTCAGCTATCCTATAGAGTTACTTGACCGGGGAGCTTATGCCCTTGCGCGGGCATTCTCTTTGAGAGGGGCTCCAACAACGAGGATTAGTGGAAAGCTTAGCTTTCCGATACCTTGGTAAAAATTGCCTTGTCGTCACGCTAGGAGTTTACTTTCTCTACCTCATTTATTTCCGTATTTCTTACTACACTTACATTTCCATGTTTACCTTTCCTAAAATTGCCATGTATAGTTTATAGGATTGGAACCTAGGGTGCAAAACTCTTTTTTTGATAGAGATAACAACACATAGAAAAAACCAGTGCACATCTAGATAGAAATTGGAATAGGTTTTTGTGGTTGGAGCCTTACACTAGTAGAGAACTGACCTTCCATCCATTCCCTTTTGTCCCGATTAACATTGGACCCATGACTAAAGTGCCTTTAGTCCCAGGTCAAAAATATGCCAGCGAAGGTCACCGCCACCGGGGGGGAGGGGGGGAGGCTTAGTCCCGGTTGTAAAAAGCTCCAACCAATGCTCAACCCTTTTGTCCTGGTTGGAAATTCCAACCGGGACAAAAGACCCCCCCTTTTATCCCGGTTGATAATTCCAACCGGGACTAGGGGGGATCTTTTTTTCTGGTTGGTGGCTCCAACCGGGATAAAACGTCCTTTCCCGCGCGCCCCCACCCCCTTCTCCACATTAATTATCCTCACAGGCGGGCAGCCTCCTCTCCTCCTCTCTCCCTCTCCTTCATTCCTTATCCTCTCCTTCTTGTTCCTTATCCTTCGTTCCTTATCTCGCAAGTGGGAAGGCGGCGGGCGCCGTAGGTGGCGCGGAGGTGGGCGGGTGGGCAGCGAGGAGGCTGGTGGCGGCGGGGCGGGCAAGGGCGTGTGGCGGCGGCTGGCGGGCGGTGGGCGGGCATGGGGTGCGTTTTTTTTATTTTTTTGAAACTTTTTTGTCCCGGTTGGTAACACCAACCGGGACTAAAGGACCCCCTTTTATCTCGAAAAATTAGTCCCAGTTGGGCATTGGAGAGATATGCTCCTTACCAACCGGGACTAATACTCAGTTTGCTACCGGTGTTAGTTTTTAGAACACCCAATTTACCCCCTCTTAGGGTGTCACGGTACCTTGACATTGCTGTCTCATTTGTTCACATATCAAACCGAATAGTCCTATGGATATTTTTTTAATCTTTATCCAATTGTGTTGTGGTTGAATTCACTTACCGATTACTCTATATAGTTTTTCATCCTTATTCATTGTTCCCCCTTTGTCTCATGCCTCCACGTGTGCTCATCATGAAGTGAGCATAGCTCAACTGGTTTGGTGGGAGGTGTGGTCGTACACTCTAATCACCCAAATTCAAGTCCCATCTAGCTCGAATTTGGGTACCTATTTCTTCTTCTTAATGAAATATTGCCTAGCTCCTCCTAGGTTGATCTAATTGAGAGCGCCTCATCTATTTCGGAGGGGCAAAGCTATACTACCATTAGGGGGTGCAGATGCACCCATAAAATTTTGCAAAAACAACAATTAAGAGACCAAATTTCCACCATATATACACTCCCAATGACTCAACTATATGCACCGGCAAGTGCACCCTCCAATTCGCTCTAGCTTCACCACTGGGCTTATCCATGCCAGCCCAAAGCGCATCAGTATCGAAGGCTCATCTGCGTCCGCCACATGCGAGGTCCGAAAAAAACTCCAGCACTAATGCACAATGCCCCCAATGATGTCCATCCACATGAAAACTAACTTCTCTCACAAGGACATAGAGGATGCTGCCATTGATCTTCTCCATCCAACGCTGGTGGATCCACTCAGATCTGATAGTGGAGGCATCCAAGCCTCAGCATGACGCACCTTCAAGCGCTTTCGCACGGGGCACTCATTGCCCGAATTGGCCTTAACAAGAGACTAAAAGGTCACATGGGCTTTGGTCAAAGTTAGCTTCGCCCATGCATCCACAACATAGCATTGGCATATTTTACGGAGTAGAGGTTGTTTACAATAAGTCCTGTTTGGTTACTCTTGTTAAAGTTTAGCAGCTAAAATTTGCTAAACTTTAGTTGCTAAACTTTAGCAAAAACTGTTTGGATACTCTTGCTAAAAGGTATTTAATGAGCTGTAAAAAGACCTATCTACTTTTATTAAAGGTGCGCAGGAGGGGGAGACAAGCAATAAATGAGGGGTATAGGTGGTCCAGCCCACCTTTTAGCAAGTTTTAGCAACCAAAAACTTGCTAAGTGCTAAACTTTAGCAACTCAACTTTAGCAAGTTTTAACAAGAGTGTTTGGCAGTTTAGCAGCTAAAAGTTGCTAAACTTTAGCAACTAAAGTTTAGCAAGGTGGAACCAAACACTCCCTAAATAAATATCAAGAAATATGATCCGAATGAGCTAATTTTTGCTTTAATGAAAATAGTATCACATTAATTGAAGCACGCATGTAGGAAGAATAATTGGTGATGATCACCTTGGCATGTGCACATAGAGTATTTCCTAAAACAATTTAGATCATACTCTCTCCATCCTGCAAAGAGTGTCCCTTTAGTTCTATTCTAAGTCAAACCATCCTATGTTTGACCAAGTTTATATAAAAATATATCAATGATTTGATGTCTATCAAGTTTCATTAGATTCGTTATGAAATATATTTTTAGTGTTATAAATATCGATACTTTTCATTGTAAATTTGATCAAATTTAAAACAGTTTGACTTAGTACAAATCTAAAGGGACACTCTTTGCGAGACGAAGGGAGTAGCAAAGAAGAAGGTCAAAGGGTTTCTCTCGGAAGGAGAAGGATACAATATTGAAGTTTCGTGGAGGGTAAGCTCTCTCAAAACCAGTTCATGGATAAAGAAAATGTAGTACTGAAAGTTCACTAGAATATTTAAATAAAAGGTGATACATGGGCTGCATTATTAAACAGATAAACACGACCGATAAGGAGTAGTAAGGACCCATACATCAATACATAGCTGCACAAGACATCATCTTCAACAATTTTTCTTCACGCAGTTATCGTTGCAGGCGCTCATGCAAGATTCTCTGCACTGTTGGCCAATCCCGAACTCGCAAGCTCGGCAATATCGGTCGCTGCAGGGGGAAGTGCAACTGTTTATGTAGGCGTTTTCGCAGTTGCCACAGCTGCAGGTCACGCAGTCGCTGGCGCAGCCGTTAGGGCAGCAGGAGAAGCTGCTCGTGCCGTTGTTACTGCTGCAGAAGCTCTGGCAGCACGCCTGGAGGACCTGGGACTTGCATTGGTCGCAGGAGGACTGGTAGCTGCACTCGTTGCGGCATTTTTCGGCAATTTCGGCAGTGCAGTTGGCATTGCACAGCGATGGACAGTCGCTGCATAGTGGCTTCTTACTCGGATGCCCCTGCGAGGACATGACCAGCACGGCGAAAACGGCGATGGCTGCCGCTGCCTTGAGACCTGCTGCACCTGAAACCATTTCTATGTGGATGGATGAAGCAAGCTTTGCTACAGAGAGAGCAAGAGAATGAATATCACAAAGCGTAGGATGTGAAGAAGCTTGGTGTCTATATGATGTGTGGCCGATGGTATTTATAGGCTAGAGCAATGTAGGAAGAACATCGATCTAAACTAAATTATACCAATGGAGTGTTCCATCGTAATGCATCCTACAAGTTGACTTGAAGAGGAGGAGTACTCGGGTATGCACGTGACACGCATGTGACACCAAATGCAAGCATAGTCATCGTGAGCAGGCTCCGTTCCCCACATACGCATGTGCCTTTGGAACGTTTGCGATAGATGCAATGTCTTACTGCTAGAGACGTAGCTAGCTGATGAGACTCTCTCAGCCCATGAAGATGAGAGGAGAGTAGATGGGGCCAATCGTCTATTTGAAGGAGAGAGAGAGTATAAAATTGTCTTCGTTTTCTTCTCTCACACCTCCATCTCAGCTAGCTACGTAGCTAGTGTCATTTGAGGGCGCCCTACTAGTATATTATATTTCAATGAATGTTGAAGACAATGAAAATGGAGCTTGGTTGATTGCTTGAATGGCTTAAATGCCGGAACTATTAATAGTTGCGATGCAACGACATTAATGATAGATGAAGTACTGACTTTTGACAGTGTCAAGGTCAGCGGAGATACAATGTAAAAATAGAATATGTTGTCATGGAGTAATGTACACGCTCCATTCACATGAGCAACTTGCTTTTAACAAGTTCCATTCATCGTGCATCGCGAACTTGACTCCTTGTACTGCCTCCGTCCACAAATATAAGCATTTCTACAAACTAAACTCTCATACAGTAATTACTCCTGTGGGGATCTGTAGTTAAGCCGATCAAGAGCTCTTGCTTATTGCAACATATTTAAACCACATATTGTTATTATGGAAAACCCATAAAGATGGCTACAACTAAAGCAATTAGCTAGGAGTTGTCCTGCTTGTTTAATGAGGGGGGTAGAATGGACTTTCTCCTTGTTACTTAGTTTGTCCTTAAATTGGTACATATTCATGGATGGAGGGAGTATGTGTTATTTACTACCGGCTCTGTTAGTTTTTAGTGGACACAGTTTGAATGTTGAGAATACTAATTAATCTATCTTTCATCATGAATTCATTTTATAATATTTTGCTAATAGTCACAAAATTGAAACCATTAGTAAGTGACTTAAATATGAATCTAATTGTTCTAATTTTGTAATATCTAACTTATTACCACACATTCAGGAATTACTACTGGTCAGTCAAAATGTGGTTTTGATGGCGAAACTATACTCGTTAAAATGAGCAGAAGTAGTAATACATTGTTTGTGCAATTAGGAAATGGAAGCTGACTTTGTTCTGGTCATCCAAAGAGAATTAGCATATGAATGGAGATTCCCTTATTTCGGAGAAATTTGCTGTATTGATCCTTGAAATATGTTCACAGTTTACGCTCCAAACAATGGCTTCTCAGTTTTGATACTCCAAACCTGTGCCTGATTTCTTGACATTCTAACCTTATCAGACACTTCATTTTCCTTTTCCTATTCAGGCCAACTAAAATGGCCATCTTTCCATTTAACTCTATTTTACATACTCCATTCATTTTTATGCATCTAAACAACATTACTTGATATAAATTATAAGATACTAGGGATTAATTTGCAGCCACCTAAGTGACATGCAACAAGATAGTCTAGCATAAATATTACTACATTAGAACAACACATAATAGCACAAGTTCATAGATGACACATAGAGTATTTTCCCCTATATAATTTTTAGATCCTAACGAAGAAAGGTAAAGGATCTCTCTCAAAAAAAAAGGAGGATAAAATGTTTTGAAATTTCATGATGGCTAAGCACTCTCAAGACCAGCTGGTGGATAAAGCAAATGCAGTACTGAAAGTTCATTAAGACAATTTAACAAAGGTGATCTACGGGTCGGATGAAAACACAAACACGACCAATAAGTAAGGAGTAACAAAGACCCATACATCAATACATAGCTGCACAAGGCATCTTCAACAATCTTTCTTCACGCAGTGATCGTTGCAGGCGCCAATGCAAGATTCATTGCATTCTTTGGTAATCCTGTCTTTGCAAGCTTCGCATCTTAGATTGCTGCAGGTGGTCGCGCAAACATTTTGGACGGCGATGTTGCAGTTGTCACAGTTGCAGGTCACGCTGCTTGTGCCATTGGGGCAGCAGGATAAGCTGCTTGTGGCGCCATTACTGCTGCAGACGTTCTGGCAGCACGCCTGGAGGACCTAGGATGTGCAGCTATCACAATGGAGTGTGGTGCATTCATCACTGCTGCAACTTGCTGCAGCGATGGCAGTGCAGTTGTTATAGCACTGCGATGCACAATCCTTCTTCCTCGGATGCCCTTGGGAAGACATGAGCAGCACAGCGAGAACGGCGACGGCGACCGCTGCCTTGAGACCTACTGCACCTGAAACCATTGTTGTGGATGCATAATAATGAAGCAAGATTTGTTATAGAGCAAGAGAATAACACAAATCAAAGCGTAAGATGTGAAAAGGCTTGTTGGTGGCTATATGATAGTGTGTGGGGATGGCGTTAATTTATAGGCTAGAGCAATGTACGGAGAAGATCGTTCTTAACTAAATTATACCAATGGACTAATGGAGTGCTCCATTGTAGGTGACACCATGCGTGCATCCTTTTTTTTTAAATTAAGGAATACCATCCGGTCTTGGTTATCCACAAGTGAATGCCTATAGCCAAACTTACATGATCTTGGCAGAAACTCAGCGCTCAGGCTACTCCAGAAGTACTACACTTCACAATCAAAGTTCACACGCCAAAGATAAATCTACTTTTAGGACTCCCTAACACCTAGCAGATTCTGAGACGTCTCCCAAGCTCTCCAGCACCATTGCATTCTCCAGTACTGCCAGGTTTATGTCTTGCTACTGAAGAATTCTTCTCCTAAAGTTCCAGCCATATTTGTTGAAGAACTTCAAGGCAATAACTTCAAGCCTGCTACAGTTCTCCTTCAAATCAATTTTCTCTTCCTCCTAAAAATGATTGTGCCTTTATACAGTACATCGTTTAACTATATAGCCTAGTAAAGTGCAGCAGCTCCTACAATCATCTGGCTTCTAATCTTCCGAGGATACCCTCTAGTGCAAGAACCCAGCATATTAAGAACACTAACAGGCGGTTGAATTCCAAACGAAAAGAACACCGTACTCCAAATAAATCTGGCTAAATGACAATCAAAGAAGAGGTGTTGCACTGTCTCTTTTGAATTGCAAAAATAACATTTGGTACTTCCTTACCATCTCCTCTTAGCAAGGTTGTCCTTTGTTAGAATCACACCTTTTTTCAAATAGCATAAGAAGATTTTGATCTTTAATGGTAATTTTAACTTCCAAGCTACCCACAAGGATGGTGTTCCTTCAGCTTGCATTATCTCTCTGTACATTGACTTCACTATGAAGTCTTTGTTTTTACTCAGATTTCGTTCCTCCATACCATGTGCTGCTATCTCAGCCACTAACTTTAGCTATTCATTTAATTTGTGTCATGAAAGAAACATTCAGAGGGACAGAGCCACAAACTTTGGCCACGGTGTCATCTTTCCTTCTGACTATATCATACATCCTAGATCCTTCAAATTGACTTGAACAGGAGATACTCAAGTCAGGCTCCATTCCCCACATACGCATATGCATGTGACTTGTAACGTTTGCGATAGATTCAGTAGTGTATACGTACATCCATAAAAAAGAATGAAAATGTAGCTTGGCTGATTGTTTGAATGGTTCAAACGCAGGAACCAATAATATAATGATGGTTACAGTGCAACATTAATGATTTTGGTTCCCCATGTCGCTTAATGTAAGATTAATCGTTTTGATTAGTTTCTACTCCTTGCTAGGACCACATCCTTGTTTGGTGTGAAGCATGTACTAGCTAATTGTAATTTCACCGTTATACTATGAAATTGGTTCCTCGCGATAAATTCCCATTTTCCCGATGCATGATTCCTTGCCCAAGTTACTAAAGGTCGGATAGGCCAACGTGAAATGTTTAATTTCGCCTTTCGCGACGAAGAGTTTATCTTCATTAATCATGCAACATATTCTTATGTAACCTCCCGCTCTGCTTTAATCTTGGCCATCCATTATACACTGCACAAATCTCAAACAATAATATTGTAAGGTGTGGAAAAAAGAAACTTTCAGAAGATATATAGGATCTTTGGTACCGCTGATCTAATTACAGGCCGGGCCAGGTTTGCAATTTTTATGGCCCCGGCAAGCTCGGCCTGTCCAACCAATGTCCAATAACACAACCGGGCTAGAGAAATCGGGCTAGGACTGATTTTTCCGGTGCTGCGATCTTGCTTGATGAATTTTCCATGCTTTTTCGGGGCCGGACAAAAAGTGGTGCCGGTCGGTTGCCTTGTTAAAAACTTCTTCGGAAACGCTGTAACACAGGCATCCGGACGGTAAAAAATATCGGACGGAGAAACTCCTTTTTAATACAATTAATTTTCAATACAATTAATTGCAAGTTCACGTCCATTCATTCTTATCTTCTTCCTCAGCTTCATATCTTCTTCTCCCTCATCCTCTGACCGTTCCCCATCACACCGCTGATTTCTTCCTCCTCCGGCTGTCTAGTGTGGGCCGGCAGCGAGAGCTCTGAGGTAGGGAATGCCTCCTCTCCGTGTGAATCTTGGGAGCTGGCCTCGTCTCTGGCGCCGGCCAGATCCTCGCCACCGTGCTTGGGCGGCGAGCCCTTCATTTCTGTCTCCGATGGGAAGCACACGGCGGGGTCTCGCCTCTGCCTCCGCCTCCCTGCCGCCAAGGGGGTGGCTCGCGAGCCTCGTCTCTAGCGCCGGCTGGATCCTTGCCGCCGTGCTCAGGCCCGAGTCATCCGCTTCTGTCTCTGGCTCCATCGCCTCCGACGACATGTTGGATGGGGGATCGTCGTCGGCATCGTGCTCCCCAGCCTCGTGCCGGCTCCTAGACCCTCGCAGCAAGGGGCACAATGGCGGTCGCGGCACCGGTACGCGCTCGGCTGTGATCCGTGTCTGGGTGTCTGGTTCTGGAAGCTGGATTTTTCAACGTTGCAGCATATGATTTTCAGTATTTCAGATATTGATTTGTCATGTTGCTCTGTTTTCTTAATGTAACCATAAAAGAATTGAGATGCTACAAAAGAATGTTTGAGATGTTGCAAAGGATAAATTTTGATGTTGCAACGGGTGATTCAGCCGAGGGGTTAATTTTTTATTTTTCCTTTTGATGATATACTTGTTGTTTTGAAGATGTTGCAGTTTTGATTTATGAATGTTGCAGTGTCACATTTTGGATGTTGCGGTATAATATTTTGGTTGTTATATATCATGGGCTGAATTTTCATTTGGGAATGTTGCATGAAACATGCATTTGATATTGCAATGGGATTTTTTTTCCAGAAACGATGTTAACATTGAACGATTTTTCACATATTTTTTCAATGTTGCAACCTCGTGCTTTTGATATTGCAGATGTTATTTTTAAATGTTGAGACGGAGCGTCCGATGGGAAAGTTCCCATCGGACGTCCGGGTGCTAGCAACACCGAAACTTCTTTCATGGCAAGTTTGAAATCGTTCTGCAATTTTTTCACACGTCTCGATTCACAATAATCGCAATCAGATCCTTTTAAAAGCAATCCGATAAACCGATATCCTTTCACACGTCTCGCCGACCATGGTCCGCACGGCGTGCTGAAACCGGATGGGAAACGGTTCCATCTATTGTCTTTCCATAAACCATCATGGTCGCAGTCGCGGCATCTGAAAGCGCAGGGCTTTCCACCTCCAGGCTGCGAGCTAGCGATCGCCAAGAACAACCGAGATAGACGGGATGGACCAGCTGCCCGACGAAGCGCTGGCCGGCGTCCTGGCCCTCCTCGCGCTGCGGAGCCTCGCCGCGTGCTGCCGCACCTGCCGGGCGTGGCAAGCCGTCGTCCACGCTCGCCACCTGCTCCGCACAAACCTACTTCCTCTCTTGGTGGGCGGCATCTTCGTCAACATCATCAAGTTCAGCGTACAACCGTTGCCAGAGTTTTTCCGCACACCCTCCACGGGGCCCAAGATCGCCACCAACCTCGGCTAAGTCCGCAGCGGCGGCGGCCGTACGCCATTCACCATCGACGACTGCTGCAACAGCCTTCTCCTATTCGAGGATCACGTCGTCAACCCGGCCATGTGGCGGTGGGCAGCGCTGCCCCCGTCCCCACCACCGCCCGAGGGGATGGAGAGCTTCCCCTACAAGGAGAAGTACCTCGTGTTCGAGCGGAGCTGGTGGGTGGGGGGGGGGGGGAGGGAGGCCGGCGGTGGAGCGGGGGCGGCTAGCGGCGGGGCAGGCGGGCGCGGAGCGGGAGCGGAGCAGCCAGCGGGGATTTCAATTTTTTTAATTTTTTTAATACTTTTTAGTACCGGTTATCTCAAGGTACTAAAGGATCCCCTTTAGTACTAAATTACCAGTACTAGTTGCACAACCGGTACTAAAGGAGAGTTCCCGACCGGTACTAGATGTCCATTGGCTATTAGTGATAGGTTGGAATGGGACTCTTACGACAATGACGTGCTTGGCATTAAAATCCTGGATCAAGAGTACCAGGTGGATACGTTCCTATACTTGGGTTTCATCCTTACAAGGAGGTTATCTTCTTGCACGTACCTCGAAGGGCCGTAGCATACAATTGGAATACCTCCGAGGTTCAAGACACGGGCAACATTTGTCCTATAGCGTATAACCGGAACCTCCCGGATAATCCAGACCCGAGCGACGACTTTTGTACACCATATCGTGACAGCAGTGTCGAGTCATATTTCATATACACGCGTTATTAGATGGGGGAGTTGTCGGAACACAATAATTAAGCTTGAAAAGGGATTATTGTACCTATATGGATGACTTTGGAAACTCAAATCCCATCGGGAATCCCGTCGTTTTCGAGGGGCTGGAAGCTCACACGGGAAACTGACCACGGGTCAAATCGCCTCGTCGTTTGGGAGCCCATGAGATGGGAACGCCTGACCGCATCCACGAGTTTTCCCGAGGGCGAGCCCTCTTCACCTCGAGGGTCCTGATGGCGCATCCCGAGTGTTGTTGCCGCCGAAGTGACGTAAGGAAGCTAGTACCAATTCGCCAAGCCCCCGCCGCTCCGTTCAAGCACCGCCGTCTGTCGGCCTTCCCAACCGGCGCTGCTGCCCCTACGCCTTCCCGTCCGGTGCCGCCGCTCTGCCTCCCGTCAATGGCAACGCCGCCACTCACTCGATGTGTCGACCTGCAGTGAAATCTCTACATCGGCCGCATCCTGTACATCCACCACGGTGCCTCCAAATCGTCTTGCTCTTCGGCACATGTGAGTTCTTCCCTTTCCCCTCTCCTGATTTCCTAGATCTTGCAGATCTTTGTGACTATTGTGGGTCGGCAAGCTACTGGAGGACCTGATGATTTTGTGGATTCTGTACTGAGCGCTCAATGGGAAGCTGCGGTATCATTTAGTGTAAACACACTATTCATTGCAATGTATTTGGTGTCTCAAACAGTACAGAGGCTCCATCAGAGCACCTCATGGCCCTGGGGGTTCATCCTTTGTTATTGTTGTGTGACTACTCTTGTAATGACATTTTTCTAAATAGGCCTGTGATTCATTATTCGTATATGATTCAGTGTGAGAATTGGATGCTATTCTAACCTTGTTCCAGCTTTATTTAATCAAGTGAGCGAATAGACCAAATTAATCTGCATTTACCTTGTTCTGTGTTGTCTTTCATGTAAAAGTAAGCTCTCTTCCTGCAACTTGCTCTGTGTTGTCTTTCATTCAGATTACGTAACTATAGATCTTGCATGTTCAGTGTTCAGTAACTTTGATGTACTTATTTAGGCTATTGCATTTTACATACTCTTGACATGGATTCCCATGGCAGAGAGCTGTTCACCTTAATGTAAGAACATGGAAGCATTTTGCAGCTATAACCCATATAAACAGTGTATTCTTACCCACTTTGCAGCTATTCGCCAACATTCTTCTTATTTGGCTTCTTTTTTTGGAAAAGTTGGCATGTTTTACGGAAGGGCATGTTTCATATAATGGCTACCTCTATTTTACTTCCAGTTCAACTGAAAAGGTCCATAGCCAGCCCTATACTGTCTCAAAAAGAAACAAGATAGTATAATGTAGTTTGATATAAAAATATTTTAGTTTCAAATTTTGATTATAGTTTGATCACGGTTTGATATTGATAAACTGAGAAGGCAGCTATTACATTCCAAGTTTTTTTATTTGATATTGAATTGTCATGTCCTAATTTCTCTCTTTCAAGCGTCCAAGCAATGCTTGGCTAACTTAACCTGCAATCATATATAATTTGTCAGCCAGAAGAAACCTTTTCCTTTCAGTTTTGTCAGAGTTATAGGTGATAGTTATTTTCAGTTTCAGTCTCGTCAGTATGTAACTTTGATCCAGTCCTATCTTTTCCTTTTCTTAAGGAGTCGGCATGCATCAGGTTGTTGATAGTGCCTAGTTTTTAGCTGCATCAGGTCCAGGTGCAATCTGATTTGGATCTTTAGCTGACATAAGGGTTCAATGCATAACTTTATTTTATGGACAACTCATCATAGTCATTGAGAAGAATTTCGCATTTGCATATGTGATCTGTGTAGTCCAAATTCATGCATGCATTTTTTATGTTCATCTTGATTTACCTACAAAGTTCCTGCAGATTCTCGAAGACATGGGATTTGAGACTGAGACCTCTGCGGCTTGCGGCTTGTAGGACAAAGATGGGTGCAGCAGCATAGTTGGGTGATGATATTAAGACTTGTGTAGCTAGTGAATGCAAAGTACTTTCATAAATTAAACTTGATGGTACTTGATATAGTTGGGATTTCATCCTTGAGATATATGTGCAAAGTACTTGTGTAGCTAGTGCAGCAGTATAGTTGGGATTTCATCCTTGAGATATATGTGTTTGTATAAAGATTTTTTCCCGGAGCCTTTCATGGTACTTGATGCTAACAATTATCCATTATGAGTTTGTTATAGTATTTTTTTAATTTTTCTCATTTTTTCCTGTTTTTTAGATATTTTTTTTCATGGATATTCCCCTCCTAAGTTCCCAAACAGCCACAAGGAAGGGATACGTGTGGGGGAGAGCTAAGCACGGAAATAAGTTGACAAATTAAACCCCGCTAGCCCCCCTTCCCTGGGTTATCTTGCCCTTAGCTTCCAAATTAAGCCTATATGTCTTTTACATCATGAGGGTTCAGCATTTTGAAAAATAGGAAGGTTTACATTCAGAAGGGTTTACATTGAAGGGAATATATTGTTGAAATAATGGGCCTAGCCCATAGTAATTTAAAAATTCCAAATAAATCTCAAAGGCCCATGTGGGCAAGAGGTGGAGTGGTGCAAGTCTTTAGTCCCACATTGCTAGTGGAGGGGAGGGATGACCAACTTAAATATGGAAGTTGTCTCCACTCCTCCAAGCTATGTGTGGGGGGAGAGAAGGAGAGCTCCACACGTGCGCGCTCGTTCGCCACGCCACGCCACTTCGGCCCCTCGTCTTGCGGGGGCGCGGCTTCCTTTTGCCATTTTATTTTTTGGTTACTTGATCTTTAAGTCAGCAAGATATATGGAATCCTAACCGGTTTAGATCACGATCGCGACGTGAGAATCGTGGACTCTCCTATATATGCGACCTACCGGCCTCTACCAAAAATAGATCTATTCGACCTAGGGTTTTTGCCTTCTCTTGCTGCTGCGCCGCCACCGTAGTCTACTCCATCCCGATTGTCGGCGTGCACCGGCGATTGGGAGAGCAGGTCTCCGGAACCGTCATCTTTAGCGATCCTGCACCGGGAGAGGGCGAATAAGGTTTTTGGGAAGCGCTCTGCGCGACTGCTCGATCGCTTCCTCCGCTTCGTTAAGTTCTTCATCGACTCCTTCACCACGGCTCGTCTACCTCTTCGTCACTCGGGTGTCACCCGTCGTCGCGAACAACGTCAGGCTGCTGATCGTCGTCGCCTGCTGTACCCGGTAGTCGTCCAGGAGCCGGTCTTCATCAAGAATGAAACGTACGATCTCTTATCTCAAATTATGTCTTCCATACTAGCTATTATGATCTGTTGCAGTCTGATAGCACTGGATAGTATGGTAGAATATGTGATTCTATTTGTAATGATAGACTTGTCTAGATCTTGCGTAGACATGTCTAGTTTAATCTGCTATCTGTTCGTCGTATTCATAATTTATTTCTGGATTAAATTAAAACTAAAAGTGCTTATATATCCAACATATATTGCACCAGTCATCAGCTATCTTGCGCTCCGCCGGCGGCCATCGCCAGCTCCACAGGCGAGCATCTTCCCTGCAAGCAATCCAGAAATGGCTGAAAGAAGGGGGAGCCCCGTTGAACACGACATCATTCCGATGCTTCCACAATTGCCAGCTGATCAGGAGGAGGAAGGTGTCGTGTAGGCACAGCTCGCAGCTTGCATCGTCGACGATAGTTTTCATCAGCAAGTTCGCGCGGCATTGGATTCTTTCTTGAACAAGTAACCATGCAAAGAACTGAATCTCGGTGGAGCTAGGCTAGCTTCTTCCAATCTGGTTGTCACACAGATTAATCCTACAGCTTCTCTTTTTTCTTGTTAATGCTGACTTTCCTGTTTAGTTCCTGAATTCTTCACTCTGAAATCGGCGACAAAATTTTGTGGCTGCCTAGCATGAAGTCTACACACCCGTGGATAGATTTTATTTCGGTGGATTAACAAATCTTCTCCAGAAAATTCGGTGGCTGACAAAATTTCGGTGGATTAACGCTAGACCACGGTTGATGAGTACGTTTGAATGACATTTTCTCCAGAAAATCTTTTTATTTATGAAGCTTGAACAAATGTTACAATTTCGCAAGAAAATTGTTCCAGCCTCATCAGGATATTCTTCTAGCTTCGGTAACAAAATTATTCAAAAAAAAGTTCCAGCTTAGAAGTTGTTCCTACTTCACAAGAAATGTTCTACACAATTAGGAAAATAAAAAACATCCATATTGCATCTGATTCTATTGCTTCAGCTCTATGCAGCATAAGGTTCAAACGGATTTAAAATTTGATGTTTAACAAAAATTAATGGACACTATATACCCACACTGGCCACTCTAAGCAACATATATAAGACTCCTTACCGGATGTATACCAGTATATAGTATACAACGCAGCGCTAGGTTCACTCGAAAGTTTAAATTGCCAAGGAAAGGCATAAGCTGCAGAGTGCTACTGAGTCAACAGGACTCAGGACATACACAAAAGGAACACAACCAGGCAATACTCTACTGAGTAGTGTTTTGCCTACACGACTGTTTCGCCTGTTTACAAACACCACGTAAACACTACACAGTGCCTACTCATGTCCGTTTAATAACCCATCCAACAGGATGTTTGGATCCCCAGGCTAAACTTTAGTCCTTATCACATCGAATGTTTAGATACTAATTAGGAGTATTAAACATAGACTATTTACAAAATCCATTGCACAGATGGAGGCTAAACGGCGAGACGAATCTATTAAGCCTGAATAAATAGATTCGTCTCACCATTTAGCCTCCATCTATGTAATTAGTTTTATAATTAACTCATATTTAGTTCTCTTAATTAGCCTCCGAATATTCGATATGACATGGACTAAACTTTAGTTCTAGGATCAAACACCCCATAATTGGCCATTTAGTCCAAATAAAAAGCTAGATCGTAGGTGACCGATCGTTTAACGTTCAGGATAACAATGCTGACACAACTAGATCAAGCAAAATCGGTGTAAATTAAACGTTGTCATTTTATTCCATCATGGCATACATAACTATGCCTTACACAAGGACATAGGGACCCATGCATATGCTACTCTTCTCGTGATCCCTCGCAAGCTAGTCTTGGCAGTCCACGAACTCGTAGTTCACCTGGAGCTGCCCGCTGGCCATGCCGCTGCCGTCGGTGTCGATCTGGTAGAACACGGGCGTGTCCATCCCGAGCGCCGCGCCGCCGTTGGTCTTGCCGCAGTCGTCCACGATCCTCACCGTCGCGGCGGCGCCCGTGGCCGCGTTCGTCACCTGCAGGCACAGCCCGCACGCGGCGTCCCCGCGGGGCCCCGCCGGCCCGCAGAACGCCGTCCACCAGTACCGCGACCGCCACGCCGGCGGCTTGTCCTCGTCCAACGCCGCGCAGGACACGGACAGCGCGCCCAGCTCCCAGTTCCTCGACGGCGCGTCGTACGCGATGTACGTCGCGGTCACGCCGCTCGCGCTCTGCGCCCACGCTGCCGGTACGGTCGACGACGCCAGGGCCAGCAAGGTCAGCAGAGCCGCAAGGAGCACGCCGGCCGGCGCGCGTGAGTACCTGCTGCCGTTCAGCTCCATTGATGCTGCTTGGTTAGCTTGCAGTCTGTTAATGGAAGCTCTTTGCTTAACCAGCTTCAGTGTGAGGTTGCTGTCTTTATATAGCTTACAGGAGACTAGGATGCTCAAGATGGAGACAAAATGTGTTGCAACTTACAAAGCTTTATATCAGGTGCTTTGTTTAAATGGTTTGGCTCGATCAACTATATATGATTAATCAAATAATAAACCGGTAGTCCAGTGCATGAGCTAGCTGTATGCATGTATGTACGTGCTCAGCATATATAATGCTGTGATTAATTTGTTCTTTAGCCTTTGGTGCATTTGATTCGATAAAACCTAGCTCATCTCAAGCAAACTTTAGACGCCTTTGGCCTGCAAACTAATGCTCTCATCTCATTAACATACGTACTTCCTCAGTCTCAAATTATCAATCGTTTTGGCTTTTTTAAGCTCATACCTTTTTTAATACCGCTAAACATAATATATATATATTAGTGCATAGCAAAAATGTATAAATCCAGAAAAAAACAAAATGACTAATAATTGAGACTGAGGCTGTGTATGCTAGTACACAAATGCTCATAGTAGACTGCTTGGGTTATTATATTAGTTGTCATGGGTTGGTTAGAACCATTATTTTTTAAAGGAGTCTCCATGACTCAGCCTTCATATGCTCGGTTCCTGATTGCTTCGAAACCGTGAAATATAGATTTTATATCACAGTTTTTAAGCCACGCAACGTAATTCATATACTAGAGATCTATTTTGCTTTAGTTATCTTTGACGGTTGGTAATTGAATATGTGGAAAAAAAATGAAGGATAATTGTGCTCTGGAACCATGAGAGAAACCAGTGTACGATGTTCACTAGAAATGATCTTTTAAATCTTATGGGGGCATTGGGTTACTTTGCTGCTTTGCCTGACCTTGCCTTCCGAGGCGAGGCAATTCTTGCCAGCGGAAGCAAGCTGGATTGGCTCTCCCACAAGAATTGCCGGCGGAAGCAAGTTGGATTGACTCTCCCACACCAGCAAGGTGAAATCTTGCCATTACAGACTCGAGACAAGCTAGCTATCCTTCCAAACGCATAGACCCCGCCCCTATCCTTGCTTAGCAAGGCTAAATAGTGACCGGCAAAGTTCCAAAGGGATCCTATATATCCACTGCACACGCAAGCTGTTACGGATTTAATGCTTCGATTCCCTGCATGCCTTTTAAAAAAAGGACGGCAGCATGCCCGCAAGACTCCACACATATCAATGTGAAAATCATAGGATAATAGGTTAAAGCGTGCTACCTCGTTGGAGGGCCATCCTATGTATTTATATAGGCGGAAAAATGGCGCAAGATTGTAACAAACTTGAGGAGTCGGCCAGGAGTTCTAGTCGGCCAGAAGTTCTAGTTACAATAGAATATTTCTATCTCTATCTAAACAACTTGTACAACAAGATCCTAGAACTCCCAGCCGATGCTTACTCTTGTTTGTTACAGATATTTGTTTACAAAACCAACACGTAGGATATCTAGAATATCCTTACTTCTAACAGCCTCCCTCAATCATAACCGGGAGAGGTTGAGATTGACTTTGAAATTCTCCAAAAGCCGAACTGAAAGGGGTTTAGTAAATCCATTTGCAACTTGATCTCCAGTAGGCACATAATTAATGTCAAGTAGCTTCCGTGAGACTCGATCTCTCACAAAGTGATAATCTACCTCGATATGTTTCGTCCTTGCATGAAAGATAGGATTGGCCGATAGATATTTGGCTCCCAAGTTATCACACCACAACTTAGCTGGCTCCCAAGTTATCACACCACAACTTAGCAGCTTTAGGACTATTAATACCAGTGTTTGTACTCATATCAACTCTGCTGTAGCATTGCCTATAGCTTTATACTCAGATTCAGTGCTAGACCTTGACACTGTAGGTTGCTTCCTTGCACTCCATGAGACAAGATTTGACCCTAGGAAGACAACAAACCCACCTGCAGACTTTCTGTCATCTATACTGCCAGCCCAATCTGCATTAGAGAAAGCACTGACAAGAGTAGAATCTGATATGTGAATATGCAGCCCAACTTTGTACATTGCTTGATTGGAAAAGCAATGTCAGGTTTCAGTTAAGGTGAGATACTGCAAAGCACCCACTATACTCCTGTACTGTGTTGTATCTTTTTCTCCTAATGGTGATCCTTCATGTAAACATAATTTCTCACTAGTGGAAAGAGGTGTACTGATCGGTTTGTAGTCAAACATCCCTACTTTCTTGAGTAAATCTGATGCATATTTATCTTGAGTCAGAACAATACCATCTCGTACCTTGTTTACCTCAATCCCCAAAAAGTAGTGTAGGTTGCCCAAGTCCTTGAGTGAAAATTCTTCCTTGAGATCACTTAACAATGCTGCAGTTGCTTTGTGAGTGGAGCTTGCAACAATTATATCATCAACATATACAAGCACGAAAACAGTAACACTTCCCTTATTGTAAAAGAACAATGACGTGTCAGCCTTGGATGCTTGAAACCCAAGAGAAAGAAGTTTGGTACTCAAACGTGAATACCATGCTCTCAGAGCCTGTTTCAACCCATAGAATGCCTTGTCAAGTTTGCAGACATAGTTGGATTTTGTTGAATCTTCATATCTAGGAGGTTGTTGCGTGTAGACTTCTTCCTCCAACACTCCATGAAGGAATGCATTTTGTACATCGAGTTGACGTAGACTCCATCCTTGCGAGATAGCAATAGAAAGTATTGTATGAATGGTAGCATGTTTAACAACTAGGCTAAAAGTATCATCATAATCTACCCCATATTGTTGTTTAAACCCTTTAGCTACTCAATGAGCTTTATACCTATCCAAGCTATCATCTGCTTTTCTTTTAATTTTATACACCCATTTAAATCCTATAATGTTTCTCCCTTTCTGTGGAGGAACAAGGTGATTAGAGCTAAATACTCTGTATACATAGCATCTTTCCAATTAGCATCTCCTGAAGCTTCATCAAGATTATATGGTTTCCGGAAGAAGTAAAACAACCATATCTAATAATGCCATCCATGTAAACCTTTGGTTTCCTGATCCCTTGATGGAGTCTTGTTCTTGGGCGAGACGGTGCAGGATCAGGGTCTGCAGAAGATCCTCCAGAATTGTCGCTGGGACTTGTGCAGGTGAGGCAGGCGGCTCCAGAACCGGGCGGCTCGGAACCTGACGGCGGTGTCGCGGATAGCAGGCGCAGCTGGGGACACCCAGCTGGTCGGAGGGCGCGTGGCTGCCTGTGAGTCATCGCGGCGGGATGGGGATGGCGCGGCAGTCGACGACGGACTAGGGACGGATCCTAAACGAGATTCACTCCCAGGGACCAGCCCGTATCAGCTTTGGGAGTAGCGCTAGGTACTGGATGCACCAATGCATCCATATTGGATGTAATTTCTTCCTGATTTTGAGCAAAATTTTATCCAAAAACTTGGTCAGGGTCAGAGGACATATCAGCCGCATGATCAATCAAACTGTTTACCCCAGAATTAAACATGGCAGGGTTTAAAAGATGTGATGGGAGAAGCTGAATTTCAGATCTCAAATGAGCACCCGCATTATCATGCAAGGAAGCGAATGGGAAAATATTTTCATCAAATGTAACATCTCTAGAAACATACACCCTTCCAGTAGACACATCTAAGCACTTGAACCCTTTATGTAAGGCACTGTAACCAAGGAAAACACACTGTTTGGAATAGAATTGCAGTTTGTGAGAGTTGTATGGGTGAAGATTGGGCCAACACACATAGCCAAAGATTCGTAGCACCGAGTAGTCGGGTTTCTGGTGAAATAAGCGCTCAAAGGGTGTATCTAGATGAAGAACTTTGCTAGGGATGCGATAAATCAAATATGCAGCAACTAGAAACACCTCATCCCAAAATTTGAGAGGCATAGATGCATATGCAAGCAACGAAAGCCCAACTTCCACTATGTGATGATGTTTCCCCTCAGCCGAGCCATTTTGTTGGTGAACATGCGAGCAAGATACAAGATGTGAGATACCTATTTTGTTGAGGAAGGTATTCAATCTATGATATCCCCCTCCCCAGTCAGTTTGGACAGCAAGAATTTTCTTATCAAAGAGTCATTCTACGAGACTTCAAAATTCATGAAACTTCTGAAAAACTTCAGATTTATACTTGATATGATAAACCCATGTAAATTTGCTATAATAATCAATAAAACTCACATAATATTTCTTTCTACTAACAGATTCAGGTGCAGGACCACATACATCAGAAAAAACAAGCTTAAGAGGGAAACTAGATACACTAGTAGATCTAGGATATGAGAGCTGATGAGCCTTGGCTTTCTGACAGGCATCACACACGAATTCATCTGCTAATTGACCTAAATAAGGAAGTTTATTTTTGCTAACAACCTGACGAACGATAGAAGATGAAGGATGGCCTAAGCGATTATGCCACCGTGACATGGAGGGGTTGGTGGTGCCAAGGGCAGTCTTTATTGTGGATGTGGTAGGGAGGGGTACAATCCTTTGTGGCAGTGCCCCTTAAGTAGAGTGCTCCTAGTGGCCTTTTCCTAGATAACAAAAAAAATTGGGGTGAAATTCTATGAAGGTAGAGTAGTTAGCAGTTAATCTATGAACCAAGACAAGATTCTTTTTAGCTTGTGGAATGTAAAGAACATCATTTAGATGCAAATCTCGACTAGGGGTATTAACAGTAGATTGACCAATGTGGCTAATTATCATACTTGAGCCACTGGCGGTGTGGATTTGATCACCACCAGCGTACTTATCCCTGATTGAGAGCTTCTCAAGCTCTCCTATTATGTGGTCGGTGGCGCCTATGTTCGTGTACCAATTGGTGCCAATGTTGTAGGAGTTGGTGGCGGCTTCAACAAGCTTTCATCTGGAACGAAGTCTTCTTTGAACCTGGATGCGGTGTTGCCCTTCTTGAAGCAGACTTGGTAAAGCGGTCTCTCATCACTGGAGTTGGTGAAGTGCTTGATGTAGCCTCCCTTGTTGTCTTGGCATCCACCAGATCCAGTGGTACAACCACCACGAGATGGCTCGCGACCTCCACGCTAGCCACGGCCACCACCGCCTCATTGGCTTCCACGACCTCCTCGACCAAGCATGTTTACTGATCCTTGATGCTGCTCACCTCCACCTCTGATGAGATCCAATCTGGTCTCAAAGTTCATCACCTAAGAGTAGAGATCCTCAAGCAAGATTGGTTCCAGTCTTGCAACAAGAGCAGAAACTAGCGGCAGGAACTCCTCTTCTAGCCTGGTAAGGATGTGCTCGACCATTTCTACATCTTGGAGTGATCTTCCTACTACTGGCATCTCGTCGCCGTAGCCCTTCATCTTGGTGTAGTACTCAACGACAGTCGTACTACCTTTTTTGGTAGTTTACAAAACAAGGCGAAGGTTCACAGCTCGAGCTCAGGTCTGCGATGCAAACATGGCCTCAATGGAGCACCATGCCTCCACCACTATCTTGGACGTGGTGACTTGAATCTGCACCTCCCTACTGATGGATGAGAGGAGATAGCTAAGGATCTGTTGGTCCTTCGCCTCCCAGTCTTCAAAGGCCAGATTGGGGATCTTCTTGCCTTCCTTGTCGACGATCTCCTCAACAGGCTGCTTGGTTGCTCCGGTGAGGTGGCCTTCCAAGCATGCTCTGCGCATTGCAGCACGCACCTAGGCCTTCCACAAGGCATGATTCGCCCTGGTAAGCTTCTCAAAGACTGGATGCGCAACAAGGGTGCTGGAGGAGGCGGCAACGCTGGTCGACATGATGAACGAGGCTTTTGGTGGATGGTTTAGGCTCTGATTACCATGTGAAAATCAGAGGAAAATAGGTTAAAGCATGCTACCTCGTTGGAGGGCTGCCCTACGTGTTTGTATAAGCGCAAACAATGGCGCAAGATTTACAGGATTGTAACAAACTTGACGAGTCAGCCAGGAGTTCTAGTTACAACAGAATATCTCTATTTCTATCTAAACAACTTGTACAACAAGATACTAGAACTCCGAGCCAATGCTTACTCTTATTTGTTACAAATATTTGTTTACAAAACCAAGATGTAGGATTCTAACAAATCTCCCCAGCCACGCCTTAACAACCTGAAGCCATGCATGGGTGCCACTCATTTCAATACATCAGAGAGATTGGATAGGCAAAAACATTAAGATCTTAAGATCAATAAAGTTATTTTAGGTGCCTCACTATTAACGGATAAGTTGTCTATTAATGGAAAAATAATTTTCTGTAAATAGAAATAATTATGTTGAGTGATCGATTTGGCCTTGGGGTGGGCAAGTTCTAAGATAAGCTGTGCGTTCGTGTATTTAGAGGTGAGTGTGCATATACGTAAGTGTATGTGAGCATGCATGGAAAAAGATTTGTTAGTGAACTGAGCATGGTTAGTTTCCATATGGTGGAATCTATCCAATCAGATTCAACTCATTAACTCAGCATATGTGCTTACATTTTCTTATATTTTTTAAAAATTAATGCACTATTTTTACGATGGTAAGCGACGTGCCTATCGATATCGAGACACATATTGTGACTTGGTCAATCTAAAGATAGGCCGACCTAATTTTTCAGGTGTGCTAGAGCTTGTGCATGTGTATTTATATGGATGAAGAGTGTGTATCCATGTGTACGAGGGTAGCACAGTTTAAAGGGAGTGTCTATTTATCTGTCGATAGATTTTAAGGGTAAAATCTGTTGAATTTGATGATGATGCATATATTGTTCTCTGATGTTGCAGATGTTGTTCTCCCATGTCACATAGAGTACTATGCAACATGTGAAAATAATACATTGAAACATAGTAAATAACATATGTAACATCATGAGAATCTGCCACATTTCCTCCCTTATAAACACGAAATATTTTGAAATATCGAAGAATAATGTTTGCAACATCAAATGATGATATTTGCAACATTAGAAAATTCAACGTATTTTCTTCTAAAAATCTGTAGCTAGATAAATAGCAAAATTCTAGTTTAAAAAGGAAAAAAAATAAAAAAGGTTCATTACCCACGCCAATTTTTCTTGGACAGGTTTCATGGCATTGGGAAAAAATTATATGGGGACGGTCCCCAAAGACCTCACCATGAAGACCTGCCCTCGATTTCTACCGCGTGGCCACCCAAGTGGATTGACGCCTCAGCGACCACAATGCTTGTACTCACTCGGCTCAACGCGTGTGGCTCAGGCGCTCGTCTCCAAGCAGACGGCTTAGCTCCTTCTTCCCTATCGAGAGCTGCCGCCACATCTGTTCCACAAGTTATCGCCTCCAGCATCATACACCGCCGCCGCCGCTGTCCTGCCGTGGTGCGCCTCAGTCCCCTCGTCCAGCCAATCTCCCATCAATCTCTCTCATCCTGCACTGCCGTCACATCTGTCGTCCTCCACAATGGCTGTCGTAGTACGCCGAAGTCACCTTGCCCACTAGCACCCCCTATGACCGCCTCATCCTCCTCTGCCGTTGCCTCCGCCATCCAGTACTGCCGCTACCTCCGGGCTTCACATGATGGGATGCCTCAAGTATGACATGCAAACACATTTTTCCCTCTAGCGTACTGTGTCTCCCGCGGCCTGACATATCCCATGAAACAGATGAAGATGAACATGAATTTTCGCCTTGATCGGGGATGTTGGAGCTAGTACCACAACCAAATTAAATGTCTTATTTGCATTAATGGCTGTGATTCAGAAGTCCGCTGCATTAGTCGTCGTTCGCCGCCTTTGCACCATTGTCCGCTGTCATCATCTCCGTAATCCACCGCCGTCATCTCCAAATTTTTTTTCCTAGCACCGAGGACTCATGTACGGTATATCATTATTTTTTGTTTCAGGACGAATCAAATCTCTACCCATTTAAAAACTTTTGGAGACCTAATAACTTGACCATAAGCTGAATTGAAGCATCCGATCTATCCCGACGATCGAACCATGTCGTTACGTGCCTAACTGATCAGCTAACCCTAGCGCCGCGTGCGAGGCTCACCACTTGCCCCCATGGATCTGAAAGCAATAAAAATTGAGTGGAATAATAGATTGATTAGGGCATACAACATGTACAAATATATAGGCAACCCTTGGTGAGGTTTATAGAAACACAACCGATCAAGGGATAAGACTGCCCATCCTAATCCATCTAGGGCATGACAGGGAGCCGGCCTGGGCCTGGCGCATAGTCAGGGCCTATGTACACACACGGCACATACAACACATAGATATCTTCTAACACACCCCTGCAGTCTGATCGTCGGTAGTTTGAATGTTCAGACTGGACCTGAACTCCATGAACAATGAAGAAGGTAGGCCTTTGGTGAAAATGTCAGCATACTGAGAGCTCGTCAAAACATGAATAACGCGGACATCACCAGTAGCAACGCGCTCGCGAACAAAGTGAAGATCAATCTCCACGTGTTTTGTGCGCTGATGCTGAAAGGGGTTCGAAGACATGTAGACAGTGCTGATGATATCGCAATAAACCAAGGCGGTGCGACGCAGGGGAACATGCAGCTCAACTACAAGTTGATGCAACCAGGAGACCTCGGCAACGGCATTGGCAACCACCTGATACTCAGCCTCAGCACTCAAGCGAGAGACTGCAGTCTGTAGCTTTGAAGACTAGGAGACCTAGTTGTCGCCTAAAAAAATTGCATACCCGGAAGTGACTTCCGGATGTCTGGGCAACCAGCCCAATCAGCGTCGGAGTAAACCAACAAATCCGACTAAGTGGAGGGCCAAAGATGCAAACCCAAGTGAAGAGTGCATTTCAAGGTGACAAGATGTGGCTCACGAGGATCATGCATGTGTAGACAAACCTGCTGAACCGCATAAGCAATGTCGGGACGAGTGAAGGTGAGATACTGTAGAGCACCAGCGAGGCTCTAAAAATCAGTCCCATTGACAAGCGGGGCACCGTCAGTAGCAGACAGCTTCGGATTTGTATCAACTGGTGTGGAACAAGACTTGAAATAAGTCATACCAGCATGCTCCAGAATCTCCAACATAAACTGGCACTGAGACAGTAGAAGGCCATCACCGGACCGTTGAACATGCATACCTAGAAAATAATGAAGTTCACCAAGATCCTTCATCAAAAACTCCTGCTGTAAGGCATCAATATTGTGACGAAGAAGAGGTCGCAAAGATGCCGTGAGGACTATATCATCCACATAAAGGAGAAGATAGACCATGTCGTCGCCACAATGGTACACAAACCGGGAAGTGTCGGTTATGGCTTCCACAAAGCCGAGCTGCAGCAGGTGAGAGGCAAAGCGACTGTACCAAGCACGAGGAGCCTGCTTAAGTCCATATAGAGAGTGATTCAGCCGACAAACATGATCAGGACGGGCGGTATCCTCAAAGCTAGTAGGCTGATCATAGTAGACTTTCTCTGAAAGTGTCCCATGAAGAAAAGCATTCTTCACATCCAACTAATGAATCGGCCAATGATGAGAGAGAGCCAGGGACAGCACTGTACGGACGGTGGCTGGTTTGACGACAGGACTGAAAGTCTCAGAGAAATCAATCCCAAGTCACTGAGTGAACCCGTGAAGCACCCACTACGCTTTGTAGCGCTCCAGAGAACCGTCGGCATGAAACTTGTGCTTGGAGACCCACTTGCTAGTAACAACATTGGCCCGAGTAGGACGTGGTACAAGATCCCACGTGTGATTGGCCAGCAGCGCATCGAACTCCTCCTACATGGCCCAACGCCAATTGGGATCAGCGAGAGCACCTAAGTAAGTGCGAGGCACTGGTGACAGCTGGGAGGAATGAAAAAGTTTTGGCAAATGGAATCCCAGCTTCCCGCACGTCGTCATGGGGTGCTGATTGGCAAGACCTAATGGACGCGTAGTCATGGGGTGTTGATCAACTCCTAATGGGGCAAGACCTCCCCTCCCTATAAATATAAAGGGCCACGGCCGATTGAGGGCATCCAATCGATCAAAAATCAATCTATCTTTTATCGTTTTACCTTTCTTCCTCGTTACCCTACTTTTCCAACCCCCATATGTTGTTCTTCTCTCGTCTCCATAGCATGAGGAGGCGCCCTAGCTGGCCTGCTGGGCCTAGGGCAACCCAAGGTGTGCCTTCCCCGACAGGATCCTTCCTGGGCGAGTGTTCATTGGCTTCTCGCCAGGTTCCTCAGCGAGACCGATCTGACCAGCCTACCATACCGATGTGACCAGCCCACGCAAAGAAGCCGCATGGAGCGTCTTTGTGGGCTACACATTCGAGTGCGTTAGTGTGTTGGCCCGATTTTAGCACCAGCAACTTTAATGCATCATGGGTCTTAGTAGATTATTATAGTGATAGCGAATATAAGAAAAATGATGGTGATGATGAGGTCCATGATAGTGAGGCGAATGACGATGAGGATCAGGGCAGCTCTCAACAGAACTTTGATGATGCTGATGATGATGCCGATGACAAAAATGATGGTGTTGGGGAGGACAATGAGGAACTTAGCCACTCTCAGTGGAGCTCTGATGATAGTGACAATGGTGATGGTGAGGAGGAGGAGGATGAAGATTACTCAAACTTGACCTTAGAAGATTTAATGTATAGCAACAGTGAAGAAGATAATAAAAATGATGGTCATGATGAGGACTGCGATGGTGAGGATGATGAAGATTATGATCAGGGGAACCCACAACAGAACACTGACGATACTGATGATGATGAGGGCTATGAGAAAAATGATAGTGTCGAGGACAATGAGGAACATCGAAAATCTCAACCGAGCTCTGACAATAGCGACAATGGTGATGGTGAGGAGGAAGATGATGATGAAAAGTATTCTGAATGTAATTCTGATGACAATTACACACTAGAAATAAAATATAGCTCAGAGGACATGTACCATAGTGACTTCTATTTTCTTGGGTTTCATCCATACAAAGAGGTTGTATTCTTGGCAGATTCTTATAGAGTAGTGGCATACCACTTGGGTTGCTGCAAGGTCACCATAGACCGAGGGGATTTGACTTCTCACATAGTGCCGCGTTGTTGGAATCGTTTCCCTACACCCCATGCTTCATCGATGCACTTCCAAACTCAAGAGATCGATGAAACTGATGAATATCTAAACTGCAGCTTTTATGTTTCAAGGAGAAGTTTATGTAACGGTGTGTCGTCTTGGAGCTATATATTAGTGTATTTTTTAGGTTACCGTAAACCAAGCTGGTTCGGCCATTTGTATAGTCCAGCACTGCTGGGGGTCATTTCCCTACACACCCCATGCTTCATCGACGCACTTACGGGAGGGAACAGTGGCTGAAAATGTTGGTCTTCCAATTGTTTTTTGACAGAACAATCGATCTGATATCCCATGAAGTTGTATGGACTATGAACACTGAGCACTCTGTTCATCCAGAACATGTAGGCTATAGCAGATGATGACCACAACCATATACGTTAATATTTGCTCTCATATGTTACGGTTTTCTTAGCAACATATAGCATGCAGGTGGCATCATCAAGAATATAAAAGCTCGTTGCCCTAAAAAAAGGATGTAGAAGCTCGAAAACTATTGCAGCAAGAACAGAGTCTATCCTATGTCTTTGCAGCAACAGTGCTAGATTACTAGTAGTTTTAGTTTTATATCATCTAACAGTTATGATTTCGTATAGCTTTCAAGATTTAAGCTACCACGAAAACTATTGTTTTTGCCCGAACAATATATCTGACGTTTGTCCATGATGGATCTGCCTACACTGTTGATAGTGAGCTCTCTGTTCCAAAACTTAAAATAAAAAATAACATTGCATAAGCCCCCAAATATTTTTATCAAAAGTTGCAGGCTTAGCCTGAAAGTAAATCACTGCATCCAACACCAAAACTCACAGAGCTATTGTAAAACAGGATTTCAGAACGTCACAATTCAGGCAAGGCAAGACATATGTAAAACCCCCAACACTCAGTACGTGTTCAACAACGGCATCATATATAGAAGATGATGGGTCATAAACATATCATCACACAAAACATAACTTTCTGTCCTCTTACATCCTATTATTTTGCTATCAGTGACGGGCTAGCAGTAGGCAGGAGAAAGAATGTAGAAGCTTTAAAAGAGTGGCAACAGAGCCAGAATTGGACGTAGTTTACAAATTCCACCGATCAAAAGCTGCATCAGAATCAAGGAGGGCAGAGACGATGGAGCATTGGCTCAAAACAATCTAACCGAGCAAGGAGAAGGTGCTGGGCACGCGCAAGAAGGTTGACGACGCGAGACTCACATCACAGAAGCAGCAGCACCAGCTTCTTCACAGCAGCAGCAGCAGCAGCAGCAACCATGCACTCTGAAGTAGCAGGAGCAAGTCATGTAGCAACGCTGGCGATGGGAGCAGTTGTGATGGAGTTCCCATGGCTTCTTCAGCATTACACCCATACGTCTCCATCTCGCTCTCACACATCTTTGGAAGATCTTGTGCGTGTATATAAATTGCTGCAGAGGGGATCGGGCTTCTAGTGCATGGAGAAAGAACCGCAGATGACGGCAGGACTCCACATGTGCTGGTTTGGCTAGTTCGACCGAACTGGAGTGAGAACAATTCAAGGATCACGAGTAGGGGACAGAGGCAAGATATGATGAGCTGGGAGGGGCCTCATGGCTGTGATGTTCCGATCTTGTAATAGTGGCATCTGTGGTTGCAAAAGCAAAGCGGAGTTCACAACAAGAAGGGGAGAACACAGCAGGTGTCCAGATCTGAGCAAGGCAATGGAGATTTGGACGGGAAAGTGGATAGGTCGAGGCCCTGGAGGGCTAGATTCGAATAATTGCTGAGCAATTGAGCAAGATGCATGATATTTCTAGATTGGCACAAAACATAGTTTAGTCATATATATACTTAACAATGTATAAAATACATCATTTATATTATGATAAGGTTCACAAACACGGAAATGTTGATTATGTAAATTAAAGTTAAACTGATCGGTGTAGCTCATTGGTTAGGTTTGTAATCCGTGTGTGTATACGAATGTTCATATATACAGTGGCGGACCCAGGATTTCAGAGCAGGGTATGCCCATTTCAATTTTGATTACCTCGCTGGCCTGGGCGCCTGGCTGTCACACCGAGCGGGATGCCGGGATCACGCCCAATGGGCGGCAGCCGAACGCGCGGGCCGCGGGGGTGGGGGGCGCCGGTCGGGGCGGCGGACGGCTCGCCGGCGCCGCGAGCGCCGAGCAGGCAAGCGGCCACGCGTGTGGAGGGCAGTCTGGCTCTGGCGGCGGCGTGGGCGAGCAGCCTAGCGGCGGGCGGCGACGCGGCGGCAGCGGCGTGATTCCGCATCTGTTGGAGCTCGGAAGCTGCTGGCGGCTGCCCTATGGTGAGATTAAGGAGTGGGCTCTGGGCTGAGTGGGGGAATCGGGGATTAGGGAATGGAAAGGCTAGATGGGCCATTGGGCCGTCTGGCCAGGTGTGGCCTGTAGGCTACTTTGTGTTGGACACGAATTGGAGTCAGAAAATAGCTGCGAATATCAATTTTAAGACCTTAACTATATATACCTCTAAGAACTAAAAAACTTTTCAAAAAATGTTAGGTATGCCTAGGAATACCCATGCACAACTGTGGGTCCGCCCCTGCATATATAGCTTTACCGTAGTCAATTGAAAATTAGTATCGCCAATCACAATTAATCACGGAACTTTGCAAGCTAAGGGCCTGTTTGGTTTGAATGTTTATGCATAAGCAACTTAAAATAAGCAACTTGCTTATGAAATCCCTTGCTTATTGGGTTGCTTATGAGGCTGCTTATTTTTAGCAAATAAGCAACACAAGAGTGGCTTATGGGGACTAAAAGGTGCACTTTACACCTCCTGCCCTCATTCAATGCACCCTACTCCTCTCTCTCTCCCCTCCCCCATCGCTAGATCCCCCGCTCCCACGCCGGCCCGCCGCTCCCACCCCGGCCCGCCGCTCCCGCCCCGCCTCCGCCCATCGCTCCCGCCCCACCGCCGCCGCCGGCCTCCGCCCCCGACGCGGCCCGCTATGGGGGCCCGGAGGCTCCCGAGCCGAGCTCACCCCTCATGCCGGCGTTCTTCCTCCGGCGTGCGGAGTCTGAGGCCACCCGCGGCCTCCACTGCCTCCTCCGCATCGGTCATGGGCGTCGCCTCTTCTCGTCTTTCTCTTCTCCGGTTGTTCCCGACCTACGGGATGGATGGATCTATGGATGGTTAGCGCCTGATGGGCGTGTTGGTGGATCGGGCGTGTGCAGGAAGAAGAAGCATGGGGAGGCAAAGAGGAGGGGTAGCAACACAAGGGGAAAATATGACAATTTCCACCTCATTCAATGCTCATAAGCAAGGGTATCCAAACAGCTAGACTAAAAATAAGCAACTTCAAATAAGTAACTTTAAGTTGCTTATACTCAAACAAATAGGCCCTAAAAGACAGCCGCACCTGGTTACTTTTGCATAACCTCTACTCTTGTCTTACGTCCTCATTGATGACGAACATGCTAATTGAGTAATTGTCGCCCGATATACTTAGAGGCACAATTAAGAATGCACATCTGGTAACAACCTTACAACGGATCAGCATTGTAAACTGCAGCATCGCCACCGTGTACTACATCGTATAACTATCAGAATTTGGCAATATTTTTTGGTGCCTCCCCTCAGCTAAGCCAACTCCCAGAATTTGGCCTTCTCCCCGTCTCCTAACGCGATGGTCATTCCAGAAGCCGCGAACAAAGTTTTGTCTCTCTCATTACACGGTGTTGGCATGCTGACCCACGGTTTGTGTGGCTCCTTCCATTCATGCCACAGCCAATGTAGTCTTAGGGTTCTTGCGAACTTCTTTAGATGTAGGATTCCTAGGCCACCCAATTTAGTTGGCTTGCATGCTATGTGCCACGCAACCTTGTACTTCCCGCCCACAATATGGTCCGTGCCAGTCCAAAGAAAATGCTTCTATCATCTGTCAATTTCTTCTAGTATTGACGCTGGAGCATTCACGGTGGAGAGATAGTAAATCGGCTGTGAAGAGAGGACCACTCTGATCAGTGTTCTCCTACCTACCTGCTGGGTGAGCAGCTTGCCAGCCCAATTGACTAACCTTGCACTCGCTTTGTCGGAGAGTGTCTGGAAGTGAACTTTTTGCAGTCTGCCCAGAGAGAGAGGTAGCCCTAGGTATTTGACTCCAATTGCACTTCGACGAGATGATGACCTTGCCCACTCCCGTTGTGCGGCTCCACTTCCTGCTGCTCTGCCCTGCCGCACCCTCCACCTCTCCATCCCTCCCGCTGGCCATGGTGCCTTGCTGTCGCGGGGCTCCTCCTCAACCTACTCCATTTCCTGCTGCTCTGCCCAGCCGCGCCCTCCTCCTCTCCGTCCCTCCTGCTAGCCATGGTGCCTCGCCGTCGCGGGGGCTCCTCCCTAGCCTGCTCCGCTTTCTGCTGCTCTGCCTGGCAGCACCTCCTCCCTCCTACTGATAGGGGGTAGCGCTCAAAGGGCCTTGCCCAGGCGACGGAGAGGATGGAGAAGAAGAGGCCAAGGCCGACGCGCTACAGCTGAGCATCACCGTGCACGCCGGCACCGGCAGCAGCCGCAGCAGGATCTTCAGCACTGATGGCCATAGGAGCCTAGATCTGAAGATAGCCCCCGACTGCCATGTTGCAATAGGTATCTCTTGATGTTGCAGTACGGATTCTTGGATGTTGCAAGCGCTGTAGATGCGCATGAGTGTTGCGGATGAATGTATCATATGATGTTGCATGATTCATTTTTCTGAGATATTTCGATGTTTCAATAGTTGACTTTTGATGTTTCATCTGTCAATTTTTCATGTTGTAATATTTTTTCCTATACGAGCTCAACCCCAACTTAACATATGATGATTTGTTTGGAAATGTTGCATGAAACATGTGTTCGATGTTGCGGTGGGAATTTTTCCTCACGAATATTATATTTACATTGAGCTATTTTTTCACATCTTTTTCATATTGCAACCATAGATTTTCGATGTTGCAGCTATTTTGTTTTGATGTTGCAACGGAACGTCGGATAATTAGTGGTATTTTATTATGGTGCTACTGTAGTCGTTAGATTTAAAATGGATGGTGATGCATGCGTCTAACGGGAGTTGCTCCCGTTGGACGTCCGGGCGCTAGCAAGCCCCTTTTACCAGAGAGGGGTGACCAACGGGGCCTCTTACTGGTCGCACATACAACTGCCATGTAGTGCGATCTGCACATACAACTGCCATGTAGTACGATCGCACGAGAAAAAAAAAGAAAAAAGTCTAATTTACTACCAAGTATAGACTTGGTCTAAATAACCTCTAAAGAAACAAAAGGTTCACTTGACCCTCTCATTTTGCAAAACCAGTCTAAAGTACACCTTTAATACATATGAAAACCGGATTGGATGGTTTGGTGGGATTGGAGACCGGTATTGCTGGCAGGGGATCGACGGATCGACACGTGGTCGATGGCCTGCGCGACGGCGCGGCGCCACGCCGCTGCCCGCACCTTTCACCGTCTCCAGGAGGCCGGTGAAGTCGCGCATGGTCGCCGCCGTGCCGTGTGCCTGGCTCACCACGTAGTCCAGCGTCGGCGTCGTGCTGCCGTGGAGCTTGCCCTGCCCGTGGTACAGCACGGCGCACCCGATGCTGCACCAGCCATTGATTCCACATTAGAAACATGGAAGAAGAACAAGAGCGGCGAATGAGTAGCTGGGATCGATCGATCAATTGCTTACATGGCTGCTGCTGTGAAGACGATCAGGAGCACGAGCGAGAGCGCAAGCACCCTGCGGGAGTAGGAGTACCGCGGCAGCAACGGCAGCAGCAGGCGACGAGCGCCGGAGCCGCGGCCGCGACAGCGACGAACCAGAGGGCGGCGAGCACGAACATCAGCGCGGCGCTGAAACCTGCAGACTGCACGCAACAGCACACGGGTGACCGGAGGACATGAACATCAGGAGCTTCGAACCGGCAACGACGAGAAACCAAGAACTCACCGCCAGGTAGTGCCTGCTGTTGATGTACCAGCCGCCGGTGCCGCGTCCGCTCCGCCACCAACACGGCCGTGTCGGACGCCGCCGCTGCGATGGATGATCAGGTTCATCTCCATGTCAGTTCACCTATCTCTGCCCACGTGTCGATCCCAGTCAGCAATACCGGTTTCTAATCCCACCAAACCATCCAATCCAGAGGTGTAGTTTAAACTGGTTTTGCAAAATGAGGTAGTTAAGTAAACCTTTTGTTTCTTTACGGGGTTATTTGGACCAAGGCTATACTTGAGTGCAGTAAATTAGACCTTTTCCAAAAAAGAAGATGAAGAAAATGTTATAAATGGAAAGGTCACATTTCCGAACCAAATATTAAATTAAAATCTATTTACACAAAAAAGATTTTCAAAATAAAACCACATTTAAATATGTTTGAGTAAGTTTTACTAGGAACAATTTGGTTGCAAAGGTGAAACAATTTGGTTGTAAAGATGAAGCAATTGTTCCATCTTCAAAAAAATCATTCCACCTTCAAAAAAATGTTCAAAATAAAATTTCATCCAAATGGTCTACTCACTCCCTCCAAAAAAAATAAGTAATTCTAGATTTGTCTTAAGTCAAACTTTCTTAGCGCTTCTTTAAGAGTTAAACTTCCAAAAAAATGACATATGAAGCCGTCTTGAATTGCCTGAAACTTTTAGTTATTCTCCAGTATGACGGAAGGGAGCAGCGCCCCGAGCTGGCTCCTGGCTCCCTTCCCACTGCCTGGGATTTCTTTCTGGGGCTCGCCCCAAGCTTTGGCTTTGAAAAACTCTTGGTCGAAAGAAAGGACAAGGAATCGGATATCCGGAAGGGAGCAAATATGATCAGACTATTTTATATCCGATCGGTTTGAGGTGAGAAGTAGAAGTGGTTAGTTAACCAGAAGAGGGATGAGGCGGCTACTTTTAGTAGTTTTTTGGGAAATAGGAAGACAAGAACGAAGTTGGACTAATTTGGAAACATTGAGATTTTTTCAGAGCAGTCCTCCCCCAGTGCGAGCGGAGCGAGTCTCTTCGCTCGTGCCTGCGTGTAATAAAGAACACGTCTCTTTTAGCCAAATCAAAGACTCACCTTTCTTCTTCTCTGACGGGATACGAGAAAATTGGATATAAAATCCGACCTCTTCGTGGCTATCTCTATTTGACCAAATTTATAAAGAAAAGTATCAATGCTTATGACATCAAACAGATATATTATGAAAATATATCTCATGAAAAATATAATGACACTTATTTCATACCATAAAAATTTGTAGCTTTGTTTAAATTTGGTCAAACTTAAAAGTTTAGCTTAATAAACATAGAATGACTTATTTTTTTTACGGAGAGCGAGTAGTTTAGAATACCTCGTTATAACAAACATGATGACGCAATCGGAAGTTAATTTGTATTGCCTTTTTGTAAAACTATGATTTTTTGTCTCAGAATTTTTTTTTGCACGAAACTAACATGTCAGCATGCTGTAGAACTGCGGAAACGAAAACATAAGAATGCTGAGGTGGGCCAGCAGCTACTCTTGGGCCGCCAAGAAAATTAACAACGCACGAACGGACGGCACGTTCGATGCATTTCATTATCAATTGCAATCGCACGCGCGGCCCACGATATTCCGGTGGCCCAGCAAATTGCAAGACTAGAGCTCAAGAAAACCTGCATCTGGTGCCCCATTAGACATTACTTACCACTGGAGCAAGCAGCACGGAGCACAAATCTCAACAAGATCTGACAGCTAGCAAAGGCATCTGAAAAAAATTTAGCAAAACCGATACTCCCTCCGTCTATGTTTATAAAGCATGATATAACTTGGCATTATCTTCCGAATAATATTTTGACCATTTATTTATTTTATATTATAGTATTTATTATGATTATAAACTTATGATCATTGTAGAGCATATTTGATAATGAATCCAACCATATAAAATTTACATTATAAATATAAAAAATTATTAGTTAAATTATTAGTTAAAGATTGCAAAATTTGAATCTTGATAGGTGCGGAAGCAATGAATGAACTTGCCTACAGCTAGCTGGAGCTTGCCAACGACATACTCCCTCAGATAATCTGCATGGCAAATAATCTGCATGCCGCCATGCATGCTCCCTTGAGTAGTGCTGACATTTTTATCGGTAGTGGCTCCCAACAGAAGGGGGGTTGCATGTTCATTTGACCTTTTTGTTAATTTCTCCTAGAACTAGTCCATCAACCCGTGCTTCTGCACGTCTAGCACTTTTAGGTGACATAAATATTAGTATTTTTTTATTTCATTTCATCAAGATGAGCAAGCAATTAAATTTTCTATTTTTGATTAATTTTCTAACACTTATGGCATCATTAGAAGTATCACAAAAATTTAAAGTATGGACTCTAAATAATATAAATAATACATAACATATTATTTAGTACTTGTCATGATTGGGGAGCAAGATCAATATACATTTTGAAGATTGTAGTGCATACTATGTTTGAAATAAAATTGCTAAGTACAAATAACTTTGTTTTTTATTTCAAAGATCCGGACAGCAGGAAGCAAATCAATATGGTTCCTATCTTCTCTTTGGTGTAGTTTGTATTCCACTATGACAGCTATCAAGAAAATTGAGTACATGGGCGTATGGGAGGCCCCCTGTTTTGGAATTCAAACGTGTAGCTAACTACATTCAAAATAGCAACCGTTAATCCACATGTTGAGTAATTAGTAACATATTGAATATGATATGTTTGGAACATTACTTGCAATGGTTCTCCCAGTGTAGTTTATATTTTATGTCTCTCATCAATTACTCCCGATTATCTTAAATTTCACCATCATTAATAATTTATAAACTAAAAATAATCCCAAAAGTGCTACCATAGTGAACAACAATTATATCTACTGATCAATAAGGATCGTGTCAAGACTTAACTATTCTCTACTACCGAGCAAAAGATTGCATTCCATAGTCTAGTTACCGTTGTCTTGATTTTTTAAAATTCCTTTCCTGGTCTAATTTCACTTAAGGTTTTGCCACCATCGCAACTTGTTCAATTGCATCACCAAGATGGTGATGGATCCACCTGTGCTATTTTTTCTATACAAAAGTTATGGTATACAAACATGGCATTGTACAAAACAATGTAAAATCAAGCTATTTTTTATACCAAAGTTACGGTATACAAATAATGATCAGATATAGTATATAGATTTGGTAGGACTAAGAGTTCAAGTAGAATTCCGTACTTTAAATTTGCAAGGGATGCAGAATCGACCTATTTATCTGTATAGATGTTATGGTATACAAATAATGTTCCCATAAAACAGATTCGGTAGGAATAACTGTTTGAGAAGAATTCATTACCTCTCAATTGATGAAAATGGAAGCAGGCAATAGCCCAAAACAACAAAGAAATGACTTGACTTAGCGTTTGGATTTCTAGTTGTTGGGAGCAGTACAAAAGTATCAGTTTTTCGTAAAATATTTAAATTAGGCTGAACGTGATCTGTAGGACACTATTAGATTAATTTTTTAATAGAAGACATGGATAATTGAGATATAGATACATGATTATTTTAGGCTATTTATTCATAATGGTGTAAGTGGGTAATTTTTAGAAATAGAGCATAGTCAAACGGCTATTATTAACAACGTTGATTACAATATACTGAATTTGGCGGCAAGATGTTTTACTCTTTTTTTTAGAATTTCTAAGACTTCTCTATTTTTTAAGGATCCACCTATAATCCTAGGTGGCTTTATGTGGAAGTTTTAAAAAAGAGTCCCAATTATTTTGATGGAGAGGAGATGCAATCAGTATTATTTTAGGTGAGGAGAGATGAATGCTTGTTGAGATCGGTAGTAGTTGATCAAGTGGATTAAGTGGAGGCTCGGAGAAGTTAATGAAGATATCCTTTACGTGAGATGTATAGGCTATATGTTTTGTTCATTTTTTACAAATTTAGGATTTCTTTATATTTATTTTCCCGTGAGGAGGATTGACGACATCCTTTTATGAGCTTCCATCGATAGAGATTAAGGATTAATATTTTTTATTTTATATTATTTTAGTGGCACATTTTTGGTTATTTAAATGAAATTAGAGGATTACGTTAGATTATTTTCATAGTGGCAAAGGTGGGTAATTTATACGTAAATTTAGGGGTTACTTTAAGTTCTTTTTATAATGACATATGTGGGTAATTTTTTATAAAACATAATAGATCCAGTGGCTATTATAGCAATCATGATTAGAGTCTAACTGATTGATGGCCGGATCTTTCGAATTTTTATGAGAATTTCTAGCTAGGATTTCTCTATTTTTCTAGATTGTCCACCTAGGATCCTAGGTGGCTTCACATGAAGACCTCAAAAGAAACCTTTAATAATAGTAAGATTTTCTGAAACCACATGTTTTTTGGACGGAGCAAGTAGTCTTCACTTCTTTTTTTGGCCATGAGACACAGTCTTCACTTCTAACTTCTAACCTTACGTTATCGATCTTATCGACTTGCATTAAGACGATGCTAAAAGCCTAAAACTAAACACCGCCGTGCAGTTTTTCTCAATTAAGTACGCAGGTCTGATCGAGTCAGCACTACAAAATAGGAGTACCAGCATATCAGCTTTGTAAACTGCGGTTTCAAAGCCATGCTCTTACTGCCAGGCGTGCCAGCAGCTCGCCTATATAACTACTGCTGATCCTGCCACGAGCTGATGAACGCACCCACCGATCACCGCGTGCGCGTGCGTGCGTCCATGGATAACATCAAGGTCATCCGCGCGAGGACGGCGGCGGCGGCGGCTCTCGCGCTGCTGGCCCTGCTCGTCGCCGGCGCGCGCGGCGGCGCAGCAGGCGAGCGGCGTGACGGCGGTGCGGAACTCGTACGCCGCGTCGCTGGCGTTCTGGGACCTGTGGGCGGTGCGCGCCTACTGCGCAACGTGGGACGCCGGCATGCCGCTGGAGTGGCGGCAGCGGTACGGCTGGGCGGCGTTCTGCGGGCCGGCGGGGCCGCGGCGCCGGTGCCTGCTGGTGGCGAACGCGGCGACGGGGGCGCAGGCGACGGTGAGGATCCTCGACCGGTGCTCCTTCGGCGGGCTCGGGCTGGACCCCTTCGTGTTCAACCAGCTCGACACCGACGGCCATGGCGCCGTCACCGGGCAGCTCACCGTCAGTTACCAGTTCGTCGACTGCCAGGACTATCTACTGCGACTGCGACTGTTAATCTTTCTTTGTTTCTGATTGGACGCAGCTTAAATGTTTGCAGCGGCGATCTTGTGCTTTGTTTGCTGGACTCTTTGTCCCCATTGACTGAAAGTAATAAAGCATAGAGTGTACCTGCTTGAAACTTTGTTGATAACATTTGGTTACTCGGTCGGCTGAGAACTCGCCGGAGGTGCTCGCTAGCGTCTCCGACGAGCATTCGAACAACGGTGGTTGCGGCAGCGGTGCTGCTGCTGGACCTGGACGACGGAACCTGCTGCGACAGCGGATGGAGTTTGACATTGAGAGCTGGCGAAGCATAGCAGGCCTCCAATGGCCTGATTTGTTAGGTGCAATACTGGCCCCCAGCCTGAGCCTAGTAAGGACTAGGCCGGGCCTGATTTGCTCACAGCCAGTGGGTTATTACTAGAAGCCTAGCCCAAGTAGCAGCATCCGTTCTTTCAAAGGAACAAAAAACAGGCCAAAACCACTTTAAAATATATGCAGAAATCAGATTGCTCCATGCTTTTTATTAAAAAAATTCATTCTACAACATCAACTAGATGTACATATGAATATATGGTGACATGGCCCAGGCAAAAGAAGTTTGCACATCTTCAAATTGTGGCAAATGTCTCTATAAGTTCTATTTTTTTTCCCACTCGTACTGAATATAGTTTGTTCATTTCCTATAAATGTAGAATTCATCACAAAAAGTAAATTATTGTGTCCATGAAACTTCAGGATTCAATTTTAACGAACAAAGTGATATTTAGGTTTTCGATACTTATATTCCATCTGGTTTGTTTAGAGCCAAATACTAATTTATAAAAACCGGACATGATTTTAAAAATTTAGAAAATTAGTACTTTTCCTTTAACAATTCTTTAAGTGTTTCAGCTGCAAATAGGAATTAAAGTTATTTTCGCATGATGAAGTTGGTTCCGTTTAGTGTTGTACAATTTTCACCGTATGAGATGTTATCCACCAACCTACCGGCAGTAACGTGACACCCTGCCTTTATTTTTCTTGTTATTACAAGGAAAACCTTTTAAACTGCGGCCTCTAAGGAATTGAAAAAAAGTTTCGCATCTCATGCCGAATGCAAGCAATTTTGCGAAGAGTTGCATCTTTCATTGCAGCGGATGAATAGGATGCACCGTTGGCCGGAGGAAGCGGCGGCGGCGCCGGCTCCTCTTAAACTTTCCTCGGCTGCTAATAAGGAATCAGGCACTGGTGGTTAGCCGCCCACTCATCAGAGAAGATCTGGGGATAAGTACATGTAGGCACATGACTGCCGGGTTCGACGACATTGCCTGGAGGCCATTCTGTATGGTTGATCCCTAGGCATGGCCGATTATCCGACCATTAATTAGTATGATCGGGCAAGACAGGTACTTGAAAAAAATGGTTAGTTAATTCGAAGAAAGAACTTATTGCCTCCAATGGCATTATACGTGCATCATTTTTTTAATAAAACCTAAGTAGCACTACAAGAAAAACGTACGCATACTAGAATAAAATGGTTAATTTCAATGAGACAAATTATTGCCTCCGGTGGCTACATATGTTCATGCAGAGTATCCTACTATCCTGCCCGTGACAAAGTAAGATCATGATGGAATCTACAGCACTACAGGTTGTAGAACAGGGAAACACAAATTTTGAACTTTTGCGACGTTCATTTTCAAAGGAGGGTAGACCAACACTTTCATTTTCCCCATCATCACAGCCGTTGCTTCCCCTTTGAAGGGTGTGTGGTGCGCTGTTCGCCACCTTTGCAAAGATCTCCACAGCTGTGGTCTCCAAAGCTCGACAAGCCTTGGTATAATGTCCCTGTCTTCCTCCTTCTAAAGCAATGCCCAAAATCTTATCCAATGTGTTGCCCTAAAAAGGATCTGCAAACAAGATTGTGTGTTTACTTTATGAAATACAATGTCATTACTGCTAAGCCATATGGCCCAACAAACAACACTTCAACTGTCAATATTAAATTTTTTTCCTTCCATCCAATACCTTGCAGTCATGATCCAAACATATGAATGACATTGTTAGGTATTTGTAAGCCAAAGGTGGTTTGAATTATTCTTCAAATCAGTCTAGCCATGTGACATTCGAAAAAGAGGTGAAGTATAGTTTCATTATTACTACAGTAGCAACATTTCATTTCCATGCCAATTTTGCCTAACCAAGTTATCTTTAGTTAGAATAACCCCACGATGAAGGAACCAAAGGAAGACTTTTACTTTTAGAGGAAGTTTTAATTTCCAAAGGGGTTTGTTAATTGGTACGACCCTCACATTTAGAATTGCTCTGTACATTGACTGAACAGAGAAGATTCCATTTTTTTGCAAGGACCAAATGAACATGTCTGGTGATCTACAAGTTGGATACCTGCAATCTTTGTTACCAGCTCATTCCAATTCAACAGATTATTTCCCCTTAGAACTCTTCTAAAATAAATA